>NC_140493.1:63819633-64419633 GCF_964271855.1 Acomys minous | reverse complement strand
CCTTGGCTGGTGCCATAGTTTGAGAAGGAAGGACCCCAGGACCCAGATCCGCCCATCATAATGTTCTTCTTGTAGGTTTCCCGGACCCTCTGGATCCTTCTATTTCCCCATTCTCCCATGCTTCTCTCACCTAAAGTCCCAATAGGATGTCCTCCCCTCTGACCCACTTTCCTGGTAAGTAATGTTTTTCATGGAACATACCCCTTGGGCTAGTGTCTCAATATAAGTGAGTATATAAGTGTCTCTTTTTGTTTCTGGAAAAACTCACTCATTATGATAATTTCTAGTTCAATCCCTTTGTCCACACATTTCAGGAATTCCTTGTTTTTAATAGCTGAGTAGTATTCCATAGTGTAAATGTACCACAGTTTCTTTATCCATTCTTCTACTGAGGGACACTTAGGCTGTTTCCAAGTTCTGTCAATTATAAATAAGACTGCTATGAACATTGTTGAGCATATGTCCCTGTTGTGTGGTAGAGCATTTTCTGGGTATATTCCAAGGAGTGGAATAGCTGAGTCTTGAGGAAGCCCGATTCCCATTTTTCTGAGAAAGCGCCAGATAGATTTCCAAAGTGGTTGTACTAGTTTGCATTCCCACCAGCAATGAAGGAGTGTTCCTCTCTCTCCACATCCTCACCAACATGTGGTGTCACTTGAGTTTTTTATCTTAGCCATTCTGATGGGTGTAAGATGGAATCTCAGTGTCATTTTGATTTGCATTTCTCTGACGAGTAAAGAGGCTGAGCATTTTTTAAAAGTGTTTCTCAGCCATTTGAAATTCCTCTGCTGAGAATTGTCTGTTTAGTTCCAAGCCCCATTTCTCTTTTTTTTTTTTTTTTTTTTTTTTTTTTTTTTTTTTTTTTTAATACATTTTTATTAATTTATACATATTACATCTCAGTTGTTAGCCCATCCCATGTATCCTCCCATCCCTCCCTTCCTCCCACTTCCCCCCCCTACTCCCCTCCCCTATGTCTGTGTCTGAGGGGGATCTCCTCCCCCTGAATATGCTCATACGGTATCAAGTCTCTCCTTGGTGACCTATTATCTTTCCTCTGAGTGCCACCAGGCATCTCCATCCAAGGGACATGATCAAATATGGCCAAGCCCCATTTCTCAATTGGGTTATTTGGTTTGGTGGTGTTTAATTTCTTGAGTTCTTTATATATTTTGGATATTAGACCTTTGTCAGATGAAGGGTTGGTGAAGATCTTTTCCCAGTCTGTAGGCTGTCGCTTTGTTCTCTTGACAGTGTCTCCTGCCTTACAGAAGCTTCTCAGCCTCATGAGGTCCCATTTATTAATTGTTGACCTTAAGGCTTGGGCTGTTGGTGTTCTGTTCAGGAAGTTGTCTCCTGTGCCAATGTGTTCCAGGCTCTTACCCACTTGATCCTCTAACCGATTTAATGTCTCTGGTTTTATGTTGAAGTCTTTAATCCACATGGACTTGAGTTTTGTTCATGGTGACAAATAGGGGTCTAGCTGCATTTTTCTACATGTAGACATCCAGGTAGACCAGCACCATTTGTTGAAGATGCTATCATTTTTCCATTGAATAGATTTGGCTTCTTTCAAGTGACCAAATTTATGTGGATTCATATCTGAATCTTCAATTAGATTCCTTTGATCCATCAGCCTATTGCTGTGCCAGTACCATGCTTTTTAATTACTGTTGCTCTATAATGCAGCTTGAGATCAGATATGGAGATTCCTCTGGAGGATCTTTTATTGTATAGGATTGTTTTTGCTATTCTGGGCTTTTTGTTTCTCCATATGAAGTTGAGAATTGATCTTTCAATATCTTCAAAATATTTTGTAGGTATTTTGATAGGGATTGCATTGAATCTGTAAATTGCTTTTGATAAGATGGCCATTTTTATTATGTTAATTCTCCCGATCCATGAACAAGGTAGATCCCTCCATCTTCTGATGTCTTCTTCTATCTCTTTCTTCAGAGATTTAAAGTTTTTTCAAATAAGTCCTTCAATTGCTTGGTTAGAGTTACTCCTAGATATTTTATGTTGCTTGTGGCTAATGTGAAGGGTGTAGTTTTCCTAATTTCTTTCTCTGCCTGTTTGTCATTTGTATATAGAAACGCTACTGACTTTTTTGAGTTAATTTTGTATCCAGCCAATTTGCTGAAGGTGTTCATCAGCTATAGGAGTTCTCTGGTGGAATTTTGGGGGTCACTTATATACACTATCATATCATCTGCAAATAGGGATAATTTCACTTCTTCCTTTCCCTTTTGGATCCCCTTGATCTCCTTTTGATGTCTTATTGCTCTCATACCATCTATTGTTAACAAATAAATAAATGCTGTTCCTCCTGTCACTGCTATCCAGGCTCAACTTCCTGGCTAATGGGTTTGTTACAGTTTTTAAATTATTCTATAATGTTCTGTTGTATTAAAATTCATTTGTTTGGCCAGGTATGGTGGTGCACACCTTTAATCCCAGCACTCAGGAGGTAGAGGCAGACAGATCACTGAGTTCAAGGCCAGCTTGGTCTACAAAGCGAGTCCAGGACAGTCAGGGATACACAGAGAAACCCTGTCTCGAAAAACCACTAAATAAATAAATAAATAAATAAATAAATAAAATGCATTTGCTTACAATGCTAAAACTTGATTGTTATGCTCTACCTTCATACTCAGAGCCTAAAAATCACTGCCTTAAAACTTGTTTAGCTGGCTTTGCAGACACTACTGTCCCCTGTTGGTGCTTGCTGTAGAGGTGGTCAACCCCACAGTGGTCAACCCCACTGTGTTCTTCGACATCGAGGTTGATGGTGAGTCCTTGGGTTTCATCTCCCTTGAGCTTTTTGCAGACAAAGTTCCAAGGACAGCAGAAAACTTTTGTTCTCTGAGCACTGAAGAGAAAAGATTTGGATATAAAGGTTCTTTCTTTCACAGAATTATTCCAGGATTCATGTGCCAGGGAGGTGACTTCACACACCAAATGGCTCTGGCGGCAGGTCCATCTATGGGGAGGAATTTGAGGATGAGAACTTCATCCTGAAGCACACAGGTCCTGGCATCTTGTCCATGGCAAACACAGGACCAAACACAAGTGGTTCCCAGTTTTTTATTTTATTTTATTGGTTTTTCGAGGCATCGTTTTTCTGTATAGCTTTGGCTGTCCTGGACTCACTTTGTAGACCAGGCTGGCCTTGGACTTAAAGAGACTGACTGCCTGCCTCTGCCTTCCCAGTACTGGGATTAAAGGCATGCATCACCACATCCAGTGGTTCCCAGTTGTTTATCTGCACTACTAAGACTGAGTGGCTGGTGGCAAGCATGCGGTCTCTGGGAAGGTGAAAGAAGGAGCGAGCATCGATCGAAGCCATGGAGTGTTTTGGATCCAGGAATGGCAAGACCAGCAAGAAGGTCACCATTCCCAACTGTGGACAACTGTAATTCTTTTGTCTTGAGGGCATTTTACCCATCATACCATTCCTTCTGTAGCTCAGGAGAGCCCCCCCCCCATCTCTTCTGCTTGCAGTACTCTGTAATCCCTGCTCTGGCTGAAGTTCTTTGGGTTCCATATTGTCCTCATTCCTCTCCAAGTTTAGCTAGATTGCAGAGTTAAGTTTATGATTATGAATAAAAAATAATTAGGAAAAAACATATTTAACCTTATAAATGTGACTTGATTAAGTTTTTTAAAATTATTTAATTTTATTTTATGTGCATTGGTGTGAGGGTGTCAGAGCCATTGGAACTGGAATTACAGACAGTTGTGAGCTGTCATGTGGTGGCTGGGAATTGAACCTGGGTCCTTTAGAAAAACAGACAGTGCTCTTAACCACTGCGCCATCTCTCCAGCCCCCTGTGTTTATGTTTTTAAGGCTCCAACTTAATATGGATAAAACCTAAAGTCCTAGTTTTTATTATTAAGGTCTTACAAATGATGAAGTCCTTTTACATATTCGAAATGTATTTTTAGTCATTTTAAGAACCAATATGATTAATTTTATTTTCAAGGTCACACAGAATGAGATCATAAAATTCTATTTTATGTTTACAAAGTATAGTTTAGAACAGATTACTAGATACAAAGCTCGCTTAACTCAAATATGCTAACCCTGAAATGTGTCAAAGTTCTGTTGAATATGGCATTTAACATGTATAAATTTATTATGAAAAACAGAGATTCTCAGATCATAATAGCATTTCCCCAAAGTTCCAGAAGATTTGGCAGCTGACTTCAATCCTGGATTGTGGTATACTGACCACTGAGCAAAACTGCTCCCAGTGTCTCACCCTCTCTTAGGGCTCAGCCTGGGCCATGGACAAACTGGATACTCAGAGAGTCATTGTCTCACATTGCTGAAAACAAGGTGAGGTCAGTCTCTTACCTGTTCGTCTTCCACAGAAACGTCCTCTCAGCCAGGCGTGGTGGTGCACGCCTTTAATACCAGCACTCAGGAGGCAGGTGAATTGCTGTGAGTTTGAGGCCAGCCTGACCTACAAAGCAAATCCAGGACAGCCAAGGCTACACAGAGAGACTCTGTATCAAAAAACAAGCAAGCAAAACAAACAAAAAACTACTAGATACTAGATCTCTTATTTAAAAGGGCAACCAGATTTGCTTTACTCACAGACCTCAGTTTGAAGATAAACAGCTTTAGATACCTTCCCAGCCATCTTCATATGCAGGAGACCAAGCTTTAACTGTCAGGTCTAGATACAGTTTATCTTGTTATCAGACTTCTTTTTCCCATTCTTTTAGCTAAAGGACAGTGATGACGTACAGCAATTTCACCTATGTCTTAAAGCTTCCATAAAGATGTTCTATGAATGTTAGAAGGCCTAAGGTGTTTAATGAATATCAGAGGGTCCAAGAAGGTGTTTTAATGTTGATACGTGCAAGTTAAAAAAGTTAGTAGGTCTAAGAACGTGTTTTAAGTTGGTAAATGCAAGTTGTGAAGGTTTATATGTCTAAAAAGATGTTTTATTTCTTCCTGTTGCTATGCTATTATTCTATTAACTGTTGAGAGTGTTCACATTGATCAATGGAGCTCTAATTTATTAGTCTAACTGTGGTAAAAATATTCCACTATATGATCCTATCACAGTTCCAAGCTCAAAATTTTAAATTTCCTTTGATTACCTTTTGCTTAAAATGTCTCTCATTGTACTAAAATCATGTACTTCTAATCTTCTGAGTAGAGGGAAGAAGCCCCTCTGTCACACTGTGTCCTGATGCTGACGATCTCAGTTGAACAATTCCACTAGCTGAGGAAGGGACTTCAGCACATCCCAGTCAGGGAACCAAATGTCAGGGTCCGAATACACTGAAGAAGAGACCCCAACTCAAATAGTATGCAAACAATGAAGAACGTTTATTCTCTTGGATCCAACAAGCTGGGGTCACCATTCATACAGGATGGCAACCCTCAGGTGAGTTTGTAGGCTGCTTTTAAAGGTTTTTAGGGGAATTCCTGAGGGGTGGTGTTAGGTAACCATTAGGTTAGAGAGCCTGGGCTGACTGAGTAAGCATGGGCCACTCTGGCCAGGTCATTAGGCAGAAGATTTACAGACTGGCAGGATATCTTCCTTAACCAATTATACCAGCAGTGAGAAACCATCTTTAATTAACCTTATTTTTTTCCAGCTGTAATAAACATGTCAGGGCTTGTTTCAAAGCCCAGTGTAGGACATGTCAGGGCTTGTTTCAAAGCCCAGCGTAGAAAATAGCTGACAGCCCAAAAAGCTGACGTCTGACCAGATGTGTGAGTGATAGATAAAACCTTAGTAGTAAGTTCTGACCTAGGAGCAGCCAGGACTGCAAGTTGGTGATAAGAGTGCCGCAGAAAGCTAGATGTGTGAATTAGAGAGGGTAAGGCAAAAGTAAGTATAAAAACCCTGAGAAGAAGCAGCCAGTTCTCTTCGCTCTTCGCTCTCTTCGCTCTCTCTTCTCTTCTCTTCTCTTCGCTCGCTAGCTCTCTCTCTCTCTCGCTGTCACCATGATTACCTAAAATGCTACCAGCCGATGGGCGCTCTCCCAGGATGGAGCGGACAGACATGCTGTCAGATAACAACCCGAGAACCGATTCAAGTCGCAGCAGCGAACCTGTTCGGCAGAACTTCGCGATATCAGGTCGTATACCCTAATGGCATAAGCTCCCAGAACATTGATATTATAAGATGCTAAATGTTACTCCTATTAGAATTAGGATAGTGTTAAGAGTTAATGGAATGGTATTGGTGGCTTGGCCTTGGAGCCTTAGCCGCTGCCTTTTGTTGTAGTTGCCTTTGTATTGCTAATAAACCTCTCTTGCTAAATCGTACCACTTGCTCTTGGCCTGACTCTTTTGTTCCGGATTCTGAGTGTAAACTCTCTGCTCGCGACAGCTGGCGTAGTCGGCAGGATCTGGAACAAGGCTGGGGAAAGGATTAGTTTATGTTAACTTTCCCCAATTTACAAAAGGCTTGCATGTAATCTGGCTGAAAACTTATATCGAGTTACCAGGTGATTACCGGACTCCTCGATGCCAGAGGAGCGGGGAAAGCCTGGGTCCGAAAACACCACCCTCCCTAAGGGTGCGGAAGTAGGACGAACTCAGTGCCCGATGCCAACTGAAGAGCTGGTTAATGGCACAGAGGAAAGGAACTCAATATAAGGCAACTAAAATTCAAACAAATGCTGAAATTTTTCAGTAAACGAATTGAAAGATTGGCCGATCTAAAATTTGAAAAATTAATCAAGAGCACTCAAACAAGTAACCTTCAGTGGTACCTTAGGAAAAGAGAGATTAAACTGCTATACTGGTTGGCAGATAAGCTGTGGAAATGAAGTCTTTAATTAAGAAAATGAGGAGTTTACATCTAAATCCAGCCACAGGAAGCCCCCCAGAAACTGCAGAGGAATAGAAATGGTTGGGAACAGCCCAGGCAGTTAAAAATAGAATTGGCATGAAACCTACTGATGTAAGAATAGGTCTTATCGACCCATCAGTAGTGCAACTGCTGGTGAACAGGCGCCTAAGAATGAAGTACCAGCAATTTTGGTGAAAACTATACAGGATATAGACAAGGACCGAATTATGGGCAAAAGGCTAGCCATGAATATAGTGAGGAAAAAGAAGAACCTGGCCAGTTCATCTGAACCCTCATACTCTTTCCCGGTAGTAACTACAAGTAAAAGGACTCCAATCAGGAACATTGCCAGTCGTCTGAATCCCCTCAGCGATGGCAGACAGCCCCACTATATCCCGGGAACAGAGGTCAAAGAGTCCAGACCATACTCCCCAGAGGAGATGGCAGATTTAAGACGGGAATATGCCCAAAATGGTCAGAAAGATGCACAATACATGGTCAGATTGTGGGAAAAAGGGGCTGACACAATCATTCTAACAGAACAGGAGATGGGACGAATTAGGGGAATCATAGAAAACCCGTCTATCTATGAAGCATTGGAACATGTGTTGGACACCGCTAAAGGTGACACACACCCACTCCTGGATTGGATAACTGCAGCCTGGCGCTTAGCTTTCCCCACCCTAGATCTAACACAATTTGAAACAGCAGGTAGATGGACAACTTATGCAGAGGCAATTAACATTTGTAGAAAACTGGGTATTCTATGGTTCATATATAATGAGGCTAACACACCCCAGGCAGCACCGTTTTTGCCATCCTTCAAGCGAATTATAGTTAAAGGAGCTCCACAACATCTAAAAATGAGCTTGACAGGAAGCATTCAGGGCTGCCAAACAGTGGCAGAAGCTATTAATTTCTTTAAAGGCTTCAGAGAATTAGAACAAGAACGAGTGATATCTTTCCAAGCGAAAGTCAAACCTAGAGAGCAGTGATAAGACCTTTCCTGAGGACAAGACCTTTTTTTAGGCAACGGGGGCCACAGGGCTCCTCACCCACAAGCACAAGTCAGACAATGGCAACGGAACCAGAATGGCAGGACCTAGACTCCAGACCATTTGTTAACTTCCCAATAGAAATAAATGGAAAATTACAACCAGTAAGGTGGCTACTAGATACAGGAAGTCAAATTAGTATTATAAACTGTCACCCAAACCAAAACAAAGGATTTAAAAATATACAGGTACAAGGGGTAAATTCAACTAAAACAGTACCAGTTATTAAGGTAACAGTAGATTTATTTGGTAAAAAATATGATTAGACATGGCAAGCTTTACTGCACCCTCAAGTGTTTTAGGAATAGATCATATTAAGATGCTTTTTCCAAAATTTTTGCAAATCAAAAATATTAAAAATTTTTCACTAATTTAGCAGAAGTAAAAATAGAACCCGTAAGGTTACCAGAAATTAAGCCCTCCTTCACCCCACAATATCCTATAAAAGGGGGAATAGAGGACATTACAAACACCTTAAGGGAACTGCTTAAAGAAGGTATAGTGACACCTACCCAAAGCTTTAATTATAATTCACCCGTTTGGCCAGTATTAAAGCCAAATGGCAAATGGAGATTTACAGTAGATTATAGGAAAATTAATGAATTAAGTCCAAAAATGCCAGGAACCTTACCTGACATTGAGGATATATTTTTAAGAATAAGACAAGCAGCACCAAAGTGGATGGCAACTATAGATCTCTCAGATATGTTCTTTGGAATACCATTGCATCCAGCATCACAAGAAATAACAACTTTTACCTGGCAGTCAAACCAATATAAATTTTTAAGACTGCCTCAAGGCTATTTAAACGGTCCAATTATAGCCCACACCACCCTGATGAAAACCCTGGAGGACTTTGATAGTCAGGGGGTGGAGTTAGTATCTTATATTGATGATTTGATGATTTATGGACAGGACAAAGACAAAATTCAGGACACAGTAAAAAAATTTAATACAACATTTAAGAGATAAAGGATGGACTATTAATCAAACCAAGGTTCAAGGACCTAGCAAACAAGTAAAATTTCTAGGAATACATTGGTCCACAGAAGGACCTAAAATACCAGAAGAAGTTATTAGTAAACTAGATACTCTGGAACAGCCTAAAAATAAGGAGCAGGTGCAGCACCTGATAGGACTGTTTGGCTACTGGCGCCAACACATTCCTTATCAGCAACTCCTACTGCAGCCTCTTTACAAAATTATCAAAAAAGCTCAAGACTTTGAATGGTCAGAAGCACAGGAACAGGCGGTCAGAACCATGATTGACCTAATCAGACAGTACCAAGGGTGGCTATATTAATAAGGAAGATACAGTAATAATAGAAGTATTGTATACAAAGGGATATGGCAATTGGAATATCTTTGCAAAAGGGAGTAGATTAACACCAATTGGCTTTTACTGCAAAAAGTTCCCATGGTCAGAAAATAAATACTCTCTATTTGAGAGGACCATCTGGGCTACATATGAGGCATCCAGAACTGCCCACTCACTAATAAAGAATAACCCAACTGTGATCCGAACAGAAATGCCCATTATAGACTGGATTAAAGCACCAGGAGAGGCCTGGGCAGGACTACCCATGGAAGGCAAAGTACTTCACTGGAAGTGGTACCTGTCAGACTTTTTCAGACACCCAACCTGGTTGATACCACCCAGTCTTATACCTAAGGGCACTGAACCTGGTCCAGATCAGACCATTGGTCTGTGGGGCACTAAGGAGTTCAGCAAGAATATACCAAATGCATGGTTTACGGATGGGTCATCAACAACTACTAATAATATAGTGAAGTGGAAAGCTGCAGCCTATAGGCCAGAAGATGGTAAGGTCATAACTGACCAAGGAACTGAAAAGTCAGCGCAACACGCAGAAGTAATTGCAGCATTATTGGCAGCTAGACAAACAAAGCAGAAAATAGGATATGTTCCCCACTATATGGATGGTGGGAATGGTTTAAAGAAATGGTAATGGTAGCAGGCATTGCTATTGTTGTCATTATTCTTGCAAAATTTGCTTTATCATGCAGAAATAGAAGAAAATATGCCAAACTTCAGAAAAGGACCCAGTGGAAGACGGTGTGACCCATTACAGCGTAACGGACCCCGCATTTTCATCTCACACTTCTACCACAGGCATTTTGACCAAATCAATGATACCCCAAATGGCTTACAATCATGGGCAATTAGAACCCTGATAGCACCAATGATGGATGAAATGTTATTAGAATTTGCAGCTTTTAAAACATGGTATGAAATGAATAGAAGATATAGAATTTTAAAATGTTTGCATACTAAAGCTAATTTAAGGAAACCATTTACTTTAATTACTAGAAGTTTGCGCCATTATGACTTTGTAAACCCCAGCCCTGCGAGGCAACTGTTTAACCATCAATAGCCAACAATTGATGGCTTAACCAGGATGACACCTTTCATGTTGACATCATTTCAGGTGTCAGGGGGTGGAATGTAATAAACATGTCAGGGCTTGTTTCAAAGCCCAGTGTAGGACATGTCAGGGCTTGTTTCAAAGCCCAGCGTAGAAAATAGCTGACAGCCCAAAAAGCTGACGTCTGACCAGATGTGTGAGTGATAGATAAAACCTTAGTAGTAAGTTCTGACCTAGGAGCAGCCAGGACTGCAAGTTGGTGATAAGAGTGCCGCAGAAAGCTAGATGTGTGAATTAGAGAGGGTAAGGCAAAAGTAAGTATAAAAACCCTGAGAAGAAGCAGCCAGTTCTCTTCGCTCTTCGCTCTCTTCGCTCTCTCTTCTCTTCTCTTCTCTTCGCTCGCTAGCTCTCTCTCTCTCTCGCTGTCACCATGATTACCTAAAATGCTACCAGCCGATGGGCGCTCTCCCAGGATGGAGCGGACAGACATGCTGTCAGATAACAACCCGAGAACCGATTCAAGTCGCAGCAGCGAACCTGTTCGGCAGAACTTCGCGATATCAGGTCGTATACCCTAATGGCATAAGCTCCCAGAACATTGATATTATAAGATGCTAAATGTTACTCCTATTAGAATTAGGATAGTGTTAAGAGTTAATGGAATGGTATTGGTGGCTTGGCCTTGGAGCCTTAGCCGCTGCCTTTTGTTGTAGTTGCCTTTGTATTGCTAATAAACCTCTCTTGCTAAATCGTACCACTTGCTCTTGGCCTGACTCTTTTGTTCCGGATTCTGAGTGTAAACTCTCTGCTCGCGACACCAGCCAGGTGGCTTATGCCATCTCTGGTTGGCTGCCTGAGAAAATGGAGCCCCAGGCCTGTTCTGAACTAATAGAAACTGAAGACTGTTGCTAGATTTATTTAACCAGATGTCATGAATTGAGGGAAGAACCTCAAGGAGATGAGTATTGAGATTTTCCAGATGCTTTATTAGTCACTCACTCATCACACTTCGCACACACATCCCAATACCTCTCCTGGTTGCTGAGTACGACGTAGCCTGGTCGATGGCTTCACAGGTCAGGCCATCTGTCTCGGTGCGCTGAGTGGTCCACAGCGTGCTTCCTTCTCTTGGTCTGTGCCCCAGTCTAGTCTGGTCTCTGATGGGTCTTCTGATTTGGGATCAGCACAGTGGAGTGGTCTTAGTTTGTAAACATCATGGCTAGCCGGAAGTGGTCTTGTTCTCAGCTTATATACCCTATCTATGTTGGGAGGGGTCGTGGCCCCTATTAGCCAATGAAGTATCGGGTTATGTCACTCATTTTGCATTATGCTTATTGTTATGCTCAGATGGACAACTTACGTCATTTCTTATCACAGCAAGCGCACTGTTTCATTTATCGCTACCAACATACATGTTTTCGGTTTTTTGTTTGTTTTACTATGTTTTCTTCTCTTTGTTTTACTTGTTCTCTACACCAGGCCTCTCACTGACCTTTCTAATTGATAGCAGACCAGCATGGCCAATCCCTGAAGACATGGGAATCATGGGAAGGGGCTTCTATTCTGATCACAGCTCAATAAACAATTTAAAGGGAGAGACCCTGTCCTCTTTCTAGCTAGGGTTAAAGATCTTCTAGCCTAGATACCCCAGATACAGGCATTGAGAACTAAATTAGCCTGAGATCTTGCACCACAGAAGGTCAAAGCCACATTTCTTCCAGCACCTGCTGGGTACCTAGGAATTATACATACAAACATAGCAGATGGTCATTGAGCCTTGTCTCCATGCTTTCTCACCTGCTGGCCTCTACTCCTTTAACCAGCTACACCTTTTCAGTTAGCGTTCCTGTCCTGGGAGTGAGGGTCTAACCCCAGGTAAAGATTTTCACGGGGCTTTGCCTCTCCACCCAGCTTTGTTTTGCCTTTGCTGGAGAGACAGGGAGCAATAGGCTGCCTCTACTTATGCAGAACAAAAGGCCTTTGGTTTACAATAAAGGCAGTATTGACAGAGGCATGGTCTGCAGCAGGTGTGTGTTTGCCTTCTCCAAAGACAAAAGACAACAGACAAAGTCTTCTGCTGCCTTTTGTGTGCTCCTTGAGAGTTTGAAGGACTGTTCTTCTACCTAAACACTCAGAAGTACACATTGTCTAATGCAACCTCTTCCCTTTTCTGTGTTGCAGGCATCTCAGAACTGAGGAAAAAAATCCCTTCAGGTAACTCCACATGAGGAGAAAATGACTCAGAAATAAAGATCCCCTTTTCTCTAACCCATGATTTGCTTTGACCTGGTGTATGTCAGAAAAGCAATAAGACTTTAGAAAACACAGATTTCCTGATTGTACACTCAACAGTAGTTCCTGAAGAGATCAGAGTTCAGAACTGTTATGTTTCTTCAATGTTTTAAATATGGACTATATGCTGCACCACAGATCGGACATGGAGAAGTTTATCATAGGGGAAGGGTACCCCAGCGAGAAAGAGTGAGGGAGACGGGAAGAGAGATAGAGAAATAGAGACAGCAAGAGAGGAAAAAGGAACAAAAGAGGTAGGTAAGAGGTTTGTACTTTTATATAATCCTGAGTATAGGGGCATATCTATTGGTAATGACATCATAGGTTGCTAGGCAGACTGGGCACAGTATGCTAACACAATGTGCTAGCTATTCCTATTTTTTTAATTATAAAATATCTTGATAATTGTGAAATGCAAATTGTCATCACTCACGTACATGTTTTAACTCTTGCAGTTCACCTAGTGATTCATAAAGTTTCTAATTTCAACACCAATATCTAAATGACAACAGACAAAAAAAAGTAGAAAGATCACATTGGGGCAGATGAATAATTTGGATCACAGATATTGGAATGGAAGTACTGGGCAGATCCACTGGTAAGACAAGAGTAGCATCATTTCTTATTGACCCAAATGGTGAGTATAAACAGGTTCAACATCAGGACACATGAGTGATGCTGAGAAATTATAAAATTATAAAATGTAAGACGCTTGCTTGCCCTGCCCAGAGGCTTCTCCCAGTTCTCGTTACTACCAGCCTCAGAGTCCCACCCTAGTTCCCAGAATAGCTACATGCGAGCTTCCTATATCAGAAGTCCCATATGGTTTCTAGTAACCGCCCTAGGGACCCACACCCAAGTCCCCACAAGAAGTCTCCCACTGCCAATGTCCATATGGTTTAAGCTTGATAAGGAACCCCACATGCTTTGCGGTTTTTGCCCTTAAAAACTAGTCTGTAACAGCTACTCGGGGGTCCTTCACCTCCCAAGGGCTGAGGGACCCTGGCGCGTCAGCAATAACAATAAACCTTTGCTTTTGCATCAGTGTGTTGTGCCTCGCGTGATCTCTCACGGTGACCCCCCTTCCCGAGTTGGGCGTGAGAGTCCAACATTTGGTGCATTGGCCGGGAAGTTGAGGTCGCCCGAGACCCCCGACTCACCCACTGAAGGTTCCCCTCCTCCCCCCCCCCCCCCCCCGGCCTGGGCCGCCAATGGATGACGGAGACGTAAGTGACTTTTGTTTTGTATTTGTCTGTATTTCTGTTTCTCTGTAGCGCGCAAGTCAGTAGCAGGGACGAGAAGTAAGGGCCGACGTGCTGGGCACTCTCTCTCCCTCACCCTAGAGGACGCTCTAGGTGGTCTGATATCACCCTGGAGGACGCTCCAGTGGTGGTCTGGATGAGTGCTGATGGCGACACTGTCAGCCTCCTCAAATTAGTAGGTGAGCGCATCTTCACGCCGCCGTCAGAATCCGTATTTCTGGTTTGGCGCCGATTCAATGCTGCGCAGCGTGTGTTCGCTTGTCTACTAGTTTCGTTTGTGTGTGTTATAGCCCTCTTTGTATTTGTGTTGACTGAAGTGACCAACGCTGACATGGGACAGACTGTGACCACCCCCTTGACTCTAACGCTTGACCATTTCAAAGATATACGTGCCCGCACACACAACCTCTCTTTAAGTGTCCGCAAGGGACACTGGCAGACTTTTTGCTCTTTGGAGTGGCCCGCCTTCAATGTAGGGACCTTTGACTCACTGACTATCACTAGGGTAAAATCCATTGTCTTTAGTCCAGGGTTGCGTGGCCACCCCATCAGGTACCCTATATCTTAATGTGGGAAAGCTTGGTTTCAGACCCTCCCCCCTGGATCCGCCCATTCCTGCTGCTGAAGCCTCAATTGAAACCTGATACCACCCTCCTGCGGGTAAGGTCCTCAGCCGCTGGAGACCAGGACCAGACTTCAACTTCCCGCGATTCGATTTCTCCGCAGTTCTTGAAACCTGTTATTCCCCAAGATCCAATGCAGGACCTTCTCCATCTGGACTCCCCTCCTCCGTACCCCTACCTCTAAACCCACCAACTTCATCTCTACCCTCTACCACCTCCGTATCTACCCCCTCCACTGTCTCACCCACAGCACCTCCTTCCCCTGACCCTCCTTCTCTTACCCCAGCACCCGCTCCTTCCCCTCCCCACCTCCTCCTCCGCTGGGGCCCCACTGAAGACCAATGGCAATCTTCCTCTTTCCTCTCCGTACAACCAACGGAGAAATCACTTACTGGCCTTTTTCAGCCTCAGACCTTTATAATTGGAAAAACCATAACCCCCCTTTCTCCCAAGACCCTCAGGCACTGACATCTCTGATAGAATCCATTCTGCTGACACACCAACCCACCTGGGATGATTGCCAGCAGCTGCTGCAGGTGCTCCTGATGACCGATGAACGACAGCGGTTCCTCCTAGAAGCCAGAAAAAATGTTCCTGGTCCCGGGGGCTCACCCACACTCCTGCCCAATGAGATTGATGCAGGGTTCCCCCTCACCCATCCAGACTGGGACTATGAAACCCCAGCAGGTAGGGAAAGTCTCCGTGTCTACCACCAGACTCTGCTGGCAGGCCTCAAAGCGGCGGGCAGACGCCCAACCAATTTGGCCAAGGTAAGAACCATAATTCAGGGAAAGGATGAGAGCCCTGCAGCCTTTTTGGAGAGATTATTAGAGGGGTTCCGAATGTATACCCCGTTTGACCCCATGGCAGCTGAACACAAGGCAACAGTAGTCATGTCCTTCATAGATCAAGCAGCTCCTGATATTAAAAGGAAGTTACAGAGACTGGATAACATTCAGTCCTTCAGCACCCAGGATCTTGTGAAAGAGGCAGAAAGAGTATATAATAAAAGAGAAACAGAGGAAGAGAAGGAGGCTAGGATAGCAAGGGAACAAGAAGAATGAGAGGACTGTCGAGAAAGACGTAGAGGCAAAGAATTAACTTGGATCTTGGCCACAGTGGTAGCTAATAATTCTAGGTCTAAGGGGCAGGATAGAGAGGGGGGAGATCGGAGGCGGCCCAGGGTAGAAAAGGACCAATGTGCTTATTGTAAGGAGAGAGGCCATTAGATCCGAGACTGCCCTAAGAGACCCAGAGACCAGAAAAGGGTTCCAGTCTTGGCCCTAGGTGAAGATAGTGACTGAAGGTGTCAGGGCTCTGAAGCCCCCCCCCAGGCCAGGCTAACTCTTACAGTCGGGGGGCAACGTACCACCTTCCTGGTGGACACTGGTGCCCAACACTCAGTCCTGACCCAGCCAGCTGGACCAATGTCATCAAAAACTTCCTGGGTCCAAGGAGCAACTGGAGGCAAGTTACACCGATGGACTAATAAACGGACTGTTGACCTTGGCACAGGTATCGTGACCCACTCCTTCCTAGTAGTTCCTGAATGCCCTTATCCCCTGCTAGGAAGAGACTTGCTAACCAAATTGGGGGTCCAAATACATTTCTCAGAAGAAGGGGCACAAGTACTTAACTCCATGGGAATGCCTGTGCAGATTCTTACTGTCAAACTGCAAGATGAGCACAGACTGTTCGAACCCACCCCTCAAGGGCCTCTTTCAGAAGATAACCCATGGCTCCAGCAGTTCCCTCAGGCATGGGCAGAGACTGGAGGGCTCGGACTAGCCCACACACAGCCACCTATTATTGTGACTCTTAAACCCTCGGCTGTACCAGTCTCAATCAAACAATACCCAATGAGTCAAGAAGCCCGGCTGGGCATTAAAAAACATATCCACCGATTCCTGCAACTAGGAGTCTTAAAGCCTTGTCAATCTCCCTGGAATACTCCACTCTTACCTGTAAAAAAGCCAGGGACGCAGGACTATAGGCCCGTGCAGGACCTCAGAGAAGTCAATAAGAGTGTGATAGACATCCATCCCACAGTGTCTAACCCATACAATCTACTGAACACTCTAAGGCCGGATTTTACTTGGTATACTGTTCTAGACCTTAAGGATGCCTTCTTTAGTCTGCCCTTGGCCCCCCAAAGCCAATTGTATTTTGCCTTCGAATGGAAGGACCCTGAATTAGGACTCTTAGGACAGGTGACCTGGACGTGCCTTCCTCAAGGTTTCAAGAATTCTCCAACCCTGTGTGATGAGGCCCTGCACCAGGATTTGACTGACTTCCGCACCCAGAACCCTGAGGTGACACTCCTGCAGTACGTGGATGACCTTCTATTGGCTGCTCCCACCAAGGAGGCCTGCATCACCGCCACCCAGCACTTACTCCAAGAACTAGGTAACAAGGGCTATCGTGCATCGGCCAAGAAGGCCCAGATCTGCAAAAAGGAGGTAACATATTTGGGTTATGTCCTGCATGAGGGAAAAAGATGGCTTACCAAGAGCCAAATTGACATGGTGGCCAAGATTCCCCCACCTCAGAGCCCCAGACAGTTAAGAGAGTTCTTGGGGACAGCAGGCTTCTGTAGATTATGGATACCAGGCTTTGCTGAATTGGCTGCCCCCTTATACCCTCTGACACGGGGCACTGACTCTTTCCAGTGTGGGGCCCCCCAGCAACAGGCCTTTGAAGCCATAGAGAAGGCCCTCCTGTCTGCCCCAGCCCTGGGATTGCCAGACACCACGAAGCCATTCACCCTCTTTGTAGATGAAAAACAAGGGATCGCCAAGGGGGTATTGGCACAAACTCTGGGACCTTGGAAACGGCCTGTGGCCTACTTATCTAAACAACTAGACACTGTAGCTGCTGGATGGCCTCCATGCCTGCGCATTATGGCTGCCACTGCGCTGTTGGTTAAAGATGCCAACAAACTGACCTTGGGACAATCCCTGACCATAGTCACACCTCACGCATTAGAGGCAGTGATACGCCAGCCCCCCGATAGATGGGTCACCAACGCCCGTCTCACTCACTACCAAGCTCTACTCCTAGACTCCGAACGTATCACCTTTGGCCCTCCAGTTACCCTCAACCCTGCCACATTGCTGCCAGCCCCAGACCAAGGACAAGAGACTCCACATGACTGTCATCAAGTGTTGGCTGAGACACATGGAACTCGAGAGGACCTCCAAGATCATGAACTTCCAGAAGCCGACCACACTTGGTATACAGACGGTAGCAGTTATTTGGACTCAGGTACCAGACGGGCCAGGGCAGCAGTGGTGGATGGGCAGAAGGTCATATGGGCCCAGGCCCTTCCCTTGGGGACCTCTGCCCAAAAGGCTGAGCTTATAGCCCTAACCAAAGCCTTGGAACTCTCTCGAGGCAAAAAGGCTAATATCTACACTGACAGCCGGTATGCCTTTGCCACTGCCCATATACATGGGAGCATCTATGAACAGAGGGGCTTACTAACATCAGAGGGCAAAGAGATAAAAAACAAGCCCAAAATTAAAGCCTTGCTAAAAGCCCTCTTCCTGCCTGCTTGAGTGGCCATCATTCACTGTCCTGGGCATCAAAAAGGACAGGACCCCATTGCCCTGGGGAACCAACAGGCAGACCGAGTGGCAAAACAAGTCACCTGTATGGAGGCCCTAACACTGGCCCTAGAGGCTTATAAAGCCAATCAGGCAATCAGCCAAGTAGAACCATATATCTACACTTCAGAAGACCAAGCCAAGGCTCAGGCCTTAGGGGCCTCATTAGACTCAAAACTCCAACAGTGGATCAAAAATGGCAAGACTGTGCTACCAGCCAAAGAGGCAACTGCCATGATCCAACAGATGCATGCCTGGACCCACCTAGAATCAAAAAAGCTTCGACAGATCCTGGACAAAACAGAGTTCATCATCCCTGGAGCCAATGCCCTGATTGACAAAACTGTAGCCAATTGCCAAGCCTGCCAGCAAGTCAACGCTGGAAAAAGCCAAGCCCCAGAAGGAACCAGGGTCCGTGGGGATAGACCAGGAACTTACTGGGAAGTTGACTTCACTGAGGTAAAGCCCCCAGCTGCGGGTTATCGATACTTATTGGTCTTCATAGACACTTTTTCAGGATGGGTAGAAGCTTTCCCAACCCGACGGGAAACAGCACAAACAGTAACCAAGGCAATCCTAGAAGACATCTTTCCTCGGTTTGGACTCCCTAAGGTAATTGGGTCAGACAATGGGCCAGCCTTCGTCTCCCAGGTAAGTCAGGGATTGGCCAAGATCCTGGGGACTGATTGGAAATTACATTGTGCTTATAGACCCCAAAGTTCAGGACAGGTAGAAAGGATGAATAGAACCCTAAAAGAGGCCTTAACTAAATTGACCATAGAGACTGGCTTAAAAGACTGGAGACGCCTCCTACCTCTGGCCCTGTTTAGGGCCAGAAACACCCCTTCTCATTTTAATCTGACTCCATATGAGATTTTATATGGAGGGCCACCTCCTCTGTCTACTATGCTCAATTCTTATCAGCCCTCTGCTTCCAAAACTGATTTGCAGGCTCGCCTAAAAAGACTACAAGCAGTACAGGCCCAAGTTTGGGCCCCCCTTGCTGAGATCTACAAGCCTGGCCACAACCAGACGGGACATCCTTTCCACGTCGGTGACTCAGTCTACATTCGAAGACACCGGTCCCAAGGACTCGAGCCTCAGTGGAAGGGACCCTATACAGTCCTCCTGACCACACCCACCGCTCTCAAAGTAGGCGGAATTGCAGCTTGGGTACACGCTTCCCACGCCAAGGCCGCTCCTCCTCCTCCAGACCCCGAGCAACGCTCCCAATGGCGCCTACACCACTCTGGAGATCCTCTAAAGATAAGACTCACCAGATCTGGTCTTTAACTGTGCTCTTCCTCATGCTGGCCCTAGGGACAGTGGCCTACCTCAATCCCCATCAGCCCATGAAACTCACTTGGCAGGTCCGATCCCAACTAGGGGATGTGGTCTGGTCAATATCCCGAGAAGCCCCCCCCCCATACCTGGTGGCCTGATCTAACCCTAGACTTGTGCCTCTTAATTGCTGGCTTAGATACTTGGGATATCCCAGAGAGAAGTTATAAAGAGTTACCCATTCTTTCTGAAGCCACCCATTACCAAAGAACAGCAGCCTTAGGTTGTGCCAGACCCTGGTCAAAATGCCAGTTACGACTGGCTCCTTTTTATGTTTGTCCTCGAGATGGTAGGTCAAGATCAGAAGCCCACCAATGCGGAGGGCTGGAAAGCTTTTATTGTGCTGCCTGGGGGTGTGAAATGTCAGGCTCTGTCTATTGGAAGCCCTCTTCGACATGGGATTTAATAACTGTATCCTGCAACCACTCTGGCACTACTAAATGCCCTCAGCGGGGACGGTATCTTCCTAGCTCCCAGGCTACTTGCAATCACAATAGCCAATGCAATCCCATAGTTATAAAATTTACAGAAAAAGGAAAAAAGTATTCAGATTGGGTAACAGGGCGACAGTGGGGCTTAAGATTTTATGTAGAAGGCACTGACCCAGGACTTACTTTCTCCATTAGATTAAAATTAGAAAAACCCCTAAAAATGTCTATAGGCCCCAACCCCATCCTTGCTGACACTGGGGTACAACCCCCACGCCCCAGGCTCCTGACTATTGCCCCAACTCCTCCACCCACTACCCCAAACACAGAGCCACCCTTACCCAAGACTGGAGATCGGCTCTTTAATCTGGTTAAGGGGGCTTTCCAAGCCCTCAACACCACCAACCCCCAAGCAACCCAGTCCTGTTGGCTCTGCATCACCCCAAGCCCACCTTATTATGAGGGAATTGCTACCTCAGCCACTTTCTCTAACACAAGTAATCATTCCTCCTGTGACTGGGGTCAGCACAAAAAGCTCACCCTGACGGAAGTTTCAGGTCAGGGGACCTGCCTAGGCACTGTTCCTCCTAGCCACCAACACCTCTGTAATCTTACCTTCTCCATAACTACCACCACCAGTAACTACTTTCTTACTCCTCCCTCTAACCTATGGTGGGCCTGCAACACTGGACTCACCCCTTGTGTCTCCACTGCCATATTTGCTGCAACCCACTATTGTGTGCTAGTCCAGCTTGTCCCCAGGATTTACTATCAGACAGCCCAGGCTTTTGAGGCCGACTACGAGGACACACGTCCCTCCCGCTTTCGGAGAGAGCCAGTCACTCTGACTCTGGCTGTCATGTTAAGCTTGGGGGTTGCAGCAGGGGTGGGGACAGGGACAGCAGCCTTAATACAAGGGACCCAACAATTTAACATGCTTAGAACAGCTATAGACGAGGACCTCCGTGCCATAGAGCAGTCCATCACCAAGTTAGAAGAGTCCCTCACGTCACTATCTGAGGTGGTCCTACAAAATAGAAGAGGGCTAGAACTGGTGTTTTTCAAAGAAGGAGGTTTATGTGCAGCTTTAAAAGAACAGTGTTGTTTTTATGTGGATCATTCTGGGGTAGTTAGAGATTCCATGACTAAGCTCTGAGAGCACCTTGACAGGCGGCAATGAGAACGGGAGGCCAACCAGGGATGGTTTGAAACATGGTACAGTCAGTCCCCTTGGTACTCTACCCTGATATTGTCTATTATTGGGCCCTTGATCTTGCTCCTGCTTATACTCACCTTTGGCCCTTGCCTCTTAAACCGCCTAATGGCTTTTATCAGAGATTGACTTAATGTCACTCAGGCCTTAATCCTGACCCAACAGTACCAAGCCCTTAAACAAGAGCCTCAAGATTGAGGCCAGATAAAAAAAAAAGGAGGGAATGAGAAATTATAAAATTATAAAATGTAAGACGCTTGCTTGCCCTGCCCAGAGGCTTCTCCCAGTTCTCGTTACTACTAGCCTCAGAGTCCCACCCTAGCTCCCAGAATAGCTACATGCGAGCTCCCTATATCAGAAGTCCCATATGGTTTCTAGTAACCACCCTAGGGACCCACACCCAAGTCCCCACAAGAAGTCTCCCACTGCCAATGTCCATATGGTTTAAGCTTGATAAGGAACCCCACGTGCTTTGCGGTTTTTGCCCTTAAAAACTAGTCTGTAACAGCTACTCGGGGGTCCTTCACCTCCCGAGGGCTGAGGGGCCCTGGCGCGTCAGCAATAACAATAAACCTTTGCTTTTGCATCAGTGTGTTGTGCCTCGCGTGGTCTCTCACGGTGACCCCCCTTCCCGAGTTGGGCGTGAGAGTCCAACAATGCTTCCCCAGAGCTGTTGACTGGCTGGGTGTGGTGGCGCATGCCTTTGATCCCAGCACTGGGGATGCAGAGACAGGCAGATCTCTGTGAGTTCTAAGTCATCCTGTTCTGCATATGGAGTTCCGAAATAGCCAAGGTTGTTACACAGAGAAACCCTCTCTCTCTCTCTCTCTCTCTCTCTCTCTCTCTCTCTCTCTCTCTCTCTCTCTCTCTCTCTCTCTCACACACACACACACACACACACACACACACACACATGCACACACTACTTCCAAACTTCACTGTGTTTCCTGAGCCTGTATTCCACTGAACACTAGACAAACATTGGCATAGGCCTTCCTAATTGCCACCAAGAGAAATTCTTTGGCTTAAATATTATCACCTGGAAAATTCTCATCCCCGTTATTCTTTTTAATTTTTGCCATAGAGCTGTACTGCAACATTTATTTCAGATTGCACATCTTCTCATCACAGAAGACGTGACTAAGACCATCTGTTATCCAACAAGATTCCAGATAAAGGGCCTGAGCTGGAGGGCACATCAGAAAAGACGACCCCTTAGACACAAGCCATTCTTAGAGTCTCCTTAAAACACATTTAAAGTTCTGTGTTTCTACTTTATCTCTCAGGAAAATTCTATAACAAATCATGTTTTTCTCTGGTCAGACCTTATTAATATTACAGAATATTAAAATAATACATAGTTTCTTTGGTGTTCATATAAAAAACTAGGTAATTGAGACAAGGGGTTTATCAACTAAAAAAGGAATATTGTTGAATCTCCTACCTTTATCTATCACTATTAATTCTTTAATTTCTTCTAAAGCTGAAAACCTTCACTAGGAATTTTCTCTGCTCCTTTCATCCAATTCTCCATGAATTGCTTTTATTAACCTGGACCAAATTCTGGGATGTATAGATCCCAGTTCAGGAAAAGAAGACTGAAGTTCACTAGTCTAACCATGAGGCTTATCCCAGGGCTGCAGCATAATGCCCACTGCAGCCTCCTTTCCCCTCTCTCCCCATCTCCAGTGGATCACACAGACTGTGAACTTCCTTCCTCTTGCCCACTGCTTTCTCCCAGGTCCCAGTCCTACCAGGCACTCTGTGGGAACCCACAGACCACTCAGACTGGGGAAATAAGTAGGCTAAGGCAGATCTTCATCTTTCCCGCAAAGTACAACCCCCCAGACTCATCCCTAGCTCTCTATCAGACCTTCAGCAGTGGCCTCCTGCCATCATTGTAACCCCGGCCACCCCGCTGCTTGTATTCCTAGGGTACTAAGGAAGCAAATCCTGGTGAAAACCTGCTTTCTTCCTATGAGCACCCTCAGGTCCCTCCATCCCATCCCTGTCAATGTCTGTCTTTTCTCTGGCAAGGCCCAGGATAGAATCTGGAACTGGATGCAGAATCCACCTTCACTGGTCACCGAGTTGGTGACCCAGGCAGCTCATAGGACTGGAAGAAGAAAGAGGAGAGGGAGCCTAGGATTCCTTCTCTAGTGACAGTCTGCACTGCAGCTAAGGAGGAAAACTTAAACTGACCACAATTTTCCTATAGCCAGGCCTGTAAAAGCAGCTTCTAGTAAAAAACTGCAGGTGGTGGGGGTGGTTTGAAAAGGAGGCTCTTTGATCTGTAGATAGGCCTCTTTGCAGAGCTTCAGTAGGTTAAAGTATGCCTGCTTGTCTGAGGGGGCTAAGGGGAAGCACTGAGTCTGTAAACTTATCTGTGAATCTACAGTATGTGAGGCCCTCAGCAAGGCCAGCAGCTTCCAGAAGACACAGTCCAGAAAGAGATGCCTGAATGTCCATAGCTGTTGCTCATAGCAGGCACACTGGTTCACAGACTAGAGTCTGGGAGTTGGGGAGTGGGCTCTCCTCTTGTACAGCAGGCATCACGTACTCACATGCATTTTGCTATGGCTGTAAGACCTGTACAGTGTCACCAAATGGTATGAATTTTAAATTCCTCTGTGATTCTATGAGACTGGCTAAGACATGGGAGGGCATCCATCCTTAATGAGAGTGTGCTGAAGTGGCAGGTGACTATCCTTCAAATTCTGTGTCTAGTGTACGGTGTCAGTGTGTTATGACAGAAATATCTTTTACATTTGAATAGACTGGAACTGAAACTTTCGCTGGACCTCACAGTCAGAGGTAATAAGGTGCACTAGTGTCATTTAAGACTGCTATTCTACTGGGTACTCAGCCTATTTATTTAATCTGCCCTTAAGAAAACAATGTAGGGGCTGGCTAGATGGCTCAGCAGTTAAGAGCACTGTCTGCTCTATCAGAGATTCTGAGTTCAGTTCCCAGCAACATTGTGGCTCACAACCATCTATAGTGGGATCTGATGCCCTTTTCTGGCCTACAGGTGTACATGCAGACAGGGCACTCATATACATAAAAAAATAACCAAATCATTTAAAATGAGAGAAACACAGCAGTGTAACAAGCAAACTTACTTGCCCTGGCCTTTCCATGTAATAAACATCTGTGACCCTGGCTAACACACAGCTATAATATTAGATCATGTGCTTGATTTAGCTACTCTTCTCCTGCTGTGAAAAAGCACCATGACCAAGGCAACTTAGAGAAGAAAGCGTGTAATGGAGGCTTCTTACAGTTTCAGGGGTTGAGCCCATGGCCATGTCAATGTGACACAAGCTCAAGTCATCTGAGAGCAGGTGATTAATTGGTTATTGATGGAGAGGGCCCAGCCCCCAGCCCCCAGCCCATTTGGGTAGTGTCATGCCTGGGCTGGTGGTTCTGGGTTCTATAAGAAAGCAGGCAGTGCAAGCCATGAGGGAGAAGTCAGTAAGCAGCATCCTCCATGGGCTCTGTACCAGCTCCTGCCTCAGGATTCCAGCCCTGCTAGAGTTCCTGCCCTGACTTCCTTTGATGACGAATAGTGATATGGAAGTGTAAGCCAAATAAACCCTTTCCTCGTGAACTTTCTTTTTGATCATGGTGTTTCATTAGAAACAATAGAAACCCTAAAACAACCTCCTGGCATGGAGCACAGCTGCAGTCAGGTAGGCATGATGCTGGAGCAGTAGCTGAAAGCACACAGTAGGGGGTGGGGGTAAGGGGAGGGGGTGGAGGCAGTGTGGAATGTTGTGGCCTTCTGAAACCTTAAAGCCCACCCAAGATGATACACCTGTGGGGGGGAGACCACACCTACAAATCTTTACCCAATAGTTCCACTAAATAGGCACCAAACATTCAAATATATGAGCATATAGGAGTCCAGCTTTATTCAAACCATAGTACTCTTCCATGCCCTGACAAAGACTAATGCATACGTGTTCTAATAATAATTTGCTAGGTAGAAAAATTTATAAATGAATATTCACCATAAATACTGAATACAGCATTTGGATATTACTTGATAAACACTGATGTTTTAAGTAATTTTTGGTCTCTGAGTCAGTTGGAGTCAATTGGTGTCAGTGACTTAATCTCTTATAAAACTCTTTCAAAGATTTCGGTAAAGTATTGCTCAGTCCTTCCTCATGTGATGTTTTCTGTGATGGTCAATAAATACAGAGCAAAGCCCTTTGTTAGGTACACACACACACACACACACACACACACACACACACACACACACACGCACACACACACACATGCACACAAACACACACACATAGCAATTTTTCTGTTGATGCACAATCGTGTGTGTGTGTGTGTGTGTGTGTGTGTGTGTGTAACTTTATGTAAGTATATACTGTATGTTGGGCATATTCTCGACCCACCCACACAATGCTGTTGTTCTCCCTTTTCTCGTCTCTGCTATTATTTCTTTTTATCGCTCAGGACATTTTTACTTTGTTCATGTCATACAGGCATTCATACTTTTACATATCTGTAAAAAATGTAGAAATACACACACAAACATACACATACACAGAGTATAATGAAAATAAAATTTAAAAATAAAAAGTACTTGCAGTCTTTTTGTTCAATACCCATTAGCATATGCTTTTGCTTTGATTTTTTTTCTACAAAATTTATGTATAATAATTAATGGTCAGTCAGCTTGAAATTTTTCTTTATGTTGATAATGTCATTTTCAATGATCTTGGTACTTTCATAGATGTTATATTATCTGCACATAAAAATGATTTGCCTCTGGCTCTTTTAGTCTTATACTTTTATATTAGTAAGTACCAACAAAACCCTTCAATATAATATTGTATGATCGAACAGGTCTCCTTGTCAACTCGTAATTCATACTAGTGACACGAATTAAAATACTACTTTTCTCCATTCTAACCAGAACAATATTCTGTGGTCTTCACTTTGCAGGGCATGGTAGTGGAAACAAAAGAGTGGTGTTGCTGCGACCTCTTCTGGCCAAAGGTGGTCACACTTTTCACCTGAAGAAATGAGGATGTGTATTACCTAGTGTGGGGAGCCACCTTGTGGAAAGAAGAATTTAGTGCATCTGATCTGTGTCTTCTCCCACAGTTGCCTTGGTCTGCAGCTACCTCACTGTCAGTCATCCTCACCACAAGCACCTCTTCTCTCTCAAAAACAAACCCAACCTTAGTCATAAAGGAAAGGCACAAGCTGGAGAGAAGGCTCAGAGGTTGAGAATATCAGTGGCTCTTCCAAAAGTCCTGAGTTCAATTCCCAGCAACCACATAGTGGCTTACAACCATCCACAGTGTGATCTAACCCTCTACTGGCTGTCATGCATACATGCAGACAGAGCCCTATATACACAATAAATAAATACTTTTTTTAAAAAAAGGAAAGGCACATTTGATCTCCTATCCTTAATTATGTTTTATAGTGAGCTAATAGTTAATTGTTTACGGACATCAGGAAGAAACTGCCCCAGGTGCTCGGTGTGGTGGCACATGCCTGTAATCCCAGTACTCGGGAGGTAGAGGTAGGTGAATCTCTGTGAGTTTGAGGCTAGCCTGGTCTAAAAACAGAGTTCCAGGACAGCCAAGGCTACCCAGAGAAACCTTGTCTCAAAAAACCAATATAAATAAATAAATAAATAAAAGAAATTAAAGGAAGCAGGACCTGATGGCACACACCAGGACAATTAATTATATTTATTTTATTTTAGTTTTCTTTTCCTTATGACTAATAAAATGAAACATTTAAATGATCAATTCATTGCTGCCGCCATGCTTGGCTTTTCCCTTCCTTCCTTTCTTCCTTCTTTCCTTCCTTCCTTCCTTCTTTTCTTCCTTTTCTTCTCCTCCTTCTCCTCCTGCTAATACTTTATTAATTAAAAAAAATTTTTTTAAAGACAGAGAGTTAAACAGTTTTGTTGTTTTTATTTTCAGGCAGGGAGGGAACTGTGTAGATTAGGAGAACTTCCTCATAATTCCGCACATGCAAATTGGGTTTAAGTTCTGGTCCTCCAGAGTAAATGATCTTGAAAAGTATGTCCCATGACTGCTTCCATATTGGTGAGGTAAGCCACTATGATATCTGCCATCCATAAGGTGGCTTCATTTTGGTGAACACAGTCAGAGAATCTGAATTTAAACTAAAGATATAATAAAGTGACAGTGTTAGGGGTTCGATATTAGCCACACACTGACCACTAA
Organism: Acomys minous; assembly: GCF_964271855.1. Classification (NCBI taxonomy): domain Eukaryota; kingdom Metazoa; phylum Chordata; class Mammalia; order Rodentia; family Muridae; genus Acomys; species Acomys minous. The sequence goes on along the minus strand of NC_140493.1, from coordinate 64,392,370 downwards.
AACCCCAGACTTAGATCAATGAAAGAAGACCGGTGTGGTCATAGACACTTTAATACCATCACTCAGTAGACAGAAGCAGTTAGAACTCTGCATTGGAGCGGGGCACAGTACTTCTACGCATCTGTGGCCATAGACACTGCGTCCTTTTGGGCTTTGGACCTGGCCTCCGGCCTCCAGGGACCAAGGCCTCGTCAAGGGAGAAAAAGGAAAAATAAAAATAAAAAAAGCTCTGAGCCAGGACAATTCGGCTAGGTGGCAGGGGGATACTATGTCCTCTTGGGCTTGGGACCCAGAGTCCCAGGCACGGTTTCAAATGAACCTGGGTCAGCCTAGTTCAGATACCTAGGAGCTTTCTGGTCGACCCGCTCAAGCCGCCACCATCGCTGTCACCAATTTGTTCCAGCTGATGCAAAGACACCTAGGCCTGGTGCGGTGGCTCTCTGGGTACAAGCGCCTACACTTCACACCGTTATCAAACACGACGACACCTCCAGGATGCACCCTCCCGCTCTGCCAGGGCTCTCGTCACCGTCGCCGGATCACACCAGGCACTTTGCCTTAGAGTACACTACTTCTGCCTTTCCACGCAGTTGTACTTGGACTTTGTTGAATCACTGTTTCTCTCACTGTTTAGTCGTCAGGGAGCTTATTTTTTAGTGAGAGAAGCACACACAGATGTGTTTTGAGTGTATTCAGATTTTCAAAGAAATAGTGACTGTGCCTTGAAAAACATGTTATAGTGTGTTTCTTCCGGAAACACAACCATGCGTACAAGTACTGTGCCTTCAAAATTTGACAGCTTTTAATGTTTTCTGACCAAAGAAGCAACTTCCTAATGTCAGTGATGCATTTGTTCAATTTTGCTAGAAAGGGGCTTTTTGCCTCGGGGAGGGGGGATGACTTGAGAGTACACTACTTTTGCCTATCCACGCAGTTGTATTTGAGTTAGTGAAATCACTGTTTCTCTCACTTTTTCATTCTAAGAGAGCTAAGTTTTAGTGAGAGAAACTCAATTTTTCAAAGAAATAGTGAATGTGCCTTGAAAAACATGCGTTACAATGTGTACAAATAATCAATTTTTGAAGGCATAGTACTTCAACACATGGGTGTGTTTCCAGAAGAAACACACTCTAACACTTGTTTTTCAAGGCAAAGTCACTATTTCTGTGAAAAATTGAATGCACTCAAAACACACCTGTGTGAGCGTCTCTCACTGAAAGTAACATGCCAGATCACTAAAAAGTGAGAGATAAAGTGATTTCACTAAGCCCAGTACAACTGTGTACAAAGGCAAAAGGAGTGTACTATAAGGCCTCCTCCCTGAGGCAAAAATCCTGTTTCTAACAAAATTGAATAAATTCATCGCTCTTGTTAGAAAGTTGCTTCTTTGGTCAGAAAACATGTGAAAACAGTCAGTTTTTGAAGGCACAGTACTTCTACGCATGGGTGTGTTTCAGGAGGAGACACACTGTGACGCATGTTATTCAAGGGACATTCACTATTTCTGTGAAATACTGAATACACGCAAAACATACCTGTGTGAGCTACTCTCACTAAAACTAAGTTCCCTGACCACTAAAAATGAGAGAAACAGTGATTTCACTAAGTCCAGTACACTTGCGAGGATAGTCAAATGTAGTGTATTATAAGGCATTGCCCATAGGCAAAAATCCCATTTCTAACAAAACTGAACACATGCATCACTTACATTAGGAAGTAGATTATTTGGTCTTAAAACATGTAAAAAGTCAGTTTTTAAAGGCACAGTACTTCTATGCATGGGTGTGTTTCCAAAAGAAACACAGTGTAAGGCATGCTTTTGAAGGCACAGTCTCTATTTCTGTGATAAACTGAATATATTCAAAACACATTAGTGTGAGCTTCTGTCACTAAAACTAAGCTCCCTGACCACTAAAACGTGAGAGAAACAATGATTTCACTAATTCCAGTACAATTGCATGGATAGGCAAAAGTAGTATACACTAAGACAGTCCCCCTGAAGCAAAAATTCTTTATCTAACAAAATTGAAGAAACTCATAGCTCTCATTAAAAAGTTGTGTCTTTGTTCAGAAAAACGTGTAAAAACACTCAGTTTTTGAAGACACAATACTTGTATGCGTGGGTGTGATTCCAGAAGAAACACACATCCTACCCAGCTCTAGCCAGTGGGCAGAACATTCTCCACAATTGAGTCGAGAGTGGGGTAAGACTTTCACATGTACTCTGGTGCCTCCTATTTGACCATGTCCCCTGTAGGGGGAGACCTGGTGGCACTCAGAGGAAGGACAGCAGGTTACCAAGAAGAGACTTGATACCCTATGAGCATATACAGGTGGAGGTAATCCCCCTCAGGAACAGTCATAGGGGAGGGGAATAAGGGGAAAATGGGAGGGAGGGAAGAATGGCAGGATACAAGGGATGGGATAACCATTGAGATGTAACAAGAATAAATTTTTAAAAAATTAAAAAAAAAGAAACACACGTTTTTCAAGCAAAATCACTGTTTCTATGAAAAACTGAATAAACTCAAAACACACATGGGTGAGCGTCTCTCCCTAAAACTAAGCTCCCTGACCCTAAAAAGTGAGAGAAACAGTGACTTCACTAAGTCCAGTGTGACTGCATGGAGAGGCAATAGTAGTGTACTCTATGAGGCATACCTTCTGGAAAAAAAATTCCCTTTCTTATGAAATTGAACAAATGCATTATTCACATTAGGAACTTGCTTCTTTGGTCAGAAACTGTGTAAAAAACAGTCAGGTTTTGAAGATACAGTACTTCTACGCATGGGTGTGTTTCCAGAAGAAACACAGTGTAACGCATGTTTTTCAAGGCAAAGTCACTATTTCTGAGAAAAACTGGATACACTCAAAACACACCCATGTGAGCTTCTCTCACTAAAGCTAAGTTCCATGACCACTAAAAATTGAGAGGAACAGTAATTTCATTAATTCCAATACAACTGTGTGGATAGGCAATAGTAGTGTCCTCTAAGGCATCTCCCCCTGCCCCGCAAAGTTAAATTCCCATTTCTAAGGAAATTGAACAAATGCATCGCAAACATTAGAAAGTTGCTTCTTTGTCCAGAAATAGTGTAAAAAGGTCAGTTTTTGAAGGCATCATAGTTCTATGCATGTTTTCAGAAGAAACACACTGTAACATAATTTTCAAGACACGGTCTCAAGTTTTTTAAAACCTGAATATGCTCAAAACACACCTGTGTGTGCTTCTCTCACTAAAACTAAGCTCCTTGACCACTAAAAAGTGAGGGACAGTGATTTTTACCAAGTCTAGTAGAACTGCATTGAGAGGCAAAAGCAGCGTACTTTAAGGCATGCCCCCTGAGGCAAAAATCCCATTTCTAATGAAATTGAGCAAATGTATCGCTCATGTTAGGAAGTTGCTTCTTTGGTCAGAAAACATCTAAAAACAGTTTTCAAAGGCATAGTACTTCTACGCATGGATGTGTTTCCAGAAGAAAGACACTGTAAGGCTTGTTTTTCAAGGCAACACAACCCTCTGAGCTTCTCTCACTAAAACTAAGTTCCCTGACCACTAAAAAGTGAGAGAAACAGTGATTTCACTAAGTCCAGTACAACTGTGTGGATAGGCAATAGTGGTGAACTCTAAGGCTTCCCTCCTGAGGCAAAAATCCCATTTCTAATGAAATGGAACAAATGCATTGTTAATGTTAGGAATTTGCTTCTTTGGTCAGAACCATGTAAAACAGTCAGGTTTTGAAGGCACAGTACATCTACAAATGGGTGTCCTTCCGGAAGAAACACACTGTAGCACATTTTTTCAAGACAAAGCTACTATTTCTGAGATAAACATAATACACTCAAAAAATACTCGTGTGAGCTTCTCTCACTAAAACTAAACTCCGTGACCACTAAAAAGTGAGAGAAACAGTGATTTCACTAAGTCCAGTATAACACTGTGGATAGCCAAAAGTAGTGTACTCTAAGGCTTCCCCCTGAGTCAAAAATTTCGTTTCTAACAAAATTGAGCAAACACATGGCTCACGTTAGGAAGTTGCTTCTGTGGTCAGAAAATGTGTAAAAAGCAGCCAGCTTTTGAAGGCACAGTACTTCTACGCATGGGTGTGGTCTGGAAGAAACAAACTTAACACATGTTTTTCAAGGCAAGGTCACTATTTCTGTGAAAAACTGAATATACCCAAAACACTCCCATGTGAACTTCTCTCACTAGCTCCCTGATCACAGGGAGAGAAACAGTTATTTCATTATTTCCAGTACAACTGTGTGGATAGGCAAAAGTAGTGTATTCTAAGGCAGCCCCCTGAGGTAAAAATTCCATTTCTAATGAAATTGAACAATGCATCGCTTACTTTAGGGAGTTGCTTCTTTGATCAGAAAATGTGTAAAAATGGTCAGTTCTTGAAGGAAGAGTACTTATACGCATGGGTGTGTTTCCAGAAGAAACACACTATAACACATTATTTTTCAAGGCAAAGTCACTATTTCTGTGGAAAAAAAAAAGAATACACACAAATCACACCCGTGTGAGTTTCTATCACTTAAACTAAGCTCCTTGACCACTGAAAAATGAGAGAAAGAGTGATTTCACTAAGTCCAGTACAAAACTGTGACCAGGCAAAAGTGTATTCTAAGGCATCATTCCTGAGGCAAAAATCCTGTTTCTAAAGAAATTGAACAAACACATTGCTCACATTAGGAATTTGCTTCTTTGGTCATAAAACATGTAAAAACAGTCAGTTTTTGAAGTCACAGTACTTCTATGCATGGGTATGTTTCTGGAAGAAACAAACTGTAATGCATGCTTTTGAAGGCAAAGTCACTATTTCCGTGAAAACCTGAATACACTCCAAACACAACTGTGTGAGCTCCTCTCACTAAAACTAAGATTGCTGATCACTAAAATGTGAGAGAAACAGTGATTTCACTAAGTCCAGTACAACTGCATGGATAGGCCAAAGTAGTTTACTCTAAGGCATCCCCATGACTCAAAAATCCTGTTTCTAATGGAATTGAACAAATGCATTGCTCATGTTAGAAGTTGCATCTTTCACCAGAAAACATGTACAAAAAGTCAGTTTTTGAAGGCATGGTACTTTTACACATGGGTGTGTTTCAGGAAAAATACATTATAATGCATGTTTTCCAGAGCAAATTCACTGTTTCTGTGAAAGACTGAATAACTCAAAACACACCTGTGTGAGCTTCTCTCACAAAAACTAAGCTCCATGAGCTTGAAAAATTGAGAGATACAATGATTTCACTAAGTCCAGTACAAGCGCATGGATAGGCAAAAGCATGTACTTTAAGGCATCACTCCTGTGGCAAAAATCCTGTTTCTTGCAAAGTATAGCATCTTTCCAAACAGCAACCATAACCCTAACTTTAGCCCTAACCCTAACCCAAACCTGGAGTTGTAGAAACATTCGTATTTGAAAGCACAGTAAACAATTACAGCCTGATATGGGACACGTCCCCTGGATAGGGAGGCCTGGTGGCACTCAGAGGAAGGATAGCAGGTTACCAAGAAGAGACTTGATACCTTATGAGCATATACAGGGGGAGGAGGTCCCCCTCAGTTACAGTCATAGGGGAGGGGAGTAAGGGGAAAATGGGAGGGAGGGAGGAATGGGAGGATACAAGGGATGGGATAACAATTGAGATGTAATATGAATAAATTAATAAAATATATTTTAAAAAATACAGACTGGTGAAATCTGCCTAAGATTATTAAAGCAATTAAATGCCTGGTGTCCTTCCAAAAAACAATGATCTCCTTATAAAGATAAAAAGTATGCACATAAGAATCATCCAATTAATGGATTTTCACAATTCACTTAATTTGTTAGCAATAGAGCAGTTGTAAAAACATTCAAGGCCTAATATCCAAAATATATAAAGAACTCAAGAAATTAAACACCACAAAACCAAACAACCCAACTGAGAAATGGGGCTCAGAACTAAACAGAATTCTCAACAGAGAAATATCAAATGGCTGAGAAACACTTAAAGAAATGCTCATTCTCCAACTTCCTGAACAGAACACCAACAGCCCAGGCCTTAACATCAACAATTAATAAATGGGACCTCATGAGGCTGAGAAGCTTCTGTAAGGCTGGTGACACTGTCAAGAGAACAAAGCGACAGCCTACAGACTGGGAAAAGATCATCACCGACTCTTCATCTGACAAAGGTCTAATATCCAAAATATATAAAGAACTTAAGAAATTAAACACCACCAAACCAAATAACCCAATAGAGAAATGGGGCGCAGAGCTAAACAGAGAATTCTCAACAGAGGAATATCAAATGGCTGAGAAACACTTAAAGAAATGCTCGACCTCCTTAGTCATCAGAGAAATGCAAATCAAAACGACACTGAGATTCCATCTTACACCCATCAGAATGGCTAAGATCAATAACTCAACTGACACCTCATGCTGGCGAGGGTGTGGAGAAAGAGGAACACTCCTGCATTGCTGGTGGGAATGCAAACTAGTACAACCACTTTGGAAAGCTATCTGGTGCTTTCTCAGAAAAATGGGAATAGGGCTTCCTCAAGACCCAGCTATTCCACTCCTTGGAATATACCCAGAGGATGTACTACCACACAACAGGGACATATGCTCAACCATGTTCATAGCTGCCTTATTCATAATAGCCAGAACTTGGAAACAACCTACGTGTCCCTCAACAGAAGAATGGATAAAGAAACTGTGGTACATTTACACTATGGAATACTACTCAGCTATTAAAAACAAGGAATTTCCAAAATTTGTGGACAAATGGATTGAACTAGAAATTGTCATAATGAGTGAGTTCACACAGAAGCAAAAAGAGCTAAATGGTATATACTCACTTATATCGAGACACTAGCCCAAGGTGTACGTCCCCATGAAAAACTGTACCTACCAGAATAATGGGTAAGAGGGGAGGACATCCTATTGAAACTTTAGGTGTGAGAAGCCTGGGAGAAAGAGGAAATGGAAGGATCCAGTGGGTCCTGGAAAACTACAGGCGAGTCTGGGCCCTGGGGTCCTCCGCAAACTGTGGCAACAGCCAAGGAAAAAATAGGCAGTAAAAACCTTGAACCCCTACCCGGACTAGCCGATGGACATTCTCCACTGTTGAGTGGAGAAGAAGATCTAACTCTCACACAAACTCTGGTGCCCCATATTTGATCATGTCCCTTGGATGGAGATGCCTGGTGGCACTCAGAGGAAAGATAATAGGTCACCAAGGAGAGACTTGATACCGTATGAGCATATTCAGGGGGAGGAGATCCCCCTCAGACACAGACATAGGGGAGGGGAGTTGGGGGGGAAGTGGGAGGAAGGGAGGGATGGGAGGATACATGGGATGGGCAAACAACTGAGATGTAATATGTATAAATTAATAAAAATGTATTAAAAAAAAAAAAGAAATGCTCATTCTCACTAGTCATCAGAGAAATGCAAATCAAAATGACTCTGAGATTCCATCCTACACCCATCAGAATGGCTAAGATCAAAAACTCAAGTGACACCATATGTTGGCAAGGATGTGGAGAGAGAGGAACACTTCTTCATTGGTGGTGGGAATGCAAACTAGTACAACCACTTTGGAAATCTATCTGGCACTATCTCAGAAAACTGGGAATCGGGCTTCCTCAAGACCCAGCTATCCCACTCCTTGGAATATACCCAGAAAATGCTCTACCACACAACAGGGACATATGCTTAACCATGTTCATAGCTGCTTTATTCATAATAGCCAGAACATGGAAACAGCTTAAGTGTCCCTCAGTAGAAGAATGGATTAAGAAACTGTGGTACATTTACACTATGGAATACTGCTCAGCTATTAAAAACAAGGAATTCCCGAAATGTGTGGACAAATGGATTGAACTAGAAATTATCATAATGAGTGAGTTCACCCAGAAGCAAAAAGAGACAAACGGTATATACTCACTTATATCAAGACACTAGTCCAAGGGATATGTCTCATGAAAAACTTTACTTACCAGGAAAGTGGGTCAGAGGAGAGGACATCCTATTGAGACTTTAGGTAAGAGTAGCATGGAAGAATGGGGAAATAGAAGGATCCAGAGGGTTCTGGAAACCTACAAGAACTTTAGGACAGGCAGATCTGGGTCCTGGGGTCCTCCTCAAACTAAGGCACCAGCCAAGAAGAATATAGGCAGTAAACTTCAAACTCCTACCCAGACCTAGCTGATGAACAGGATATTCTCCACTGTGGAATGGAGAGTGAAATCTGACTCTCACACGAACTCTGGTGCCCCTTTTCTGACCACGTCCCCTGGATGGGGAGGCCTGGCGGCACTCATAGGAAAGATAGCAAGTTACCAAGAAGAGACTCGATAGTCTAAGAACATATATTGGGGGAAAAGGTCTCCCTCAATCACAGACATAGGGGAGAGGAGAAGGGGGGAAGCAGGAGGGAGGGAGGAATAGGAGGATACAAGGGAAGGGCTAACAATTTAGATGTAATATGAATAAATTAATAAAAAAATTTAAAAAACCAAACATTCTTATATAAAAGAACAGTGAACAATTCTATACATTTACATTTGCTTAAGCTTGTTAAAGTGATAACCATTTGTTATCTTTCCAACAAGCAATGAGTTCCTTTATGAAGAAAACTGAATGCACATAAGAATCATTTGTTTAATGTGTTTTCATATATTACTGTACTTATTAGCATTAGACCAGTTGTAGAAACATTCCTATTAGAAAGCACAAGGAAGAGTACTGTATATTTACATCTGCCTAAGCTTTTTAAAGCAATTAAGCACATGGCATATTTCCATAGAGCAACCCTGACCATGACCATGGCCCTGACCCTGATTGTGACACTAGGCCTAACCCTATCTCCAACCCTATCCTTAACCCTACCTAAACCTAACTCTGAGATGTAAAAACATTGCTAGGTGAAAGCACAATGAACTATACAGTATGGTGACATTCACCTAAACTTGTGAAAGCAATTGACTATATGGTGTCATTCTAAAAAGTAATGAACTCTTTTATAAAAAAACAAATGGCTGTACATATGAAATATTTGATTAATCTGTTTTCATATATCAGTTCACTTAAAGAAAGAGGTGCCTATCAACATACAAGAACACCAAATACACTGAATGAAAAAATCCTCCCACCACATAGTAATGAAAACACTAAACGTACAGAATAAAGAAAGTATATTAAGAGATGGAAGGGGGAAAGACCATGTCATATATAAAGGCAAAACTATCAGAATTATACCCAAATTCTCAACAGAGACTCTAAAATTCAAAAGGGCCTAAGCAAATGTTTTACAGACTCTGAGGGATCACAGATGTCACCCCAGCATACTATACCCAGCAAACCTTTTAATCTTCATAGATGGAGAAAATAAGATATTCCATGACAAAAACAAATTTAAACAATATCTATGCACAAATTCTGCCCTACAGAAGATACTAAAAGGAAAACTACAAACTAAGAAGGCTAACTGTGCCCCGGAAGATACCCAAAAACAGTAAAACCAAAAGAAGGCAATCACACAAACACCAGACACACACACTCGACTACCACGTATATCAAAATGACAGGAATTAACAATCATTGGTAATTAATCTCCCTCAACATCAATAAATTCAATATCCCAATAAAAAGATACAAGCTAATGGATGCAAAAACAGACTCCATCATTCTATTGCATACAAGAAACAACCTCAGCAACAAATCTATCTTTAGACATTACCTCAAAGTAAAGGGTTGAAAGAAGGTTTTCCAAGCAAAAAGAACTAAGAACTAGGCTCACATAGGCATTCTAGTATCTAATAAAATATTCTTTCAACCAAAATTAATCAAAAGAAATGAGGACACTTCATACTCATCAATGAAAGAAAAATCCAACAAGATGACATCTCAATTCTAAACATCTGTACCCCAAAAGCAAGGGCATTCTCATTAATTTAAAAAAGTTATTAATGCTTAAATCCCATATTGAAATCTCTACAGTATGGGAGACTTCAATATCTCACTCTCACCAACGAGCAGATCATCAAGATAGAATCTAAACAGAGAAATAATGAAACTAACAGAATCAAATGGACTTAACAGATATCTATAAAACATTTCATCAACCATAAATGAATATACATTCTTCTTAGCACCTTACAGAAGGGTTCTCGAAAATTGTCTACATAGTCAGTCACAACACAAGCCAGAAAAGATACAACAAAGTTGAAACAACACCTTGTATTTTATTAGACCACCACTGACTAAAGGTGGATTTCAACAACAACTGAAAAAAGAGGAAACCTACAAATTCGTGGAAACTGAACAACTCTCTACTCAATGACCACAAAGCAGGGAAGAAGCAAAAAAAAAAGAAAAAAAAGAGAGAAAGAAAGAAATGAAAGCTTTCTAGAATTCAATGAAAATGAAGACACAACATGCCCAAACTTATGGGATACAATGAAAGCAGTGCTAAAGGAAAAGTTCACAGCATTAAATAACTCCATATAGAAATTGGAAAGTTCCCATATGAAGAATTTAAAAACACAACTAAAATCTCTAGAATAAAAAGAAGCAAACAAACTCAAGAAGAGCAGATGGCAGGAAATAAACTCGGGGCTAAAATCAGTAACTTAGAAACAAAGAGAATAATACATAGTATTGTTTCAAAATTTTATTTGTAGGCCCGGCTAACAATCAATGAAGACACAGACACTTGTTATATTTTAAAATAGCTGTAGATAACCTGGGGCAGGGCAGATATCAGTCCTCTAAACTACCTCCCATAGTGGGGCAGGCATGGGATCCCTGTCTCAATCCCATGCCATCTGTTTTTAATAACTTTTATCAAGTTACCTCCCATCAATAATACTTGTTAATGTTTTTAATCTGGGCTGGATTCTCCATCCATGTCAGCCATGTGCTTCTCCTCCATGGCAGCCTTCCTCTCTTCCCTTTAGGTCTCTCTCATTTGTCCTCCTGGTGGTCTTTTCTTTTTCCTTTTTTCAGGATCCCTCTCTCTCTCAGCCCCACCTATCTCCTGCCCTGCCCAGGTGAGATGGCTTTTTATTAAAAAAAAAGGTGGGTCAGACAACAAACAGTAATTAGCATCAAAATACATCAGACCATCCCCCAACAACATAGAATCAATGAAGCCAAGAACTGGTTCCTTGAAAATATCAAGATAAACAAACTCCTAGCAAACTAAATAAAAGGGAGAGAGAGAGAAAGAGAGAGAGAGAGAGAGAGAGAGAGAGAGAGAGAGAGAGAGAGAGAAAGAGAGAGAGAGAGAATCCAAGTTAACAAAATCAGAAATGAAAGGAGAGATATAACAACAGACACTGAAGAAGTACAAAGAATCATTAGGTCATACTTCAAAAGCCTGTATTTCAGAAACTTGGAAAATCTAAAGAAAATAGATGATTTTCTTAACAGAATTAACTTACCAAAGTTAAATGAAGATCAGGTAAACAATTTAAAAGTCTTATAGCCCCTAAGGAAATAGAAGCCATCATCAAAAGTCTCCCAACCAAAAATAGCCCAGGGCCAGATGGTTTTAGCTCAGAATTGTAGTGGATGTAAACATGTTTTAGTTTTGATTCCACCTGTGGGATCCAAACTGCCTTGTGAGTGATGTTCCTCAGCTTAAAATAGGCTCTTGAGAGGACTCCTAATCTTTGTCAGCTGGAACTGCCTCATGCTGGGGTGTGGTCTTTGCCAATTGGAAAACATACTGTTGGAGACTCTGAAAAAATATAAATAAGAGCCCCACAAATCAGAGAGACATTGCTTTGCATCATTTCACATCTCTTGACTTTATATCACTTTGCTTTGAGATGCTCCTCTCAAGAGAAATGCTCCAGAGAAAACTTCTAAGAGACTGTTTTAGGTCCTTGCTGTTGCTCCTGTTGCTGGAGGTTACTACTGCTGTGTTTGCTGTTGAAATCCTGATTTCAAAGAGTGGAACTGCCCCCAAGGAACTGAGTCTATAAAGGTCTAGTTCCAATGTCCCTACTAGCCATCTTTCTCTCCTACTTAGGGTCTGTAGGTTGGAAAAGAAGTCGATAACGTACTCCAAATAAAGTAGGTTTTCAAAAACCAAAGCCTACACAGAATTCTGCAAGACTTTCAAAGAAGGAACATCAATGTTCCTCAAACTGTTCCACAAAATAGAAACAGAAAGAAGGAACACTGCAACTCATTCTATAAGACCACAGTCACACAGATACCTAAACAACACAAAGACTCAACAAAGAAATAATTTTACATCAATTTCCATAATGAACACGGATGCAAAAATACTCAATAAAATGCTCACAAACCAAATCCAAGAATACATCAAAAACATCATCCACCATAATCAAGTAGGCTTCATCCCAGGGATGCAGAGATGGTTCATCCTATGAAAATCCACCAGTGTAATACATCATATAAACAAACTGAAAGAAAACAAAATCGCATGTGCATCTCCTTAAATGCAGAACAAGCCTTTGACAAAATTCAACCTATATGATAAAGGTCTTGGAGAGATCAGGGATACAAAGGCCCATACCTAAATATAATAAAGTAAATATATAGCAAGCCCATAGCCAACATCCAATTAAATGGTTAGAAACTCAATGCAGTTCCACTAAAATAAAAGACAAGGCAAGGCTGACCACTCTCTCCATGTCTCTTCAATATAATTCTTGAAGTTCTAGCTAGAGCAATAAGACAAGTAAAGGAGACCAAGGGGATATAAATTGGAAAGAAAGACATCGAGGTATTACTATTTGCAGGTACTATGATAGTATATATAAATAACCCCCAAAATTCCACCAGTAAAGTTGCTGGATACAAAATTAACAACAAAAAATCAGTAGTCCTCCTTTGTACAAATGATAAACAAATGGGCTGAGACAGAAATTAGGGAAACAACACCCTGCACAATAGCCACAAACAATATAAAATATCTTGGTGTAACTCTCACCTAGCAAGTGAAAAGTTCTGTGTGACAAGAACTTCAGGTCTCTGAAGAAAGAAATTGAAAAAAGATATCAGAAGATAGAAAGATCTCCCATGCTCATGAATTGGTAGGATTAACATAGTAAAAATGGTCATCTTACAAAAAGCAATCTATACAATCACTGCAACTCCCATTAAAATTCCAACACAATGCTTTACAGACTTGAAAACAATTCTCAACTTTATATGGAACAACAACAAAATCTAGGATAGGAAAACAGCCTTGTACAATAAAAGAAATTCTGGAAGTATCACCATCACTAATTTCAAGTTGTACAACAGAGCAATAGTAATAAAAGCCACATAGTATTCACATAGAAATAGAAAAGTTGATCAGTGGAATTATATTGAAGATCCAGAAATAACCCTACACCTATGGACCCAGCTAAACCACTTGTGGGTATATACCCAAAATATGCATTATCAAACCACAACGTCATTTGCTCAACTATGTTCACAGAAGCATTATTTATAATATCCAGAAACTAGAAACATCACAAATGTCCCTCAACTGAAGAATAGAGATAAGGAAAATGTGGCTCATTTACACAATGGAATGTTACTCAGCTATTAAAAGCAACGATATCATGAAATTCAGAGGTATATGAATGCAACTGGAAAATGTCATCCTGAGGTAACCTAGACCCAGAAAGACACACATGGTATGTACTAACTTATAAGTGGATATTAGCCATATAGTACAGGATAACCAAGCTACAACCAATAGACCCAATGAAGCTAAGTAACAAAGGTTCAAGGGAGAATGTTTGGATTCCCCTAGACATGGGCATGGAGGGAGAGAAGGAAATGTGTGAAAGAGTGGATGGAGATGGCAGCAGGGATTGGGGGCAAGTAGGTGATGGGAGAGCAGGGATGGAGGTGAGAGGGTTGGGAGAAAGAAGGGAAAATGGGGATGGGACATCTCTGGGACAAGCTAGAGACCTGACATGGGATGTGATCCAAAAGGCATCCTAAACACAGTGTAAACAGCACTGCTATGAAAGGGCTGTCTGATCCATCTTTCCACTTTCACTTCTTAAGCTGGATTCTAAAAGGCATCCCACATACAGTGTGACCTGCTCTGCTGTTCACTCATCAAGTTGTCAAGGATCTAGGTGGGTGGGTTTTTTGTTGTTCACTTTTTAAATTCTAAGCATCATAGTTATTTTCAAAGCTACTCAACACATTTCTATCTTAAAATGTCTTGTGACTTTGGGAGGATTATTATAGCAATAAGATGTTGGGTTTTGGATGAGTTTTTATTTTACTTTTGAGTATCTTAGTAGGTTGGAATTAATGTAGAGTGAATACCTTACAGAGAGTCCTAGCATTGACACATGAAATCATTACAATCTACACTTTAGATTTTAACATTCTGAGACTTTAAAACAGGCATTAGTATTGTTAGTAAAGATAACTTATTTAACATTGGGTGTCATGTACAAAGATTATCACCAAACATTTGTATGCAACATGGGATCAGCATGGTCTGAGGTGCCAGTGTGCTTTACACTGGTTCCCATGTTTTGACAAGAAGAAGGATGAATGACTTAACAGGGAATCTAAGCCGGTTCTATTTTAGATGTTCTTTCAGAGTCTAGTTAAAATAAAATATAATAATTATTATTTTTAAAATAAGGTATAGACCATTTTTCAATAATATATCTATGTCCTTAACGATCTAGATAATTCATATATTCAAAGCCAAGCTCAATCCAAAACCTTGAATAATTAATGAGCTATTTTAAATGGTACAAAGCAAAGTGGGAGGATGTGGTATCTGAAAATACTTTCAGTTTAAATGGAAAAATCTGGAACCAGTTGAGTTTCAGACTCATCAAAGTCAGTACACAGATCCAATTCCTCCTATTCCCATCTTAGGCAATAGAAATTTCATTCAGGATCGGGTATTCAAGAATGATGGAGCAGGAGTGAACAACCCTAGGACAAAGAAGAAAGCTCTTCAGGACTTGGTGTCTCCCCAAATAAATTCTGTGCTGTATTGTCTTGACATATAATACAGTGAGTACATTTTTACAATGCTGTAGAATATGTTCTATCAGTAGCTTTACTTACAGTTGAGTCAACTGTTGTATAGAGGTTGGTTTTCCTATGGTTAAGAAGGAAGTGAAAGGATTGAGGCTGTGTGAATCTAACCTAGAATTAGCTTGGAATGGCTTGGTAGTTTCAGCCTTCTCACAATTACTTGATGACAGCATAGTTCTTGATAGTACAGACACTCCTCTGTCAACTACACAGGTCTGTTCATAAGTTCCTTCCATCTCCCTGATCTCCCAGTGATCTAAATCCTGGTCCTGCTTACTCTTCAAAATAAACAGAACAGAGTAATTCATAGGAACGAAGACATTAAGACATCTGTGGTGGTATGCAGCACTAATCCAAGCAGTTGGTAGGCAGCAGGAGGATAATCTCTGTGAGCCAACCTGGTCTAGATAGTGAGCTGTAGGCCAACCACAGCAACACAGGAAGAATCTGTATTAAAGCAAAATCAAACCCCAAACAAACAAAAACCCAAACAGTAATAAGTAGTTTTTTTTTTAAGTACTTATTTGCTTTCATTTAGAATTGAGTAGCCAAGTAACAGCTTTGATTGGGGATGAACTCTTTCCCCCAAATCAGTTGTCACATTTTCAACCATGAGCAAACCTCCTGTTCCTACTAAATCAAACCTCACCTGTTGAAGAACATCTGTTGGTATTGCCTTTAGTCTTGCTTTAATACCTTAAATGTTAAGGATATTAAAGAACTGCTTTTACCACAACAAAAACGTTTTAGGAAGACTAAAACTCACTAGAGAACTGACAAGAATAACTTTCAGGATGAGTTTTAAAATACAATTGAGGATCAAAGGAAATTTTTCCTGAAAATAAGTAACTTTCTAATATCTTAACCTAACTTTTAATATATGACTTCCGCCCCCCCAAAACAGTATTACCATACAACCCAGGCTAATTTCAAACTGAAAAGCCAGCCATCTATTTCCCAAGTGCTGGAATCTATTAAGAGCATATGCCATCACATCCAGCACATATGGCTTTTAAACACTTGGTAGAAACCAACTATGGTGGCACACACCTTTAATCCAAGCACTTGGGAGGCAGAAGCCGAGTGTATCTCAGTTCAGGGCCAGTCTGGTAGAGAGCAAATTTCAGATAAATAAAAGCTTAGGTCCAGGTGTGGTGGTACACACCCTTAACTCCAGCATTCAGGAGACAGGCATGCAGATCTTTCTGGGTTCTAATCTGTTCAGAAGTTCAGTTGAGTCAGTGATTTGAGAGAGTGCAGTGGAGATGAGCTCATGGCAGTTCAGTTCATGGAATTCACAGGAAGTTTCACTGAGAGAGTTTTACGGAGACAGATTGAAAAGAGAACAAGCTAGACACGGGTAAGACAAGACTAAGCCAGAGAACGAGGCACCAGAAGATTCGAACAGATTGCTAGTTAGTCTGAGGCCTAGCAGAACAATTCTGTCAGGAGCTGAGAAACCAAATTGATTAAGTGAGCTTAGAAACGAGTTTGAACAAGGAAAGCTGGGTTGCACCAGCCTGCAAGAGTTCAGAGCCAGAAAGGGTGAGTTTATTCAGCAGTCTGAGAGGCTGAAACCATTCTAGGCCTAGATTAGATTGTATGGAGGCTAAAAGCTTCAGGAACTAGGTCTAGATTAGTTGTAAGCCTTGAAGACAAGTACTTCAGGAAAAAAAAAAGCCAAAGGAATGCATATATGCATTTGGGCATTTTGATTGTTTTATAAATTTTAAATTAATACAACTTTGTTCCTATTCTTCTCATTTTTGCAGATCCTGATCATAAACTCCTGCAGCACAACGCAGGTACTCTTCTCCTCCAGTCCTAACAGCAGTTCCAGCTCTTACCTCCACCAAAGAACCTCCTAATTTGCACCAGGAATTTGTATTTTACATTTAATCTATGATCAGGAAACTTTGTTTTCCTTTTCAGTGTTGAGACAGGGTCTCTATGTGGCCTTGGGAACTATACAGTCTCGGCAGGCCTGCCTCCTGACTGCTGATCTGGAGGGCAAATAGGGCCTTGAGCACAGAGATAAGCACTGGAGAATCCAGCAAACTTAAAACACGCAACTTACCTCAATGGAATGAGGAGTGTAGCTGCTTTTCTGGGAATGCCAGTAATTATATAC
Source organism: Acomys minous (assembly GCF_964271855.1). Taxonomy (NCBI): domain Eukaryota; kingdom Metazoa; phylum Chordata; class Mammalia; order Rodentia; family Muridae; genus Acomys; species Acomys minous. Next base: position 64,375,186 of record NC_140493.1, on the reverse strand, counting down.
TTTACAATCTGGTGAGCCTTTGCTGTCTGGTGAGACTGGCTCTACCTCTACCTCCCACAACTCATGTTTTTACTTATCTCAGATTCTTTCCCTTAAGTCCCAAAGCACTGCTTTTAGGCCAAAAGATGTCATTTGTATTTTACAACAGCCTTAGTGACTTCTATTCTCTTAGGGCCAGGGCAACCCTGACACTTGCTGGTGTAGCATTTACCTCAGTTAAGCTCCCTAGACCACACACCTTAGGCACCGTGTGAGTCAATGTAATTTGTAAAGAATCTCAACGTTAAGTATGTCTTAAATTGTGCACTTGGGACTTGCTTTTTCCCAAAATTGTGCTATGCTTAAATATGACTAAAGAAAAATGATCTGCACCAGACTCCAGAAGTCTTGGTCCAGTTCTGGTTACAATAAAAGTTTCATTCTTGGATTGTTTTTCCGCTGCCCGCTGTGAAGCCTGCAGAAAATGTCCACATGCTGAATTAAAAGACACACTATGCCTAATTCAGTACCTAATTCTTAATGGAACATAAAAGTGTAGTTTGCGTTTGTGTTTTTTCTCAACTGTCTTCTGACTGAGGTTTTGTTTTGTTGTTGTTTTGTAATCTACATATTGATTAGCAAAGGGGTATACCTGTACATACATAGACAATTACATAAGTCCAGATTTGGGATATGTACTTTTTCTAAGTGGTAGGATGCAAAATAAATCTAGGTACAGAACAGTGATTGGAAAGGTTGTGCCCCAAATCCTGGGGTAAACTCTCCCTTCTTTCCATCAGCCCCTCTGGAAGCCGATGGGCCATCTGTTCAGTGGTGTCTCTTACCTCATCTCACACCTGTACAGGCCTTGCTATGACTTTCCTGTGTCTCACTAGCCCACAAAAGGAATCTAAAGCTTACTAATCAGCTTGTATAAAGTGCTGTATCCTTTAGTAAGTTGGCCAGTTTTCTACCCAACGAAGAGATGACCAAAGCAGCTGCTTTCACCTCAAGTTTAGTAGCAACTAATATCGTACAGGTCTGGAAAAAAAACTGTCAGAAAAGTGATTACAGTAACTACCAGAGTAAGAGTTTGAATCGAATTCAAACATTCTGACAACGTTTACAATAGACTTTATTTAAAGTGAAGTATCTGCAGAGCCAATAATGCTTAAACTCTGATTCAGGTTGAAATAGTTTTGTAGAAATATGCTGAGACCAGGTACAACCACAGATCTCAACTACAAGATCACTTCTTCGCCCATTCTTCTCTTTCTTTTCTTTCCCGAATAACCTCTTTCAGGTAGGGTTCAAGATAGAATTTGTCCTAAAGAATGAAGAAGAAAATAGGTCTTAAACCACCAATGAAATTCATTGCAATGAATTACTGCTTGCTTGTAACATAAGAAAATATAATCTGAACTTCTGGGAACTATTTTTTAAGTGTAAAACCTCACAAAGATCATGCAGTGAGTAGGTCAGAAGGAGGAGTGCCAGGTAAGAAGCAATACCTACAGGCTTTCCTGGCTTCAGTGACTTTTGAGGACAGATGTCCATGCTAGAAGCTGGACAATCACACAGTAGACTTCATATAATTAACTTTTTATTAGAGCAGGAACCAGAGTACAGGGAAAGCAACAATGGCATGAGGCAGAAAACCTAAATTCTAGCCCAGCCAGTGATTTCAGAAGTCACCCTGGTTCTAAGTTTCACCTTGTTTTTTAAAATGGAGCTGACAGTTTTCTGCTAACTTCAGTTGGGTGCTGAAATGCTACTTATGTGGCATGACTTGGAGAACACTAAAGCACTTCACAAACAAGCATGTTTCTCCCGTTTCTCATACTGCATCTAGAATGACTAACACTACTAGACATATCAAATCCGCTCTACCTCCTCATATTTTGTCCACTGCTCCTTAGGCAAGATCTGATGCCTCAGAGTCAGGTCCAGGGCTCTCTTAATGCGAAACATTCTGTCATTATAAAGGTCCTCAGGAAGCCTTCTTATGGCTTCTTTTACATCTTCAGTTTCATATAGTGTATCATCTCGCATTAACCCTGCAACAGGAACAAAAGAATCAGATTAAAGAGCTAACTCAAAAACAGTGGATTTTTTGTTTCGGTTTTTTGAGATACTCTTACTATGTAGCCCTGTCTAGTCTTGAACTCATGGAGAATAATTGGTTTCTGTCCACCCATTCTCAGACTCATACTGAAATTACCATCTTCTTACTTCTGCCTCCCCAGTGCTAAAATTACATAACTTACCATATCTGGTAGGAACTTTGTGCGCGCACACACGCACACACATGTACCTCCACATACATGTGGAGAAATCGAGGTGTTAGTCCTTGCCTTATCACGTTGTTTGAGACAGAGTCTCCGTGTTGCTGCATATGCTAGGCCACCAGCTTCTAGAGATTCCTATCTCTGATCCCATCATCCCAGGGTAGCACACTGTGAGTGGAGCTGCTTGGGCTAACCTTTTATGTGGGTTTTGATCTCAGGTCATCAGGCCTGTGGGGTTCACCGAGCCATCTCCTCTATCCAGAATATTTCTTTTCTAATGACCAAAATATCTTTATAACTCAAGACTTGACTGGAAAAAGAACAATTTATTAGGAAAGATGGGTACCAAAAGCATTTTAGACCCAAATTTTCTCTTGAAGACATATATAGGCCTTTAAAAACCACTATCACAAAATTCCTATTTCATATGAACTGGTTCAGAAAGTATTTAAAATGTGTATCTTGCCCTTGAAAACATGTAGAACTTCTTCGGAGATCAAGACCCTAAATAACTAGGACCAGTGAGGCAGCTAGGCAGATGATGGTACTTATTTCACAAGCCAAGTCTGATCGCTGGATACCATGGAGGAAGGAGAACCAGAAGTCCTCCTCTGTCGGCCACAAGCACACCCTGCTATATACACAAATGACATATTTTCTTAAAAGACATAAAGAACTTCAATTTATAATTAGGATCCCTAAAAATCTGTTGACGCTTCCACAACTATCATAGCAAAGCACACAAGGATCAAAAACGTAAAAAATAAAAGTTTAATTTTACATCTGATTCATGCAATAACACAATAAATCATCTCTTTCAAACTGTAAGAATTCTTAAAAAGCACAGAATTCAGGAAGAACAAGAGAAAGAGGACAACAGAAAAGATACTCACCCAGTTTATTGAATCCTGCAGCATTATAATACCATTTTCGAAAACCATCCAGCCACTTGCTTGACGCTGCAACTATAATTACCACACTGTTACTTGCTTACAAATGAATGCATCAATAGGCAAAGAGCCAGTTCTCTTATAAACATCCTTGTGGGAGAAAATGGGGAGCTCAAAACTAAAGGTCCCTAATATCCACAGGTGTGCATTCTGCCTCTTTGGGTTCTCAAAGTCCAACGCCCTCTGCCTTGACATTGCCTGCTATCATAAACACTGAAGGGGAAAGAAAGGATTTGAAGCATTTCTATAATTTGTAGTTACAGGAAAAAATTTTCTTCCCTTTTTAAAGGGGGTGGAGCTGTGAGAGTTCACGTCCTAATCTCCAAAATCTCATTTGGCCATCATCTTTAAAATATTACTTCTGGAAAAAACTTTTATATCACCAGCTAAATTATGTAAATATCAATAAATTAATATTTTTCTCCCCTTCCAAACAGCAAACTAACTGCTCACCAAGGGCATACTATATTTCTAAATTTATTTACTTACTCATTTTACATCCTGATTGAAGTCCCCCTCCCTCCTCTCCTCCCAGTCCCACTTCCCTGGCCCCACTCTCCAAAAGGGAGGCCCCTGCAGGGATACAGACCCAATGCACTCTGGCACATCAAGTTGCAGCAGGACTAAACATATCCTCTCCCACTGTGGCCAGACAAGGCAGCCCAGCTATGGGAAAGGGATCCAGAGGCAGGTAACAGACTGAAACAGCCCCTGCTCCAGTTGTTAGGGGACCCACATGAAGACCAAGCTACCCACTGTTACATATGCGTAGGTAGCCTAGGTCCAGCCCATGAATGCTCTTTGGTTGATAAGCTCGATTGGTCCAGGTTGGTTTACTCTGCAGGTCCTCCTGTAGTATCCTCGATCCCTCCTCAATACTCCCTCTCCCACCCGACAATCTTCTATAAGACTCCTCAAGCTCTGCCTGTTCTTTGGCTGTAGGTCTTTGCATGTTTTCACCAGTTCCTGGATGAAGCCTCCGAAAAGACAGTTATGCTAGGCTCCTGTCTACAAGCATAGCAGAGTATCATTACTAGTGTTAGGGTTTGGCTCTCCCCCACGGCATGCATCTCATGGGAATAGTATTTGATCATGGATAAAGAGAAATAGTCCATGTTTTAACTCTTAATGTAACTGAGCATTCCTGTAATCTCAGCAGTCAGGAAGTTGAGGCAGTTAAGACTCTTAATTCCAGGCCTGGTATAAACAAACAAACAAAAACTAAAATAGGGACTAGGAATGTAGCTCAGCCCTAAGAGTTCATGCCTAGAACGCAAAACACCCCGTGCAAAAACTGAAACAAAACCAAATCAGAACTTTTTGCGGAACAATGCTGAGAAGGTTAAGCTAGAAGAGGCCAAGGAAGCTGGAGAGTGCCTGCTGTTGACCAGAGGTGGTACAGGAAAAAAGATAGAGCAAGCCTAACTTTTTTGTTTGTTTTATTTAAATGTGAGGGATGGGGGAGGGAAAGTATGACTGCTAGAGGAAAACATTAAGTCCTAGTCATTTGCTTTCATTTTTAAGATGACATCTCACTGGCTTGGAAACTGCCAAGTACACTAGGCTAACTAGCCAGTGACCCCAAGATCCACTTGTCTCCACCTCTTGAGCACTAGGATTAGAAGCACGAACTAGGGTCACTGAGGCAGGATCTCATCATGTAAATGGCTGTCCTGGAATTCAGACTTTATTAAAAACAAAACAAGACCTCAAGAACATGGCTTCTGGGAATTGAAACCAGGAATTGTGCTTGCATTGCAAGGCAAGCGTTTTTTTTTTAAACCAACTGAGTTATATTCTCAGTACTTAAGCTTTCTTTTAAAATTTTATCTTAGCAAGGAAGAAAAACAAGCTCTCTTCTTATTAGCTCCTTCTGATTTCCTACTCCTTAGTACAGATTATTATTACATGGCTTCCTCCAACATTAGAAATTAAAAGTCATGTATAAAATTGTATATAATAGTCAAGGGCTAATGACTCACGTTGGTACACTGCCTGTGTAGCATGCACCACAAAGCCCTGGGTTTCATCTCCAGCAGCAAATAAAATAGGTGTGTTGCATTTCTGCAATTCAAACAATTTTAGCATGGAGAAAAAAGGATCCGAAGCTCATACAAAATGAGTTCAAATCTAGCTCGGGCTACATGACACCCTGCCTCAAAAATACAAATATAAATATTAAAGAGTTAAAAAAAACGCGCTGAAGCTAAACTGTAAACACAGCAGTGATTATGATAACGATTAACATTCACTTATAATGTGCTAGGCACTACTTCCTTTGCCCTTATCACATTAGCTAGGTCAAAAGCCTGTTGTAGAAAAGGAAGCAGGCTTTTGGAAGGGAGTCATTCTCAACTGTTAAAATCAGATCTCCGGTATCAAACACAAACACTGAGGCAGAATGCCCTAAACTTAGTAAGGTTCCTTAAAATTTTGTCAAGTGGGTGAAATTAATGCCTTCAGGATTTCAAGGGGCAGTGAGAACAGTTTTTAAAAGCTGTTCTAATTTCTACCACCAGAGGGTAAACAGTAACTTAGAAAAAAAAAAAATAGGGGATGAGGGATACTACTACTTGAGGTGAAAATATTCTACCCCATGACAAGTTTGTTCTAGTGTCTACAGTAGACAAACAGCAGACGAAACTCCTTCCAGCACTGCAGGTCCAGCTCACGGTCAAGATACACCAAGGTTAACCTGCTATCTCACTATAAACCTATCTTATCTCCCTCTAACAGCTCCAGGAGAGGAACGCGGACGCACATGCTATTTGCCGCGGTCACTGTTGGAGGAAGGGAACGCGCCTGACTGCAGATGCTCTCTCGCTCGCTTTGACTGTCTTCTGTCAACCTCCTTATTTCCCCCAGCTATCCCACGGCGGAGGGGAAGCAGGCCGAGCCCGCTGAACTGCGGGGCTCCTTCGGCAGCAGAGGTTTCCCGTTCCAACCCTCAGCGAAACCTGTCTTTTGCGCTGGGCTGGGTCGTTATGTCCCCTGCGCGCAAACTGAGCTAAAGCAGGAGAGCACCTGCTGGGGAAATAAAGCCGCCCCGCCATAGCAACCAAGGACGATCGGGTAACTTACCAGCAGGCCTGCCCGCCATTTTGACCTGAGTGAAGCGCAGCCTCCTGGGTAAGTCCTAGAGGACAAGCCAGGCTAACGCGCAGGCGTCCTGCATACTTATCGTGGAGGGAAGCGGAAGGCGCCTGCGCAAACTCAGATCTGCGCGTCCTGCGTACTCCCGGAAGAGGGGGAAGCGGAGGGCGCCTGCGCAAGCTCAGAAACGCCGCGTCCTGCGTACTTCCGGGGAGAGGGAGGGGATGCGGAGGGCGCCTGCGCAAGCAGATCTGTCGTCCCCTGGAAAAGCACTTGATTGTCTTTAACTAAATTAAGTCCACACATTGAGCTGATCATTTTGTGTGCCTGCTGCAAGAAAACGTCCTTCGTGACACAATGGGAAAAATAGTGAGAAATTAGAAAACGGCGTCATTCAAGGTTCTGTTACAGGAAGGAACTTTTAAGGTATTAATGGAGCCTTTGCTTGGAGACAGGTCATGTGGTAGATTTTCAGGCACACATCCCAGTATAGATGGAGAGGGTTCTAGGACACCAGAGAATGCCTTTGATCCTCGAATTCTTTAATGTCAAATGGTGCGGTGTTTTAACATACAAACACTCTGGTATTTTAGATCGTCGCTAGATTACCTTTAATACAGGATATAAAGTCAATGCTCAATAAATGTTACACTGAATCATTTTGGAAATAACACAGGTAAAATGTACATACATGTTCAATGCAGATATACCCTTCCCAAATCTGTGGTAGACGGAATCCATAGGTGTGAAATATTTAGGTTCAGAAGGGTGGCTGTATTCTCATTTAATTCTAAATCCATAGTGTAATTGCTGTTTATCAGTATTAGAGAGCAAAGGAAGCTGAGCCTCAGAAAAGTTAGGTAAGTTATTCATGGGCATTGCAATTAGGAAGAGTCCAGATTTTTTTTTTAAAACTAGAATTGAGAAATCCAAGTTCAAATTCAGATTCCTTATTTCTAGGATCACGATGTACAACTAATCCCATATGATTTTAAACATCTAGGTTCTATTTTCCCCACCTAAAAAAATCAATATCAAGCCATTTTAGTAGAAACGTAGGCCAGATAAACTTTTAAAATAATTAACTCTAAGACAGGATCATGGCACATGCCTATGATCCACGGATTCAGTAGTCTGAGGCAGGAGGATGCCGGCAAGTTCAAGATGGAAGTTGTCTACATAGTGAATCTGACACCATTCTGGATTACCCAGAAAGACCTCATCTAAAACAAAAATATATTAAACCTAAGATATATTTTAGAATCTGTATATAATAGTAAAAGCAGAGCAAGTGCATATACTGTACATTTTCAGAGTTTCAACTCCAACAGATAAAGTCTAAAATATAAAACTAAGGACAGAAAACGGAGAAACTGATAGTGTTGAATTTGAACACGGCTCAATAGTGTCCTTACCCTGCTGTCTTTCAGTGTTGAGACCTGGGACAGCATAGAGTCTCATTATGAACTCAAAATGTGATTTAATGACTTGAGTTACAAGTTTTAAAGTTCCATTGCCTTCTTCCCTTCTGTTTCCGCTGCCTTGTCCTTTTATCACTAAGCTCTAAGAGTATCTTCGGTGGTCAACATGAAGTCTGAACAACAGGAATACATACTTTTGTACACTGACACATTGCCTTGCAAAGGGTATTCACTAAGTGCTTCATCCTCACAATTTCAGCATCAGAGTAGAGAAGATCATATCTCAAGGTATGCCCAAATATCACAAAATTCAGCCTTATCAGTAGTAAGCCTGGAGCTGGTGTTTGCTTGCGCTTGTTAATGTTGGTATAAAGTGTTGTAGAGGGCTGGGTTACAAACACTTGCTACTCTTCCAGAGGACGTGGTTCCAGTTCCAAGCACCAATGTCCAGCAGCTCATCACCACCTGTAACTCCAGTTCTAGGGGATTGGATGCCCTCTTTCTGGCCTCTATAGGTACCCATATGCATATGTGAACGTACATCCATGCACATATACATGCAAATTACTAAAGTAAGTCCTAAAAATATTTTTAAAGTGTTTTCTTTCTTTCCTCTTGGCATAGAAATTACACTATTTTGACCTTTTAAATTTTAGACATATATATATATATATGTGATACTTTGGTACACATAGAAACACACACACACAAAACAACTTTTAAAAAGTAATCTTTAATATTTCTTTTCTACTTAGGAGACTGGTGGTACCCCAGTTATAATGAAGACATCCAGGATGCATCTATCTGTTCCATTAAACCACTTTTAGTCTTAAGATAGACATGCTCAAAAAACAGATCTTCATACTTTTAAATTGCTTAAAATATTAGGATTGACCATAACAGCAGCACAGCTGACCCATTCTTTGTGTATCAATATGTATACATGTATCTGTACCTGTATTATGTAGGCATATGTATGCCAAAGGTCTTACTAAGTTCAATGCCTTCTTTATCTTTGGTTTTGAGAAAGGATTTCCCACTAACTTTAGACAATTTGGACATGCCTGGCTGGCTAGCAAGCCCAAGGGATCCTTCTGTCTCCATCTCCCTAGAACTGAAACCCTCAGTTACTACATGGGTGCTGGGCTAAACGGAGGTCCCTTTATATAAGCAGCACTTGGCTGACTGAGCCATTGCCCTAGCTCCATGCTAGCCTATTCCGAGTGTATTGCTCATAAAAGCTAAATGAAGTTCCCAGACACGGACGGCCAGGCAGGTCTATTTTTTATTTCTCAGCAGTTTCTTTGTTTATTCACTTCAAGCACACGTCTCTTTCATATTAAACACTTCAAGCACACGTCTCTGTCATATTAAACAATGTGTTTTAGAACCTTAAATGTCAAGTTAATAATAGGAAAGACACTAACTGTATCTGGTTCTGAGCAATCATCAATTTAGTTACTGGTAGTATTCTTTCAGGATTATCTGACACGACCCAAAACTCTGGTGTACAATAAACTGACTACTAATTTAGTGGCTTTTAGCATGTTATCTCCCAACTATTACTCAGCTGGGTGTTTCTGCAAAGGCTGGAATACAGACTACTGGTTTCCTAACTTATATCACTTGACATGCTGAACTGGCTGGATTGTTTTGTTTTGTTTTGTCAGCCATCTTTCTCTTCACCCAGTTTCTTCAGTAATTGGTCCCCTTTACAGAGTGGCTATGGTTCCAATAATATTCTAAGACTAGCACTAAAATACAAATGGTTTTCAAGGTACTTCTTAATAGTGATAGATGAGCCAAACCATATTGGCTCTGTGTGAGAAAACTCCTTTACAGTATGAATACTAGGTATGGTTCATTGGGGTCAGTTAGGTGATCTTAAGGCAGACAACTAAGGTCATGGTACCTCACTTTACAAAAAAGGAAGCAAAGATATAGGGACCAAGTCACTTGCCCTGATTAACATATAAATGGTAATTGGGGTAAATGTACCAGCCCGTGCTATAAATCTTGCTAGTGCTCAGTCGAAGGTTCCCTATGGCAATCATTATGTCTCACTGCTTAACGCCAGATTTTCTGATTCCCAGTAACCAACTGTGAACAACTTCAAATGCTCATGATAAGGAGAGGTAACACCCTAGATAAACCCAAATGGCTTGTTTTTAGTAGAGCCCTAGATAGTGGATAAAGTGACATTTCCTTGTGACAACATTATTTTCAAAGACTAAAAAAATACAAAAGGAGAAAATCCTCCACTATCCCCAAAGCTTCATAAGAATAACACATTGTTAACCTGAGGTAAATTTAGGTCTTATTTCCTAAGCTTATTGTATTTCAGTACTTCCTAGGAAGGATATGATTAAATCAAAGAGAAATTACATTACTGAAAATTTGTAAGAAGCCCTACTAGGCTCTATCTCTACAAATAGACAACATTAAAAATAATTTCTGGAGTAGGAAATATAGCTCTGTGGTTAAGAGCCCTGGCTGCTTTTCTAGAGGTCCTGAGTTCAATTCCTAGCACCCACAAAGCAGCTAACACCTATATATGACTGTAGTTCTATGGGATCTGGTACCATCTTCTGGTGTGCATACATGCAGACTAAACACCCACACATGTAAAATACATAAACCATTTAAAATAAATAATTTCCAGTGAAACCATCACCTTGTACCACTAACTTACAGCAATACAAAGTTAAAATGAGCAGGGATGATGATGGCTCAGCTCGTAAAGGGCTGGCTGCACAAGCAGGAAGATCTGAATTCACATCTCCATCACTGATGTAGAAAGCTACCCATGGGGATACAAGCTTATAACCCTAGCCCTAGGGTAACAGAGAAAAGAAGGTCCTTGGGGCCACATAGTCTTGTGGAATTGGTAAGGCCAGGGACAGTGAGAGAACCTGCCTTAAATAATTAGGTAGAGAGAAGAGATACCCAACTTGGATTTCTGCATATTCATATTCTCTCTCTCTCTCTCTCTCTCTCTCTCTCTCTCTCTCTCTCTCTCTCTCTCTCTCTCTCTCTCTCTTCTCTTCCATATTCTACTATGGAGACTTGCTTACTCCTGTTCTACTGCCTCTATTTACATGCTAGAAAATGGAAACAATGTCAATGTCCTTCAATTGATAATGAAAATGTACATAATAATGAAATTATATTCAGCTGTAAAGCAAAATGAAATCATACAATTTGTGGGAACGTAGTTGGAACTGGAAAATAATATAGTAATTGAGGTGACCCTGACCCAGAAGACAGATTCTGTTCTCTGTTATTTGTGGATCCTAGCTTTGAATCTATAGAAATGAGTATAAGCCTGGAGTGAAAGCGGAACCAAGGAATATAGAAAGGGGTTTTAGAGGGGAATCAAGCAAGAAGCTCTAGACAAGGACAGCCGGACTGACTTGCATGGAATGGGAAAACGGGGCTTCAACTGGGGAGGGACGAGAAAGAGCAAGGGGCATGGAAAGATTGCACTCAAGGTTGTTTGAAAAGGCACAGGGAAACATTTTATAAGCTTTCTTAAAAGGAGTAATGCCATATGGGACAATAGTGCTTTCAAAAGCCATACATTGCAAAAAAAATATTTAATGCCAGGCATATTAAATCTCCCTTCAAGTATTAGTCGTAAGAGTCAAACAAAGGCTATTGCTGTTGTTCTGTGCTACCTCCCAGAACTTGAAATAGCCTATTCTCGAACGCACCACATACTTTGGACGTAGGACTTACAGAAATGGAGCTGAAACTGACTTGAAAGCCTCCTCCATAAGTGCTAGTTAGTCCTTAACATATTGGAAGGTGCTATGAGACCTGTCAAGGGAGAAAGGTAATCAATAGCCCTATCCAGCTATAAAACCTACAGACCACAAAAATGATGAGCACAGCAAGATATCCACAAGTGTGCAATAGTGAGGATATCTTGGGGGAGTAACAAATAGTTTTCTAATTGGATTTAATTGACCTGCTCAATAGGAGGAGGTTCATGCCTGCTACTGTAAACTTGCCTATTACCTGTAGTTGGAGAGGTTACAGAAACTAGAGAACCTACTATTGTCATTTTCCCAATACAGTAATATAATTTTTAACTGTATCTAAATACTTACTCAGCATCTACTAATGCCATTTTACTAGAACAGCATAATTACTTAACTACATTCTAAATTTTATCCTTATACCTACCCCTCATCAAAGAAGCCTCTTTACAGTAAATGGAGACTATCACAGAAAACCACAAGTGGATAAAATGCAGAGATCAATGGATTGTGAGGAGCTCAGCTCCAATGGAAACATCTACCTCACAGCTTCTTGTAGACTTCCAGCAGAAGGATTAGCCTCTCCCTGGGAAGAACCTCCATATTGGTATGGTTGTTTGAGTAAAAATGGCCTGGTATCTACAGGCTCATGTATCTGAATGCTTAGTCACTGGGGAGTGTCAATATTTGAGAAGGGTTAGGCAGTATGGACTTGTTGGAGAAAGTCTGCCATTTGGGGTGGGCTTTGAGGTTTCAAAAGCCCATACTAGGTCCAGTCTCTTCCTCTCTGCCTACAGATCAAGATGTAGAACTCTCAGCTACTTTTCCAGTACTGTATGTGCCTGCATGTAGCCATGCTTTCTGCCATGATGATATGGATTCACCTCTGAAACTGTAAACAAGTCCCCAGTTAAACACTTTGTTTTATAAGAGTTGCCTTGGTCATGGTATCTCTTCACAGCAACAGAAAAGTGACTAAGACAGTTGGTAAAGAGTGGTGAGCCCTGAAACCAAATACATACAAGCAACAAAGACTCAGTAGACTCCATTTGTGTATCTGTGCATGCACATATATACATATATGTATACATCCATACACACATACATACATACACACACATGTATATATATGTACTCACTTAACTACTAATAGTTATAAAAAGAGGCTATCAACTTGAGGTAGGGTATGGTAGGGATGGGAGAAAGTGTCCCTGGGAAGAGCTGGAAGGAGCAAACGTAAGGGGAAAAGTGATAAAATTCTACTATAATAAATTGTAAATCCAAAAGCCAACCAAATCGAAAAAATTACTAAAAAAAATGAGAATTATGAAAAAAATATTTTTTAATATTGAGACCTGAGGCAATTATCTTAAAAACACATTGATTTATTCATATATGCATTTACTTTAAAAGAATATATTTAAACATTCATCAAAAACTAAAGAGTTTTTAAGAATTTCTCAAAATCGCTTACTGAAGCTTTGGCAATCTCTTTGCAGAACACTTCATCAGGAATAGACACAAACTTGTCCAAAGAGACATAATTAGGTTTCACTGGATCATACTGTGCTTTTCCCAAGTATGCAAGAAACAGGTGTCTTTCTTTAATTTTAAATACTCTTGTATTAAATACCTAGGAAACAAAAAGGAATTTACAATAAAAGGCTGAAATACTAACAAATTTATTTGGTTCCCTATGTTAATAAGTTGGTTTAGTACGGTAGTGACACTGAAATCTGATTAATTTTACAGGATTAAATTCTATAGTTTCACATGGGTGAGATGATGCCCACCTGTAACCCCAGCACTGAGGAGGCAGAGGCAGGTAGATCTCTTTTAGTTTTAGGCCAGCCTGTTGTACAATTCAAGTCTATGACAGCCAAGTCTCCGAGTCTAGGAGAGACCTTGTCTAGAAAAAGAAACAAACAAAAAGTATTTTTAAAAAGTCTATAGTTTCTGTTGAAAAGTTATAGTACAGAACAGGCTGATGGTATAGCTTGTTGTAAGATATTTAGGATATGAGAGGCTGTGAGTTTGAGTCCCAGCACACTGGTATTATTAATAAGAAATTAGGAGATGCCCACTGCAATCCTAGAACTTGGTAGGATGAAGCTAGAATATTAAGTTTAGAGCCAGCCTGGGCCACATAGGGACTTCCAAAGGCAACCTGAGCTATTGAGCAGAAATCCTGGGCTACAGAGCAAGAGGCCATCTTTGAAGAAAATGAAGAAGGTAAATTATGATTAAAAAACACACCTCATTTGCAACTTGCAGATGAGGCCAAGAAATTTGTTTTGACAAGCTTTTAGAATCTAAATTATCTACTAAGTTTGAGAACCAACATTAGAGACTAAGAGGTATCAGCAAAAATGATTTCATCTGTGAAACTCTGAAAAGTCTCTGTTGTGATTTTCTAATTCCATTACCCATTGAGATCCAACATAAAATGAGGCTTACCTCTTGGGGATGAATAGGGAAAAGCATGTGTTTTCATGTCAAAATCCCCAAAGACTAAGTAGATCACAGCCATTTAAGAAATCATGAGCTAGCCAAGTGCCTACAGCCTACTGTTGCAGAGGCGAGGGAGGGCAACAGGAGGCAGGGCCCACACTGGAGGGGCAGCCTGCAGCTCGGAGACCTGAGACTCCTGACAAGACAGACTCAAGCATTTCTCTTGGCTGTATTTCAGACACTGTGGGTCACTATATAGGACAAATATTTCTATGCATCGTGCCCAGTAGATACAAAGTGTTAACTGTACATGGAAAGACCAAGTAAAACAACCATTGAAAACTAACTTTCTTTGAAAACAGTGACCAAAGAAAAGTATATGTTGCTAACTGGTGTGACATTGGTGTGCCTTTGCAACAAAACACTTTGTCTCTCTATATTGGGGCCTCTGTCATGAGGCCCACAGAAAAAGAGACATGAGTTGGAATAACATATGGAGAAAGAAGGCCTGTATGGACTAGCACAGGCCAATCAGTGCTGGACTTCCAGACAAGACGCTGGACTAGAAGCCCCACGTGACCTCCAGGAGGAGAAGAGTCACAATAAGAAAAACCAGACTTGATGCAGAGACTGAGAGGAAGACCTTCGGAAGTTAACAACCATCAGGGCAGGTGGACTCCTATCCTGAAGACTCGCCTATTCAGTCTTCAAAACCCCACTGCTGGTTTTGGTGAGACAGTTATTACTGGGCCAGTGCTGGACAATAATCTCACTCTGTCTCTGTTTTCTTCTTTTGTCAAATAGGGATAGTTGTTGGAAGGAAAAATGCAAGAATCCATACACACAAAGCAGTAAGCACTTAATAGCTGTTATTATTTTATTATTATTCTCTTCTCCTTATACTGAATTAGTTGCCCCATGAGCCCTTTGGTTAAGATTCCACTACCATTACCTACTGCCTGGCTGGCACCTCCAACCCCCAGAAGTCACCTGCCTGCCCAGAGCCTCCCACGATATCCAAGTGGCAGAAGGTCAAAGACTACAGATCTGGTGAGTAACTTGGCAGCTGACTCCAAAACACCGACTTCCATATTTCCCAGATAGAAGGGGACCACATAATACCAAATCTGCAGAACAACAACAGCAAAAATATTAGAAGCGACAAGGGAAAAAAGCCAAGTAACTTATAAAGGCAGACCTAGTCGAATCACATCTGACTCCTCTGCAGAGACTATGAAATACAGAAGGGCCTGGGCAGATGTTATACAGACACTAAGAGACAACAAATGACAGCCCAGACTATTATACCCAGCAAAGCATTCAGTCACCTTAGAGGGACAAAAACAAGACATACCAAGAAAAAACAAAAGCAAAACCAAATTCAAACAGTATCTATGCACCAACCCAGTCCTTCAGAAGTTATTAGAAGGAAAACTCCAACCCAACCAGGTCAACTACACACAAGAAAACACAGGATATAGATAATTTGCACCACAGCAAAACCAAAAAGAAGAGAAGCATATAAACACATTATCATTACAAACACCACAATAAAAGGAACTAATAATTATTGGCCATTAATATCTATCAACATCAATGGACTCAAATCTCCAATAAAAAGACACGGGTAACAGAATGGATGTGCAAACAGGAGCCAACATTCTGCTGCATACAAGAAATACACCACACTGGGCATAGTGGCACACACTTTTAATGCCAGCACTGAGGAGGCAGAGACAAGTGGATCTCTGTGAGTTTGAGGAAAGCTTGGTCTACAAAAGGAGTTCAGGACAGGCAAGGCTACACAGAGAAACCTTGTCTTGAAAAGCTAACCAACCAAACAAACAAACAAAAACCCCAAAACGACAGAAATACACCCCAGCAACAAAGATAGTTGTTACCTCAGAGTAAAAGCATGGAAAAAAGCTTTCCAAGCAAATGGACCCAAGAAACAGACTGGACTTGCCATCCTAATATCTAATAAAATAGAATTTCAATCAAATTTATCAATAGATGGGTAAGAACATTTCATCCTCATCAAAGGAAAATTCCACCAAGAAGACATCTCAATACTGAATATCTATTCCCCAAACACAAAGGCAGCCACATTTATAAAAGAAATATTATTAAAGCATAAATCGCACATAGATCCCCACACATTAATAGTGGGAGATGTCAACACCCCATACTCACCAATGAACAGATCATTGAGACAAAAACTACATAGAGAAATAATGAAACCTCTGTTAGCGGTCATGAATCAAATGGACTTAATCAATGTCTACAGAACATTCCACCCAAACACAGAAAAATATACTTTCTTCTCAGCACCACATGGAACTTCCACCAAAATCAATCATATAGTTGGTCACAAAGCAAGCCTCAATTAATACAAGAAAACTGAATTAACCAATTGTTACTTATTAGACAACCATGGATTAAGTTTCAACAACAACAGAAATAACAAAAAGCCTACACACATGGAAACTGAACAACTCCCTGCTCAATGACCACTGGGTCAGGGAAGACATAAATAAAGTAAAGACTTTCTAATATTCAATGAAAATGAAGGCACAACATACCCAAACTTATGGGACACCATGACAGCATTAGGAAGAGGAAAGTTCATAGCACTAAAAGCCTTCATAAAGAATCGGGAGTGGTCCCATACTAGCAACCTAACATCTCACCTGAAAGCTTTAGAAAAAAAAAAAAAAAGAAGCAACCACACTCAAAAGAAGTAGATTGCAGGAAATAAGCTAACTCGGGCCTGAAATCAATAAATTAGAAAGAAAGAGAACTGTCTACAGAATCAAGGAAACCAAGAGCTGGTTCTTTGAGAAAATCAACACGATTGATGAAGCCTAAGCCAAAGTAACTAAAAGGCAGAGGGAGAGTACCCAAATTAACAAAATCAGAAATGAAAAAGCAGATATAACAACAGATACTAAGGAAATCTAGGTCTTACTTCAAAAGTCTATATTTCACCAAATTGGAAAACCTAAAGGAAATAGACGAATTCCTTGATACATTTCACCTAACAAAGTTACATCAAGATCAGGTAAACAGCTCAAACATTCCTATAACCCCTAAAGAAATTGAAGCAGTCATCAAGTCTCCAAATGAAAAAAGCTCAGAGCCAGATGGTTTTAGCACAGAATTCTACCAGACTTTCAAAGGATATACCTAGTCCCAATATTCCTCAAATTATTCCACAAAATAGAAACAAATCCATTCTATGAGGCTACAGTCACCCTGATACTTAAACTACACAAAGTCTCAACAAAGAAAGATAATTTCAGAACAATTTCACTCATGAGCATTGATGCAAAAATAATAAAATGCAACTTGAATCTAGGAACACATCAAATTCATCATCCACCATGACTTCATGAAGTTGGCTTCATTCCAGGGAAGCAGGAATGGTTCAACAAATAAAGAAATCCATCAATGTAATCCACCAAATAAACAAACTGAAAGAAAAAAAAATCACATGAGCATCACATTAGATGCAGAAAAAGCCTTTGACAAAATCCAACACCCATTCATGATAAATGTCTTGGATAGATCAGGGATATAAGGTCCAGACCTAAATATAATAAAGGCTATATACAGCAAGCCAATAGCCAACATAAAATTAAATGGAGAGAAACTCAAAGCAATCCCACTAAAATCAGGGACAAGACACAGCTGATCACTTTCTGTATCTCTTCAATAAAGTACTAGAAGTTCTAGCTAGAGCTGTAAGACATCTAAAAGCGATCAAGGTGATACAAAGCAGAAAGGAAGAAGCCAAACTATCACTATTCACTGACAATATGATAGTACACATAAGCAACCCAAACATTCCACCAGAGAACTCCTGCAGCTGATAAACACCTTTAGCAAAGTGGCTGGATACAAGATTAAACAAACAAACAAACAAAACACCCCAAAACAGTAGCCCTCTTATACACAAAGAAATTAGAGAAATCATACCCTTCACAATAGCCACAAATAATAAAAGGTACTTTGGTGTAACTCTAACCAAACAAGTCAAGGACCTATATGACAAAAACTTAAAAGTCTCTGAGGAAAGAAACTGAAGAAGATAACAGAAAATAGAAAGTCTCCGATGCTCATGGATTGGTAGGACTGAGGTAGCAAAAATGGCCATCTCACCAAAAGCTAACTGCAGATTCAATGTAACCACCATCAAAATACCAACACAATTTTTTTTTTTTTTACAGACCGTGAAAGAACAATTCTAAACTTCATATGAAAAGCAAAAAACCCAGAATAGCTAAAACAATCCTGTACAATAAAGCATCTATTGGAGATTTCTCCATCCCTGACTTCAAGCTGTTCTATAGAGCAATAGTAATAAAAACTGCATGGTCCTGGCATAGAAATAGAATGGTGGATCAATGGAATCTAATTGAAGACCCAGAAATAAACTCCTACACCTAGGGATACTTGTTTGACAAAGGAGCCAAGATCATACAATAGAAAAAAAGACAGTATCTTCAAAAAATGGTGCTGGTCTAACTGGATGTCTACATGTAGAAAAATGCAAATAGATCCATATTCATTACCATCCACAAAACTCAAATCCAAGTGGATCAAAGACCTCAACATAACACGATATGCACTATATTTATTAGAAGACAACGTGGAGAAGAACCTTGATCTCACTGGCACAAGAGACAATTTCCTGAATAGAATACCAACAGCACAGACCCAAAGACCAACACTTACTAAATAGAACCTCTTAAAACTGAAAAGCTTCTGTAAGGCAAAATACACTGTCAAAAGAACAAAATAGCAGTCCACAGATTGGGAAAAGATCTTCACCAATCCTACATTGGACAAAGGACTAATATCTAAAATATATGAAGGAATCAAGATATTAAACACAAATAAAATAACACAACTGAAAATGTGGTATAGAACTAAAAAGAAAATTCTCAACAGAGGAATCTCTAATGGCCAAGAAGCACTCAAAGAGAGCCTCAATGTCCTTACTCATTGGGGAAATAAACAAGTCTGAGATTCCATCTTACCCCAGAAAGGCTAAGATAAAAAACTCATGTGACAGCATATGCTGGTGAGGATGTGAAGAAAGGGGAACACTCCTCCATTGCTGGTGGGAGTGAAAACTGTACAACCACTTTGGAAATCAATCTGGTGCTATCTCAGGAAATTGGGAACTGATCTATTTCAAGACCCAGTTATACCACTACTGGGTATATATCTAAAAGATGCCCCACCATACAACAAGGACATTTGCTCAGCTATGTTCATAGCAGCTTTATTCATAATAGCTAGATGCTGGAAACAACCCAGATATCTCTCAACCAAAGAATGGATAAAGAAACTGTAGGAGATTTAAACAGTGGGTTATTACTCAGATACTGAAAATAAAGAAATCATAAAATTTGCAGGCAAATCGATGGAATTAGAAAAGATCATCCTGAGTGAGGTAACTCAGTCCCAGAAAGACACACATGGTATGTACTCATTTATTGGTGGATTTTAGCCATACAGTACAGGATTAACATACTCTAATGCATAGACCCGAAGAAGATAAGTAACAAGGATGATCCAAGGGAGGATGATTAAATCTCACTTATAATGGGAAACAGAATAGAAAAGGTAGTGGTTGAAGAGAGGGAACAAGAAAGGATAGAGAGCACAGAGAGATAAGAGGGTGATCAGACCTTGGGAGAACAGGGATGGGAAGCTAGAAGATCTGCAGAGAAAAGAGAAACTGTGGGCAGGGGCATCTCTGTGACAAGCTGAAGATCTAAGTCATGGTAGGCTCCTGGAAGGATATGGAGGAGACTTTTGCAGAGACTTCTACTAGCCAGAGAAACAGAAAAGGACTCACCGAACTAGAAAAGACTCCTAGTGGAGGGAGGGGAACAGCAACCCACCACAAAAATTTCGATTCAAAGTTTACCCTGCCTACAATATAGAGCAGGAATAAATACAGAACAGATAGAACAGAAATTGAGGGAATGTCCAATCACTGTGACCCAACACAAGACCCATCTCATGGGAGGGAGCCTACCTCTGACACTATTACTGATACTCTGCAAATACTTGCCTAGTAGAGTTGTCCTCTGAGAGCCTCCACGGCAGCAGCTGATCGAAACAGATGCTGAGACCCACAGCAAAAAATTGGGCAGTACAGAGGAGTATTGTGGAAAAGTTGAGAGAAGGAAAAAAGGACCTGGAGGTGACAGGAGCTGCAGAGGCAGACCATCAGAGCCAGCTAACCAGTGCCTAGAGTGGTTTGCTGAGACTGAAGCACCAACCAAGATCCATACATGGACTGGACCTAGGCCTCCAACACAGATGTAGCAGATGGGTAGCTCAGACTTCATGTGGGTCCCCAAATAATGGGAACAGGGGTTATATAGGAGATGGACTCTGATGCCAGCTTTTTGATTACCCCCCTATGGTGGGACTGCCTTGCAAGGACATAGTGAAAGAGGACACACTTATTTCTGATGTGATTTGATGAGCTAGGATGGATGGGAAGTAGGGGCTCCCCTTTTCTGAGGAATAGGGGAGGAGGAAACAGGGAGAGAAAGGGAGGGTGGGACTGGGAGGAGAGGAGGGATGGGACTACAATCAGGGTGTAAAATGAGTAAACAAGAGAAAGGGGTCGGGGGAGAGAAAGAGGGGGAGGGGAGAGAGACTCACTGATTTTGATTTTACTACCTTGGGGCCCAGTGGCGCACACCTGTAATCCCAGCGTTATGGGAGGCAGAGGCAGGCAGACCTCTGGTTTTGAGGCCAGCTTGATCTACAAAGCAAATCCTGGACAGCCAAGGCTACACACAGAGAAACCCTGTCTAGTAAAAACAAAAAACAAAGCAAAACAGAAGAGTCTACTACCATGTAAGGTTATTTTAAATCTGTTTCCCACACTAGATTAAAAGTCACATATGATTGAGTTCTGTAATCTTAGTGTTTACACACATGCTAATCCAGGACAGAAGGCCCATTCTATAGTGAATGACTAGATCTCTCTGAGTAGGAAAAGGTCAGATTCTCATATAAACCACTGTTATTATCTAATGACTTAGGGGACAACAAACTGTCACTGCCTTCTTGTTGAATATTATTTACAATTATTCCATTAGCTAAAGTCACAATTCTAGGCCCCTATATTTTATTATAATGTGGTAGCAGCTTCCTATATTAAGGGCTACTCAAAGTATGATGAGCAAATAAATATCACTCTACGTGAAGGAATTGGACTAAAGACAATCTAGTTCTGACAGTTGTGCCAAGGTCATGATCTTTTCATATCTCTATACCATGAATAAAGGAAACAGTACTTTCAAATTTAATGGAGAAAAACCCAAGAGACTGTGAAGTTTCTCCTATTCTCAAAAGGTAAAGATAGGAGTAGATAAAAGCTATCAGGGCAGAAACTAATCATTGAGTCCCCTCAGCAGCTCTGTAGCTGGGAACCGTCTACAAATACACAGCGCCACACCCAGCTGCCTAAGTACAGGGCAAGGACAGCAGTCTGAGACTGCTGGGAAATGTGTTACCTGTGGGAACTTGACAATGATGTGGTGGGGAATATTCATCACGTTGTGTACATAATCAAAACTCTCCACTAGTTTCCTTTTGTTTGCAGTAAGCATCTTTGGGACTCTGGTGACCATATGTTGAATTTCATTATGTTTAAAACCAAGTTCAAGGCGATAAACCTAAAAGAAAGTACATTTCATAGGAATCATGAGTAGAAATGGCCTTCTGGTACTATGCTGGAGGACAAATTGACTCTTCCAAAATTTAAAATAATGACCTTTTAAAATTTGGAGGCATGTATACCAGTGCCCTTCAAAGGATTATGGCTCATACTGGCTGGAGTAACCTAAATTTCAGACCCCTTACCCGAGCAAAATCTTCTCTACATTGACTGTCATGAGGCTCACAGAAAAAGAAACATGAGATGGAACATCATATGAAGAAAGGAGGCCTGTATGGACTAGCACAGGCCAATCAGTGCTGGACTTCCAGACAAGATGCTGGACTAGAAGCCCCATGTGATCTCCAGGAGGAGAAGAGTCACAATAAGAAAAACCAGACTTGATCAGAGACTGAGAGGAAGACCTTCGGAAGTTAACAACCATCAGGGCAGGTGGACTCCGATCCTGAAGACTCATCTATTCATTCTTCAAAACCCACTGCTGGTTTTGGTGAGACAGTGATTCTTGGGCAAGTACTGGACAGGAATCTAACTTTGTCCCATCCGCACTTTGGTATGCAGAGTCTCTGTGCCAAGTAAGTTGTTTGAAACTGAGCTACAGTGGAGGCTTGAAATTAGGTAACAACCATGAGACAGTGAGCTTGAACCCAACCGCAATAACCTCAGTGAGGAGAAGGCAGGTGACAAATCCAGGTGACAGGAGGCCTACATGGTGAAATGTATAAGGAAAAATAACCGTATCCTTAGTTGCCAGGAGCAATTGGCCTTTGGAGGACCCATCTACCATTCACTGCTGTGAAACCTGAAAGCTGAAGCTCCAGTGGTGTGCCCCACATTTCCTGCTGTGTCTATGCAGATCTCAACGCTGTGGCTTCCCACAGTTCAACTGAAATTGGGATTTAGGCCTAGTTGAAAAGTAGTAATCACACAGATTATTAGCTGGGAAGTCGTGGGAGGGTCAGAGAACCTGCCCAGCTCATGGGCTGCATATCGAAGTGAGGCAATACACTGTGTAGTGCTGAGAACAAGCGAAACCAGAATCATCATAGGACCTAGCTTTACTATTCTTGGGTGTACAGATACTTGCTAATCCATTTTTATTGTTGCAGCGATCATAATAGATGAAACACAGACTCAGTCAAGATGTCTATAACCAGATGCAAAGGGTAAAGAAAATATAGTCCATATATACAACAGATAACTTCATCTGTGAAGGAAAATGACATTAATGGAGAAATGAGTGGTACTAGAGATCACTATGTTAAGTGAAATAAGCAATAATAATAATAATAATAATAATAATAATAATAATAATAATTCAAATACCACATGATTTCTCTCACATACAGACTCCAGACATAAATACAGACTCCAGATATAAATGTGTGTATATCAGTGTGGATGTGTATGCATACAGGTCATGAAAGTAGTAGAAAGGGAAGTGCGAAGGGGTGGAAGAAATCTTAAAAGCGGGAAGGAACTGAAAAAAGAGCAAGGAATCTCATGTTAACATGCAGGCAGAAGGAGAGCTATGTGGGGGAACTAGAAAACCAGTAGGAGGGGAGCAAGGAATTGGGGAGGGCAGTCGAGGAGAGCAAGAACAAAGTAAAATAACACATATATAGGAAACCATGACTTTATATGGTAACTTAAGCGGAAAAAAAAAAAAAGAAAGAAAGAAAGAAAGATTTTCTAGGTATTCTTTGAGCTTCTATTCCCAAGAGAAGTAACATAGTTGTAACGGAAAACTTATCGCCCAAATTTGGGATAGAAATGAAATAAAACATCCAAATAACACAGGTCCAATCCGTGGTCTTTCATACTGTCTGATCCTCCCCCTACGAAGCCATTTTTCTCATTACTTCTAACTATAACCCATTAGATGCTAGGGGCCATGAGAATAAGGGCTCTCTCCTCAGGACAGCGCCTAGGTGGGAGGTTAATAACAACACCTGAATGACTGAGCATCAAACACTTCAGCACCTCAGAGAACAGGCTTGACCTAACAACTTCCACTCCTATTGCAGCTCTGTGCAAACTACTGAGCTGCTACTGGTGTCATACTCTTAGAGGAAAGATAGTAGTGTTCATGGCATTTCCTGTAGAGAAGTGAATCTGACACACGGCTCAGGTGACAAACAGAATGACGTTCTGGCTGCTACCCTCTTCCCAAAAGCTTTTTTGAATCAGCCTCCAACATTCCCCTAACAGATTCCCGATTGTCAAAAATGTTTTCACAGAACGGACCACAGGCCAGGAAGCACAGACATTGCCTGCCACACTAGGCAATGAGAAACCAGTTTCCAGGTCCCACTTAAACCTTGCTGTTTCAGGATCCTGGGTCCTAATGTCTGCAGGTGATGGACTGGGTAGACTGTGCAAAAACACTGGATAAAATAAACTGCCGTTTCTGACTTTTAAAAATTACTTGTTAAAAATCTATTTTGTTTTGTTTTTTTCCTGATGACAAGAACAGTATTTATTCTTTTAAAAAAACAAAAAACAAAAAAAAGAAAGAAAAGACAAAAAGAAAAAAAAAACTTATGTTACCTTCATATTTTCTTTCACAGGCTCCAGACTTCCCGTTAGTAGCCTTGGAAGACGAACAACAAGATCTCTAGTCTATAGTTGAAACATAATAATTTTCATCATTATATGTGTACATTTAACTTATTGGAAAACTAAAGCATTACAAGGAATGCCAATCTAAAATTTAAAATATGACCCAATCAAATAAACAACAGGAAGATTGGAAATATATATCAACACTTTTTGATGAAAAATCAAATATGGAAACAAAATTTAAGGAAGCAATTGATGGAGCCTCCTCAGGCTAACACATTTTTTTTTTTTTTTACACAAAGTATGATGTATTTATAGGATCAGTGTAGGCCAGGCACTTAGAAACATGTTATTTATAGGTTACTAAAAGAAGGAATGCATTTCTTCACACTGTTTTTTTTTTTTACCTTCTTCACACTCAGTTCAAGTTCTTTCTGAAAAAATCCCAGTCTGTTATCTAGTCGTTCCACAGAAAAGTTCAACAGAAATGGTGAATTTTTGACCATCCGTGTAATATCTGTCTTACTGAAATTCTTTGATTGTAGATAAGCTACTCTGGAGAAATAATAAAAAACACACATATGCATGATAAACATTTCCTAGAGAAATAAAGCAAAATATACACATTTACAAGTATTTATTGATATTATGCTAGTTTTGGAAATCACATCTAAAAAGTTTGCTTTGAGACTTAGGTACATACAGGAGTTCTGTACTTACATAACCCCCCCAGCCCTCCTATGTTCACCCCATCTCTTCTCAATTATTACTTTTACATAGATATATGCATATACATGTATATATCAGACTTGAGATCACTCAGTGCTAAAGTAGCATTAAAAAAAAAAGGATCCTATGTCTCCCTCATAAGAAAGATCAATAAAAATACTCTGTAATAGCTAATATATGTACATATTTGCCAGAGAAGAACTTAACAAATTTTCACCAGTTTCCATTTACTTTAAATCAGAAAACAATTCTACTATACTTCTAAATATATCTTCAAGTCAAACAATTGTTATATAAGTATGATGGGGGAGGGAAACATGACTACGCCTTGGTGTACAGGTACAAGTTAGAGGACCATCTCAGGGTCAGTCCTAGCCTTCCATCTTGTTTTGAGATGCTTTCGCACTGTTCACAGCCTCATAAGCCAGGTTAGCTATGGTCTGAGCTCCAGGAGATTCTACTCTCTGCCACCCATATTGCCAAAAGCCTTTGAGATTACAGATAGGTGCCATGGCACCTGGCTTTATGTGGGTTCTGGGGATCCATACTCTGGTCCTCACACTTGGATGACAAGCATTTTACCCACTGAGTTATCTATTGCTGGCCAGGAATTTTGGTTTTGAGACATGATTTTATGACCTAGCCCAGTCTAACCTTGACCTTTTCATTTTCTGGTCCGTTTCCTAAGTGCTGAGATTATAACCATGCATTGCCATGTCTATAATCTATATGCAGTTTATTCTGTGGAAATTCTAGAAAGGACTCAATTTTACACACTAAGCTATTTTCATTGAAAATAAAATAAGTACATAAAATTGGTCCTATTATGGATATTGTAGAAAATAAGCTGCTATATCAAGCCAAGCCAAAATTCATGTTTAATTAATTATATCTTTCCCTAGTCTATAGAAATATTATTTACCATATATCCTTTTGCATCTATAGAGATGAAGTATCTACAAAGACACAAACATTTCTCTAGCTGTTAAGAGCATGTGGTAACTTGAGCTAGAAACCTTGCTTCCTTAACATACGGTTTATTTCACTAGGTATAGGAAGCAGTCAGGACTCTGGAGTTTGGCCAACGCCACTGGAATTGTAGCTTTGTCACTTATACTACATTTTGTGTGTAATCCTGGGTACATTACTCAAATCTCCTATGCCTCATGTAATTATGGCAAAACCTCTCAAGTGATTGCCACTGCCTGGCATTCATGCTTTCCAGGAATAAATCTTGAGGAATGAGGCTCGCTGACTTTTAAACGGTGAAGGAATCTATACCCTGAGCCACGATGCAGCATATGAAATTTTTACAATCACTCTTTGCCTGTGCCATAATAGTTTGTATTACAGGAGTCTGTAAGTCCCATGAGGAGAGAGCATCAGTCAGCTAAGTCTGGTATCTGGTCCAGCACCTTAACTATGTAAGATGCTCAATGTAAGAAATGCAGATTATATTTTCTCCTCCTTAGCAGAAATGACATTAATTTACTATTAGTTCAAGGGATTGCCAAGCCAATTGTTTAATGTCAGTGTGGAGAATAGTCTAGAACAGTGGTTCTCAACCTGTGAGTCACGACCCCTTTGTGGGAGGGCCATATGACCCTTTAACAGAGGTTACACATATCACATAATCTGCATATTATATATTTATTTTATGATTCATAACTAGCAAAATTGTAGTTATGAAGTTGCAATGAAATAATTTCATGATTGGGGGTTACCAAAACATGAGGAACTGAACTAATGGGAGGCATTAAGAAGGTTGAGAAGCACTGGTCTAGAGGGACTGTTACTAGGAAACAAGAGGTGTTGTGATCTTGTCATGCCTAGAGGCAAGTAGAGATTAAGAGAAATGTCCAACTGATATGAGACATAGTCAAGGTAAAACTGAGAGGTCTTGGTTATTCGCAGGAGGTGGATGCCAAAGGTTATGAGTGATAGTTGTGAACTGGGTAAAAAAGCTAAACAGAATAGTGCTTCCACTCAGCATGTCTGAGAATACAGTAAAGAATACAGGGAAGACAAGTAGTGAAGTCAGTGCTAACATAAGAGGGTCCTGTCTTGCTCTGGGTGGTAGTCCTAATGTCTAACACACCACCATCATCTTACAATAAATGTCGTCACAGACTGTTAACTGCTTAACTGATGACTAAGGTGCAAAGATATTTATAAATCTTCTAATTAAAGAAAGGGTGTGATGCCTAATCTTGGTTGTCAATTTGAATATACCTGGAATCAACTAATCCCAAGATGCTGAGTGTACCTGTAAGGGAGTTATTTGAGGGGGTAAAGACCCACCTTCAATCTGGGCCACACCTTCTAGTAGCAGCCCATATAAAGAAACCTGGGAGAAGGAAGCTGCCGGTTTTTGCTGTTGCCCTTACTCTAGATGACAAGCTCATTTATCCTGTTGTTTTGGCATTCTTTCCATGGTATTGGTACCATCTTCTTTGGGATTCCAATATATAATGAACACCACCATTATCCAGGAATTCTCCAAGACTCCAGCAGTAGGCTGGTCTGCTGAAAGTTCCAACTTCATGGACCAAACAACTAGAGCATTCTTGGCCTTTTGGTCACAAGACAGCCATTGATGGACTAGCCGGATCACAGCCTGTAATTCGCTCTAATAAATATGTATTAAAAGGCTGTGATTTTTATTCTTTAGAGAACCAGAATTACTACAAAAAGAATTTGAATTTATGGGAAAGCATATTAAGTTTATTATTATTATTATTATTATTATTATTATTATTATTATTATTATTAAACATTTCTTTAGTAGTAGTAGTGAATAATTTTCTCAAAGAATGCTAAATGTCTGCCAACAAAAATTAATATACTTGGCATAGTGGTATAGCACTTAAAAGGCCAAAGGCAGAGGGCTATGAATTCATGGCCAGTCAAGATGATATAAGTGAGACACTGTTTCTAAACAGGAATAAGAAAAATAAAACATTAATGTTTTTCACAACTTGCTTAACTTGTAAGTATACTCTTAGATAATTCAATTATTTATTAATAGAAACTTTAGAGAAAAATTTACAGTTTATGAAGGGAAATATTTCAATACAAACTCATCAGTAAAGTGAAAATAATAATTGATGGTTGACAAAACCATCAGAAGTTCATAACTAAAAGTATTATTTATACTCATTCAGTAGATCCTTGAATAGACTGCTCTTCTTCCACAACTTATTTCCTAGATTATGTGGGAATCATTTCAAACTTTACCTGGTCTTAAGATTTTCAAGATCTTCAGAGAAAATAGCACAGTTTTTTGTCAGAAATGATCCCAGCTGGTTATCTTCTAAACCCACATCTTTAAGAAATAGGAGTATTTGCCTAATGTCTTTTTCAAAATCCAGCCTTAGAAGGAGATTGGCTACATCTGGATGTTTTTCTATCTTAGACAAATCCACTCCTATAACAAATGAAAAGAACTGGTATGAAGATTTCATATTCAGCCATTAATTTCATAGAGGAAAAATTACTGATGAGTAATCTATTTAAGAGAGAAATTAAATAGGCAAATGGAAACATAAGGTATTTTTTAAATGAAACTGGTTGCAGAAATAAATTAAAGTCAATTATAGTATTTATGTAAAAGGTCAATGGAGAGAGGAAAACAAAAACATTGATGCTTAAATTTTCCCCAAAGACAAAGTTACTAAATCAACATTGACAGTTACTTGGAAGGTTGAGTTAGGAGGGCTGTCTGGGTTACACAGTGAGCACACAGTCAGTGGTGAAACTTGAAAAAACCATTTTAAAATACAAAAAGAAAATAAAGCAAAAAAAGGCCAGAGGTAGTTCAGTGGTAGAGTGTTTTCTTAGTATACATAAGACCACCAGAAACTGACCCAGAATGAACAATTTACCACACACTAGTGACGGCATTTTAATTCAATAAGGAAAAGATAATATGTGAGCTGGGTGCAGTAGGTCATGCCAATAATCCAGCACTCAGGAAGGCAGAGGCAGGCAGATTACTTGAGTTTGAGGTCAGCTTGGTCTACAAAGTGAGTTCAGGACAGCCAACGCTACACAGAGAAACCCTGTCCTGAAACAAAACAAAACAAAACAAAAACAAAGAAAAAAAAGGTTTTTGAGTCTTATTTCTAGATTGATAAATAATCTAAATGTGTTCCTTCCTAAACACAGAAAACAAAAACATAAGCAGATATTAATAATAGAAAATTTAAAAGCCCATGACTAGCTTTGTAAGAGAAAGGTTTGGAAAGTTACTGAAAAACTCGTAATAATGGTTACACTTGGGGAGCAAGGGTAACTCTTGGAATAGCTGAATTTATATCAACTACATATAATTCTTCTGTAACTTAAAAATAACATAAAACAGGTATAATTAATGAATATATTTTAAAAAATGAAGTAAAAACTAGTTTTAAAAGTCTGTGATATATGGGGAAACGTAACTTTAAGAGTAACCTAAAAGACTCGGACTCCAAGTAAGTTTATACATGTTGGAGGGCATTGCTCAGCATGGGCTGTCATATGCAGGCTGTGAGGTCTGCAACGTTACTTATTAGCAGCAGTGAGAGAGAATCCCATTAGGAGAACACAAAAGCTCACTCAGGATTCCATTAAAATGAAAAACCAGCCCCTGACTGCCTTCTGTGGACCACAAACTTCTGCAAAGAACCTGTGATAGAAAATAAGCAATATACGCTCTAACAGATACTGGCACTGAATCTATTATTGTTACATATATTTAGTTATCAGTCAGGGTCTGGAAAGCAGAGCTCAAATGTAAGGAAATGTAATACAGTGGCCTGAGCAGAGTTAAGTGAACACACAAAGGCAATGTCTAGCACTAGAGATAAGTAGACCAATCTTTTCCCCTTTTCTGGAGCCAAGAAGAAGCTGGGATGAGAAGCTGCATGAGAGAAGCTGTTGTTACGGAGTGAGCAATTAAAGGACCCAAAGAAAGAGTGAGAACAGGAAAAGAATGACCTGGCCTGGTCCTTCTGGCCTTTATGCTACCTTGGCTGAAGCTGCCTGAAGCCAGCTGGCATAGGATCCCTGTACACAAGACTAGCCTCCTGGGACTTAGAACATGCAGAGAAAGCAGGAAAACAAGCAGAAGAGGACCAAGACTTTATAACTCAAAAACAATGGCAAGCAGCAATGGACCCTCTAGGCTACTGCCATTTACAGTTACCTCTAAGACATGCTATTCAAGTTATTAGCTCATATGAAAAAAATGGCTGGAACATATCCCCAAACTCTAAGTATACTGTAAATTATTTATAGGTCAGGACCACGTTGATCCTCATCACCCTGAGTACCTTCTGTAGGACAGGAAAGCTGTTCTGAAAGGAAAAGTAACTTACTCTTCTGCTTGCAGCAGAGATCTGATGTCATTTCTCATCTCTGAACTTACAATGGAATATCTTTTAGGCTGTGTACATGCTGAGGTTCAATAGATATTTTAGGTAAATCTATGCTGTTTAATGATTAAACAAGGCCAATTAAACCATTACCACATTTAAAAAAATATTTAAAACATACTCACAGTACATCATAGATTTCCAAAACTTACTAAGAATGAAAACTCTGTCCCTTCTACCAACGTCTCCCTATTGTCACCTCCCCTACCCAACACCATTCTCACTCTGCTTCCATGAGCTTG
Source organism: Acomys minous (assembly GCF_964271855.1). NCBI lineage: Eukaryota > Metazoa > Chordata > Mammalia > Rodentia > Muridae > Acomys > Acomys minous. Next base: position 64,344,582 of record NC_140493.1, on the reverse strand, counting down.
GTTTATTCAGCTTCTACTAATGAGATGTGGCTTTACATGTATGTCTTCCAAGTCCTGTTGGAAATGACATGAGTTCTTCCTCTGCTACTGCTGACTGGTATCCCATTATGTATGTGTAGCACATTTCCCTTAACCATTCATTAACTGATAGATGCTTACATTCTGAAAGAGCCTTTATTTGTGTATCTCATTTGACTTCTCATTTGACCTCCATTTTCATCTTCCAAATAGGTTATTTTCAAATAGGTATTTGTAACCCTGATTAGCCTAGAGTTTACTACCTCTGCGTCCACAGGCAGGGATCACACTCCTACCCTCGCATGAAGTTTCTTGAGAACATAGGTCTTTTCTTACACCTTTGGGTAACTAGGTTGCAAACAGGAGTGAAACATTACCATATACTGTCATTAGTGAAAGCATAAAAACAGGCAGAGTGGAACTCAGAAGAGAAGGGTCACTAGGATGGTAGGGCCAGAAAACACATTTCAGAAGCTGCTTGAACTTGAAATAAGTTCTCCAGCTATTGGTCCAAGCAAAGGGGTAAAGTAGGCTGACAAGATGAGCAGGAACGCAGGAAAAACTCAAAGGTCTTGCAAAGTTTTAAAGATTTTTAGCAGTTAACCAGTGTAATTAACTCACATTTTACAAAGAATACTAATGTTACAAAGATTTTTCACGGCTAAAATGGCTGAAGAATAGGAAGGAGCTCAAGAGATAACTCGGTAGGTATAAAGAAAGCTTCCCTTGTAAACCTGAGGACCTGAGTTTGAATTCTCAGAGCCACATTAAAAATTATCCCTGGTGTAGTGGTGGTGTGTAATTGTAATCCCAGCACTGGACAGGTGGAGACTGATAAATCCTTGAGGCTCACTGCCAGTCGGCTTACTCTATCTGCAAGTCCAGACCAAGAAAAGAACCAGCTTGAAACAAAACAAAAACAACCAGCCAAAAAAAAAAAAAAAAAAAGACAATTGTCTTTTGCTTTCCACATGTGTACATGTATACATACATGTGTTTGTGCTCTCTCTCTCCTTCTCCCTCTCTTCCTCTCCCTCCACCCACCCCATCTCTCATAAATTCATACACGCAGAAGGGTTTTCAAGGTAGGAGGTGCCTGTAGTTGTTTAGTGGCAAGTAAGTACTACGAAGGGTACCTACAGGAGAAGAGCAAAGATGAGAGACATAGAATATGGAAGATAAGGGCCTGAATAGATGTTAAGAAGGGAAGGAGAAAAAATAAACCAAGAACCACCTCTAAGGGTCTCTGGCCAGGTATTCTTTTCCCTTTTCTGATAAAAGAAAACGATTCTCCAAGATGGGAAACAAAAGGGAGCTTCTTGGTGAAAAACAAACAAACAACTTATCTATATTCCCACAAATTTAATATACAAAAACAGATGTGTCAGGGGGAAGAGGAAACTGAAAGGCCCACAAACAGGAATCTGAATGGAAGACATGAGTATGTGAAAACTGAAAGTTTTTGAGTTATATTTTTTAGGTTGGTTGATCAATTAAAGTCTATGCAAATATTCCCCCAAAATACAAAAAAGCCTCAGATCTCAAACACTCTGACTTGCAAATACTTTGGGTAAGAAATAGTTCTGGTAGTTTGAATGAAAATAGCCACCATAAGCCCAGAAAGTGCCACTATTAAAACGTGTGGCCTTGTAGGAGGAAGTGTGCCACTGAAGGAGGGCTTTGAGGTTTCAAATGTTCCAGCCAGGATGATGGTGACTCTCTCTTCCTGCTGCCTGAGCATCCACATGTAGAACTCTCAGCTCCTCTCCAGAACCATGTCTGCCTGCATGCTGCCATGATGATAGTGGACTAAACCTCTGAACTGTACACAAGCCCCAAGTAAATATTTTCTTTTATAAGAGTTTCCATGGTCATCATGTCTCTTCACAGCAACAGAAACTCTAAGGCAATACTTCCACACTCCTTCAACAACAACAAGCTCAAAGGCTCAGAAATTGGAGTTCCTAGGGATTAAGAGGTCCAAGATGAGGTACAAGCTAAAAATGAGGAACTATGCATGGCTGTATGTGGGGAACTTGGATTCCTCAATCTCTTATCTATTCAATTCCTCTCAACTCCCAAGGGCCATTACTGAGAAGATCAAATAGCAGTGCCAAACCAGACTCAAGAAGACAGGTTAAACCAAGGGGCTAGATTATAGACAGGACCAAATGAAAATATACAATAAAAGGCTCTGACTGCTTTAATTACCTGGATTCAAGGATATACTCCTAGCCAGCTTATTAAGAAAGTTATGGTACAGGCTGAGAGAGTAATCCAGATGAGGAGAGTGGGCTCTAGGAGGAAGGTGAGGAGACCACATGGCAAACAGAGAGCAGTGCACCATGAGTCAAGAGGCTGACACATTATGTGATAGGGTTAACTTGTAGGCTAGAAACTTACCAAGTTTTACCAGCTGTTGCAGAGTCTCAGAATGATCTACGTAGTCTCCAAGCGTGAAGGAGGATAGGGGCAACAGAGGGTGTGCAGCAATCTGAATAGCCACTTCCTCTGAAACTGGCTGTAACGGAGACAATGGAGGTAAGTCCTCCAGTTCTTGGCAGCGAGACATGAAAAAAAGAGAGAAGCAAGTTACCATTGTCATGTACATGGGGGAAATTGTTTCTACAAAGGTACTGCATAAATGGCATAAATCTGTCAAGTACTGCTCTTGTAGCTTGGATCTCAGAACCTATCAGGAAATTTACCACCCTATAACTCCAACTCCAGGGCCTCCAGTACCATCTTGTGAGCTCCAGGGGCACCTGCACTCACATGCACACACCCATGTGCATATGCGTAATTAAAAATAAAATATATCTTAAAAAAGAAAACAACCCACAATCTAGTTCCATAATATACTATCTTCCCTAATCTGTGTTTTTCATTGGCTACGTATTGAGATTATTTCAGAAGTAGATACTTATGAAGTCCAAGCCTAGAGGAGTGATGGTCCATATCTATAACTCCAGCATTTCAGTGAGCAGGCTGATATAAGAGGATTACAGGAAATTTGAAGACAGGATGGGCTATTAGTGGTGACCCTCACATCACAAAGCTCCACAGATATCCTAAGATCTATGAGGACCCAGAGAGACCAACTACTGTTTCTCCAAGGTAAGAAGCTTCTTGGTAAGGTTCAAGATATTCAATCCATTTTTGAGACAGTGAACACAACCCAGCAACCTCCTGCCTCAGCCTCCTAAATTATAGGATTACAAGTACAAGTCGCCTTGTCTGGGTAAGGCACAAAACTATTTCTTTTCACTTTTCATAAACAGGTAAGAACGTTAAAGATTCTTCAACCATATTGAGAGACAGGGATTATCATAGTTTGTGAGCTTGGCCAAAACTATGAGTTTCAAATACTGTAAATCCACATTTTAAAGTTATGATATCCTGATTTTATCCATTTTGATCCAATGCCACTCTCTCCAGATTACTCTCTTAAGAGAATTTCTATGTTCCTATCACCTGCAATCCCTTGCCAATCTGCTTGGATACAGAGTTCTCTGCTGTTGTTTTAATATAATTTGGTACGGAAGACATTTGAAATTGTAACTTGAAGGAACCCAGGCTACAATCTCTTACTATTTTACTCTACTAACTATCCTTTCTCATTTCTCCTTCACAGCCAGCTTCTCTTCCCTGCGTCCCCTTTTAGCCTCACATTCTACTAATGGAGTATTATTCTACTTATGGCATAACAATGTATTCTATACCAAGAGGCATGGAAAGACGAGGGTTAGCATAAAGCAATTCAAAGGAAATCTGAGGAGTACCATAATTGTTCCTATTTTGTAATTATTATACAATTAAATATATGTCAAAACTGTATACCCTAAATATAAATATAATAACAATTAAACTCGAATAGTTCTAATTTAATGGCAAAAAATGCTTTTCTAAAGAAACTATAAAATAAAACATTTACAAAAAAATGTTTTACACAGTTAGCATAAAATAATGACATAAATTAATCTAGGAACTTTTTTTAAAGATAGTTTTTGTTGAGACAGGGTTTCTCTGTGTAGCCTTGGCTGTCCTGGACTTACTTTGTAAACCAGGCTGGCTTCAAGAACTCCCAGAGTGCGGGAGAGTGTGCCACCCAACCTGGCTTAACCTAGGAATTTGCTTAAAAACAAACAAACAAACAAACAAACAAACAAAAAAGTATGATAAAACAAAATGAACAAAACTGACATTGTTTCCTCTCTTGCCTTATATAAAATAGGATATGAAATGGGTAAGTATTGTCTAAGTATGTAGCATAATCAAAACTCTCCATGAAAAGGGGACTTTTCTCAATGTCCATAATTACCTTCAGGAGGCAGCTCTGATTCAAGACTTGGTATTCTCTCTGGCTGTTCACTTACTGAAGGAAGCAGAGTGCTTTGGGCAGAACTCTTGTGCCTATGTGGGTGGGCGGACTGGAAACTACTCCATGAGGAGGAAGTCCTGTAAGTCTTAATTCCCCACAAGAGAAAGCAAGTGTCAGAAGACAACAGAGCCGGAGTCAAGAGGCCATTCAACAACGTTTGTCCTGGTCTCGGAGAATGTTTTGTGATTTGTGTGGCTTTAATGAAGCTACTCAATTTAATTAAGTTGAAACATCTGGGTATCTGTTGGGCTAACAGGGCCATTTTTTTTTTCTTAAATTAACCTACAAGAGAAAAATACAACCATCAAAGGAAGAAAGATTAACTTACTCAAATCTTTGAAACAATATTCAAACAGGAAAAAAAAAAACTCTCAAAATAAAGGATTTAAATAAGTATGTTTGGAGTAGTTTAATGTTTCTTATATATAAAAAGCCACAAGTAAAACAACCAAAACAGGAACCGACCAACACAGTAACTTCAGAATTGAAAAAAAAAAAGATATGCTTTACAACTTAAAAACAAGAAATCACTTTAAACCAAAAATGTTTGTAAATGCTCAAATCACAACAGAACCAAATAAATTGTTAATCTAGTTTTTTAAAAGAAACTGTAACAGTAATGCAATGAAATGTTCTTGAAATGTGAAATGTAGTTACTAGACACATTGCAGATTATTATAGCATGGATTGTTAAAATGCATTTAATGCATATAAATTAGTCACAAAGTAAACAACAACAGCAACAAAACAACAACAAAACCCCCACTGTTTTAAGTGAGTCATCATATTGCTAAATAGAACAGTGAAACTACTGACTGATTTTGAGACCCAGTTCTTCCAAAGAGACTTGAACCAAACTGGTTTGGTAAAATTCTGCTGAAAAGAAGGAGGAGAGGAGGAGGAGGAAGAGGAGGAAGAGGTGGAGGAAGAGGAGGAGAAGGAAGGGGAAGGGGAGGAGGAAGAGGAAGAGGAGGAGGAGGAGAAGAGAAAGAAGAGGATGAAGAGGAGGAGGAGGAAGAAGAAGAAGAGGAGGAGGAGGAGGAAGAGAAACATCTTTCAAAGAAAAAGAATCAAAATAAGGACCACAGAGCATAGCTGGACATGTTAGTGAATGCTTCCTATAATATAGATGCAGAATTGGAAGTTCAAGGCAAGCAGAAGCAATGTATTAAGATTGTTAAGAGCAATGCATTAAGACTATTAAACACACACACACACACACACACACACACACACACACACCAAACCAACTCCAAAACCAAAAGAGCAAAAACAAAGATGTGACTGGAATATTTAAATATTAATTAAAATAATGCATATAAAACAGCATGGAGTAGGGAGGTCATGCCTGTAACCCAAGTACTTAGTATTAGTAGTCTGAGGCAGGACTGCTCAAAATTCAAGGCTAGACTGAGCTACAAGTGCGAGAGAGACTCAAATAAATAAATGGCAAATGCTCAATAAATGTTAGCCATGAGTATTATCAACTAGACAGACCAAACACTAATTAACTGTCAGTTCTTTCTTGCCTTTGAACTTTGTTTCTCTACAGATGGAATTCTGCTTGTTTTATGGCTTGAATAGGAACAAATTCTTGAGACTAATCTCTTGGAGCTTTGTAGTCTGGGGATGCTTGCTAAACGTTATACAAGAGCAAATCTCTCTTTCCTTTCTGAAGTGACCCTAAGGAAGACATGTTTGCATTAACCTTGTGGAATAAGTATTTTTTGCTAAATTTTCAAAGGAAGGGACCTTCCAGACTTGTCAAATTTCCCCTCAAACTTCCTTTGGTCTCCAAAGTAGTTACATCAAAATGGAAACTAACTCTTGGTATCTAGACAAGACCAAATTTTAAGGTTCAGCAAAGCCAGGCGGCGTCCAATGCACAAAGTGACCAGCTATGAACAATGTGGCTCAAGACAAAATCAGCTTTCTTAAGGCATTTCCCCTCAAAGGGGTTGGATCTTGCCAGCCAGGTTCCTGATGTGAACTCTGTAGATGACAATGTCAAGACTGGACATGTCATTCTAGCCCATGATGATGGAAGCTCAAACACCATTCTCCACATAATGCTGTTATGTATGCTGTGCTGGAGAAAGCTCGCAGCTATAGTCTAACCTGGGCTACACTCTCGGCTCCAAAGTATTTTTTTTTTTAAAAAATAAAGGTAGAGTACAATGAAACGATTCGTAGAAACCAACTCCCAGCACCTCAACTTCATTCTGGAGTCTGTCCAGAATCAAATGTAATACCTTCCCCACATGTAGTAGACTCACTGTTAAATTCCATTTGCATTCAAAGAGCTGAGTGCTAAAGACTAATTTTTACCCTCCACTCTTATTTGCCGGTACACTTTCCTCACATAACTGCTTCACTGTCTAAGCCATCTGAACAACTGCAGAAAAAGGCCGAGTTCCGCCCCCTCTTTGGACCCACCCACCCAGGGGCTCTTCAGCACAGCCGGAGCAGCGAAGATTTCCACTTTGTTGAGTGGGAGACCAGTGCAGGCAAACACAGCACTCAGAAACGAGGAAAGTTTTGCACTCATGTATATAACGCCTTGCGGCGTGCACATTAGCAAAACGAAAGAAGAAGAAGAAGAAGAAGAAGAAGAAAAATCTCTCAAATTCGTCCTAGGGTACTCCAGTTCTCCGCTGCACCGTTTCGTTAGCAACTGGGGGGGAAAAAAAGAGCGGAAACAGGGTTTTCCAGGTTAAAGATCTCTCTCTACATCTAATGCTGAGCTCCGGGAATGAAAGGCGCACTTCGTAATAAAGGGCCTCTCAGCAGCGCAGCCACCCTCCCTAAGCCATTTAAAGCCAATATGCTTTAAGCTAATGTTCTGTTCTAACAGAACTTCCGCAGGAAGCCGGGCACCCTCCCGGCCCCAGTCCAGCTCTGATTAACAAGCCCGGCAGCATGGCCACCACAAGGTTCCGGGACTCTGATTGGACCCGAACCCCTCTCCGGGTCACCGATACCTAACAAGCCGCGAGGCTCCGGTCGCCGCTGGGGTAGGAAGGCCAGGGCCTAACCCCGCTAAGCCGCGCCTATCTTCTCCCGCTCCGCGGTGGTGCCGCTAAGTACACACGGCTACCCGGAACTGCCGCCAGCAGGCCCGCGACTCGCCGCTGCGCCTTGCCCTGCGCCAGCGCCCGCGTGGGCTGCTCTCCCAGTGGGCGAGACCATCGGCGGCGGCGGCGGAGGGGGACGCCGTGGGGGGCCGCGGGGGTGGGGGGAGGCGAGGGCAGAGCCGGCACGGTTCTGCAGGGCCCTGCGGACGGCCGCCGCGGCGCCTCGGATCCGTTACTGCGCCTCTCTGTGGGGAGGGCGAGCGCTCCTCGCTGTGGCCCTGCCCCGGGCTCGCCGCGGCCGGCTGCGCTCGTTCACCCCCCCCACCCCCCCCCCGCTCCGTGCCGCGGTGGTAGCGCCGCGACCCCGCCCTCTCACGAAGGTCCTTCCCTCTGCTAAGCACCCTTAGCCGGGCGCCAAACCCGGCCGCTGCGTTAGGCAGCTTTACCGCTGCGGGTCCCTCAAGGCCGAGGTCCCAGCCTTTTCGGGCCGGGGCCTCCGCCGCCGCGGCAGGACGGGGAGGAGGACCATGGCGTCCTGCGTGGGGAGCCGTACTCTAAGCAAGGATGATGTGAACTACAGGATGCATTTCCGCATGATCAACGAGCAGCAAGTGGAGGACATCACCATAGATTTCTTCTACCGGCCGCACACCATCACCCTGCTCAGCTTCACCATCATCAGCCTCATGTACTTTGCCTTCACCAGGTGAGGCGGGGCCTGGCCTCCCGCGGGGAGCCCGAGGATGCAGGGCAGAGACGGCAGAGAAGCTGTGGAGGCGAGGGTGGCCCAGTGTGGCTGGTGGTGAGAAAGCAAGTAGCTGCTCCATGCGTGCAAGCACGCGGACACATAGCCCACGCCGTTCCTCCATCCACCTGAGTGGCTTACAGTCTGTGCCTACTTTTCCACCTGCGACCCCTCATCTCCAAATCTCATCTCTCATTCGGTTGGTGCCTCTAGCCACAGCCGGAGCTCATGCAGGTCACCTAGCTGGGTCACCCACGCCTTTCTGCTCTGCACCATTCCCCCACACGTCACTACCAGGAGGCCCTGCTCCATAACCACTTCATCCATAGTGTAGTCTGTTTCCAGCGCACCGCAATAATCAGTTCATGATTGCACTTCTCACTACACACAAAACACACATCATACACAGGTCCTGTGTACAAACAGAATCCAAGGGAACTCCTCTGATGTTTAGTATTGCCATACACACACACAAATGCACATTTGAGGTGCATCACACCGTTTTCCTAGCACTACCTCCTATATGCATTTCCAACAGTCTTCTAGCAGAACCTTTCCCCATCTCTCAAACACTACCACTGTGCCACAACATCAGCAATCCATTTTGACACACATCCCTGTGGATGCCTTGCCTCCCATCAAGCGCAGCCCAGTACCCATCACGTCCAGTACACTGTTCTGCATAGGCTACAGATGACCGCACATCACACGGAGCATACCCTGGCCTATCATCTATCTCCTGACATACAGGCCGAAAGGAGAGAATGTTGAGCAGTTGTGTAGTTATCTGGAGGTGAGAACCCTAACTGTACTAAACAAAACATACAAAATGCACACAACACAACATAGCTCTCCCTTAAAAATACACACACACGTGTTCAGATCAATTCTAATGGGTGGATATGTTCATACCTTACACCTGTGGCCTCTCAATCGCATCCAAGGAGCTAGTGGATCCCACAGTACACACACTCCTATTTCTATTTACGATTTATATTAATCTGAAGTACATTTTTTAAATAGAGGGGAGTCATACCCTACCTATCACACCATTATGGCTTCCAAGAGTAACCAAGAGATGCTGTTGGTTTCAAATTTTGCTGTGGTTTTAGTGAAGTTACTTAACTTTGTTTTGGGTGTAGAGGTCCATGCTCATAGAATGAATAAAAAGTTTGTATTCACCTCAGTAAGGAAGACTAAACAAATATGTGTGAACTCGTTGAGCACCTGGAATATGATGCCCTATTAATGGCAGATCTTTGTTTCCTGAATTTCTACTCCCTTCTTTTTTGTTTGTGATAGGATTAAACTGTCTAGTCCAGGCTAGACACTCCTCCTGCCTTAGCTCAGTGTTGTGAGTATAGGCTTGTACCATCACACCCAGCTTCTCCTGGTATTTTTATCCAATAATCAATCAAGGTCTGGGGAAAATATGCAGAGGTAAGTCAACCAGTCATAAGTATTGAAGAAATGTCTGGTATTTAGTAGAGAGGAGGAGAAAAGTGTGTGAGAGAGCATTGTATAACACAGACCAAATTGCAAGTGTTATTTGTGTGAATCACTTCAAACACAGAATCAGTAGGTAACAGTTACTCTTACTTAGGGGTGCCACTACCATTATTGTAAAGTCTGCTAATATTTTATAGACCAGACCTTTTTTTCCTATAACATATAGGAAATATAGTCAAATTTCTAGTGCATTAGAGAGAAATCACTCTTGTTACCTTCATAGTTACTCATCTTGCCATCTGATTTTACCACATAAAAGATGCATGGCCATCTGATTTGTTAAGCTCCAGTTTCCTTTTCTGTATGCAAAGTGAAAATATCAGTCTTAAGGCTTCATAGAATTGTCTATGAGACTTAATCTTTTTTGATAGTTGCTGTTTAGTTCAGTGCATGGCATTGAGTTAAGTGGTTAAGAAACATGATTTCATTGTTTGATAATGCTTTCTAAATGATAGTTGTTACTGAGAAGATACAGTGTGTCTGGAATTGGAAACCAGAGGCACTGGAAAATGGGCCTTGTACTACATACCTTCTTGTTTCACATGAACTTCTATTTACCTTCATCTAATAGGTAGGTTTGAAAGGACACAGTGGTGAAAGGGTTCTTTTTAAATGAGAAAAGCAATTATACTACTTTATTTTAGATAATGAAAAGCAAGACTGTATAATTTGTTTCAACAGAATGTCTTTAAAATTTTGGAGGCCCTTTCAAAAAAGCTATTTTTCTCTTTTCTAATGCAGAAAGCAATGTTCTTTTCTATGTCATATTCTGTCTAAGGAAGTATGAAAAATGAGTATGAATCTTAGCAGCTTGTCAAATGTAAATAAAAAAATAATCTGAACCTTGAGCTCTGGACCTTTCAAAAAATTATACCAATTTTACTTCTTATGCTAATTTCATAAAGAAATCATATAACGAGGAACTGATTAATCACACAATTTATCTTTGTTTTGTTTTGTTTTTTGAGACAGGGTTTCTCTGTGTAGCCTTGACTGTCCTGGACTTAGCTTTGTAGACTAGGCTGGCCTCGAACTCACAGGGATCCGCCTGCCTCTGCCTCCCAGGTGCTGGGATTAAAGGCGTGCGCCACCACCGCCCTGCCACACATTTATCTTATATCAAATCAGAATCATAATTAATAGACCTAGGAGTTACTACTATCTATTTTTTCTGATCTACTTACAATCTATTTTGATCCATGTAACTGGAATATTGTAAAGATAGCACAATTTTTCTCAGTGAAGATTGAAATAATGTTTTCTCAAATGAAAAATTTTGTAATGTTTATCATGACTATACAACTTATATGAACTTACAGTTAGATAATGTTTGGTGCAATTATTTGAAACTTTTAAAACATGGCTTAATGTTTGTTTTGCAAAGAATAGTTATCTAAGAGAATAGAATACTTTGAGCATGTTGTATTAGCAGGATGTAAGAACAGTGCTGGGTGAGATCATGGGATATGAATACCCAGCAAGAATTTTCAACTGTGAAGGAATTGATACCTCAAATAAAAGTCTGAGGTAAGGTTAAATTTGTTCCAGGAGTTCCTTTGTTAGATAGTTCTTTCATTTGCGTTTCACTAAAGAATTGTTATTGATGGGAGGTACCTGTATTTAGGTTGTTGCTATTGGAAGATGATAGAAGTGTTCAGAAATAGTGCCTATCGGGAGGTTCTTATGGTCACTGAGGGCATATTCCTGGAAGGTTGCTTTTAAATACCCTGGTCCTGAAACCTCACTATAAGAGTCTTGTTGTTGTTGTTTTGTTTTGTTTTCCATACAGGGTTTCTCTGTGTAGCCTTAGCTGTCCTGGACTTGCTTTATAGACCAGGCTGACCATGAACTCACAGTGATCTGCCTGCCTCTGCCTCCTGAGTGCTGGGATTAAAGGTGTGTGGCACCATGCCCGGCTTTTAAATGGAGAAAACCTGTTCTTTCTTCCCTTACTTTAAATGTAGTCACTTAACAAAGTGACTTTCAGGCCAGCCAAGACTACATAGTAAGATCTTGCCTCAAAAACAAAACAACCCTCAGAATTGCAATCACAATGCTCCTGCCATTGTTATCCATGGTCTAAAGGATTGCAGTGAATTGGCAGCCCTCAGTTAGTACTTGCCAACAGGGATTTATCCCTGTCTAGGTGAGAGTGCCTCCCTGCAAATGGGGTGTATCTATGTGATTATCAATTCATTTGCCCTTGTTCTCCAGATATGAAATAAAGAGGATAGACAAGGGACAGGGGAGTGGACAGAGGTTTGCTTTGTTCTTGAGTCATGGTTTTTACTTAATTAGAAATTCTGGGTCCTCCCTGCCCCCACCACCTTGGGCCATATTTCTGGCCCTCTCAATGGTTCTTTAGGGATTTCTGCCAGCCTTCCTGATTTTTTTCCTCAAAAGCATATGTAGACCCAATAGAAAATGCCTCCCAATACTAACAACAAGGTTGTGTTGGTCCTGATTTCTTATAGATATCAGTATATGTGTGTGTGTGTGTGCATGTGTGTGTTTCTTTGAGATCATCTGTAGTGAATAGGCCCTTGGGTGACTCAAATATTTATTTGGTTTTCTCCTACCCTGAAGAGATATTCATGTCTCTTGGTTATTGTTTAGTAAATGGTACTAATTCAGGTTGGTTCTTTCAAATACTTGTTCATTATTTCAAACATAACATAGTTTGTCTTGTGATATAATCCTTATAGCTCTAGATTTGTGTACAGGAGTTAGCTATTTTTAAATTTCAGTTGGTTCAGAAACCAGGACTGGTCCAGTTAGTTTGATCTGCTCCCTTGGTTCTAGCTTTGTGTTCAGTGCTGCTCAACAACTGGGCAGTCCCTTTTCCATTTAACCTAACTCTTGACTATCCTGGAATTCACCTAGCCTATCTTTAGCAGGTCTTTTGGGCCTTTCTTAGCTATTCCCCTTTGACCATTTCAAACTTTAGCTCAACAAATCACCAGCCCCTTGGAATATCCTATTCTTAAGGTTGATTACCTGTTAAACCAAAACTATGGTCCTGTTTGCCTGCCTCCCTGGCTTACCCCAGTTTCAGTGTCTCTCTCTCTCTCCCTCTCTGTCTATCTCTGTGTCTCTGTCTCTCTTCTCTTCTCATCTCCTCCTCCTCCTCCTCCTCTTCCTCCTCCTCCTCCTCCTCCTCCTCCTCTTCTTCTTCTTCTTCTTCTTCTTCTTCTTCTTCTTCTTCTTCTTCTTCCTCTCTCTCTCTCTCTCTCTCTCTCTCTCTCTCTCTCTCTCTCTCCCGACCCCTGGTTCCTCTTCCTCTTGCCCACTCACAAGCCCACACCACCTTTCCCACCTCATCTGGCTGGTTCTTTTCTTGAACATGTTTCTTGATGTTAGAAGCAGCACAGAAGATGACATATGTACATAGTTCTCACTGCCATTTATTTTAACTTCTCTCGTTGCAATACTTGTTTCCTGTCAAATTGTTGAGGCCCAATGTCTTTCACCACTGGAAAGCTGAATATCTTCCATTGAAAGGAAGAAAGATTTCCTATGCAAACTTGAAAGAAGTTTTTTAGTGGACCTCTTGACCTAGATCCTAAATTTCTTTAAGATAGAATGAATACGTTGTTAAAACTATGACTTCTGGGTAGCATACGTCTACCTTGTAACCTAAGATTACATTTTCCACTCAGAAAGATGATCCTTATTTGTGACATGGTTAACCTAGTTCAAGGACTCAAATGAAGGGGAAATAGAGAAGAGGGACAGACACATAGCTTAGAGACCTTTGGAGTCATGGTGAACACTAGGTTTTGTCATCTTCCTGTTTCCATGGAAAAAGCTGGTTCCATGGTAAAGGTTATGAGTAGGTAGGGTTGCCTAGTCTCCTGAAGACTATATTCCAGGTGTCCATACATGTCAGAAATGAAGCTGACACAGAATCTGAGTCCCAAAGCTTTCCTGACTTGTGCTCTCCCTGCCATGATTGTCCCCGCTCTGGGTGGTTTCTATACTACTGAATCCATGTTTAGTAGATGGAGGTGTTTGAAAACTTGACAGCTGTGGGCACAGCAGGCCCCTGAAGTAACCCTTGCAAGGGTAGGAAAGTCTGTCAGTGTATTCTCTAGGTTAAACTGGGATCGCCTTTATGTTAACCAATTTCTGTTGACTTTATCAAATCATCTGAAACGTTCTTGCTCCCTCCTCCCAATATTTTCCCAATGTCTGCTATATACCTGCTGTGAGCACTTGACAGAACCAGATGGGACCTTTGCCTTGGGGAACTTAATGACAGTCTTATTCATAGATACATTGTCCTTGTCTGGCCAGTGCTCTTCAACACATGTCAAGTTTAGCAAAGAGAGAACAGGACTTTGTCTCCCCAAGCCTGTGTGTTGGTGAATGAGCAACCTTGACCTGAACCAGCATTCCAAAGTCCCCCAACATAGCACTAATTAATTAGATGAAGGAGCAAATGGAAACAACAAGAATGTTCAGACAGGTGAACTAATGAGAGTAGACCCTTTGGTGCCAGCCACTCCTAAGTAATCACTAAGTAATTTAATCTTCATGAGGATCCCATGAAATAGAGCTGTGACTACTCTTTATTATCTGATGAGGAAACAGGCACAGAAAAGTTAAATAAACTGCCTAATGTCACACAGCTGGCATTTCAGCTAGAGACTATACCCCTGTACACTGCATTGTCTGGCTCCTACACAGGAGAGAGAGAGCATGTAGCTGGGGCCAGGCCTCATCAGTAAGATACCAATATTTTACTGATAACACTTTAGAGTGCTAAAAAGACTGAGTAGGCCATTTGCACACAGAGCAGGTAGTTTGCTCGGTGAGACACAGAACACAGTTGCTGATTATAGATAGAGTCTGGTTCTTGCCTCAAGAGGGATTGTTGGCATCACTAAGTATGGCCCTTTCTGCCAAGTTCCTTGTTATGAAAAACTGGAAACTATCTATGCATCTCAGTCCAAGGCTACATTTCTCAGTGACTTGGAATTTAGAGAAGATGGACTCACAGCAGGCCTTGAAGTGTGGCCTCTGTGCCCAGGTTGCCATGAGGTCAGCTGGGCAGCCCTGCAGTGTTCTTGGTTCCTTTTGTGCGTTCATACTCACAGAGGCTATGCTGGGTGCAGGAGCCACATCCTCCCTGTGCTTGAGAAAGGCGTGCCAGCGTGTGAAGGTGGTGCTGTGGCCCTGCAGGACTTAGATTACTAATTCCACCTGCCCCTCATTTTTCACTACTATGTTTGATCCTTTCTGATCCTCCTGGTCAGTATTTTTCCAGTTTATTAAAGTCCTCATTGTCTTCACACAATTTTTTTTTCTGTAATTAAGCAAAAATGAAAAGGCCATTGTTGGTGTTCTGGCTATTACAAGTAAAGCTACTATGAACATAATTGAGCAAATGTCCTAGTTGTATAGTGGAGCATCTTTTAGGTATATTCCCAGGAGTGGTGTGGCTGGGTTTTGATGTAGAATTATTCCCAATTTCCTGAGAAAGCACCAGATTGATTTCCAAAGTGGTTGTACAAGTTTGCACTCCCACCAAGGAAGTGCAAGTAGTGTTCCCCTTTCTCCACATCCTCACTAGTATGTGCTGTTACCTGAGGTTTTGATCTTAGCCATTCAGATAGGTGTAAGATGGAATCTTAGAGTCATTTTGAGTTGCATTTCCCTGATAACAAGGGATGTTGATCATTTCTTTAAGTGCTTCTCAGCCATTTGATATTCTTCTGTTGAGAATTCTCTGTTTAGTTCTCTACCTCATTTTTAAAAATTGAGTTATTGGTTTGGTGGTGTTTAATTTCTTGAGTTCTTTATATATTTTGGATATTAGCTCTTTGTCAGATGTAGGGTTGGTGAAGATATTTTCCCAGTCTGTAGGTTGTTGTTTTGTTTTGCTGACAGTATCGTTTGCCTTACAGAAGCTTTTCAGTTTCATAAGGTCCCATTAAATAATGGTTGACCTTAGGGGCCGAGCTGTTGGTGTTCTGTTCAGGAAGTTGTCTCCTGTGCCAATGAGCTGAAGGCTCTTCCCCACTTTTTCTTCTAACAGATTTACTGTGTCTGGTTTTATGTTGAGGTCTTTAATCCATTTGGACTTCAGTATTGTGCAGGGTGAAATATATGGATCTGTTTCCATTTTTCTATATGTAGCCATCCAGTTGGACTATTTGTTGAAGGTGCTGTCTTTTTTACATTGTATGGATTTGGCTTCTTTGTCAAAAATCAAGTGACTGTATTGTGTGGGTTTATTCCTGGCTCTTCAACTTGATTCCATTGATCCACCTTTCTATTTCTATGCAAGTACCATGCAGTTTTAAAAAGTCCTGGAAAGATCAGGGATACAAAGCACATATCTAAACATAGTAAAAGCAATATACAACAAGGGAATAGCCAACATCAAACTAAACAGAGATAACGTCAATCAATTTCATTGAAATCAAGGACAAGATAAGGCTGTCCACTCTCTCCATATCTCTTCAATTGAGTGCTTGATGTCCTGTTTTTAAGACAGGGTTTCTCTGTATTGCCTTGGCTGTCCTGATCTCTCTCTGTTGACCAGGCTGGCCTGGAACTCAGAGATCTACCTGCCTCCATGTTTCCCAAGTGCTAGGATTAAAGACATGCATCACCGCTGCCTAGCATAATTCAGTTGCTGTTGCTGCTGCTGTTGCAGCTACTGATGATGATGATGATGACGACAACGATTATGGTCATTATGAATTTGTTTGCTACTTGTCTTCTTGTCTTTAAAACATCTCCTTCCATTCTGTTTCATGTAGTACTTTCTCCCTACTCATTCTGCATTTTGAAATCTGCAGTGCTGAACTTTCTTTTCTCAAGCTTTTCAGAAATTATTAATAATTCATGAGACCTCCTTCTTGTCTTACATTCTATTTTCCCCTTTCCATTTGCTTTTCTTGAGTCCCACATATATTACCAGTCAGCGTCTGTCAGTCTGTCAATCTGTCTGTCTCACTCTTTCAACATTAGGGGTCTAACATAGTGTTGACATAGTAGCTCTCATCAACAGTTATTCCAGAGGATCTGTTGAGTGAGTAGCATGTGTCAGGTTCCAAGAACAGAAGGCAATAAGTCAGAAGTGTGATTCTGGCATGTACATAAATGAGATCAGGCCAATCACTGGGGTGATGGAGGAGTAAGCTGGTGACTTTAGAAAGGGCGAGGTGCAGGAGGAAGGGTAGCCATTTCCTTTGCCATTCTGCTTTGGCTCCGATTTTAAATCTTGTGAATTTTTCCCCTCTTGATTTTCTTTTCTTTTTACTGATGCTTTTTTGTTACCCACATTCTCATGCCCTTTCCCGCATCCTGTAGTCCCTAGCCTCCCATTATTCAAGAGTAGCTGATATAATCTTGTCACATTGCTGTCTTCCTGGTGATTTCTTGTTCAGTTCTGGAAGTTTGAAAAGTTTTATATAAACAAAGGTATCTTATTATTTTTAAGTTCAAAAGACATTTCTCCAAAACAAATCTTGTGTTTTGGTATCTTGGAGTTTCATGTTTCTGTTTGAAGAATAGTGGATCTCAAATGCGTGTTTGAATATAGTGTATGTTGGTGTTTAAGATGATTACTTTTATTAATATATTATTTTACATAATTCCTTGTCCTGGAGATGAAATTTGAGAATGCTGAGCACAAACAGCACCACTGAGCTGTGCTCCACATTCCTTTTATGTGAGAACTGGGCTTTATTACGAGAGTGATGATTTTAGGAAGTGACACTGAACAATAAACTCTATTCAGCAAAAGAAAATCTGTGGTCTCCTGGTGTGAGACTGTGGAAAGCATACTGTTTTTTGGTTTCCTATTTAGATCCAAGAATGAGTTCTCAATGCTGTTTTCCATTTCCAGGGATGACTCTGTTCCTGAGGACAACATCTGGAGAGGCATTCTTTCAGTTATTTTCTTCTTTCTCATCATCAGCGTGTTAGCATTCCCCAATGGTGAGTGATGTCTTGGGTTTTTGAATGTCTCCTGTGCATCGTGACCTTCTGGCTTGTTGAGATGCACTGTCTAGAAGATTAGTTTTATGTAGCAGTCATGGGCACAGACTGAGTAGGCGTACTTTCTGTTCTGCCTCTTCCCAGCTCTATGGCCCCCAATGTCTTTAAATGTGTTTCAGTTTTTCTCCTGTGTCATGAGGATAACAGGAAGGTATTGTAAGAGCTAAGTGAATAATGTTAAACCTATGTGTTGGCTTGATTTTTATTGATTAAAAAAAAAATACTTGGCACGATATACCTTATAAAGAATGGAGGTTTTGAGGCTCACAGTTTGGAAGCTGAAAGTCCATTCTACATGTTACTGGTTCTGGTGAGGCCCCTTGCTTTTGCATCATGGAGCATGGTCCCATGATGGAATTATTTACAAGAGAGGGAGCTTACACTGTAAGACTGGAATTGCTATTTTTTAATGACTCTTTGAAGAGAACTACCCAGGGTCCCAAGAGAACTGCATTATTCACCCTAAGAGCAACACTTAGTGAACTCCCATTAGGTCCACTACAGCTTCCACTACGTTTTAACATTCCTATACTAGGACCAACCTCCTAACACATGAGCCCTCTGGAGCCAAACCACATGCAATCCATGACAAATAATAAACTCTTTATAAACATTCTTTTTGTTTCTTAATTAGTCTGTTTTGGGGGACAAGACCTCCCTATGCATTCCAAGGCTGTCTGGAACTTGCTCTAAAGCCCAGGGTGGCCTTGACTACTTGATCCTCTTGCTTTTGCCTCCAGCATGCTGGGATCACAAGCAACTACAGGCATACACTGCTGTGCCCAGGCCAGCTGTTCTTTTCTGTGATATTTTTTATTATTACTCACTGAGCTATTCAGTACTCAATTGTTGTTACTCCCTCGCCCCTGCCCCCAAAGTCAGAACTAGCTTGAATGAGGATTTATTACCTAAACAATTTGCCGTTTGTTAACAAGGGTACCCTTGCTGATTGTGCATTTGGATCAGGCAGGAATTTGATGATAATCCATAGATCCCCTCTGTCAGGATTAGAGAAAAAGAAAGAGGCGAAACCTTTCATGCATGCTTCTAATTAATTCATACCTTCCCTCTGAAGTGTTCCTTATAAGTTGCTTTATTTTGTTCTTAACCCCTTTCCATACCCCCTTTCCAGAATATTCTGGCTTATTTTCTGTACCCATTTCTAAATTCTTATTACTGTATTGTATTTTTCTCACACCTCTGAGATGTTTTGCAGTCTTCCTTATCGGTTATGCCCCATGGATCTGCTTAGATTTTTAAATAGCATTCTTCAAGATGTATTCATCAGGCTAGAGAGGTGGCTCAGAGGTTAAGAGGGCTGACTGTTCTTCCAAAGGTCTTGAGTTCAATTCCCAGCAACTACATGGTGGCTCACAACCATCTATAATGAGATCTGATGCCCTCTTCAGGCCTGCAGGTGTACATGCAGTTAGAACATTGTGTACATAATAAATAAATAAATCTTTAAAAAAAGATGCATTCATCATGTAAGCTTCAGTAGACTGTTATGTATGGCATAGGAAGATCATTCTGAATGTTACTGAATGCTATTGGACAAAATCCATGGTAAAGGCCTCCAGGTTTCCCAAGCTGGTGGCAGTGGAATTTTTTTATTTTTCTCCTTCTGTGTAGCACTGTGTGTATAAAACTATGGTATTTTTTTACTGATAGCATAGATGTCAAGACAGTAGACCTACAACTCTGAGTTTCTTCAAGAAGTAATTCTAAGTGGCCCTATTGTTTGGAAGCTGAGTTTAATTATGCTAACATTTTAGCTTTTATTTGTTTGCAATTGTGGTGTGTGTGTGTGTGTGTGTGTGTGTGTGTGTGTGTGTGTGTGTGTGTGTGTGTGTGTGTGTAGGCCAGAGGTTGACACCAGGTGTTGTTCTTGAACCACTGTCAATCTTGTATATTGAGGCAAGGTCTCTCAACAACCCTGAGCTCATCAGTTCCTCCAAAGATGCTCCGATTCTACCACTTGTGCTAGGATTGCAGGTAGACCATCATGCCTGGCAGGTGCTAGGTATCTGAACTCTGGTTCTCACACTTTGGGGGCAAATGCTTTACCTACTAAGCCATCTCTCAAGCTCCCACATCAGCTTTTATTTATGTATGTATTTTATGTATATGAGTACTCTATCTGCATTTATGCCTGCAGGCCAGAAGAGGGCATCAGATGCCATTATAGATGGTTGTGAGCCACCATGTGGTTGCTGGGAATTGAAATCAGGATTACTAGAAGAGCAAGCAGTCAGTGCTCTTAACTGCTGAGCTGTTTCTTCAGCCCTCCTGCCTTTTGTTTTGTTTTGTTTTGTTTACTTGTTTGGTTGGTAGGTTTGATTTGGGTAGGGTTTTTTGTTTGTTTGTTTTTGGAGGTTTTTTTGTTTTTTTGAGACAGGGTTTCTTTGTGTGGCTGTCCTGAAGTCACTTTGTGGACGAAGCTGGACTCAAACTCACAGAGATCCCCCTGCCTCTGCCTCCCTGAGTACTGGGGCTACAGGCATGTGCCACTATGCCCGCCTCTGCCCACTTTTTATAGAGATTTTTTTTGTTTTTGTTTTTCAAGACAGGCTTTTTCTATGTAGCTCTAGCTGTTCTGCAACTCACTCTGTAGCCCAGGTTGGCCTGGAACTCAGAGATATGCCTGCCTCTGCTTCCCAATGACTGGGATTAAAGGCATGTACCACCAGGCCCACCTCTTCAGCTTTTAAATTAAATTTACCTTTAATGGAAATCCTGCACTATAGGAAAAACCTACAGACCTTATGTAGATGTGATAAATTTTCTTTTTCTTGATGATTGATGTTCTAATTATTCATAGTTACTAAGATTGGAGAACAAAATGTATATTATTGATCTTGCTGTAAAATTTGTGAAGAACAACCCTATACTGTTAAATGTCTCTTTTCCCTACCAATTTTGGTTTTTCTCCATATATGTGTCATTCAGAGTCTTCAGATTTTAAGCTTAGAAGGAGGCCTTGGTCATTATATTCTGTTTCCTTCAAGAACAGGAATGTTGCTGAAGTCTGTCTCTCCTGTGCTATGAGACTGTTTAAATCAAAGG
Source organism: Acomys minous (assembly GCF_964271855.1). NCBI lineage: Eukaryota > Metazoa > Chordata > Mammalia > Rodentia > Muridae > Acomys > Acomys minous. The sequence continues at coordinate 64,323,776 of NC_140493.1, read as the reverse complement.
TAGTATAAACATGCAGCTTAATTATTAGTGGTCCTGTCTTCATGATTTGAAGTACAGTTGTTTACCTGTCTATCTGTCTGTCTACTCATTTATTTTCTGGTTATTTTGACTCTAGAACATTCTGAAAAATTGAGTCTCAATAGCCCTGATTTGCAGGTGTTCTCTCTCTGGTGCTTGTTCAGTAACTGAGCACTGGGGTTTTTTTTTCACAGATGCTTTTCTCAGGATTCCAGAGGCATTGAGGTCGAGGGATTAATTCTATTTGAAGTCACATTTGGTGTAACTTCTGGGTTTCTCTCAATTCTTCAGTGATGCCTTTCAGTTGTGCCCTCTCTCATCATGGGACTGTGCTTTTGTTTTGATTTAGGAAGGTAAAGCTGTGTTATTGGTTCCCAGCATGCAGACTCTGTAGTCCAGGTGAAGGGAGGGGGGCCCATCTAGAGATCACCCAGTTCAGCCCACTCAGTTTATAGATGAGAAAGCTGAACCCTGTGACCACCAGTCATCATCTGGGGTCACCTGCCTGCCCCTATCTGCCTGGCTTTTAGGCATCTCTCAGACTAGGCCCACTACATGGGGCTTTCACCTGGCTAGTGTATGCTTTTCCTTCTTTCTGTTTCTCTTCCTTTCTGTCAGCTTTTCTTTCCCATAGTGTGGACCTGTTTGGTCTGTGCATAGCATACTTTGGTTATTACAGAAGGCATGTGACAGTTGGTTATGGTGTTGCTGTGCAATCTGCAGATAGTCTAGGATTGGAAGAAGCTAGAAGACTGATCTGAGCCTTCTTGTGAAGAGATAACAACAAGATCTGCAGACATATTTATTATAACCCACAACGAAATGACTAACCCAGCTCTGTGATAGCAAGAGTTTAGTCATACCGATGAGAGTTAACATTAGCCTAATTAACTAAAGAGCTGCATTAATAGTCCAAGCACCTCTTAAAGGCCCTCTTCCCAGACCCCCACAGCAGCAGTCAGCCAAGGAAGCAATCGGATTTCAACATGCATTTCCAGAGCTTTCAGGGGACCATATCAAACCATAGCATCAGGCAGGCAGGCAGAGGATTCTCTTGCAGCCGTGCTTGCACAACACACATTACATAACTTGTTTTCTAAAGTTCACTTGCTCACACGTTACATAGGTTGTAAAACTCATTTATCCATGCGGAGGAATGCTTTAGGGGTAGTTTCAGGGTGTCCCAATGGAGGTTGTAGAGGGTTTGCAGCTTTTCCTTCAGTTCAGCTTTCATGCTGCTGTCCTGCCTGAGATGGGAGGCACCATAAAAGGGCACATTCTTACATGACTCATCTCTTGCTCTAATGTTGCCACCTTATTCTCTGTTCTCTCCACCCTTGGCATAGGTTCCCAAGTGAAATAATGAAAACGAATGTGAGAACAGAAGTCCCAAACTCGTGTTTTCCCTCAAAGATATTTGGGGGCATGCCTTCAAATAGATGGCATACCCAGCATGGTTCTGTTTTGGAAACTTCACAGGCATTTGTTCTTGACCTATTAAAGGCTGACCCAAATGCTTGTGGTGTATAAGTCTGTGTTTGTTCATGACCATGGGACTCCATCTTGTATGTATGAATTCAAATATGACCCTAGTGTGGTACATTTGGTTTACTCTTATGGGCAAGGGCTCTGTGATTCTTTTTGTGCAGTCTGTATAACTTGACTACTAGAAAACTATTCAGAATAAGTTAAAGAATGAATTGTTTACTTTCTTATATAACATGGAGTTCAGAGATAACATGGCCCTTGAGCTTGGGTAATACAAGTAATGGCTGTAGAGTTAGTCCTGGGCCTTTCCACCCACATGATCTTAAATTGGCACACAAGATAGGTATTGTCCAGCAGCAGATGAGCTTAGGTGGTTTTCTGTGTTGTTAGGAATGAAGCAACCTGCTTTTGATTTTTAAAAGTCTTTCTGTATATATGTGTATGTATGTATATATATATGTGTGTGTGTGTGTGTGTGCCCATGTTGACATGAATGAGTACAGGAGCATATGTGCCATAACTTCCAGGTAGAGGTCAATGAGAACCTCAGGAGTTATTCTCTTTGGTGTTTGCCACTCTGTATGCCAGGGTATGTGGCTTGTGAACTGCCTTGGATTCATTTGTCTCTGCCTCCCATCTCGCCATTGCAATCCTGGGATTATAAGTGTGTGCTATTGCAATCAGTTTTCTGGGATCTGAACTCAAGCACTCATACTTGCACAATAAATGGTTACCAACTAAGCCACATCCTGAGCCTCCTGTTGTTGATTTTTGAAACAGAGTGTCTCAGTTTTGGGTTTCTATTGCTGAGAAGAGACACCATGACCAAGGAAATCCTTTAAAAGGAAAACATTTAATTGAGGTTGGCTTATAGTCTCAGAAGTTTGGCCCATAATCATCATGGTGGAAAGCATGGCAGTATGCAGACAAACATAGTTCTGGAGAAGGAGCTGAGAGTTCTACATCCTGATTCAAAGGTAGCAGAAAGAGACTGCCTATTAGGCCTAGCTTGAGCATATGAGACCGCAAAGCCCACCTCCATAAAGACACTCTTCCTTCAACAAGGCCACACCTCTTCCAACAAGTCCCACCTCCTAATAGTGCCACTCCCTATGGGCAAAGTATTCAAACACATGAGTCTGTGGAAGCCATTTCTATTTAAACCACCACACAGAATCTACTTTTGTAGCCCAGGATGGCCTTGAATTCCTAGTCCTCTTGCCTCTTAAGACTACAGGCTTATGCCATGACAGAGCTTGAGGAATTCTTTTCTAGAAGGTTCTTAGTATACTTGTTCCAAGTCTCTTTGGCTAGAATTAAGTCATATACTTTATCTCCTGCCTAGTCCTGAGGACAAAGATTTCAAGTGGGCATTTAGATGTCCAATAGGTATGTGCTGACTGAAAAAGATGCAGGGGAGCTAGAGTTACCTCTGATGGTGTAGAATGCACTCAGGTGAAAGAGGGTAGACACTCACCACACTCCCTTTGACTGTCAGTAGATGTGCGGCAGGATTAGGTTCCTAGGCTTCTCCTAGTTCTGTAGGAAGACATCATTCTATAAGGAGGTGTAGTAGAAGAGCCCTTGGGAGACCAGGGAAAAAGAGGGTATAATGCTTACTTCCTGTCCCCTGCCATCTCTCCCTTTTCTATTTTCCATTCTTCTTTAATTCCTTAACAAACAACAAAAACTCAAAGCTTTTAAGTACTACCCCTACCACAGGATAGCAAATAATATATAGGTGCAAATTTAACTGTAACTAAACCACTCTGTCCCTGAGGTGAGCTGGAGCCCATTGAATCTGCAGTTTCAGAAGGGGACGTTCTAGTGGGATCTTCTAGCTTCCATGCGCCCTGGGTATATTATATAATAACAACCTTCCCTCAGACTCTGTTAACTCTCATGACTGTGTACCTCTGTGACTCTAGACCTGACTGAGAAGCTGTAGGGTCTAACTATATACTATTGCCTGACTGTGTGCCTGGAGACAGATTATTTCACCATTCTGAGCCTCAGTTTCCTTATCTGGTTCCCCAAAGCAACTCATAAAACATTCCTGGCATGATTGTTTAGGCATTGGATATAAATAAACCAAAGCACGTTGTACTCTCCTATTTCTACACTGAACCCTACTGGAGTCACCTTGCTTTGACTAATTGTGGATGACACTATCTACTGTTTCCACTACTGGCTGGGGTGAGAGAAATGCGAGTGATTGCTTTGCATCCTTCCCTGTTTTCTTACCAGCTCTTGAGGTCAAGTTCAGCACAGGGCAACTGAAGGCAAAGGCCAGGCTATAATGGCCTGGAAAGAAAGCCCTGGAATCTCCCCATTGCCATGTCGGGTTCATAATTCTTCAGTTCTCCAAAGTTAAGAAGACTGTTTCAAGGGTGTGAGGAAAGAAAAGAGGAAAAATAAAAATTAACAGTATAGATTTTTTAAAAATTATTATTACCTGTATATAGATCAATAGCGCTTTCTTTCTGGCTCAGTGCAGTTTATTCTAACTTCATGTTCTGTCTTTGCAGGCCCGTTTACTCGACCTCATCCAGCTTTATGGCGAATGGTTTTTGGTGAGTTCCATTAGTAAATAAGAAAACATTTTGTACTTAAAAAAAAAAAAAACAACTTTTCTCTGTCACAATAATGGTTTTACATCATAGCTTAAAAACAAACAAAATTTCTTAGTATACCTAATACAACAATGGTAAGAGTCCTTAATTTAAAAAAAAAAAGGATTGGTGATAGCTTAAATTCTTACACTTAGGGGCCCTTTTGGTTTCCTATGCCTGCTGTTGATGTTTTTGTTTTTTAGTGTGCAAAGAACTTGGCTTCAGCAAATCCCCCTTATTTTCTGTCTTGGTACCCTTTGCTAGTGCAAGCTCAAGTGCATGCTAAAAGCAAGCTTGTCTTGTCAGTGTCTGTGGAAGCCCAGCAGTGCAGTTTCTAGCCCTCATTTGGTCTGAAGTTTATCATTAAGATTTTTCTCATTTTTACTTAAATTTGTCGCCCAGAAAGTTAAGTTGCCTGAATGAGTATAAAATAAATGTTTAATACTTAGAATGTTTGCTTTCACCTGCCTAAATAAGAGGTACAACCAATTATTATAGATTAAGACAGTATACCAATGCTTGAGAAATTTAACGGGATAGTTTCCTAAAAGTTGCCTGTGTTGCTACATCCTTCAGCTATTAAAGGTCACTTTTCATCTTTTTGTTTGTTTCCTTCCTTGCTTATTTTGTTGTCTTTGAGATAGCTCTGTGTAATCCTGGCTGTCCTGGACCTTACTGTATAGATCAAGATGGCTTTAAACTGGTAGAGATCCCTCAGAGTTCTGAGATTAAAGGTTTGTGCCACCACATGCAGCAATTCTTTAAATGTCCTTTTAAAATTTGCTTATGAAGTTTTTACCAGCAGCTATTTACTGAGTATGTTTGAAGACTTGACGCTACTGGTCTGATGAGACAAATAAGGCTCTGCCCTTGAAAACTCTTCTTCAGCCAAGGACCAGAGGATAGCCATAGAGAGCAAACTATAAAAGATTTCAGTAGTAAAAAATTATAAGCTGTTACTAAGCATTAGCTAGTTAAAACTAGGTGAGGTGACAGTGACTGAGTAGCTGCTTCCACTGGAGCAGTGAATAAAGGCCTGAGGGAGTGACACTCAGTCTAAGGTTTGGATACAAATAACGGTCTGTGTGTGTAGCAGGGCCATCAGGTAAAGAAAATGGCTCCTAAGCTGGCCTCATGGCTGGATGCACTTGGAATGTTTTACGCGTTGGTGGGTGAGTGAAGAACAGTAATCTAAGGAGTAGGGAGCCTGCACAGACAGATGCATTTAGACTTGTGGGCAAGGAGTGTGGATGGAAAGGAAATCAAGAGTGTTTTCCCTGAAGGATGACATGGTTGTATTTACTATTTGAAAAAGATATTCCTGGGGCTACAGAAGTAGCTCAGTTGATTAAGTGCTTGCTTCACAGGCCTAAGCACTGAGTTCAATCCCTACCATCCCAAGCCTTCCCCAGCATGCATGCTTGCTCACACCTATGCAGCGGCACACATGTGCCCATGCACTCACACACACATAAACACCGTTCTGCTATAGTATCCAGGGTTCCATAGTCCTCGAAGTCCAGCCCAGAACTCTAGTCTAAACATTTCTATGTCAGAGATCATTTCTTTTTGTCTTAAAAGAATTATTTAGTAAAGATTGTAATTTTAAAAGTTTATAGTTGGGGGGGGGTGTCCTTAAAGATGAAAATTCATAAAACTGGTGCAAAAATGCAAAACCAAGGTAGTTCTCATGCATCAGAAATGTATGTTTCCTGCCTCTGGGATGTGTGACTGGGTTGACTCTGCTCTACAGGGGGACTTAGTGCCATGTTCCAGTTGGTGAATCAAGAGGGGCCTGGCTAGAAGGCCTGGGGCTGCAGCACTTGTTATGGATTCATTTCTGCTTTGCACATCCTCTTCTCTAGGGTACCTATTTGGAGATCAGAGCTAAGCCAAGATAGTGATTCAAGGCGATAAGTAGGACAGTGCTTATGTGCCTGCATCACTGATTTAATAACAGCAGACTGAGTGGAAGAAATGACAGCCACCCTCTGGAGAGGTGCAGGGGGTGCCGCAACACACAAGCTTTTGCCTTATAATATATTAGTGGCCTTACTCTTTTAAATGACATGGTGTTGGATATTTAAGATAGCAGTTATAGTTGTGACAAGAAAATAACACCTACCAGAGCTAATTTGAAGGATATCTCAGATAGAATATGAAAGTATGACTCACCTGTAGTCTGCTCATTCAGCTTCATAGAACATTGTTTCGCTCATCTTATTTCCTCACTGACTCTGGGGGGAAAAAAAACAGAAAACCTTATCTTGTCCCCTAATCCTGTCATTTCATCAACCCTTCGCCCATTTCCTCTCTCTACCATCACCCTAGCTTCATGGTGACATCTGTCTCTCTTCAGGGACATCATGCTCCCCCAAGCCTACCCTACACATCCTCTGTTGCACACCCTTCAAGGCTTAAGTAGCATTTTAGGACTATGTGTCAGATCCTTTCAACAAAGAAAGTACATGGCTGTGTTAGAGCCTCGAAAGGCTATGTTGTATATTTATGTGTACTGTAGCTCCAAGCCACAGGGTCTAATGAGCGTCTCCCCTAAATTTGACCATTTTTGTTTCCATCAGGCCTCAGTGTGCTGTACTTCCTCTTCTTGGTATTCCTTCTTTTCCTGAACTTCGAGCAGGTTAAATCCCTAATGTATTGGCTAGACCCGAATCTTCGCTACGCCACAAGAGAAGCAGACATCATGGTATGTACTTGTTAGTGGTCCAGTTGTGAACTTGGTAGGGTAATAGGTCCACATTTAAAATTGATCCCTCTCTTTATTTTCTAGGTATATAGCTAAAAACTGGATCTCAGGGTGCACTATTGTGTGGATTTTCCAAAGTGATGCCATCCAGAAAAATAAAACCCTCTCATGAAACAAGGATGTATGCTAAGAATACACACACTGCCACCACATGGCCTTAGGCCATACATAGAGGCATTCCACCTATCTTCAAGTCTTCAACCTGCAGAACTCAGGGTTGCCTTTTACTACTTTATTTTAAAGAATGTGATACAGGATGCAGATAAATAGCCAGAGCAGGGGTACTTAGCTTGAGGGCTGGCTGAGTTCCAAATGCCACAGCTTCTTTAGGTATACAGTCTTAGTAGGCAAATGTGTAATTTTCCAAAGAGCTCTCCAAGCCCTACAGTGGAGCTTTCATAGAGGTTTTGTTACAGGATGCAGGGTAGAACAGGAATGTACCCACTTTTAATACATCTTTGTCCTTCAGTACTCAGCTCCCAGGTATCTTTAAAATAAGATGTACTCCAATCACTCTTGGATTTCCAAGGCATTTTAGGAACTCTCTGAAACAGTTCAAAGACCACTAGTACAAATAGATGTACTAAGTACCCTTTCTCCTGAGGAAACTGCAATGGAGCCCAGGGCTAAAACCAAAGTCAGTAGCTATTGTGTGCTGTGACCTTCTTGTCTAGTCTTTTGAATGCCACTATCTAGTGCAGGTTAAAAGAAAAGTTGACAATGTCCTAAAGAAAGAATAGGCATTTAGGGCACAGACATTTACTCTGCAGTTAAGAAATAACAAAGGGATTAAAGGCCTGTGCCACCATGCGGCATAAGCAGGCAGATCTCTGTGAGTTCAAGGCCAGCCTGGTCTACAAAGCAAGTCCACGACAGCCAGGGCTACACAGAGAAACCTTGTCTCAAAAAACCGGGATGGGGGGACTTGGGGTGGGGGGAAGAAACAAAGAACAAAGGGCCTGGCAAGGTGGTGCACGTCTTTAATCCCAGCACTCAGTGAGGCAGAGGCAGGCAGATCTCTATGAGTCTAAGACTAACCTGGTCTACAAAGTGAGTCCAGGGCAGCCACAGCTACATAGAGAAACAAAGGAAATAACAAAGGGATTAAAAGATCAGTAGTTAATCATCATCACAGAATGGCTAAACCCTTCTTAGGATGATAGTTCTAAATGTTTATATTAACTTTCCTGGGGTATACCATGAAAGCAAAAACAAGATCTTCGAAATTATTTAGAAGCCTAATTAGGATTTCTCATTTTCAAGGAAAAGAATGACAGGGGGTAACTTGGTTGTTTGTAATGATGATGGTTATGCAGCCTTTCCATTGAGGTAACAAAACATCTAGGAGAGATACGTGTGGCAGTACACAACTTTAATCCCAGCGCTCAGGAGGCAGAGCTCTGTGAGTTAAAGACAGCCAGGTCTATATAGTGAGTTTTAGGGTAGCTCAGGATATGTAGTAAGATCCTGTTTCGAAAATCCAAAACCAAAACATCTGGGATAATGACTCAAAAAGAAGTATTTATTTTGCTGTTTCAGAGGTCTCATTCTGGTTAGGTAACCCTTTTGCTTTGGACCTGTGACAAGGCAGAATACCATGGCAGGAAAAGTGCTTAGATCTTAGTAACCAGAAAACAGTGAGGGACTGACATCCCACAGTCCTCCTTGAATACATGTCGCCAGTGACTTAAAGCCTTTAATGTGAGAACCTTTGGAGAAATATTCGAGACCCTCACTATAGCAATAATACAAGTGATGATTGTAGATGATTGTAGTTTATTCTGACAGACACTATACCAGACATTTTCTATATTCAATATAATCCTCACCCACACCATCTAGTCATTACATTTTACAGAGGAGGAAAGAGAAAATGTAATGCTATCTGTCTTGATCAAAGCAAAAGCTGCTACTTCTTTCTGCTTCTAAGCCTATTCTTTGAATTGACTGTGCTGAGGGACAGTAAGGATCACAGTAAGGTTGGTCATACTTATAGCAGTCTTTCTTAGGAAATAAATTACAATCTAAAGTACAGTACTGGCTAACTCTTGCTAAGCCAGGTGAGGTGTGCAGCAGTTTGCTGATTCCAGAGGTGTAGGCAGTGAGGAAGTGACTTCCCTTTTTTCATTGCTTATCATATTTACTTCCTCCAGTCAGCAGTTCATGATGGTAAAGACTCATTGATGGCTATGGAGAAACAGCTTCCTCTTTGTATGGACTCTTTCATTGTTGGCTGTAGAGAAATGATCTTCTTTGTAAGATTTTTAGAAGGAAGCTCCTTTATAAAGCTAGATCTGGTGACAGGAATTTAAAAAAAAAAACACACCATTCAGGAGGTAGAAATAGGATCATAAGTTCAATGCCAGCTTAGGCAACTTAGTAAGACCCCCTTTTCTAAAAGTAAGAAGAGGACTAAGATGTGGCTCAGCAAGAGAATTCTTACTCAGGATCCCGAAGGGCCTGTTACTGGGGTAGTGGTGGTGGGGTAGTTGTTCTTGCATGTAAATCATGTCTGAGTCACACTGGCCCTGGGGTCACTGTTCTTCCCGGTCCTTCCCTGCCACTATTTGTGGTCTTGACATACTCTGCTGTGCTGAAATTCAAATTCACACTTTGATTTAGGATTTTTTTTTCTATAAATTGGAGTCACAGACAGAGTTACTAATTTTAGTAGAGGCAGTTTCTTTTTTGTTCGTTTATTTACTTACGTTTTCTTCTTTTAAGACAGGTTCTTTATAGCCTAAGCTGGCCTCTGATTCACTTTGTGACCATCTTGCTTCTGCCTCCCAAGTACCATGAAGTACCATAGGGTTGTACCACCAGCTCCCCTACAGTCCATTTCTTATCTAATAGTGGATAATTATTGGCTATTGCACCATAAAACAATTTCAGCACAGTTTCAAGAAAATTCAACGTATGTTTATACATTTTAAGCTCATATAAGAATACAAAGACTCCAATTCCTTATACCTAGCTTCAACAAGTATTGATTTGTGATTGATGTCATCATTGTCTACCCTCGTTCATTTTAAATCTGATCTCATATAGTAATCTAAGATGTATAAACTTTTCATTTTCTTTGCAAATATATACTTCACAGTCACATTTGTTATGCAAGCATGTGGAATTGGTGTTCACATAATGTTCCCATTTGCCTAATAACATGTTTTTTACATCTCAATCAATCACAGTGTGACCCCAATGAGGTCCTGATGTCGCTCCTGATGTATTCTAAGACTCTTTGATCACTAGTTTCCCTATACATGCTTTCTTTTTCCTAACAGTTTATTTGGTTTTCTCATAGAATTTCTTACATTAGGATTGTGTAGCTTGCGTGCAGAACATTGTCATTTGTCTTCCTGCCGCTGTACACCTCAGATTTCTCATACAGCAGGAGTAGAGGCATGTCAGAGTTTGCTTTTTATTCTGTGATAAAATATCACCACTAGAAGTAGCTTGGAAAGGAAAAGGTTTACTTACCTTACATGTTCCAGTCCCAGTTGATCACTGAGGGAATCAGGACAAGTCAAGCAGCAGCTGAGGTAGGAGCCATAGAGGAATGCTCGTGACTGGTTTTCTCACTTTACTTCTTATATAGCCTGGGACTTTGCCTAGTAGTAGCACTGCTCACAGTGGATTAGGCCTCCTAAGCACAAGGCTGGCATAGGATTCTGTCCCCCTGCTCCATTCTTATTATGGGGCTGTATCATAAAATGACACATCCATTGTTTCAACTAACTTCAGATGGGGAATATTCAGAAGAGACATTAACACTTTTCTAAACATGGACAGACTATTTTCTTGTCATTTTTCCCCCCAAACCAAATATTTTACTGTGTTAGTTAGGACAAGTAACCTAGAAATGACTTAACGCATGTAGGAGGATAGCATAGATTTTACAAAAAAAAAAAAAACCTGCCATTTTATTAGGAACATGATCATCTGGATTTTGGCATCCTGGGGCCTATCCCCAGGGAGAAGAGGAGGCAACCGAACTGCTATGCCTACCCTGCAGTGATAACCTCAGGGGCCTGTGGAGGGATTAATTGGTGAAACTACTCTTTAAAATTCTAATGCTAGGTTGTACAACTTCTCTTTTTACAGCTTTTCAGTGTCTTCCTATAATGAAAGCATAAATATATTTACAAAGCTTTCAGAACCACTTCCAGCCTGTGATTATGCTGAGTGGTCACTAAACACAGACTCCCAACCTAGGTCCTTATCTAGCCCTAAGCAGCTTAGTCCAGAGTAATCACAGAGTGAGAGGTTGAGGAATTCTTCTCTTTAAATTAATAGATAAGCGGCTTCAGCCCCAGGGTGTTTCTCTCTCAGCCAGGAAGAGCCAGTAACAAGAACTTACTGTTTCAGGATCTGGGAATGTGCAGTGAATGAGAGATTGATAGGACTCCACACTCAAATATGACCTGTTCGATTTAGAAAAAGCTGTAATAGCAAGAGTCTTAGAGTAACTTGTTAGTTTGTACGTGAATTAGTATAAGGAGAGTTTCTAATAGGTAGTTTTTAAGTGACAGTTCCAACATTGGCATAAAATAAGAAAGTAATTAGACAGAGGTTCAGCATACCTTTAAACAGTGATATCACATGTACCTGGCAACCGAGAAGCTGAAGAAAAAGCTAGAAATAGAAGAATAACTAATGCAGTAGACTTAGAAATTTTAAAACACTTTCTAAAAAATCATGAGCTGAAGAAGAAATCATGGCAGAATATTGGTCAATTTCCAATGACAGTGAAATGCTAACAAGATATAGGAAACGGGCCTCTGAAGAAGCCTGGACTGCTTTATTGGAAAGTCCCCACTGAAAATTGTACTAATTATTATATAAACTCAAAGCTGCAAATTCCCAAGCGTTTAAAAATGTTGACTCCATTCTAATTTTAGCTTTTAGTGTATTGTATCTTTCTAAGTAATTATAAATGTCACATTTGTTATGCAAGCAGTTATCATGTTTAAACTCTTCATGTTAACCAGGAGTATGCTGTGAACTGCCATGTGATCACCTGGGAGAGAATCGTCAGTCACTTTGATATATTTGCATTTGGGCATTTCTGGGGCTGGGCCATGAAGGCCTTGCTGATTCGTAGTTACGGGCTCTGCTGGACAATCAGTATCACCTGGGAACTGACAGAGGTAAGACAAGGGTCGGGGGACCCAGGACTCAGCCGTCACAGTTTGTGTGGAAGAAGCTGCGAGTTCTTGGATGGTAGTCAGTTTATCCTCCAGCCTCTGGGGAACAAAGCTGGACTCATACAATTCCATGACAATATTGTATACTTTTGCTTAAAAAGCAAAAACTAAACAAAACTTACTGTGTCCTTAAGGACTTGTGCTCCTTTGTGGTAAGTCTTAAAGAAAACCAAATGCTAATAAATGAAGTGGGAGTCCAAATTGAGATATATCAATTTAAAGAGGAAATCTATACAGAAGTAAGTGACTCACCTCGCTCGCACACCAGCTTTCTATTTAGATCTGTAGAATTGGGTGCTCTGGAATATAGAAACATCCACAGGTGTTTTGTCTCTTCTGACCATGACTTCCCAATAGAGCTCCATTGTTAAAGTTATTTTTAAATAACTGCATTTGTTTCTCTGTTTCTGTTTTAACCTGGCTATTATACAAATAACTAACACTCTTATTTTTGCTTAGCAGTAAGCTGCACAGCATAAGAACAGTTATTACTCTATTTTTAACCCTCTAAGCTAATTTGGTTTCTTCTCAGCATACATCCAGCAATGCTTGCACACACTGTGCCAGCTCCTCTCTCCTGGTGTTTCCTGGACCTCTGCCCATGGCTGAATCTCCTACTTTCTCTTCTTACTCCTCCTACCTTGGCTGGCCGGAAGTCCAGCCCTGTTCTCTCCCCTACTTAATGATTGGCTTTACGCTGCTTTATTGCCATATCAGGGGACAGCTGGAGAGCAGTTAATACAACTTTGAGACAGGAGATTTTCAGAACAAGGATTGCAACCAGAAAGGGGGCATACAGTTAGCATTTGAGTTACTCAATAACCTTATGCCTTCACTCCATTCATTACCTGTGATCAAAAGTTAGTGCCCATTAATTACTGAGAGGTACACTCCTCAAGAAACTATTAACAAACTGAAAGTTGGAGAACTACTTTCAATTAGTTCTATATTTATTAATCTTTGCCAGCACACAGAATTTGTCTATGTGCATAGTGTATCACAGTGTGTCTTCACTATAACAGCAACCCATCATGTTCCCTCTGCTGTAAACTACTCACACACAACCATTCTTCCTAATTTATGTGGAGCCAGATTTCACACAGATAATAAATGATTGCAGAAGCCAAAGTAAGTAGCCTATAAATAAACCCCACACGCTCTCACTCACTGGAGATGCGAAGCTGAGACAGGTTTTCCTCTTGACTTTTCTTTATATCAGCTACATAAGAGGAAGTATTACAAAAAGCCAGAAAGTCTTAGCTACATAAGAGGAAGTATTACAAAAAGCCAGAAAGTCTTAGGGCTAGTGTTCCAGCTCTTCCAGGTAGCTTACAATCTGGAAGACCACATCAGTGGTAATGAATGCTAACCTCTTCCTCACTCAGGAGCACAGCAGCCATAGTCCCAGCATACAGTAGCTGTCCTGCAGCCTCTCGGTTGTAGCCACAGTGAGAAGAAAGTTTGTGTGCTACTGACCGGCAGAATGCCTTACTGCACTGCTGTAGCATCACAGGACCCACTATTGCTAGTGATTGACATCTGTATCTTTGTAGTTTCGCCTTAAGCTGGATCTTCTCTCAGCAGGGTGTGGTGCTCCTGACACAGCTGACACACCTTTTGTTTTGGACAGTTTCTAAGAGACTTTGTCTCACTCTTGATCTTACCATGATCCTCTCTAGAATGGCCTCTTTTTCCATCCTTGTCAGTCATTTCTGTTCACATTCCCACTTCAACATGATTTCCTTCTAGAAACCATTCCCAGTTGCCCCCAGTCAGAGTGATTCCATCTTGTCCCCACAGTCCATCGATGTCAACATTGTAGCACCTGCCCCAGGCTGGTTTATTTTGAGGTTCAACGTCTAGATCCTCAGCCTAGACTTCGTGTTATCTGACCATTGTGCATACTATGGTGCCTATTGAAAGAGGGTATCACTGGGTCCCAATAGTGGTTGAGCTTCTCAGTCTCCTTCACTGTGCCATCAACAGCCAATCTTTCTGCTTTTATAATTACTCACAATTGGGCACCATACTGGAATTGTTCCCAATGAACAGCTTACATTCTCAAACTTTCGTTTTTGAGGATTTTGGTACACTTTGTTGTCAGCTTCGAAATCTTTCTCTTTATTTCTCTTAAAGATACTTTTGTGTGCCATTAGCCAAATTGACTCACTGGAGCTGCCACTGTTCCTTAAAAATCTCCACTTTTGTTTTGTTTTGTTTTGTTTGTTTTTAAAAGAGAACTAGTTGAGTAAATGTGTTTGAAGAAAGAAAAGCCTTCAATATAAAAAGCAAGAGCCTGATTCAGACTTTGTTATTTTTGGTTTTGTATAATGAGAAAAGAAAACATACTTTCTGCAGCAGTGTTTTTTTTTTAATGTGTGTGCATGGTGCCCCACTGACACTTCTCCCAACTATCATCTCTTATGTTCCTCAGCTTTTCTTTATGCATCTTCTGCCTAACTTTGCTGAGTGCTGGTGGGACCAGGTCATTCTGGACATCCTGTTGTGCAATGGCGGTGGCATCTGGCTGGGCATGGTCGTTTGCCGATTTTTGGAGATGAGGACTTACCACTGGGCAAGCTTCAAGTGAGTGCTCTTCTTTGGAACCTTGGTACAGTATTGTGTTTGGTTTGTGCTTTACTACGAGTGGGTTTTAGTATGATCTCATAATAATGGAAGGATACACAGATGATTTTAAATCTGATTTCAAACACCCATATAGAAAATGCTACTGAGTCATCTCAGCATTTGAGAGGCTGAGGCAGGAAGATTTGCAAATTCAAGGCATATCTGGGCTTTTCATGCCAGCTTGAGTTACATAGTGAGACCCTGACGCACGTGCAAACACACACACACACACACACACACAACTAAAAAGATGTATAAAATGCTAAATCATTTACCATTTGTCTTTTTCACCCTATATATTTCAAGATTCTAAGCATGCTTTTGGTTTGAAATAATTCTCACAGTTACTTCTTTTAATTCACTCCTAAGCCTGAGTCCAAACTCTCATCCCTAGATTAAGTGGTCTGTCCCATGGGGATGACCTCTCTTTTATCATACCATTGTTTGAGTGAGCTCTTGAAAAATACAAGGTTCATCATGTCATGCCCTTTTTTAGTTAAGGTTTTATTGCTGTGAAGAGACACTATGACCCCTTCAACTCTTATAACACGTTTAATTGGAACTGGCTTACAGGTTCAGAGGTTTAGTCCATTTTCAGCATAGTGGCACACAGGCAGCCATAGTAGTGGACAAGGAGCCAATGAGAATTCTACATCTGCATCAGCATGCAGCAGGAAGGGAGAGTGAGGGATACGGGCCTGCCTTCAGCTTCTAAAAGCTCAAAGCTCACCCTCACTTACACTTCATCCAACAATGCCACACCTACTGAAGCAAGGCCACACTTCCTAATAATTCCATTGCTTATAAACCTATGGTGCCATTTTTTCACTCAAACTACCATACATCTCTGTTTTGGCTTCCTCAGTCTTAAGTACAAAGTGTCTATCCATGGCCTGGGAGGTACGACCCTTTGCCATGTCATGTGACACGCCCAAAGTTCCATGGCCATCCACAATCTCCTTTATGTAGGGCTGGGTCTGAGTTGTAGAAACTAAGCTGTTCTACTTTGCTTTGCTGTCATTGATTGCTCATCATTTTATCAGGAAGCTTATCTTGACTCTAGCTTGAGTGTCACATCCCTCTCTGTGCTTGTAGGAGCAGTTTATATCGTCACCATTGCTTCATTTGGCTTAGTTCAACTTGCTGGTCAGCTTGTGGCAGGAACCATGCCATAGTGTGATAATGGAAGTAAATGTGCTCACTGCATTAGGAAGCACAAAATCTGATCATTTCCCCAAATCAGCTAGTGTTCTTCCAGAAGATAGTTTCAAAGGTGTGTGTGTGTGTGTGTGTGTGTGTGTGTGTTGTGTGTGTGTGTGTGTGTGTGTGTGTGTGTGTGTGTGTGTGTGCGTGTGTGTGTATCAACTTATAGATAAACCATAAAAGAGTAACTGGCTCATGGTCATTTAGGTTTTTACTGTTATAAAGGCTACAGAGAAAATCATGACATCTATGTATGTTTATACACATTTCTAGTCCTTCCTCTCTCTTTGATAAGTAAGCTTGATAAGTATACTGATTTATCGTCTCACCCATCCTGAATGTGTAGATGTATTTATTCACTGAATCTATTCTTAAACCTTTCAGATTTATCCCACATTAAATGACATGGGAAGGTCTCATGCCCAATTCTTTTGGAGCTCCTCTTTTCACAGCCTTCTATAGTTTAAAAATATTTGCGTGTTGTCATAAATGGAATTTTAGTTTTCCATTTTGATATACCATGGCCCCACAGTAGTTGGACTGAGCCCAATGCCTGTCTATGTTGTGCAGGCTCTTGACCTTGACCACAAAATCCTCTTTTTACTTCCAATCACATGATGGCCTTCAGCTCACTCTGTAGCTCAAACAGACTTTAAACCTTCTGCCTCAGGATTTTACTAGCTGGGATTACAGGAGTGCACACCAGGTTCCACTTCTCTCAGTTTTTTGCTTGTGTGTTGTTCATTAGAAATAATATGTTGGATCTATCTCTTTTAGAGTTTTTGTTTATTGTTTGTTTATCTGGGTTTTTTTCTTTTGTTTATTGGTTTTTTTAGATGGAATCTACTAATAGAGCTAAGGCTGACCTCGATCTCCATCCTCTAGATTGCATGCGGGGATTATAAGCCTTTGTAACTATGTTCGGCCTAGGTCAGATTTATATTGGTATGTGGTAAAAGGAGATTTTATACTTTTTGCCATTAATTGTCCTCTTTGGTTTATTAATAATCTCTTCTTTGCCTATTGACTTGAGGCCTTTGTAATTATTTAAAGGCAATCTAATGTGTAACAGTATCTAGGCAAGACACTGCTCCAAGCAAGTGGAGTAAAGTGCTACCTTGATGCCTTGCATCAGTTCTGAAGGTAGTTAGATACTGCGGCTCTCTTTCTGATGGCAATAGTGAGGCCAAGGCTGGGAGACTTGCCTAAGGACACACAGTAACTAAGCAATGGAATGTGAATTAATACTAGGCTGACTTGCATACAGCCAGAATACTTCCTCGTATTTAATAATTTATCCTCCCAGGCTCAGCAGAATCATTTTATCAAGATGCCAGAACATAAACCCACTATTAAACAAAGGCTTAGTATTTTAAAAGCGGCATTCAATATATAAATGAATATAGATTATTTTAAACCTAATTAACCTCAACCTCTTCGATACATTAAATATTCTCTTTCTGGCTTGTGATGTATTCATTATTTCTGTTTTGTTATGTTTGCATTTTGAAAATATAGGTCCTTTGCCATACTTATTAATTTGGGCAGGCTCTGTTCTTGTTGGTACTTTGACTCCACCCTTCCTAGGATGTCTTCCCAGCACATCCTTACGCTGAGAAGACATATAACACAAGTATTTAAGAGACTTGACCTGCTGTCCTCCTGTCTTCTGCCCCTCTTCCTCTAGAAGGAAAGGTCAGACACACTGTTATTTATGTTATTGGCACTGAGCATACAGTCTAAACATAAAAGTCCTCAGTATAAACTTATATTGAATTAGACTCCTCACTAGGTATTTAAATGGCTTAGACTTTAGTTTAACTGAGCTAGTATAGGCATAAGGTTATTGCATAATTCAACTTCTGATTTCTTTACCCCCATATCTGGTTGCAAGCCTTGCTCTGAGAATCTCCTGTGTCTATGTTATATAAACATTACTCCCCAATTGTCTCCCAAAATGCTAATGAAGCAGATTACAACCAATCCCTGAGCAGGGGAAAGAATAGGGATGGACTTCCTGCCAGCCAAGGGAGGAGAAGTTAGAAGAGGAAGTGAGGGCATTCAGCAAGAAAAGATACCCAAGAGAGACAGGATAAAGAGCTGGAGCAGGAAAGCTACAACGTGCAAGGATTACTGGGATGTACTCTGAGAGGAAACCAAATTAGTTTAGAGAGTTAAACATAGAGTAATAACTGCTCATTATTGTGTTGTGAAGCTGATTATTAAACAAATATAAAGGAATTTCAGTTATTTGTATGAAAGCTGGCTTAAGAGAAATTTAGAGAAACAAATACTGTTAAATGTAAAAATAACCATAATAGCCTAGATGAAAAGCTGGGATTATACCTAGGTCCTATGTTGACAAAGCTGATCTAAACCACCTCTTCTTTGCAGCTAAATTTTTTCCTGTGTGAGATATATTGTTTTCTGTCATTTGAGTGAGTGATTCCTGGGATTAAATTCATGAAAAGTTGAACATCACTGTCCCCCCCCCCCCAAACTCTGGGGAAAATAAATGATATTGGTGAGATCAGGAACAGGAATCATGAGCACTTTTAGCACAGCACCCCCTTGGGAGAAACAGTGGTGGGAATAGAATCCTTACTCCATTTATGTTCTTCTTGGGTGCTTCTATGTTGTGTCTTTAACACCTGCCAACTTCTTGTGATACTACTTCTCATGCTGAGCCCTCTGTTAGCTCATTGACGTCACTGTGCCCTGCTCATCATCCCTGAAGTCCCCCAGTCCAGTGTGCTTCTCTAACCTTTGCCTGAGACCTTTCCAGTAGAAAGGATCCTCTCTGCTCTTCGGCATTTGGTAGAATATCATCAGTGCAGTTTTCCCTTTTATCATCTTTCTTTTTGTTTGTTTTTGTTTGTTTGTTTGTTTTTCATGACAGGGTTTTTCTTTGCTGTCCTGGACTCACTTAGTAGACCAGGCTGGCCTTGAACTCACAAAGATCTGCCTGCTTCTGCCTCCTGAGTGCTAGGATTAAAGGTGTGCGCCAACTACAAGTCTGCACCACTGTACCTGGCTTTTTGCCTCTTTCTTCTTCATGGTTTCCATTCTCTTCCAGGGACATCCATACCACTACAGGGAAGATCAAACGTGCTGTGCTGCAGTTTACCCCAGCTAGCTGGACTTACGTCAGGTGGTTTGACCCTAAGTCTTCCTTTCAGAGAGTGGCTGGGATATACCTTTTCATGATCATCTGGCAGGTAATCTTATAGATGCTTGTTCTAAGGGGGAAAAGCAACACATAACTATTCCTGAAGTCTAAAATTAATGGTAGGATGCATTTCAGCTGGGAACTTTGGAAGAGATTCTTGTAGCTGGCATATAGGGTAATTAAAGTCTAGGTTACTCTGTCTGAGGGGTTCCTTCATTGTGGAACAATTTTAAAATATGAGTCTCTGAATTATAAATTAGAAACTGATTTTCTGGAAAAGGTCATATTTAGCATACACTAAGTTAGGTATTTCACTATTCTAAACAATATTTTGAAAACCAACAAAACTATGAGAAGGCTTTTCTTTACTTTTTAATTTTAGTTTTTTTGTATAGCTGGGTGACAGATATTAAAGGGCAGTTTGTTTGTTTATAAAAATGAAACTCTTAAGTGTTATGCTTTGCCTTTTTCTTATTAGAAGGAACCACATCTGGGTTTCCTAGTACCCTACCATTAAATCTTCTCTTGTATTCCTCCCTCTTTACTGTATAAAATTGCACCTCAGCTTTTACCAGTTTGCATAATGTGTGGAGACCTGGCTTAGCCATGGGAATGGAACCATTGGATTGTGTGGATCTTGGAGCAAACTGGGGGAGAGAAGCAGAAATTCCAGATGGAAGAAATGTTGATAATCTCTAGAGAAGGATTCTTGTGCCACAAATTTTGTGTGTGTGTGTGCCCTCTGTCCCCAAGAAGTCTCTCTCACATGGACCTCACCATGGGAAACTAGATTTTGTCTAAAGATTCTTTAAGAATCACCAATGATAAAATTTTAGGACCTTTACATATATACTAGCTTGTATTTGTGAACACACCACATACAGTAAGTATATAAATATATGGGAATTTAAAAAATTCTAATGAAAAAGATCAGTACATATCACTTCTAAGAAAATCTTGTTCATACACAGAAAACAATTCCTTTCTTGATACATAGATTTATATTTATAGAAGTGTAGGTGAGTAAATCATTACTATGATTTATAGTTGTCACTCTACCTCCATTTCTGCAAGGTTGATCAGAAGATTCAGCCAACTGCCAATAAAAATATTTTTCAAAACTCCCTGCAAACTCAGAAGGATGGTGTGTACTTATAATCCCAGAAGTTGGGAAAGTGAGATAAGAGGATTAGTGTAAGTTCAATACCAACCTGGGCTACATGATACCAGGTCATAGCAAAACCCTGTCTTAGAATACCACCAACAAAAATCACATCTGCCCTGAGTACACACAGTGCATGCCTCCATAGTCATCTTAAAATGACCTCAAGCTTCATAGGTTAGTGCTGTGCTAGACTAGAATTGGGCTTTCTTTAGATCTGTCCTGGTTTCCATAAGGCTACAGGATTTATTTGCATTATTTTTCCTGGGCTCAAAGACTGTTCTGACTGTTCCGCAGATCACACAGAGGAACCACGTGACAGAAATGCAAACTAGGAAATATTTCAAAGAGTTGAGGACCAGAGATCAATCACTCCCCTTTTCACCACTGCAGTCATACATGAACATGCACATGAACACATACATGCACTCGTGCGCGCGCGCACACACACACACACACACACACACACACACACCGACCTGCCTGCAGTTGGTTCATGGTTATATACCAGTGTTACTACTTTAAGTATCAAACCCTGGGAAACTCCATATGTTTTCTGAAAAACGCTTTGGATATACTGGTTATTTTTTAGCTCTAGAATGCCTGTTTAAGGACTTGTGTACTCATGATGTAGCCCTGCACACCAGGGTGACTGATCTCTCTTCTCTTCAGCTGACTGAGTTGAATACCTTCTTCCTGAAGCACATCTTTGTGTTCCAAGCCAGCCATCCCCTAAGCTGGTGTAGAATTCTCTTCATCGGCTGCATCACAGCTCCCACAGTAAGGTAATGTCTAGTCCCATGACCATTTGTTGAGGATGTATACTCGGTTTGTGATTTCTTCCTTAGCATAAGAGCTGTCACATCTACTAGCATATTTCTGTGGAAAAGCTATTGACAAAAAAGTAATTATTTGTCCAGAATATGTAGAAAATGTTTGGTCGGAGACCTCAGTACAATAGTGAGAGTTTTAAAAAGAAAGTGACTAGTTAGTGACACACCATAGAACTGCCCTTGTTTTCAATGCCTGTGTAGTCTATTTCTGCTGGTACTCTCTCATCCTGTTAAAAAGTAGATACTGAGGTTTTCCTAAAATGAGACTATTGGTAAGAAGAAAAGATTGTATATTGTTGAAGCCATGAATGACATTAATTTTAGAATGAGACATTGCTGAAATTCAGTTAAGCTGATTGCCTTTTTAAGTACCCTATAGTCCTGCAGGACCGCCATGGTGAGCTTAGGTATCCATACATTCATGTGCATTATTGTGGAGGTCAGAGGACAAGTTGCAGGAGTCAGTTCTCCCTGGAATTGAACTCAAGTTGTCAGCCTTGGCAGAAGGTGTCTTTACTTACTGAGGCATCTTGCTAGCCCCTCCATCACTTAAAATATGCATTTGAACCACACAGGTGGAGGAACTACCTCACCAGGAAGAAGACATATAGTCACCTTGCTAAAAGGGACTTTCAGCCATTGCTTCTTACTTTCACTCAATGTTACCTCCAACACCAGTAAACAAAATTAGTAAAACAAAACAAAAAACCTATTCTCTAAAGGGCAACATGTCAATCTAGTAAAAGCAGTTTTTGAGTCCATAGAGCTTACTGTAAAATTAGTATGCATATATTATATTTCTTTGTCATAAAATCTCTCAAATCCTCAAGGGAACTTGTAATCCCGCCACTTCTGACAAATGGTGAGCTCCTGGTTCACTTGCCTTTTTGCAAGACTACTAGCCACACTGTCTTAATGACACCCATTCACCAAACATAGCCAGTCCATGTTTAAATGTTGATGCATGAAAAGACAGAAGATTTCCAAGTATTAATTGAAAGGTAATACAAAATACTGTTCTAGTATTTTGATATAATTTATGTATTGGTCACTTTATTAAAGTGATTTTTAATCTGCCTTCTTTATTGTCATGTGACAGCTGGGAACATTTGAATAGCATCTAGAGTCCATATGTAGTTCTGACCATGGGTACTGCTTGGAGCACTTGAACATTCTTTGCTAATCTTGTCAGCAACATTCAGTGTCCTGATATGTAGCTATAGTGAAGTTCAGCTGGGCTCTGTCCAGATTCTACAAGGCAAACATGTCTGCACTTTTACCTGGTTATAAGTAACACCCATAAACCTGAAGATGCCTTAAGAGACAGTTGAAGAAGCCCAGAACTAACCCTTAGGAGTGGTCTCCACTTCACAGGGAGGTAGGATCAGGCTCCGGCTGCCTTGCTCAAGACTGTGGGGATGGAGATAGACAAATGCTGCCTCTGCCAACAATGTAATCCTGTAAGCTGAGCTCTCTTCTTTCCCAACCAGCCCAAATTCAGAATCTCTTACAGGAATGTGCAAATAGCCCTGACTGTTAGGGAGAACTGTTCTCTTAAGTAGAACTAGACCAGGCTGCTGGAGTATGGCAACCAAGGCAGGCAGCTTTTGTATTGCCTCTGTCAAAGTGATCCCACTATGTACAGGTGCTCATGAATTCCAATTCTAATCTTTCAGACAGTACTATGCTTACCTCACGGACACACAATGCAAGCGCGTAGGGACGCAATGCTGGGTGTTTGGGTGAGTATCTTTGATTGTAGGGGTTTCAAAACCATTTGAGCCCCTAAACTTTTTTGAACAGTTCTTGTTAAGAATCTTTCAGTATAATTTCTCACTAAGGAAGCTGATCAAGGCCAGAAACTATTTCTGGCAGAACTCAGAGACCTTCCTTTACAAAATATATTAGATTTAGTATGGATCTGTTGAATTTTTCTGAACGTATTTGAGTTTGGGACATCACCCTGTCCTGGGCTGAGCTATACTTCATATTATTTTGACTGTAGAATGTTCCCATGAAACAGCTTACTGCATACCAAAGTGTAATTTTATTGCTCCAAGAATTAACACCACCACATGGTTACAAATTGTGGGTACAAATGTTGTTTTTTAATATACTGTTATTTCACACACCCTACCCCCACCCCACCAAACCCACTATGGGTGAGCCTCTTTTCTGTGTGTCAGGTAAGTCATTCTGCTAATTAAACACTGACAATCTACCACCTTATTTCACATCCAGAGTTCAAGAGTGGTCTGTGTCAATGCTCAGTTTTGACAAGTCCAGGTGGGAAACTGAGGCAGGAGAACATAGGGTTGACAATTTCGGATCAGTTAGACTGGTGACTGATGTCTCTTTCTCTCATTTGGCGTCAGTCAGTGACCAGCATCTTTTTCTCATTTGGGGTCAGTAAGTGACTGATGTTTCTTTCTCGTCTTCTAAACGTAAATGTAAAAACTTTTTAAATTCGGAGATTGCAAGAGGGATCCAGTAAAGACAGGGAATAGGGGAGGGAGAAAGGGTTTCCTCTCTCCAACTCAGGACAGGCTGTTCTGCTACTGAGGAGGAAAACTTAAACTGATTACCTTTTTCTTGCAGACAGGACTGCAAAAAGTGGCTTCTAGCTAAAAGCTGCAAGGAATTGTAAAAAGGGGCTCTTTGAATTATATATAGGCCTCTGCCCTGAGTCTGTTAACTTATTTGTGAATCTACAGGAGAATAAGGAATGAGAGAGAGAGAGAGAAAGAAACACTAACGCAGACCACTCACACACAGAAACATTCAAGAGAGAAAGTGGATGAGGCAAATGGCCCTAACAAAAAAACTTTACTGCCCTGGTTACACTTCTTAAATACCCTGAACAAAAGCTTTCTATGTCAGAGAAAGAATTACCTCATGGTCAAGAGGATTTATCACAGAGACAGACAAAACCATCACAATGGGAGGGTTTCTGGTGATTATATTTTTCAGTACTAAGCTAAACATTTCTATAGTCATACATTTCAAGAAACAAAGTGAATTTAGAAGTACAGTGTTTTATGTCATAAACTGACAAAGCATGCAGAATTTCAATGAAACACTTTGTATTTTTAACATTAAGGTTTGTACTTAATTCAGACATTTCTTGGTAGCCTCACTATGTTCTCGATTCATGGGAAATTCAAACCAAGTTGCCTATATTTATGGTATATACCAGGATTTGTGGTACCATCTCTAGAGTGAAAGCTTATCTGAAGCCACAAATCCATCTCAAGCCTGTCTCCTAGTGAGGCATCTGGAGGTCCACAAAAGTATTTATTGCAGCTGTAAACTTTCTATCGACTGTTTAACTTTTTAACTTCTAAAATTGTAATCAAATCAGGAACAAACTCATTTGAACAGCAGTGCATCTTCACAAAGATCTAGTAAGAGGTTTGTTCAGAGTGGGTACATACCCAGAAAGTGAGGGTTCACATCATGCCAGATTTTTTGAGAGATGCAGCAGCACAGAAAAGAAGGCGTGTTAGAGGCTGGAAACTATTCTGGCGATGCATCACTGTACAGACCTTCCAAAATACTGGATTACCTTCCAGAATGTGCACATGCCTACTGAACTTCCCTAGTTTAGTGGCTCTTGGCAGGTCTGGGCAAACCAGCATAGATAAGAAGATGAGTCCCAGAGGGAGCCTAGCTTCAAGGTCTTATCTAGCTTCTGATTTGAGTGTGACAGTATAGAATAAGTGACTCCAGGCAGAGTTAGAAGTCATTGCACATATAGGTAAACTTGTAAACAAAATATAAAAAGAAACTATCATGCAAAGATGATCCAGATAGATTTCCAAAGTGGCTGTACTAGTTTGCATTCCCACTAGCAATGAAGGAGTGTTCCTCTCTCTCCACATCCTCACCAGCATGTGGTGTGACTTGAGTTTTTTATCTTAGCCATTCTGATGGGTGTAAGATGGAATCTCAGAGTTGTTTTGATTTGCATTTCCCTGATGACTAAGGAGGTTGAACATTTCTTTAAGTGTTTCTCAGCCATCTGATATTCCTCTGTTGAGAATTCTCTGTTTAGTTCTGAGCCCCACAGCCTAAGTGTCCCTCAGTAGAAGAATGGATAAAGAAATTGTGGTACTTTACACTATGGAATACTACTCAGCTATTAAAAACAAGGAATTTCCGAAATTTGTGGACAAATGGATTGAACTAGAAATGATCATAATGAGTGAGTTAACTCAGAAGCAGAAAGACTCAGATGGTATATACTCACTTATATCTGCACACTAGCTCAAGGGATATGTCCCATGAAAGTCTTCACTTACCAGGAAAGTGGGACAGAGGGGAGGACATCCTATTGGGACTTTAGGTGAGAGAAGCATGGGAGAATGGGGAAATAGAAGGATCCAGAGGGTCCTAGAAACCTACAGGTAGAACATTATGATGGGCAGATCTGGGCCCAGGGGTCCTGCTCAAACTATGGCACCAGCCAAGGACAATACATGTAGTAAACTTCAAACCCCTACCCAGATCTAGCCAATGAACAGGACATTCTCTACAGTTGAGTGGAGAGTGGGGACTGACTTTCACACGAACTCTGGTGCACCATATTTGACCACGTCCCCTGGAAGGGGAGGCCTGGTGGCACTCAGAATTCTCCCACTATTAATGTGTGAGGATTGATGTGTGATTTAGTCTTTTTTAATGTTTCTTTTTTAAATGCTGGTGTCCTTGTGTTTGTGGCATACATACTCAAAATCGAGATACACTCTTGGTGGATTTTTTCTTTGATGAGAATGAAGTGTCCTTCCCCATCTCTTTTGATTAATTTTTGTTGAAAGTCCATCTTACTATCAATTAGGATAGCTACTCCAGCTTGCTTTTTGGGTCCATTTGCTTGGAAAACTTTTCTCCAGCTCTTTACTCTGAGATAATGACCATATTTGTTGCTGAGGTATGTTTCTTGTATGAAGTAGAATGTTGAATCCTGTTTACATATCCATTCTGTGTCTTTTTATTATAAGGAAAGTTGAGTC
Source organism: Acomys minous (assembly GCF_964271855.1). Taxonomy (NCBI): domain Eukaryota; kingdom Metazoa; phylum Chordata; class Mammalia; order Rodentia; family Muridae; genus Acomys; species Acomys minous. The sequence goes on along the minus strand of NC_140493.1, from coordinate 64,297,677 downwards.
CATTGATGTTGATAGATATTAGTGAATGATTGTTAGTTCCTTTCATTGTCGTATTTATGTGTATGTGTGTGTGTGTGTGTGTGTGTGTGTGTGTGAGAGAGAGAGAGAGAGAGAGAGAGAGAGAGAGAGAGAGAGAGAGAGTGTGTGTTTGTCTTTGCTTTTGCTGTTGTAAAGTTTTCTATATACTGTGTTTTCTTGGGTGTAGTTGACCTCTTTGGGTTGGAGTTTTTCCTTTTAGTACCTTCTGTAGGGCTGGGTTGGTGCATAGAGATTGCTTAAACTTGGTTTTGTCATGGAATATCTTGTTTTCTCCCTCTATGGTGATTGAAAGCTTTGTTGCATATAGTAGTCTTGGCTGACATCTGTGCTTTCTTGGTGTCTGTATGACATCTGCCCAGACCCTTCTGGTTTTCATGGTCTCTGTTGAGAAGTTAGTTGTGATTCTCATAGGTCTGCCTTTATGTGTTACTTGCCCTTTTCCCCTTTCTGTTCTTAATATTTTATTTGTTCTGTAGATTTAGTGTTTTGATTAATTATGTGGTGAAAGGAATTTCTTTTCTGGTCTATGCTATTTGGTGTCCTGTAAGCTTCTTGTATGCTTAAAGACATCTCTTTTAAGTTGTTGGAAATTTTCTTCTTTGATTTTCTTGAAAATATGTTCTGGTCCTTGGAGTCTGCAATCTTCTTTTTCTTCTATTCTTAGTCTTCATAGGTGTCATCTTTTCATGGTGTCAGTGATTTCTTGGATGTTTTGTGTCAGGAATTTTTTTTCTATTTATTGTTTTCTTTGACTGATGATGTATCTGTTTCTTCAATTTTATCTTCTACACGTGAGATTCTTTCCTCCATCTCTTGTATTCTCTTGGTGATGCTTACCTCAGTGGTGCTTCTTTTCTTCTATAAGTTTTCCATCTCCAGGTTTTTGTTTTGTTGTTGTTTGGTTTGCTTAAAGAAATTTTATAAAATAAATTTAATAATAATTTAAAAGAAGAAAACACTCATTGAGTTTCCAGTATTGAAGTGGTTCTGCAATTGGACTCTGAAGATCAGTTCCTGAAGTATCACCTAGAAGGACAGGAACAGGTTTGTTTCCTTGGCTAATTAATGAATTAAAAGACAAGAAAGGTTTGAAAGTCAAACAAAGCCTAAGTATATTCAAGAGGACAATTTAGATTTTAAAAGAAAAAACTTGAGTGTAGGCCAGCTAAATCTCTTAGCTGCTTCCTAAAGGAGGAAAATGGAGAAGGAAAAATTCATTCGAGTCTAGTAATACCTCATCAGTTTGGAAGCCAGAAAAGGGATTAAGGTTCCCACAGGCGCCTCCCTGAAGTAGGCAATTCCTTGTCAGTCAGTGTGGCATACACCCTTCTTGCCAATCCAGAATCCTTGAACTCAAGACTATAGACCGCTACAAGATTTGAGGGAAGTGAACAAATTGGGCAGAATCCATTCAGCCAACTCTTTCAAATCTCTATATTTTGCTCAGTTTATTTATTACCACCAAAGCATAAAGTGTACACTGTATTGTACTTAAAAGATGCACTGTTCAAATAAGCTATCCCATCTGCATTTGAATGGGCTCACCCTGACCTGGGGATATCTGGACAACTAACCTGGACCAGATTGCCTCAAAGATTCAAAGCCATTTAAACAGTAGGGACATTCAGGAATAACAATAAAAGAATGTAAGAGCTAGTTGTGGTAGTACACACCTTTAATCCCAGCTCCCAGGGAACAGAGGCAAGCAGATCTCTTTGAGTTTGAGGCCACTCTGGTCTACAAAGCGAGTCTAAGACAGCCAAGGCCACACAGAAAAACCCTGTCTTGAAAAAAAAAAAAAAACAAAGGGAAAAAATGAGTTTTAGTCCCTTGTTATAGGTTAAAAGTCCAGCCAAAGGTCAATTTATATTCTTTCATATCTCCTGTTGCCCCTGTACTTTTGTTTGGTTGGTAAGAGGTCCTAGGAGCTCCTGTAATGCTGAGTGGGTAGCCCCCATTACACCAGAAAATATTCAGGTTGGCCCCTGATGGTGAAAGGTACCATAGGATACAGGGGGCCTAGTTCAAAGGAGCCCCAGCCTCACTGATTCTCCATACCTAGAATTGGCTTGGGCTTGGGGTGAGCCTGCCTGTTTCTGATGTACTCATTTATTCTTCTAATGACCATTCTCCTTCTAATAGGCACATCAGTTCTTTTGTAAAATTCTTCTGTTTTTATCGTGGGGTGCATGGGCAAAGCTGAAAGTAGCTGGGGCTTGTAATACAGTCACGGTGACACACCTTATCTTCTTTATTAAAAGATCTTCTTTGCTCTCTCTATTGTCAAACGTCTTTGGGGTATTTCTAATAGTTCTGACTTGTCCTTTTTTCATCTTTCCACATATACCGGGGGCCAGATTAATTGCCTTGAGATTTGCCAGGTCCTCTCGGTGTCTCGGCACTGCTCCAGGAAAGCAGAAGGTGATTCGTATGGACTCTGTTTCACATCTGCTATCTTATATTGGTTAGTGGGCTTTTGGGCTGCCTACTTCTTCCCTTCTAACAGAACCTTGTGGTATTCACTTAGTGACTTCACACTTCTTTCTGTGTTGTTGGGGTCTCCCTCTACCCTCTGGTCATCAGCCATGGAAGCTATTCTAGGAGGACTTCGGTTGGTTTTGTGAGAATCTGTTTCCTTTCTTTGGTAGTCAAGAAGGTACGAATGCTTGAAAAAAAGTCGAATCAACTAGAGAAATTAAGGACTGGGGTTGGTGCTGAAAGGGAGATTCTAAATCTTCCAGCTGTAGAGCTCTGTAGTGGATAAAGAGACACACAGGTAGTGATTGTCAGGAAGCTGCCATGGGGAAAGAAGGACCGAAGGAGGTGCCACCCTAGAACCAGGATCAGAGGAGAAGTTAGGACAGCCATGTGGGACTCCATGGCAGGTATGTGGAGGTAGGGAAAGTTTCGGGGTTGGCAAATAAGTGGAGACAGCTAGGTGGTGAGGTAGGAGTAGATACAGACAGGGGGACAGTGAGTTTTCAGTGATTGGGACTGGGTGGTGAAGGTGGATGTTGAGGGAAGGAAGGGAGGAAAGGTAAAGATGGTTATATAAAGGGAGGAGGGCCTTCTGCAGACAATCATGGCTTGGCCACCTTGCCCATTGTGGACCATATAGACCTTCGTCCAGTGGGCCATTTGGAAGTTTCTTCAGCCTAAGGCAAGATGTATCCAATCTGATCTAGGTGGCTGGGCTTACCAAAGATGACATTTACCACCACCTAGGCTCTCTAGGAATCAAAATCGCCTGGGAGGGCCAGTCAACCCCAAATGTGGGTTGTTGAATGGATGGTTGGATGTTTCTCCAAACGTTCAGTTTCACAGTATGTTTGGAGACAATTCATGGCGATAGGTTAATCATAATCCTCCTTGACTATAAGGGAGTAAAGTTAGTCAAAATTCCTTAGAACAGAGGGCTGTTAGGCTTGCTAGTCTTATTACTGTCTGTCCATCCATTTAGTTACCCCAAGTCCAAGCTAAATTAATTAACACAGAACATACATAAGTCAGAACACAGACAGTAAAAATTGAGCCAAAAAGAAGACAAAGGAGACATAAAATCAGACCAAGATCCTCAGGAGGGTGGTGCAGCATCTCACATTTTGCCCTGAATGGGAGAATATTTGAGTTCTATTGGAACACCCCCTCCTTCGCCCCCGCCACATCCCAGACTGTGATCCCAACAAAGTAGGCTATGGCTTACTAGGGAGACCTCTGTAGATGCTTGCTGCTTTTCTCAGCACAGCAGTTCACTCTGCTGGTCCCTGAAACGGAAAGTGTGCCTCCTCAGAGCCTCAGGAGATCTCCTAAGGCAGTCCTTTCAGCCCAGGCATTCCAGAGTGAAGATTGAGCTTTAGAATTTGGGTGGGAGGTCTGACAGCATCCAGAAAATATTAATCCCACCTAAGACCACTACCACAGTTTTGAGCCAAATTTGAAGTAATCTTGATTTTTTTTTTACTGTGGTACATCCAAGAGCTGGAAAGCAACAGACTCCTAAGCTAGGTTAAAGAGAGCAGCCCCTAGTCTATTTCTTTTTGCTAACTTTTTATTGATTCTTTGTGAACTTCACATAATGCTCCTTAATCCCACTCTTCTACCTGTCTTTTCATATCCACCTTCTGCCCTTGCAACCTTCCCACCAAAAGAAAATCAGGATTTTATTTTTTTAAATCTTGTCATGGAAGCTATAGTGTGTCACTCAGTATACCCTTTTATTTGCAAATGTTCATTTCAATGAGTCATAGGTTTGTTTCGAAACCTCTGGCTATTGCTCCACTATCAATGCTGGATCCTTATAGGGACTCCTCTCTGATATCCTGTTGTTGCCCTGAGTGATGGAGATCCTACATCTTTTAATCTGTAGGACCGGCCCTTGCATGGGTTCCAGCAGATGATAGGTGGAGTAGACGTTGGGGAGGACCAACTCAAAACCCTGGACCTGGGCCTGGAAGGTAGTTGAGTTGGTCAGCTCATCAACTCTCCTGCACCTGCAACAGCAGGGTGAGCTCTCCAGAACTGCTCCAGCTATCTCACTCAAGGCTGCAGCTGGCAGGTGGTTCTCCTGCTCTCATGTACTCCTGCTGGCTCAACTGCACTTTCACCATCTACTGTGCTGCCCAGGCAAGGTGCAGATACTGGACCCCCTTTAAGGAGAAAAATCACAAGGAGTTGCAAAACAGGGTTACGGAAGAGAGATAATGGAGCAATGAGAAACACAGAAAAAAAAATCTCAACAATGTGGTCACCATGTGATTTGAGAGAATGGTGAGAAAGAATCAGGGTGTTCTCAAAAACAAGTCAAGGTCAGGGGTTGGAGCAGGTCAGGCTCCAGGAAACAGACATAAAAACAACTCAGCTCTGACAGTAAATGGAACCTTCTTTTTAACAATATAGCATAATGACTCCTATCTTTAAAATGGTGTTAAGCAGGTTCCTCAACTCAGCTGTTACTTTCTTACTGAAATGTGTCCATATGCACAGATAATGCCCTAGCAGAAGCTTCATAAGAAGTTAGTCCTAGAGATGCTGGTGTTTAGAAAAACCTGCAGTTCTTTACAAAGTCCGTTGCATAGGTCCTGGTCAGCATTTAAAAGGAAAATAGAGGGCTAGAGAGATTGCTCAGCAGGAAAGAACATTGCTGGTTCTACAGAGGACCTGTGTTTGCTTCTTATCCTGTACAGGACAACTCCTGAACAACTGTAACTCCAGTATGAGATCTGATGCCCTCTTCTGGTCCCCACAGGCCATACATACATGCAGACAAAGCACCTATACATATAAAATAAAAATGAAGGAAAAATAAAATAAAGTAAAAATAAAGCAGAATAGAAAACCACCAAAATAGTTGTCAAAGGACAATTACAATTTAGCTAAAGATCATAATTGCTCTTATTTTCTAGAGTTGGGGAACACGTATTCTGTAAAGTAGGACCAAGTATTCCAACAAACAGAGGAGTGTAGGTTCATTTTAATGGAAATTACGGGTGTAGAGAAACCAGAAACAAAGAAGAGAAAGATAAGTTATCTCAGCATTATTTATGATCCTTTAAGATAAAGGTAAGGAAACAGAATCGTAGACAAATAATCTACTGTTGACTCTAGGTTACTTCAAGTTATGTTTTTTATAGAATTACGTAAACAGAGTTTCCTTATGCCTATGAAATTGGCCTATTTGGCACATTTTGCATTTTTGTAATCTCTAATCCAAGTTTCTTTAAATCCGACCATGGTTTCTACTTAGTGGCATGAGTAACTCCATACTGACTTTTAGCCTGCTCTATTGGACCTGAGCAAGAACTTACTTGAAAACAGTGGCCTCCTGTAGTTTTTATTTAATGAGGTCTGCAATTATTTATGAAGCTTCTGTTTAAATAGTGTGTGTATGTGTGTGTGTGTTTGTTGCCATCATGTTTATTAGTTACTTTTCTCTTGTGGTAACCAAGAGACAAAGCAACTCAATGGAAAAATGGTTTCTTCTGGCTCATACTTTGAGGGTTCAGTCTATCATGGTGGGGAAGGTACGTAGCAGAGTGTGTCAAGGCTCTGGCAGCAAGAGCTCACATTCTTTGTGGACCAGGAAGCACAAAGTAGGCTTGAAGTGGAGCTAGCTATAAACCTCAAGGCTTGTCTCCCAGAGATCCACTTCCTCCATTGAGGCCCCATCTCCTGAAGACAAGCTTGTTGAGAGGGACATTTTACATGTAAACTGTTAACTCCATGCGTTTTTGAAAAGAAATTCAAATTTCAGTAAACAATTAAAACTCTCCTGGGCGTTCCATATAATTCTTACCTCATCCTTTCTTACCTTCAACCTCTGAGCCTTAGTAGAGGCCTGATACTTTTCTTTAATGTTTTAAAGGGAAATCATGAATTATTTGCATGCGTTGTTGACATTTTTTGTTCTTAGCAATATTGCTTAAGTTAAAGAGAGGTTAAAAGGGCTTATATTGTCAGTAAAACAAAGCATACTTAATCCTGAGATTCTTAAACGACTGTAAGAGAATGTGATTGATGCCTTCAAGTATTGACAGAATCCTTTAGAGGGCTCTAGTGCTACTTGTGTGCGCCAAGGGCTATGTAAGAACACCTGCAGAAGGGTAGAGGATGCAGTCTCCAGCCCACAGCAACCAGCTCTGTAATAGCTGGATTGTGACCAGAAAACTGAACCGCCTTGTTTGTTTGTTTGTTTCTCTGTGTAGCCATCACTGTACTGGACTCCATTTGTAGACCAGGCTGGCATTGAACTCACAGAGATCTTCTTGCCACTGGGGATTAAAGGTGCTAGGATTAAAGGTGTTCACAACCACACGTGGCTTGAACCACCTCTTAAAGGGTTCTCTGTGCTTAAGAGGGTTCCAAAGTTGGCATGAGTGTCCACTTTCAGGTGATACAGGGTGTTTCTAAATACTTAAAAAAAAAAAAGTGAATCAAGATTTAGAGAAAGGAGGGGGAAATATTTCCAGTTCAACTGCAATCGGGGAGAAACTGTTTCTGTAGAGTGTCTGCAGCAGAAATCTTGACCATTTGTAATTCATCTGTTTCATGTCTCTGGCAATGGACATGCTCTAATAAGGTGAGCTAACATTGAACTTCTTGCCCCTTGTCTGCTTAGGGTCATTGGTTTCCTGGAAGCTATTGTTTGCATAAAATTTGGACAAGATCTCTTCTCTAAGACCCAAATACTCTACGTTATACTTTGGCTTCTTTGTGTGGTAAGTTGTTACTCTCATACCCAGAATATTACCTGAACTCTTAGATGTCCCTAACGAGAGAGAAATACAGAAATAAAATTGTCTTGTGCACCAAGTCTTCCTTAGAAGTTTATAGACATTTTTAAAATAACTTAATCTTGGACACTAAAGTTTAAAACTAAAATGCATCTGTACAGCATCTGAAGTGGGTCACCTTAGCCATTTCCAGACATGCCCTCAGCAGCTGCACCACCTATGTGTTTATTTGCTTCTGGGAATTAGGTGAACTTTTGAGGACTTTGAGGAAGCAACAAGGACAGTTTCCTTCTATGCCCTCTCCTGCATCCTATCACTGTGGCTTTTATAGTATAACATGCATGTCACTATACATGGGTGTAGACAAACTGTCATCACGGGTTGATTTTTGAGGCAACTAGACCACAGCTATTTTTCCCTATAGGCCACACTTATACCCCAGAGAGAGAGGTACCTACTCTGAAGAAAGAAGCCCAGAGTGTTATCAGCCCAGAGCTCCTTTTTTTTTTTTTAATTGTTTCTGTTCTTTACTCACCTTATAAAATGAAATGTTGACTAGCTTAATTGTATGCAGGTCTTCTGTATAAACCACAGGTGTTTTGAGTTCATGAATGTCGTAGTCTTCTCATGTCCCAAAGACACTGTTTCATCCAATCTTAGACTTTATATTTTTTTACAATTTCTGTCCACTTATCCCAAGTAGCTGCCATGCTCAACAAGTCTCATTTGCTCTATAGATTTCTTTTGTCTCTAACTCACTCTCCCTGCTACTTTGAAGAAGAAACAACTCCTCTGTCCTGTAGATCCTCGTCGCTTTGCCAGCTTCATCATGTCTTGTAATTAAGCACACATTTTGTACTTTCTATAAGGTGCTTCTTGTTGTTGTTACTTTCACAGTGTCAGCTCTTAGGGTTGTAGGTTGGAAATCCCAACTGTGCCAGGACGCCTTGCACCTTGCTCTGACTTCCTTGATCTTGCGCAGTAACAGGGAATATATCCAATTTAAAGTACAGAATTAATAATTAGTTAATTAAAGTACAATATATTTCTATTCTGGTATGATTAGAAGAAAAAGTCGGTTGAGGAAGGGGAAGGCTAATTATATGTGATGTTTTGCTTCTGATCTTGGATTGTTCTCTGCCGTGGTCACTTCTGATTTGGACTGGAATATGACCTGCCTACTTGAGCAGAGGGCTTCTCACCTTAGCTGCTACAGGACAGTCATGGGACCACAGAGAGGATAAACCAGGTGTCCTCAGTTGTGGTAGAGGATACTTCTTACTTCAGTTCATCATAGGCCAGCCAGTTAGCATGCCATACCTGGGTCTTATATTCTAGATGTAATGATTGATTTTGTTTATATCTGCCTCCACAGCATTGTACTGTGTGAGTATGAAGAAGCTTCATCATCTTTTTGTTCCTATTATCATGAACATAGAACCTAGTATACCAGAATCTCAGCAATTATGTAAGGAATGAATTAGAAAGGCAAAGACTAGTGATATCCAGGCCAAGGGATCAGCTTGTACAGACGTGAGACTGTGAAGAGTGCCCAATGCCTTGGGATGATGGTAGCCTATTTGGGGGAGCAAGAGTGAAGAGAACACTGAAGAGGATAGGAGTTGCCCACATAGGAAGGCTATGCATACATGTAGTTGCTTCTTCTAGGATTTATAAGTGATAAAACAGTAATAATCTGATTTTTGTCACAGAGAAATACTGTGCAGGGTGGGTTCCGGAGGGAGAATGTTAAATTAGTGTGTGTTGCTGGCTCCTAGTTGACAAGTGACAGGTGGATGTGAACCAGAGGCATTTGGAGTGCAAGGAAAGGGCTAGTTAAGTTTGTTAGTTCTCCAGGAGATAAGTGTATTGGATACTGTTGCCCTGTAATTACGCAGAAGAGACTTGAAGGCAACTTCAGGATTTTTAGATTGTGCTAATAACAGGCCAGCATACCTGAGAGCAGCCCATGAGAAAAGGAGGCAAACCATTCTGAGTTGAGGTTGAATTTACAGGTGAAGGTATCCTTTCTCATTGCCTGCCTTTCTGGAATTCTCATCAGTTTAGTAACATTGGATAAGGCTTGCTCAGCCGTGACCTGACCCAAACTGTCCCTATGTGAAAGCAGGAGATGCTGTAAAATTATAAGAAGCATTAGAAGACACTCCATAGGAACTTGAGATTCTGGGTGAGGATGGAATTCCATGGAGCAGCTGGATTTACGTGGCCAAGTATAGCTTACATGGCAGCCTTAAGACACTGAGACTCCAGAAGAGGGGCAGAGTCTCTGATGGACATGATCAGGCATGACAGACATGAAGAGGACTAAGCTTGAAAAAGGCCACTGAGCTGGTCAGCTTCCATTACTGTAACAACTACCTGAGATCAGTTAAAAAAGGTTTTTTTTTTTTGGCTCACAGTTTTAGAGGCTTCAGTCTACTGTCATTCAACTGCATGGTATTAGTACCTTAAGAACAAAACAGGCTTACCTGAAGCCAGATGTGAAAGAACGTGCTCAGGCCTGTTCCTCTGTGTCAGCAACATTTGCTGAGTATCCTCTGAATTGGTGTCCTCCTCCTAATGCAACCTTTACCAAGAAGGTTGCATTACAGGCATTGTAACAAAAGAATGTGAAACCCAATCCATATGCAAACTAGCAGATCTCTACATGATGGAGTTTTTAAAGATGGGAAGGAAAGTCTCATTAGTGCCTTTAAGAATAATTTCCCGTGACCTTCCACTGGGCTTTCCTGTTTGGAGGTTCCAAACACCTCCCACTTGCAACAAGTTGTGAACCATGGTAAAATGGACCTGTGGAGACACTCAAGGCCCAAACCATAGCAAGTCCCTGCTGCCTTGAGTATTGAACAACCCAAAAGAATGGAAACAAGATCCCAACGTTTTCCTGCCACAGCCTTTTAAAGAGCGAGATTGATGTCCTTCACAGGAGTGAGACGATCGTTATTCATTAAGAGGGCAGTAAGTTATACCGCATTGCTCAGAGAAAAAAAGCCCCTAATTATTCCCTTTGATTGGCAGGACACCACACACAGAATTTGAGATTAATGTGGAAGCAGGCATCTCATGTGCTGGCTAATAAAGTTATCAAATAATTGTCATACGCTAATGTTCATTACCTTCCTTTGAAAGCCAAGCTGGATTGTGATGCTCACTGCTGCCACACCCTCGGGCACAGACTGCCTGGCTTTCCCCCCACAGGGTTCTCTGTTCTCCTTCCTACATCCTTCTTTAAACAAAGAATGTGCAATTGCTATTTTAAATCCAGTCCTTGACATTTTAAGTGGGTACTTGCCTAGATTTCCACAGGTATGATTGCAAACCCATAAATTACCAGCTTTTGTCTCCTGAACCAGGAAGAAAATAGGCCTCTTGTACCTAGGTGAAATAGTAGGTTTGGCAACCACAGCAGGCCCGTTTTGTGGTGACCATGATGATCAATCAGCACCTTTCTTTTGCCACCTGCCTGTGTTTGCCTGGTCCATCTGCAAAGCCAGCTCTGCCTGCTGTTTCCTGTTGGAGGGAGCCCCAGCTGCAGCCTGAAAGCACAAGCTGTCAAGGAAAGGAAAAGCCTGCACGCCTGCCCTCTACTGGTCAGAATCTGCAATGTCAGGCCAATGGAGGCATTGCCTTCTTCCTGCCTGACTCATTTCAGAGTCAGTGCTTTGGGAAAGAGGTGCCCAACCTCCCTCTTCCAGTGTGTAGCATAAGACATCCTGTTGTGCCCTTGTAAAGTCTCCAGCACATACAGAGTCTCACTAATGACATTTCTGCTTTTGCTATTCTTTCCCTTCCATGAAAAATGGCAAATTTAATGTTAGTATATGTGAAAGAATTTCGGCAAGTATTAGAAAATGCTGGAGGTTTGAAGTCATTTACATTTTGTAACTGTAATATGTTCATTCATTGCATAGTTTTTTGATGGGAGGGAATGTGGACTTTTTAAAACTCCATCATATAGAGATCTGCTGGCTTGATATGGCTTAGGTTTTCTGTTCTATTGTCACCATGCCTCTACTGCAGCCTCCTTGATAAGGAAGTGGGCTGAAACTAGAGCACTGAGACTCCCTTCTTTGGAGTTTTTAAGAGGACACTCACTTCAGAGACACTTAGCAAATGTTGCTGACAAGACAGAATGGACCAGAGCTCAGGATGCAAGCCATGGGCATGGGGGTTCATAATTCTGCTTCTCTTACTTGTCTGTCCTTCACCCACCTGACTGCTCTGTACAGAGTGGTCATGGCTGGAGTCTTGTTCCTATGATGCTTTTCTTTTTCTCAGTGGATGGAGGAGCTCCATGGTGGGATGAAGATAGACAGATGTAAAGACATAAACTCTGTATCTGATTAGATCAGAAACGTCTTTAACACTAGGACCTAGCCTAACAAGAAGCCTGTGTTCTGGCTCCAGTTTTTCTCTGAGCTTTCTTTTCTCTTCTGTTAGTGTCAGAAGGGACTTAAGAATCTCTGGTGTGGCCTTCCATATTTAAAGCTCTGAAAGAGCTACAACTCACAGAAGGAACTACAATTGTTCTCTCTGGAAGAAAAGGTCCCACCATGATTTCATACCTGTCTCCATGTTTAGGATGAGGTGATAGGTAGCAAAAGTGTCCATAGGCAATAGTGTGAAAGAGACTGGGTATTATGGATGGCTCGCTACAAGTGTCCTGGAGTGTGGCCTGTTTTGTTTAGCCACTTTTGTTTACTCCACTTCATGTTAAGAATGTGAAGCCGGCTCTCTTTCTGGTTACTTCTAGCCTCCTTTTCTTCTGATCCTCTTGTTCCCTCTATGCTTTGCTACTGCTCAGTCTGGGAAGCCAGAGACTTTCCATAAACTGTTTTTTGACACATTTTGAATTTTTAGATTCTCAATATCCATGAGAGATGGGTTCCATATCCTTTTTTGGATACCCAAATCCACTAGCCATCAAGTCCTATATTCACATTGTGTTTGTACAGTGTGTGCATTTGCTCCAATAGCATTTAAGCCATAGTAGATAAAATACAAATACTCTGTAACTTGTTTTTAGAGAACGAGGATGAGAATTTTAAATTTTTTCTTTTTGGTGGTGCATACCTTTAATGAATTTTAAATTCTTTATATTTAATACCAGTACCTTTTTTTTCCCCCTCAACATAGTTCTGATACAGTTTGTTGACTCTGAGGGTGGGAAACGTTTGCATGCAGAGGACCAACTGTCTGTACATTTCTCTTTACACTGGAGTCTCATGTAAGGTGTAGTACAGGTTTGGTGAACAGTCGGCCCTGAGGAGGAGATGCCTAGCCTCTGGGTAACTACTGGCTTAGCTCTCATCTCCCTCAGGCTGTTACAAAATATTTCAGTCTCTTTCTTTTCCTGTCTGTAAAAGCAACAGCAACAATAGTCAAGGTGAGGCAACTGGCACCAAAATCCAGGGCCAGTAAAGGCAGTATTGTCCCTCTTGTTCAGTCCACAGGGATGTACTCCCAGGCATTGTTAAGAAGCTGGATGAGAATTTTCTGTCCAGAAGTTCTGTACCTTAAGCTGAGTCTCTACTCTTCAGAGAGGATGCAGGGTAGAGCGATATATCTGGTCTCACCGTAGCCCTTCTTACAAATGGAGTATATGTGACCTGCCCAACCCCAGCCCACCAAACCCATTCCTGACAGCCACATCCAACTGTTTCAAACCCTTCCCTGAAAGCAGATGGCAGAAAGGCACTGAATTGTCTTTGGATTCTCACAGAAACGCAATTCTGGGGAAGTGGAGTATGTATATGTACTATCATTTATTAAAGGGATTTGTGTCTTTTGTCTTCCAGGCCTTCACCACATTCCTGTGTCTGTACGGCATGGTTTGGTATGCAGAGCACTATGGTCACCGCGAAAAGGTAGAGGAGGAAAGAGAGGTGGCCTTCACTTGAAAGCCCCAGCAGGGAGCACAAGCACACTGAGGGAAAGAGAACAACAGCCTTAGGGAGCAACTTCAGTCCTGCTATATAGAACTTAACATATCAGAATAAGCCCTGTTACACAGCTGGGTCTGCTTGTGGCTCACCTAGTCAGTATTTTATCTTCCTTTTGCAAGGAGTTTAAATCTTAGTTACTTAAATAAAAAATTAAAAACTAGTAAAACAAATGTAGAACTGGTAAACCACTGAACCCATTCCTGAGGTTTGCTTATATTCTGGCTCTTTGCCTTTTCAGTCCTTTCTATATCTGGGCTCCCCATCTACAGTGCTTGCTCCTTACAGTCAAGAATGGTGTGAGTGGATTTCAACATTAAAGCAGTCCTGGAGACTACTGTGTGTGTGTGTGTGTGTGTGTGTGTGTGTGTGTGTGTGTGTGTGTGTGTGTTTGATTGTTATTATGTGGAAGGATGTGGGATGGGGACAGATTTTAACCTCAGGTATCCTTCTTTGGTCATTTGTCCATTTTTAGTTTTTTAATTAATTTAGTTATTTTTTATTTTATTCTTTATTTTTTAGCAAAGCCTCTCACTGGTTATAAGCCTTAGACACTGCCATGCTTTTTGATTTGTGTTCTAAGAATTGAAATTCGGTGTCAAGCTTTCACAGAAAGCACTTTACTGACTAAGCTATCTCCCCAGCTCTGCTTTTGTTCAAATAAAGATAATGCCTTCACCTTTTATTCCTAACTTTGACCTTGAAGGTCTATGCATGTCTGTGTTACCAGGATCAAGCCCAGAGTCTTGTCCATGCTCTATCCAAGGCTCAGAGCTAATGGTTTCTACAAGTTTGATTCTGTATTGTCTGACAGAAGATCATAGGTTTTCTAGCTAGAAATACACTCAACCTTTAAAACTTTATCACACTCTACCTGGGTTCACTTTTTTTTTTTTCATCCTGCCATTCCTCCCAGGACTGACTTAAAGTTTACCCACCAAATCTGTGTCTCTCTCTAGACCTATTCAGAGTGTGAAGATGGCATTTACAGTCCAGAGATCTCCTGGCATCTTGGGAAAGGCTCAAAAGGTAATAGCTGTCTTATTGTTTAAACTTTATTGAGTCCTTTGCACCCTCAGGCCTACTGTGGAGTTTGGGGTCAGTATTCATCTTCTGAGCATCAGTAAAGACATTGAAGGGTCTTCCAATGCGGACAACAGGTGTGCGGAAAACCGGTTTTTGGACAACAGGTGTGCGGATAACTGGTGTGCGGTCTCATGGAGTCGGTCTCAAACCTACCCATCAAATTTCCCGTGTCACTTACCAGGAAAGTGTTCACAGAATCTAGCTAAAAGCCGACTTTATGAGCTGAGACTCCATACTGGGCTCTGCTTTCTTCAGTCAGGAAGGTAGTGAGGTCTACACTGCCTTGAGCCCCATGATGGGAGCATTCTCCCTCTTGGCTCTTGGCTTTCATAGTGCGTGAAGTGTTAGAGAAGAAAGGCCTTTCAAAAGAGGTTGATGAATCTATGAATTTTATTCCAAAGGGAGAGCAGTGTGAACAGGCCCTCAGCTGGCATTTTGTAATAATCTAGGGCCACTGGTTTCTTTCAAAATTTTAAATGTATGAAACAACAACAATGAAGAGGCTCCAGGGCAAGGAATTTTAAGTTGAGGAGCGTGGCTGAGGGACGCAAACTAAGTCTGAGAGACGGCATTCACTGTGGCTTGTGGTTAAGGAAGACCTGTGAGTTCCTTTACAAATCATACTTTGAGATGACCCCGGGGAGCTGGTGCTGTGAATTGTGCCTAGTTTCCGGCCACACTGTAGAGAGCTGACCTGTTGTGGGCAAAGGAGTTCACCAGACTGGCCTTACCTGGGCCCATCCAGTTATATATCAGCCCTGGACACTGCTGGTTCTTCAATAGAAAAAATTCATGAGTGGAAGTGATATTCCCTTCAGAAAAATTTAGACAGTGACAAATGATACTTAGAATGAAGACAAGACACTGGGCCTTTGGGGAGTGGGGATAAGTGACTGTCCTTGGTAAGTATTCCACCTAGAACTGAACTAGAACTATGGGAAGGAGAGGCTTTGGGCTTAACTAGTCCACTGGGGACTGGCCGCAGCCTTTATCAGTGTCACCTCGGGCCTGTCACCCAGAGCAGCAGGTGCCTGACTTGTAAAGATGTTGATCTCTGTGCTAATTGTTGTAATTTTATGACCAACCTTGCAAAGCCTGTTTAGCAGTTCAGTGTGTACAAACTTGGGGGATCTATACTGTCCTTGTAGTCATAAGATGGATACTGATGTAGCTGAACTTTTATTATCCTTTGTTTAGGCTTTCATTTTTAGTCTCTCTTTGGGCCTCATGACTGTGCTGTGACCAGTCTATTTTATGTATAGCCAGAGTAAAAATTCTTCCTTGTACACAGGAACCACAGCCAGACTCTGCCAGATTCACCTGACCTTAAGTTATTAATCAGGCCACTAGAGGGAGAGCAACTGTAGGATAAGCTGGCATGCCCAGCAGGCCAGAAAAGGAGAATCACAGATCCCAAGAGCCAGCCCAAAACTCAGAGGCCCCAGGTGATGATGTGTTGCCTTCCTTTGGGCAGGTTCTGAAGACAGCCCACCCAAGCATTCAAGCAACAACGAAAGCCATTCTTCCAGAAGAAGGAACCGGCATTCCAAATCCAAAGTCACCAATGGAGTTGGAAAGAAATGAAAGAGCCTAGCTAATCTCAGATGTTCCAGAGAGTGCCTAGACCTGAGAGGGAAACAACACATTTGGACCTTCCTATGTGGAGATCAAAATGTTCAGAGGGAGCTTTGGGGATCATGATTTCAGTGTAAGTCTTGTTTCCCATAGACCTGGACGCACATTACTAGGCTGACCATTGCCTGGGTCCTTTCCCAACTGGAGATGTCTCCTAACCTCAGCACATGGCCTGCAGTTTCTGGTAGCAATACAGTGTGCTGGAAGGGCAGGATAGCTGATTGCTCCCAGCTGTCATCAATGGCTCTGTGCTGCTGTGTCTTGTGGATGGATGCTGTATAAAAATCTTCATTTAGATGTTGACTTAACCGACTGGTTAGTGAACTGGTCACCGGGTTTTATTTTTATGAGTCTGCCTTTCCATTTGATGGGTTGTTTAAGTTCAGTCAGTTCCCTTTTACTTCCTGTTTTCAAGTTAGAACGCTTAAAAGCTTTCAGAATCCACTGCTGAAATTGGGGGAGGGTTCCATCTAGAGAAACAAAGGGTTGGGAGAGCTTTTGTGTCCCTGCTTAGCATACTCAGTCCCCAGCCACAGGACAGATGGCCAGCAGTGTAAGTTTGAAGAAGGCTGGATGCTTACACTGGAGCCTGGGCTTCAGATTGGAACCTGTTTTGTTCCATTCCAAAGGCTGTTTGTCTAGACAGAGTGCACGAAAGTGGCCCTGCTAGAAGAGCTGGACACTGAGGCTCCTCTCCTGCCAGGTGCCTTTTCCATGTGCTTGGTTTTCCTTCTATGGTGTGTTGCCCACTTTGTTTTTCTGTCTCATGTGAGGTGCTAGTGAGTATTAATTAACTTTAATCTGTGCCATGCTCTCCTAGAACATTGTCCCAGTCTACCCTGGACCCCTGTTTTAAATAAATCAATTCACATTAAAAGCTCATCAATGATCTGTCTCTGTTAGAGTGCTGTTTCTTTGTATCTTATTGTTCTTTTACTTCTTTGTAAGCAACCTCATAGTTTACAGTTAACTTTAAGATAATACATATGTATATATGTTCTATGTGCTGAAGAAGAAAAAGGAACAATATTTTAAAAGGGCTTGCAGATATATGTCTTAGTCTGAACCTTCCCTAAGGGAGCCACAGGAAATAGAAGTGTAGCCATTGTGTGTCACTGTGGTCATGCTTACCATGTTGGATTTTCTTTCTCAAACAAGCGACCTGTACAGATACAAACTTGCTAAAACCAACCCTTTCCCTCATTTCCCCAAGCGCAGTTGGTTACTGTGTCCTACCTCCTTAAAGGAACTCTTTAAATTGTAGAGGATGTTTCCCTTTTTTAAAAAAAGAATTCTTAAATGAGTCATGAAAAGCCAGGGTCACAGTCAATGCTCTGGGTGACCACATGATTGAGAGCCACCTCCATACTTGCTTCTTCAGCCACACATGTCCTGAAAACAGCATCATCAGCTGCTGGCCCACACCAGGAAATTGGGCAGGACACAGCACTAAGCTTCCCCATAGAGTTCAGTGAACATGTTTAGAAGGGGACAGATTGACATGCAGCGTGTACTACCTGTCATTCCCCATCCCTCCTTTGGCAAGTTCTGGAGTCGACCCCAGGGCCCGTGTGTGCTAGACAAAAGCTTACGCAACCCATTGTCCTTGAGCTGTGGCCCTCTCCACACAGTTTTTGAACATGGGAATTCTTTTCCTGTGGCATTGATGTATGCTGTCAACCTCCAAGGCAATTTGTTCCTGACATAGCTCCCTCTGCCTGCAGGAATGTGATTTACAATCTGGAGAGGCCGTAAAGCTCTACCATTCCCATCTGAAAAACAGCAAGTACAAAAAAGAATGTAAATTATATATAACAAATTCCTACTGTCAGCAGCAATGAGATGTCTGGGGTGGGCTCTTTGTTTTGTTTTGTTTTTTTGTAATAAGGGATGCATATGGCTTTAATTTCTAAGCCCCACCCCCCGTATTCTAGGAAGAATAGATAACAGTGAAATGTCCTGCTGTGATAGTGATTTTTCGAAATAAAAAATAGCACTTTTTGCATGGCTCACTAAATACTTTAAAGTGGCCATTCAACACTGATGTAAGTGGGACAGTAGGTGGCAGTAGCATTCTAATGCTTGTAGGATTAGTTGGTGTCAGTTCACCACAATACCCAGTGTTCATACATAGCCAACTCCTAAATTTCACTTTGCAGGAGGTTTGGTTGGAGTAGTTTTGAGTTTTCTTCTTACCTTTCTTTTTGGTGGAGATTCTATTCAGGGATCGTACTGCTACTGCAAGCAGGAAAAACATCTACAACATTATCCTGAATCATGGTGGGTCAGTTCTGGCTTGTTTTACAAGCTGGATAGCAGTGGCCTTTGACCAGCCAAGGAAGGAGGAAGACACTGATTGCCACGTGGATTCCTGCTTCTAGAATCCTCAGACCACAAAAGCTGGGCCAGTGTTGCTTTACTGGTGTTGAGCATTTTCCCATTCGACCCAGCCTCATCCCAGTTCAAAGCAGTGGGTGAAGGCTGAAAAAACATGCAGAGCTCAAACTTCCCACACTACTGTTAAAACAGCCTTTCTCTCCCGGAGCACCTCTTAAAGTCAACATGCTTCTGTTTTTCTTGGTATGGTCAGTGACTATGCTGACAACAGAGCAGTGTGTACAATGTGTGTGTGAATACGTTGCTTAAAATCACAAACATACCCACCACAGAATACCCTCACAAATGTCCATTCATTCACTTACCCGTTTTGCCTTCCTGTCATTTTCTTTGGGCTACATTTGATTCATAAACTGTCAGCTTCACCTGGAATATGGGGTAGCCAGACACATACAAGGCATGAAGAAGGGCATTGTGGCTCCCCCAAATGTCAGAGTAGATGTGCGTTTGTTCACCACTCAAGTCACCTAGGCTGGGATTCCTTATTTATTACTGTGTCTCTGCTAGAGATTTCTATTTGTGTGCGTCTAAAATTTCAGCCAGCGATGAGCCTAACAGTGTTTAATACAGAGAATGTGTATATCAGCCTCATACTCAGTTTGTAAGTTGAACTTATAAAAGAAAATGACAGAGAGACATGGAGATGGCTCAGCAGTTCAGAGCACTGGCTACCCATACAGCGGACCTGTGTTCACTCAGCACCCACATGGTGGCTCACAGCCATCTGTAACTCCAGCTGCAAGAGAACAGGTGACCTCTAGCTACCAGGAACAAATGTAGTATGCAGACATGCTTACAGAAAAAACAGTCACACACATAAAAAATTTTAATGACTTTTAAAAAATAAAGGGAAATGGCATAATGAAAAGTCTAGGACTAGGTAGAAAGCTCACTTAGTAGACTACTTGCTGCAGAAAAGTGCATGAAGACTTGGGGTTAATAAAAGGTGTGGTGACGCATGGGTTTAGCCTCAGCACTGCAGGGATGGAGACGGGAGTTCCCTGACAAGTCAGTCTCACGGACTTGCTAAGCATGAGGATTAGCGAGAGACCCTGTCTCAAAATATAAAGGTAGAGAGTAGTGAAGGAAGACACTTAATATTGGTCTCTGACTTCTACTTGCAAGCACACTCAGAGGTTTTGGAAGAGTGGCTTCTTTAAAATGTGTTGTCATATAATTCAACTTACATTGTCTCTGGTTTTCAAACAATGATACTATGAAAAGCAGAATTACCTTTTAAATTTTATTCAACCATGTAAGCATAACTTCTGGTACTCTACTCAAAACTGCCTGCCATCATGACACTCACCCAAAATGGATGTCACAGAGTCAGGCCAAAAATGGGGGGGGGGGGGGGGAAATCTAGTGTTCACTGTCTTAGGTTTCTTCCATTTTTACCTATTTCAACCTTGATCTACTGAGGGGGGGGGAAAGAGAGAGGAAGAAAAATATTAATTCCAAGTTAGTTACAGAGATGAAAAAAGTCTTGAATGTCAAGCTAGCTAGCTGGTCAGATTAAGAAAGGGAGTCATTCCATTTCCCTGGTGTTCTGTGTTTCCTGCCACTGCTGGGCTGCCAGGCTATGGCCAAGTGCTGCATTGGAAGTGCACACTTCTCTCAGGGCACTCAGAGTACTGCTGGCTTCCGGGCAAAACAGATGGAGCCTCTGAGTCTCAGATTCCACTTCCCTCAGGAACGACTAGAGATCACAGAGAGAGTCTGTGCACCTGACTGCCAATCTCACCGGGAGTATAGAAGAGTTTTCCACTGTACTACAATTAGCTCTTTTTAATGAGCTTGCCAGTACCAGACAGCAGAAACTCGGAAGTTCAAAAGTCTGAGGTGATACCAAAGTGATACCAAAGCCCTTTGGTTAAGCCACCACCTGCTGATGACAGAGGGTGCAGGCATATGTCTGGGCCTGGTGGGTTCATGGCTGTAGACAAAAGCAGCTATGGCTGCAGTCCCCAGTGTTCTAGCCGCAAATTCTTCAGGGAGGAGGGGAACCCTTCCTTCCCCAAAATAAGCAATGTGTCTTGGATGGTTTTTGGTGAAATAAATGGTGATGGCTTATATACCAAGAGACTTATAAACCTTGGACAGTGGGAAGGGTTTTGGGGATGAATGTGTTTGATTCTTTGGTGACAGGAATACCAGGGATACTTAATTTACATGCAGCAGCACAGTCCTATCATAAGAAGGGTGACATAGTACTTAATTATCCTTTGGGCCACAGAGGGTAGGGGAAATACTCCAGCTACAGTTAGAGATATCAAAAAAGGCATTGGTTAAAAGATAAGACAACAATACATCTCATTAGCATGTAGGCTTGTATTTGAAGGAATCCCTAGGTGCACACTAAGTGGGGTTTCTTTTTTTTTAATTTTTTATTAATTTATTCTTGTTACATCTCAATGGTTATCCCCTCCCTTGTATCCTCCCATTCTTCCCTCCCTCCCATTTGCCCCTTATTCCCCTCCCCCATGATTGTTCCTGAGGAGGATTTCCTCCCCCTGTATATGCTCATAGGGTATCAAGTCTCTTCTTGGTAACCAAGTGGGGTTTCTTATTGTGAAAAGGTTGGGCTTATAATCTCCCTAAGGGCTATGTGACACTCCTTGGATCTGAGGTTTCCCCAGATTGGGCAGAAAGGAGGAAACCCAGCTGAGGAAAGGGGTCTGTCATTTTAGCTCTGAGCTCAGGGCCTGTCCAATAATGCTAGACTTTAGTCTTAACAGCAGGATCCAACATTCCCAAGTAAAGTTTATTGCATTAATAAGCTGCCTGATTTTGGTTTTGAGTTGCTAAAGTGACTAGCAAGTGCTGCTTTTTGCCAAAATAATATTAAAAGCTAACACTGGGGATAGGGGTATGATTCAGTTGGTAGAATGCTTGCCTAGCATACATGAATCCTAGATTCAATTCCCCTGCACCACATAAAGCCCAGTATGATACATGCACATAATCTCAACACTTGTAAAATACAAGCAGAAATTGAAAGTCTTCCTTGACAACAGAGTGACTTTGAGGCTCGCCTGAATTACATACAATGAATGCAATACAATATATGAATAAAAGTAAAATATTAACAGGGTAGAACTATTGCTTAGTGGTAGCTAGAGTGCATGACAGCCCAGTTTCAAGTCCCTGTACTATAACAATAAAAAAATAAAAATAAAGCTAGTACTTAGGCTAATTCTGTAACAGAAGCTATGCATAGTGATTTCCAGGGTCAACTGACGAAGTGTGAAAAAGTGACTCTGTAGCTAACTCCAGAATATCAGTCTTGATCCCTCTTAGAAGTGATAATTTTAAGAATCCTAACTTAGATAACAGACCTACCTGGTGTGTGGGCCTTTGGGCCAATTACTGTAATTCTTTGCCTTGGTTTCTTCTATCAGACAGTATGCAGGACAACTACTTCATGCAAGATCTATTATATTCATTTAAGAGCATCTAGAACTATGTTTAATCTGTCATAAGCGCTGTCCTATGCTCAATTCTCAAGGTTATACAATTTATTTTTTAAACATTTATTCACTTTACGTCCCAATTATAGACACCTCCCTCCTTCCTTCCCAGCCCCACCCTTCCTCCCTCTTCCCTCATATTCGAGTCCCTCCTAGTGGGGGAACCCTTTTCCCCTACCAGTTGACCCCAGCCTATCAAGTCTCATCAAGCCTGTTTCCTCTTCCTCTGTGGCATGATAAGACAATGCAACAGGGGGGAATAATCAAAGTACAAAAAACAGAGTCCATAAGATGGACCGTCCCTTAATAGAGGATCCATATGGAGTCAGACCTTCCTATTGACTACATCTGAGTGGGGGCGGGGTCTAAGTCAGCTCCGTGCATGGTCCTTGTTTGGTGCATCAGTCTCCACCAGCCCTGCCTGGACCAAAATTTTTTGGCCCTGTAGGTCTTATGGAGTTCCTGTCTCCTCTGTGTTTTTCTATCACTCCACTGATCCATAGGACTCCCTGTGTTTTGCCCAACATTTAGCTGCAAGACTCAGCTTCTGTTTTGATCCCCTGCTGGATGGAGTCATTCAGAGGACAACTGTGGTAGACTCCCTTCCTGTTCCCTCTCTTCAACTGCTTCAGTGTCCTATTTGTGCTTCTGAATGAGAATTAAGCATTCCCCCTAGTGTCCTCCTTGTTTCTTAGCTTCTTTAGGTTTCTGGATTGTAATGTGGTTATCCTGTATTATGTGGCTAATATCTGCTTATAATTGAGTATATACCATGCATGTCTTTCTGGGTCTGGGTCAAATCACTCTAAATAATCTTCTCCAGCTTCATCCATTTGCCTGCAAATTTCATGACCTTGTTTTGAATAGCTGAATAGTATTCGATTGTGTAGATGTACCACAGTTTCTCTATCCGTTCATCTGTTGAGGAACATTTGGATTTGTTCTAGTTTGGGACTGTTATAAATAATGCCACTATGAACATATTTGAACAAATGTCCTTGTGGTATGGAGGAGCATCTTTCGGGTATATGCTCAGGAGTGGTATAGCTGGGTGCTGAGGTAGAGCTGTTACCAATTATCTGTGAAAGCACCAGATTGATTTCCAAAATGTTTGTACTGGTTTGCGGTCTCACCAGCAGTGGAGGAGTGTTCCCCTTTCTCTACATCCTCACCAGCATGTGTTGTCACTTGAGTTTTTGATCTTACCTATTATGGTAGATGTAAGGTGCAACCTCACAGTCGTTTTGATTTGCATTTTCCTGATGGCTAAGGATGTTGAGCATTTTTAAGTGCTTCTCAGCCATTCAGTATTCTTCTGTTGAGTATTCTCTGTTTGGCTCTGTACCTCATTATTTAATTGGATTATTTGGTTTGTTGGTGTTTAACTTCTGGATTTCTTTTTATATATTGGATATTAGCCCTTTGTCAGATGTAGGGTTACTGAAGCTCGTTTCCCACTCTGTAGGCTGTCATTTTGTTTTATTGACAATGTGAGGAGTGATTCTCATAGGTTTGCCATTACATGTTACTTGGCCTTTTCCCCTTTCAGCTTTTAATATTTATTCTTTGTTCTGTATATTTAGTGTTCTGATAATTATTGACAGGAATATTTTCTTTCTAGTCCAATATATTTGGTGTTCTGTAAGCCTCTTGTATGCTTATAGATATTTCTTTCTTTAGATTGGGGAAATTTTCTTCTATGATTTTGTTGAAGGTTATTTTTTGGACCTTGGAGCCAAGAATCTTCTCTTTCTTCTATTCCTGTTATCCTTTGATTTCATCTTTTCATGGTGTCCCTGATGTCTTGGATGTTTTCTGTCAGGTATTTTTTAGATTTAACATTTTCTTTGTCAGATGCATTGATTACTTCCATTGTATCTTCTACACCTGAGAGTCTTCCCTCCATCTCTTGTATTTTATTGGTGATGCTTACCTTTGTAGTTCCTATTTTCTTCCCTAAGTTCTTCATCTCCACGGTCTCCTCAATTTGTGCTTTCTTTATTGTTTCCATTTCCATCTTCACATCTTGAACCATTTTATTGATTTCCTTCACATGTTTGTATTTCCCTATATTTTATTGACTGATTTATCCATTTCCTCTTTTAAAGCCACAATCTCTTTGGCTGTAACTTCCTGTATTTCTTAAAGGGCTTCCTCTTTAAAGGCTGTCATAATTTTCATTAGCATAGCTTTAATGTAATTTTCTTGTGTTTCCATTGTGTTATGGTATCCAGGACTGCTTGCTGGTGGATAACTGGGTTCTGGAGGACTCATGTTGCTCTTGCTTTTGTTGATTGTGTTTTTATGTGGCCTTTAGCCATCTGGTTGTCTCTGGGGTTGTCTGGTAGTTCCTTGTGCCTGCTGAAGTTGGGGGCAGCACAGTTGTAGGAAGTTGGAGGTTCCTGCAGGAGCCCTGCTGGGATTGGTAAATATGGTCTCTGATTGGCAGGTGATTCTCTGGGAACTGCCTGTGGCTCCACAGATGTGTGAGCCTCAGGACTGACTGGCATCCCCAAGAGATCTGGGGCCCTCCTATTGCCAAGAGAAGTCCCAAAGTCAGCTGCCCCACTACTGGCTCAATTGCTCTGAGATGAAGGTGCTCCCACTGCCCAGACACTCTTCACACAGGGCTTAGCCCTAGACAAGAACCTGGATGTGCCTGCAGGAACCCTCCTTGGGTTGTTGGACATTGTCTCTGACTTGTGGGTGCTACCATCATGGAGAACCCGTGAGCTCAGAAGTCTGGTTGTTCTCCATTGGGAGATGAGTTTGCTGTTTGAAGCAGCAGCTGGGGTTATCTCCATAGATCCCAGGCATCAGGGCCTGGGGTTGGAGCTTTGCACCTTGGTTTCCTGAGAATATTCACCCGGTGGTAACTGGGAGTATGTGGTTCACCCGACATGGCTGTGATTTTGCTCCAGTGTAACCTGGAGGTCTTTTCCCAGGATTAGCTGAGTGACCTGAGGTCCAATCTGTTGTTCCTTTTACCTTAGGAACATGAACACTGGAGTTTTTGAGTCTACAACCAGGACCTGTTGGTTGTTCTGGAATCACTACTGTTCTGCTGATATGATAGCATGTGATTTGTACTACCTTTTTGGGTCCTCTGGACATCCCTTTCTTGAGGTCACATTAAGGAGACAATGACAGTAAAGTAAGCAGGAGTTAATGAGTATCTGAACTTTGAAGGCAACCTCAGGATGGAGAGGAAGGGGCAGGTTGCAATTCCAGGAGTCACAATCCTCCAACCCAGTTATGTCCTATGTCAGTTCAAGTCCCATACCACCTCTCTATCTAGAATTATGGAATTACTATCATGTCCCCTTAGTGTACCAAGTTCATCACACTAAAGACTCCTTAGCATCTTAGTCATACCCATAACACCAGCTCTGAACATTCTGCCTAGCAGGCTCCACTTAGATGTCTTGGGATTCTTTTTTTTTTTTAATTAAGCATTTTTAATTTTTTTTACATATACATTTATATTATTACACATATATACAGTAAACTACCTATAACAAGAAGAGCCATGATACAATCAGGAATTATATGAATGTTACAGTCTTAGTATTTTGGCTATTTGTATTTAGCAGCCTTGAAGAAAACGTCTTTCCTATCTTGGTGCATCTAAAATTCTCACTGAAAAGCAATCTCTGTCATATCTTGTCATCAACTTAAATCATCTATCTATACCTAAAAAC
Organism: Acomys minous; assembly: GCF_964271855.1. NCBI lineage: Eukaryota > Metazoa > Chordata > Mammalia > Rodentia > Muridae > Acomys > Acomys minous. The sequence continues at coordinate 64,272,157 of NC_140493.1, read as the reverse complement.
ACCTTAACCCCAAAACAACTAAGCTTAATTGTAAAACTAAACTATCTGGTCTTCAACCCCATCAGAGATTTGAGAAGGAATACAATTGATTACCAGAGTATACCAAGAGGGCAGGTTAGTGGTTTCCAAATGAGAAGATGACAGAGACAGTTTGCTACCTGAATTGTCACCCAAAATTCTCTATAACATTGGAGCATCATCTTCAGCCTTCTGGCCCAGTATATTTGACAGACATATTTGTGAGACAGAACTCTTGAGGACTTGCTTACCCTGTCTTGGCAGAGTTTGGCCATTGACTCTGCCTGTATCCAAGCTTGCCCATTTTTTGGCAGAATTCTGTCTGTGGTAGAAACGAGGACATTTTGCCTGGTGGCTTGTTTGCCACATTAGACTCCATCTCCATAAGGAGGTTATTGATGCTCATTATCCTCTTTGAGGTAGGCTGCGTGTTGCCAGGATTTAACCTGTCTCATTATCAGTGAATCTTTCAAATAATAAAAACATTTTTAAATGCCTTATTCTGTATGTCTCTGAGGTTTTTGAAGACCTTGTCTAACTATTTTGCCTTATCTTTCTCTACAGTTATATCTATCTGTTGCACCTAAGATGTGTTGGGGGATGGTCTGATATATTTTGATGTTAATTACTATTTGTTGTCTGTGCCACCCACCTTTTGTTTAATAAAAATCCATCCCACCTGAGCAGGGCAAAGGAGATAGGTGGGGCTTAGAGAGAGAAGAATTCTGGGAAGAAGAAGAAAAGAGGGCCACAAGGAGGAAGGAGAGGAAAGGAAGGCTGTCATGGGTTAGCTGAAGGAGAATCACACGGCTGGCGGCGTGGATGGAGAATCCAGCCCAGATGAAGAACATTAACGAGTATTTGGGATTATAGATGGAGGTAGCTTGATAGAGGTTATTAGAAGCAGATGGCATAGGATTGAGACAGGGATCCCAGGCCTGCCCCACTATGGGAGGTAGTTTAGAGGATTGATATCTGCCCTGCCCCAGGTTAAATAAGGCTATTTTAAAATATAACAAGTGTCTGTGTCTTGATTGATTGCTAGCTAGGCCTATAGATAGTACATGTAACTTAAAAACAATAAAGACATATATTCTTGTGATAAAAATAGAGTAGAAATTGATATAGCTACAATTTGATCAACTAACAGTTAACTTGTATAACTTATTTAGCCTAAACATCCTGCAATAGCACTTTCAAAGTACTGGAAGTAAACTTTGTATTATAATTGAGTTATATAAATACAAACCTCATATTAGAGTAGAAATATTCTAATGTATGCAAAGAATAATCTTACATTTGAATTCTATACCACTGTATCTAAAATTAAAATTTTTAGCATCTATATACAAAATTCTAAACCAGTGAGTTAAAAATAACCTTGTGAGTGACAATTGAGGCATTAAGTTGAGGAGTAGATTCACTAATCTGCTTTTTGTTCTATCTTACCTATATATTTCTATATTCCCCTTTCTCTCTTTCCAACCCCTATTTCCAAACCTAAGAATGGGAGATAAAGGAAAAGAGAGACATCCCTGAATCCAACCTTGCTTTCTCTCTAAGTAAGACCAACAATAACTTAAAACTAACTCCCATTGAAAATAGCCCTCTAAAGCCCAAGAAAGCAATGAAAAACCTACCCATTGCCTTGGGATTTCATATCTGAATTATATGAGCATGTTTCCATGCATGTGCTCCTGTTCATATTCTTTTCTTTTTTAACCTCTCTGATGATTCAAGTACAGATCTAGTCTTAAGTCCTCACTCCTAGCACCTCACAGTAGCTGTTCAGAAAATCCTCTTTGGATGACGCAGCAGGACAGAGGCTTTAGACCTACCTCCCAGGAAGGGAGATTTCCTATAACACTACCTGAATAATGAATGATTTGTGATGTTTAATTTTCCTTTGTCAACTTGACTGGGTTTTAAATCACCATGGAAACAGACCTCAAAATGTGCCTATGGGGATGTTACTAGAATGGTGTAAGTAAAGTGAGGGAACCCACTCTGGATGTAGGCTGTGAACATTCCATAAGCCAGTGTCCTAGTCTGAAGAAAAAGGAGAAAAGTTGAGCAACAGCCTTCATATGTCTTTGCTGTCTCACTTTGGACACAATGTGACAAACTGCCTCACATGCCTGCCATCATGAGTTCCCCTCCATGATGGGTTTATATGTTCAAACTAGTGAGAGAATGTGTTAAAAGCTGTCAGACTCCATTTTGTTAGAACCACCCTCACTCCATCCCAAAGACCACCAACCAGCTCTGGCAAAATTCCCTGCCAGAGGGTCAAGCTGACCTTATACTAAGCTACACTCTGTTTGCATCCTATTTATCTATGATTCAGTGGTGTCATAATTCATACTTTGCTAACTACATGCCCGGTTACACTTTGTATGTACCTGAAACATTACCAGACATACTTTAAAGGTTAGCTGGAATGTCTTGTTAGCAAAATAACTTGAGTCAGCTGACCACAGTGTTCCACCATCTGCCACCCCCCCCATGAGCTAATTACAGTTTTCACCTTTACATATGCAATATGCAATTTGAACCTCAAGGATGCGGTTCAGATCCAGAACTGGCCCCCTCCCCGAGTTCAGAAAATAAAGCTTTCATTTTAAGCTTCTGCATCTGAAATTGTTTTTTCTCAGCTTGCACCCCAAATGCAACACTAGAAGCCAAAATAAGCCTTTCTTTCTTCAGTTGCTTTTGTCAGGTATTTTGTTAAAGTGATAAGAAAAGTAACTAATAGAGTCACATCTCCTTGCCTTGATTCTACAGAAGTACTGGTCCTCTGGCCTAGACCCATCTGGCCTGTACCTGCTCCTAGTCTTGACATCTTCACTTCCCCATTTGCCACATTTAACTGTGTCCCTAAGCCCTGCATCCTACATCCTACATTTTGGTAGGCCATTTTGCTCATTTTGTTTTACTGCTAGAGCTCAATCAACCATAGAAGTTGATAGATCTTCTTTTACTTAGTGCTAATTAGAAAATACCTGAAGCGTCATACCTTTCCCAGTGGCCTACAGAGTACCTTCCAATACTATGAATGTGATCCACATCAGAAGTATCTCTGTCACATTAAAACTGCTTTTTTCTGTCTTGGAGCTATAGTATGTTATGGCTTCAGCAATAGGGTCATTATCATCTAGTCATGGTGGAAAACTAAGAACAATGGAAATGACCAGTGCTGTTTTTAAGGCCCCCTGGCTTTCCTGACCAATAAACTACAGTGAGATAGCACAGTACAAACTCTTACCAATGCATATGTTAGAGGTTTGCTATGTATTAATGGATGAATTAAGTACAAATTCCTGAACTAAATGGTAAGTAAACTTCTGTACACTGTCCTTAGGGAAATTATATTTAAATTATTTACATAAATGTTAAAAGGTCTCATGATTGAGACAATTTAGAAAATATCATCAGGCTACATTAATAGACTTTTACTATGATATCAATCTCATTGTGTTAAAAATGAATATGGAGTAAAGTACACTGCTATTCCATGAGTACTTAATTACTTTTGTCTCATCTTTTAAATTTTTTTTCCTAATGTGTTTAGCAGTTTTGAAAATACTTGTCTTAAGCAAAATGACAATGTTGCAATCTGGCAAAGAGTAAGTTAAAAGTATGGGTTATATATATATGTATGTGTGTATGTGTATATTCAAATCAATACTTGGTTATTATTCACAGAGAAAAATATAAGTTTGGTAATCAAACACTGTTCTTCCTTATGGAAGATGTAAGAGAATGGGTTGAATAAAATTGATGTATGAAGTATTATAAAAAAAGAAAAGAAAAAGAAAATACCTGAAGCTATGTCTGGTGGCAAATACCAACCCAAGAAGTTGAGGCAGATCTCTTTCAAGTTCCAAGCTAGTCATACCTATTCAATAAGACGCTGTTTTTCACAAACAACAACCAAAATAAAAGAAAATACAGAAAAGTATCTCTACTTTGAAGATTACTGAAAACTGCTAGTCAATTTTCAGGACTTGGACTACGACAGATGCCAGGAGAATCCCCCCTCCCTGATATCTGTTTGGACATTTTTGCCAGACATCAAAGAAGGCTCTGAGAGTCTTCCTTTGCTACTAGTTCATGTATATCACTGAAATAAATAAATCAGGCTTTGTGGATCCTTCTACTTGGGTTTACAAAATTGAGTAATGCCATGAGGCCTCATTGTTAAGCTATTTCTAAGAGTCTTGGAAAAGCCCCATGGCAAAAGAAGGCATCTAAGGTGTTGGTTCCATCAGTGTCACAGACAACTCCACTGACCATCCAGAATAACACCATACCTGCTCAAAGGTCAAACAAGCTATATCTTGTATTTTCCCCCATAAACTGCAAATCCCAAGATGACATTGTCAAGAGAAAATGTAGTATTCCACAGCCCTCTGGGCCTCTTCATCTACCCAAATCTTCTGAAGAATATGTGTTGTAATATCTGTTCCCCAGTGCTAACAAACTGGCTAGTCTCATTAATACAGTTCCACCCTGAGGTGCTCCCATCCTTGCTGGCAAGTGGTCTGTCCTCCCTGGACCAGACTCTGCTGTTGTGGCTTATTAAGTCAAATCTGCTATCCAAGCACCCTCTTTCTTCATGAAGAACCTTTCTTGGAGTCTTAGCTAACCATTACTGTCAGGACTTACTCAATCCAGGAAAGTCCTATAAGTCCCTTTCCTCCCCAGTGGTCTGCCTGCAGATCGATCACCATCTCCCTTCTGGGCTTCTTGCTGATAGGTGGTCTAGATGACGAATAGCTTGCCAGTCCCCCAAAGGAGAGCTGAAATTTTCTGCCACTGTGGGCTCCCTGTGTGCAATTTTATAGTTCCTTCCCCTTGATCTACCAGGACCCACGTCATCAGACCTGACAATATATAGAAGCATTCCTGTTCCCATAGAAGTCTCTTCCCTCCTTGTGAGACCAATAACCACTCTGGTTTTGAAATAGGTACCATGGTGGGGTTCCAGAATTTAGCTGAGCTGTGGGATCTGGGATGCCTGGGCCTGCATCGGCTCTCTATCTAAGGAAGATGTTCTTTCTATCTTGCAAGGCTGCTCACTGCTTTAATGAGAACAGAGCTTAAAAGAAATGGTACTTACACTGGTGACTGTACCCAAACTGAACTAATTATTTTCTGTCTTGCTCACTCTCCTGCTGGGATCAGTTTAGTTTTTTTTTTTAAACACAAATATTCTTTTTTCTTACATCCATTTGCCACAAATTTACAAGACAAGCAATGTTGGGTCACTGACTTTAATCTTTTCCTATGGGATAAAAGTGTGGAATTTTTTTTGGGGGGGATTGGTTGGTTGGTAGAATCATCTACCAAGGAAAGGAAGAGGTGACTGGATGACCTATCAGGAAGCTTGTCCCTATATAAACCAATTATTCTTCTCTCAGTAGGCATTGATCGCCTCTGGCTCTTCAGCTAGGGTAGGATCTTGTGAGGTTTTTTCTATTCACATTGGCATGTCAACTGGTATTGTCATTGTGCAGATCTTATTTTGGCAACCATATTGTTCAGATTCTAAGGGTGCAGCTTCCCTACCACTGAAATGGGAATAACAGTCAGAGGCTCGAGTTACTGGAAGGTGATGATTTTAGCTCAGTAACATGCAGAGCTCACAATGACTTATGGTTAATGGATCACATTTAGCCAGCAAATGGGTATTTTGGTTTTGTTTATAGAATCTTAGTTTTTCATTTTAATTTCTTTTAAGAATACCACAATACATGGCACTGTATTTACATAATTTCCATTCCTCTCTATTCCTATCCCACCTCTCATGCTCTCCACTCTTTCTCAAATTCATGACTTCTGTAATTGATATTGTTGTATTTGTGTGTGTGTGTGTGTGTCTGTCTGTGTGTGTGTGTGTGTGTGTGTGTGTGTGTGTGAGAGAGAGAGAGAGAGAGAGAGAGAGAGAGAGAGAGAGAGAGAGGAGAGAGAGAGCGCTTTAGTGGTGCTATTGTGTACATGTGTTTGGGGCTTGCCACTTGCAACTGCATGACCTATCAGGGAGCTTGTCCCTATATAAACGGATTACTCTTCTCTCAGTAGGCATTATGATAGCCTCTGGCTCTTCAACTAGGGGTACGATCTTGTGAGGTTTTTTTTTTTCACATTGTCATGTCAACTGGTATTGTCATTGTGTAGATCTTATCTTGGCAACCATATTGTTCAAATTCTAAGGGTGCAGCTTCCCTACCATTTCTAGAAGACACTGTTTGTCAATAGGAATCCTGGTCCTCTGATCCCTATAGTCTTTCTTCCCTCTCTTCCATAATTTTTTTTCTGAGTCTCAGGTTTAGAGGATGCCTTGTAGATGTATCAGTTGGGCTGGGCTTCCTACAGAAACTTAGTCTCTGCATTTGACCAGATGTGCATTTCTTAATTATCTCAGATGATTGTTTGTAAACACCACTTCCAAACCAGTCCACTAGGAAAAGGATATTCTATGAAACTCTATTTGGTTTTTAAGCCTTGATAATGTGGGTACTCTGCAACAGTCCTACTGTGGTATCTAGCATTACTCTTTATAGAAAATGAAAAGGTTCCAAAGGTTGACAATGAAACATAATACACAAGCAAAACCCATGTTCTTTAACTTAATCAGCATTTGTAGAGTAGGCAGAATCCAAATGAAAACCATATTTCCCAAAAAGATTTTTCCCTTCAATGCTCCAATCCATGTATATTATATGAAAAATCTAATCCGTATGTTTCTGACTCATTTACACTTACCTCATCAAAGTGTTTCCTCTGTGGATTTATTTGATGTCCAAGGAGACTTTAAAGACTTTTTTCTTTTAATGAGCCTTTGTTCTTAGAAATAAAGAAGCTGCTGGATTGTACAAGCAAAGAATAAATGAACTTGAACTCTCAAAAGGTCAAACTTTGTTTCAAGTAGGTTCTATATTTGGAAGAAACAACTTTAGGAATGTGCTCTTTTTCCTTTCTGAAATTTCTATTTTTATTTTTCTTAAAGAAGGGTTCTGAATGGATACTTGGATTTTCAGGCCAAAACAGTTTCCTATCCAGCTGATGGTGAATAAAGTCTGTCTCTTATAATGCTTTAAGGTGGTTTTCAGGTATTAGTTAGCAGAGATGGGAACCTGATTTTGGCTTTTGAGAGCTTATGGCCAAACCTGCCTCGATGAAGTTGCCTCCTCCTAAGACCACTAACCTGTTTATGCTGGAAAGAGCAGAGTTCTCTGATGTGAAAAATGTCATGAATCAGTAGGACTGGCTCATCTCTCCTGTTTTTCTCACCTCTGAGTTTCTCTCCTCATTTGCTGACATTTCTATATTTGACTAATGTTTGAGTAGAACTGTGCCCTGGATCTTTGGGGAATAGAAAGAAGTAGAAGATGTTGCTCTTGTTCTCCAGAGATTAGCAGCTTTGTTGAGAAAGCAATCAGCATGCATTCTCTGTCACTCAGTATTCAGAACTTCTAGAAAGGGAAGGTTGGTCAAAGTCTGTCAGAACATGGGAAGCTTTCCAGAGCAGGTTGGCCTGAGGATCTGGAAACAGCAGCTTGGGCATTAGCATAGCATTATCAGACACAGGTACTTGGAATGCCATCAATTGGACAACTTAGTTGGGATTAACATTTTCATTTAATGTTTCTGTGCAGGATAGACTGAGAGATGAGTGTGGAGGGCATGCAAGACCATGGATGGTGGGGTTTAAAGTCTCTTGGTGTTTCCATCATTGTGTACTCCTCACCCAGCCAAAACCAAGCCATGTAGTCAATCAGTTGCTGACTGCATTAGACTATCAACTATTATTCATCAAGTCACTTAGGAGTCTTAAAACCTACCCAAAATGTTCTCTTTAAAAACATCACAGCCTAAGGTGGAAGGAGAGGGTGAGAACATTTTGATCCAGAGAAAATATTGAATATATATGTGAAGAAAGGGCACAGGTTCGAAGAGAAAGATGCTGAATATGTTGTGTTAAAGGTCTGGGGGAGCATCTGAAGTACTGGCTTCTGGATCATACTAGACCAGAGGTTTGTCCTCCTGTTGAGTTTCTGAACACCAAGATAATGCCTATGGATAGATGGGACTATTTGTCAAGAAAGTGGAGCAACCCACCAAACACTAACCCTTAGCAATCACCAGACTGTGAATTTCAGGTACATAATTGCTTCTTGGGGAGGTTCTGCTGCATCAAATTGAGAGCTCTGGAAAACAAAGGGATGCTTAATTTTAAGTATCAGTGACAGAAATGTTGTGACCTCCAATAAATATGCAGCTACCCAGGGATACATGATGTGCTACTATTCACAGTGTAAATGTAACTTTTATTCACCAGATATAATTGTTTTTATTTTCTCAGAGGAAGCAATGAGATGAGAGCCATACCCAAGCTTTGCAAATGTATGGGTTGGGCTGAGCCCAAAGCATTTCCATGTCTATTCAAAGTTTCCCTAGGTCAAGGCCTGGAAGCTTCTAGCCTCCGTTTCTGCAAGCGCAGACCTTAAAGGTTTCAGCTTCCAGCCTCTTTCTGCTCACCTAGGCATACAATGGTTTAGCCTCTTAAACTCACTTGCTGAATAAGTACAACTTTTCTAGCTCTTTCTGAACTCTGGATGGCTGGCTGGTTCATCTCAGTTTTTCTGGCTCAAACTCCTCCCCGAGCTGATGGATCCAATCTGGCCTCTCTCTGCTTCTCACTGAATTGGACTGCTTGGCCTGAAACTAATTCTGACCATATGTTCTAATCTTCTGGCATCTTATTCTCTGGCTCATTCTGTCTTCACCTGTGTCTACTTTGTTCTGTCTGTAACCTGTGTGTGTAAAACTGTCCCAGTAAAAACTGCCTCTGAACTCTGTGAACTGAACTACCACCAACTGACCTCAGCTGACCTCCACTGCCACTCAACTCAATAGCTTCAGCGTCACTGAACTCAAATAACTGAACAGAACTGACTCATTCAAGTGACTGACTCTCTCAGCTCTACACTGCTCTTAAGTAGCTATACTCCTGAGAATTAAACATTTTCTATCCGACTCCTTTGTCAAATGTTTCTCTGATTTGTCACTTTGTTTGCCACTCAACTAGACATCATTGTTTGGGATCGAAGGTGTGTACTAAAAGAGTAAAGGTATGTTCTAAGTGTGTGTCTAGATTCCAACTGGATTACACAGACCTAGATTTTTGGATGTGATTCTTTGCCAAAGCAGGCATGTTGCTGGATTAAAAGTCCTCTACACATGGTAATTCTTACAATGAAATACTACTCTAGGGTTAATTCATTTCTTATTATCCCAGCTGAGCATTTATTCAGATTCAAAGAACTATTTGACATTCCTTGAGCCTAGAGCCTAGGTACAATTTTTATAGATTTTTATATTTTTCCATTTATATTTATACTAATTTTCATGATAATAAAAGCATGTAAATATAACATTCTACTCAGTTTTATTGAAGTTTATTGAGGTGTTATATTTTAGAAAATCAGATCTCTGATGAAAATCATATTGCTAGCATCAACGTATTGTTATTCAATCTGTGATTATTCCCCACATCTACTCAAGCATCTAACTATTTGGCCTTCAAGTATTTATGCTTAACATAAATTTAAATGCATGTTTTCCTTGCAGATTCATTTCCTTTATTCTTCATGTTACATACTTAATAGCCAACATGATAAATCTTGTATTTTGTTCTCTTTTAAAACCATGATAGAAAAATTCAAAGCAGTGAGTGAAATTAATCTTGACAATAAATTTCTTTAAACTTAATGTGATCAAAATACTTTCATTTACTAAAATGTGTTATATCAATGGAAATATCAATGAGAAATTTTATGTTCCTTCTCTTGTTCAAAGTCTGGAATCTTTATGCATCTTGTAGTGCATATCACCAGTTTCAGTCACCTCTGGCCAGTAGTTGAAGTATTAGATGGTGAAACTAATATTAACAGCTGGCATGAACAGAGCATGAACAGAGCAGACTTCATGGGTAAAGCAGTGCTATACACTGATTGACTCTTTATCTTCACAAAGACCCTTTGAGAAAGGTGCCAGGATACTGGCGCTCAGAGAACTTGCAGAGCATGCCTGAGCCAAGTGGAGAGCTGAATCCATATCCCTGTATTGTTCTCTACGCCATGTTTTCATTAAGTATGGGATAGTTGGCCTGGTGAATCCGAGCAAAACAAAGCTGTGACAAAAGACTCTGCCCTGACACACACATCTAATAAAGACTTGCTATCAGGACTTTGATGATGAATTTTACACATTCCAATAACTTTTTCTCCTGAGTGTTCCTTAATCAAGATAGATTTCTTCATTTCCTGGGGCTCCTTCAAGAATTTTTTTTGACAATTTCCCCATTAATTATCAAATTATGCCCTGTTGTAAAGTGATTACACTTGCTTCCTACCTAAGCACATCTCCTTATTTATGAAAAGTCTCACTTAAACAAATATGCTTTTAACTTTCTTAATTTCAACACCTCCATAGAGGCTCCTAATGATCTGCTTCCTTGCTTGGCTAGTCTGTCAGCCCTTCCTTTGTGTTCTCTGTTCCAAGACCACTTTTTATTCTGCAACTCCAAAAAGGAAAGGTCATGTCTTAGGAATACAGTGCTTGATTGGAGCTTTTCTGAGTGAAATGGGTAAACATGAATAGGTAACATTGAGTCCAAACCACCCCCAAAAGTTAAGCTGAATTCCTTGTTTTTAAAAATGTATAAATTGCCTGAGAGTGGGACCACATGAGTAAAACATCCTCCCAGTTTTGACTGGGAAGCTTAATGAGTCAGATAATTATACCCAGATTCACTTTACTGGGTCCTCTTAATTATTATTTAATAAAGAGATTATTCCAAGCTTTGACCCACAAGACTAGCAATATTGTAACCTCAGAGCTGGAGACATGCTGCCTCCCAGATGTTATCTCCCTCTAGCAGGGTTAAAAAGACATTGAAAACCTCTTAGTCTCTCTCAGTTTTGCCTTATGGAGAAGAGCCTGTGCCAACAGCCTCTCTTCTTGGCACTGCCTTCTCCAATGTGTCAGATGGGTCACTTTGCTGGAGTGCTGAGAATCAGGTCAATCTGTTACTCTGATTAACCCTGATCTCATTCTGTTGGCAGCAGTCAGTAGTCAGAGACCCTGCTGACTTTCAAATGCTGTCCAGTCAGGCCAGACCCCCTGGGAGGTGGAAGAGCGATGAGTGCATTCTGCGCACTTGAGCCTAGTTTGGTTTTAAGAGCTTGCAATATTCAGAATCTCCTGAAGCTTTCATGTTGGTATCACCATACTTCTCTCCCCATTTTATAGATCAGGAAACTGAGGCTCATGAGTTAGTCAAATTTTAAGGCCACATAACTAATCAATGGGGGAGCTGACTCATGCTGAACCAAAGGTCTGTCTCCAGAGCCTAAGGGATTAACTACTATGCTCTAGTAACAAGGGTAATGGTGGGGAAGAAAATGCTGGGCTATGCTTGCATGTCTAAGACTTTAATAGTTTATATGTGTAATTGCCTCCATCAGGTTGGCCAGTCTTGTCTTTGAAGCATGTTCCTACTTACTAATTGATGTAAACGGGCTCATGGTGAGCATTCTTTTTCTAAATAAACTAGTATAAGGAAGGTAGAAGAACAAGCCAGAGAAAGCAAGCCTATAATCATAATGCTCTTTGTTTCAATTCTTGACTCCAGATTCCTGTCTTGAGCCTCTGCCTGAGCTTCCCTTGATGATGGCCTATATCCTATAAGTTAAATAAACCCTTCCAATTCCTAAGTAGCTTGTGGTCAATGTTTTATCATTGAAACAAAGAAGCAAACTAGGATAGTTTCACATGCCTAAAACCCTAGCACATGGTTGGGGATATTCCCAGTAGAAGAGGGGAAACTAAGAGTACGAGGTCATCCTTGGCTATATAGCAAATTTGAAGCCACTCTGAACTACATAAAATCCTGTCTCAAAAACAAAAATAAATTAAAGAAATTATGATGTCAGCAGCTGAATAGGGAACAGGTGGCAGAGCAGACTCAGGATGCACATGACAACTGTAGGTGTAAGCTTGATTGCAGTCCATTCTGGTTCAGCTGGGAACAATTCTATTAAACTAGCACAGTATGTTCTAACACTGTGAATAAGGTGTCCTGTGCATTCACCTGCTGCTCACAGCCTCAGCCATGACCTACACATCCTGACCTGTACCTTATACCCAATCCTTCCTGCTTCTAGTACTATCAATTGCTAACTTCTTTTACTTGTGTCTTTGGATCATCCTGCAAATTTAACAGGACAGGTATTAACTTCCTGGTAGGTCATGGGCACTTTTCCACAGAAACTGCATTTTCCTGCTGCCTTCCAGCCACCTTGATTTTCTCCCTCCTGGAATGGCTAGCACCATTAAAAATGAACAGAGGACCATGCTGTGGAAAACAGGCTCCTGCCAATTTGGCTGTGTCTACTCAGTAAATTCCTTTGCAAGATATCTAGAATATGCCATAATTAAAAGGAGATATAGGTTCTAAATCCCTTATATTTCTGCTCCCATCCAAAGAGTATTGAACTCTGCTGCCAATAAGTATCGAGTATTATTTTCTATGTAAGCCTTACCTCTATGTTTGACATACACTTTGCATGATGAGAAGATATTCTAGGTAAGGAGTTCAGCAGATCTATTGCTCAGAAGCAGACAACTGAATCCTGTGTTTGGTGTGGCACACATGACTGCCGGCCTAAGGCTTAATAGGCCATTAGAAACAATATAAGCTGTTAGACTGGAGAAATTCTTAGAGTCTGTTCAAATGAGCATGGAAAGCCCAGGCATTTGTACAGTACAGTTTATACACCATTCAGAAAAAAACTAATTTATAAGCCTATCATACACATGACCAAACCATCTATTGTTGATGATGAGGCCTGCTGAGGCTCTTACAGTGTGGGCTTCCAATTAGAGACTTTAAAACATAATGAGACACTCTAGAGGGTATGTTCCTTATTGGGACACTTCACATATTAGTGAATTGCTTTATGTTATTGACTAAAGCTAAAACATATTTCTTGGTCGAGGCTGAAGTTTAAAAAACTGAATGACATATAGTATTGCTCACTTTCACAACTTTTGCTTGCAATGTCCACTTCCCCTTCTTATGCATTTGCCTGAAAAACTCATACTCAGTTGAGAACGTAACATGGCAATCATTTCTCTCAGGAAGACTCCTTGTTCATCAAAGTAGAGTGCTACTTATGTATTCCTTTAGCATCTTCTTCTATTAACTTCTTATTTCTGACAGCTAATTAGTTGGTCAACTTTTATGTGCTTTTTACTCCTAGTTTTTGTAGATTTTCTTAAGTATCAAGCAGACAAAGGTATTCCATTTCTGTAGGGGAGATACACATGTGTTTGTTTTTATCCCAAGTGTGAGATGGGGAACAGACTTGTGAGAGAACAGGTGATATTTATCCACTTACAAGTCAAACCACTTCTTGGGGAGCTTGGTTGTTGCCAGCTGAAAAACATTCTAGGACCTATTCTGAGGAAAAAAAAGATATATAACCAAAATAGGAGGTTAGGCTTTGTTAGGACTTGGTATTATTTGGCTGTTCATTGCTCTACTTTGAGATGCTCCTAGAGAGAACTGCTCCAGGGAAGGTTTCAAGGCTTTAAGCTCTGGGTTTTGGTTGCTCCAGGTTCCAGCAGCAACTTTGGTGGCATTGCTGGCCTGCTGAAATCCTGCTGACTATGCCAGGGAAATTCTTCCAAGGAACTGAGACCTAGAAGGCTTCATTCTTATTTTCCTTAATCTCCTTCCTCTCTTATTTTGGGCAGTCTAGTTGGCTTGTAAGGGAGGTATGTTCACTTAATAAGTTCATAATAAAGTATAATTGTTAATGAAACTGAGCCTATAGAAGGTACCAAACATGCTTTGGGCATAATGGGTAACTTAATTTCTAATTTTATGCAGGAAGATACATGTTTTCAAGATATAGCAATGTTCTTTCAAGGTATCAGCAAAGTTGCAGCTATTCTTGCGAACTTCTTTTCTGCTTTATACCTAGAGGGAATTTTTTGTTTTTTTTTTTTCTTGGTCTTTTTACTGTATAACATTTTTTTAAAGACTGGAAGAGAGACCCATAAGATGTGAAAACTGGAAGAGTCAGTAAATTCTATTGTTCTGGAATAGATTGCAGAGTTGGCAGTACAACTAGAGAATGTGCGGGTAGGGGTTGTAGCAATTGGAAACCAAATGGCACCATTGATAAAGGGAAAAAACCTAGTAACTGAAAGCCAGTGTTTCCCATGATTGCCACTGCACCCTGCTTCATGGGCCAGGTGGTCAGAGCACCAATCTTCAGAAGAGGGCAGAGAAAATTGGAAAGCCAGAGAGGCTGTAAAGAAGCTAGAGGGACAGGAGAGCAGACAAACAAAAGTGTCTTTGGAGAAAAATAGTCTGATAGAGGAACCCTCCAGAGTCACGCAGACATGATCAGCTTTTACAGTTACTATAAGACATGTTCCTGTTCAAAATGGTGTTGAAGGTTATGATGAAATGCATGGCATCCAATAGATATGTTGGATTAAAACATTTTAAGGAATCTGTCATCAGGTATGAAATACATTCGGCTTTTGTTAAACAAATGTTAAATAACTGAGATAAGCAGCATAGACTTGTTCCCCAAGACTGGAAAAGTTTGGTTTCAGCAGTATTAGAAGTGGGACAACAATTACATGGTGGTGAAGTGAGGCCATGAGAATAGAACAAGAAAATAGGAGAAGAGAGATAAATATTGATAAAGATCAGTTTCTTGGTGAAGGGCAATAGGCTGATTTAGAACAAATTCAATCTGAAGACAGAGTGATTGAACAATGTCATGTTGCAGCCTTAAGAACTTGAGACATGGTAGAGGAACCTGGTAAGACAACCATTCCCTTTACTATGGTATTTCAAGGGTTACAGAATTTTTGCAGATATTTGGAACAGTGCTAGATAGAGCCATACCAGATTCTGAGACCAAGCAGGCACTCAAAATGATCATGGCATATGAGAATGCAAATATTGAATGAAAGAAAGCAATTAGATCATTAAAGGAATGAGGGGCTCCATTAGATGAATGTGTAAGAGAAACAGTTAATATTATCTCTCCTGATCATCAAAACAATATTGTAGGAACAGCTATAGTCAGAGATCCCAGATATAATAACACCCGGTGCTTTAATTGTGATAAAATTGGTCATGTACAAAGAAACTGTAAGGGTAAAAGTTCCAGACCTCAAAACAACCCCAAAGCACACACTTTGGGGTAAGAATAAAACAAGAAGCTTCTGGCCATGATGGCTATGAGGTGCCAAGACTTCCAGGGTACTGTAGCCACTGTGGGAAAGGGAAACATTAGTCTAGGGTTTATCAATCTAAAAGAGATGTGCAAGGTATTACACTGCCAATGGGAAATGGCAGGAGGGGGCCCATTGCCTTGGGGCCCCACCAACAATACAAACCATATTTCCCTGGCCAGTCCAGAAGTAACAGACTCACAGGAAAACAGGAATTATGTATTAGTGACCTAACCTTGGATCTGGCCTCAGATATCTTTATTACATTATCTCCAAAGGTTGACTGTTACAAATTAAGTACTGGTGTCTATGGCCCTTTGCCTTCAGAAACAGTGGGAATAATTCTGGGAAAAAGTAGATTGACTTCTCAAGGTTTTATAGTGCATCCTGGTACATAAATGGGGATTGTAAGTGGGGTAATCAAAATCATGGATTGTGTAAAGAAGGAGATGCAAATTACTGCAGGAGATAGAATTGCTCAGCTGTTACTGGTTCCTTACATTAAAGGTAAAGCCACTCCAGTAGAAAGAACAGTGTACATTCGGAAGTACAGTGTTCTGGCAAATAATGGGTAATTGCTGAAACCTAAATTAATAATACAAATGAATGAGGTGGAATTACAAGATCTGGTCAATACTGATGCAAACATCAACAAGTATTGGAAACCAAATTGGCCACTTCAGATGGTTTATACAGAAATTATAGGAATTGGTAAATTATTTCAAGTAAAACATAACATACATTGGTTTAAGTGTGTGGGACCAGAAGGGCAGACAGGGAAACTGAGTCCCTATGTGGCTGACAAACCCATAAATCTATGAGGAAGGGATCTCTTTTAACAATGGGATACTCAGATTAATATTCCTACAATTAGAGATAAACGATGATGACACTAGGGGTGAAATGGTTCATGCTTCTGGGGAAGATATTAAAATGAGTAATCAGGAGCAACTGCAACCTATGCCCATTGTCCAAACTCAGAATTTCTGAGATACTGAGTTTCCAAATTTATAAGAGGGATCATTGCTGATGTACCAACAACCTTGCCCCTAAAATAGACTTCAGACAACCCTGTGTGGCAAGAGCAATGGCCCATGGCAAAAGAAAAATTGCAGGCACTTTACCATTTAGTACAAGAGCAGCTGGAGACTCTGCATATAGACGAGTCTACCAGCCATTGGAATTCCCCTGTGTTTGTAGTAAAAAATAAGTCAGGCAGCTGGAGGATGATAACAGATTTGAGAGCAGTGAATAAAGTAATTCAACCAATGGGTCATTTACAACCTGAAATTCCTTTCCCTTCTTTGTTACCTAGGTCATAGCCTGTAATAGTACTTGATGTAAAAGCTTGCTTTTTCACAATACCTTTGTATGAGAAGGATAGGGAAACATTTGCTTTCTCATTATCTGCTCTGAACAGTAGTGGTCTGATGAAGAAATACCATTGGAAGGTAATTCCACAGGGAATGTTGCATAGCCCCATTTTATGCCAAAATTTTGTGCAACATCCATTAGAACTAATTAATAGGCAGTTTCATCAACCTACCATTTGCCATTACATGGATGATATTCTGTTGGATGATTCTGATTCAGAGACTTTAGAAAAATGTTTAAGGAAACATAAAGAAGTCTGTCATATTGGAGATTAAAGAATCCACTAGGAAAAAAATACAAAGAGGGGATTCAGTTACCTATTTAGGCTATAAAATAACTGAACAAAAAATTCTACCATAAAAGGCACAGATCCCTAGAGATCAGTTGCAAACTCTTAATGACTTTCAAAAATTAATGGGAGATATTAACCAGTTAAAGTCTACAATTGGACTTGCTACCTATGAGTTAAGTAACTTTCAAATGTTACAGTACAGATGGATTCAGATTTAAATTGTTCAATGTCTTTAACAGCTGAAGCAGGAAAGGAGTTAATTATGGTAGAGCAAAACCTACAAAGGGCATATATGGATAAATTTGGTTGCATTCTAGTTATTTGGCCTTCAAAACATTCTCCTACTGGGTTCCTTATGCAAACAGAAGATAGGATTATGGAATGAATTTTCTTAGCAAATAAACAAAATAAAAAATTGAAGACATACATAGAAAAAATTTCTGAATTGATTACAAAGGGAAGAATAAGATTGCATCAACTATCCTAAACAGAGCCGGTGGAAATTGTAGTCTTTTACTAATTCTGAGATTATGCCATTATGGGTAATTAACAATGATTAGCAAAGGGCCTGTAGTAACTATTTGGGAGAAATTAATAACAAATATTGAAAAAGCAAACTTTTACAGTTTATCAAAAGAACTAATTGGATCCTACCAAGTATTGTAAAGAGAACACCAATCCTAGGGGCACCCAAAGCCCATTTACCCCCATTCAAAACCTGGTGGCACTCAGAGGAAGGACAGCAGGTTACCAAGAAGAGACTTGATACCCTATGAGTATATACAGGGGGAGGTAATCCCCCTCAGGAACAGTTCATAGGGGAGGGGAATAAGGGAAAAAGAGGAGGGAGGGAAGAATGGGAGGGTGCAAGGGATGGGATAACCATTGAGATGTAACAAGAATAAATTAATAAAGAAAAAAAATTTTTAAAAAATCAGAATCATATGAAATCCTTATGGTACTGGTAGATTTTCCTGAATCTCTTAATATAGCCACTGACTCTCAATATGCACAAAGAGTTCTTCGGCATATTGGGACTGCTGAATTTACTCCTGATAACTCTGAATTAACTACATTATTTATAGAACTGCAACAGGTCATCAGAAGTAGAAACTATGCCTGGTATATTACTCATATTCAATTCCATACAGGCTTACCACCTCCACTGGCACAAGGAAATGAGGAAATCAACCAATTATTAATAGGAAATGTACTCAATGCCTCAGAATTTCATGAAAAACATCATGTTAACAGTAAGGGTTTGAAGAAAAGATTCCACATCACTTGGTAACAAACTAGAGAAATAATTGATAGGTGTCCTATGTGTTCTTTGTATAATCAATTCCCTTTACCTGCTGTAATTAACCCTAGGAGTACCAAAAGGAATGAGATCAGGCAGATGGATGTGATTCATTTTGCAGAATTTGGAAAACTAAGATACATACATCATACCATCAACACATATTCAGGATTTAGATGGAAAACTGCCTTAAGTTCTGAAAAGACTGATTGTGTAATTACTCATTTATTAGAAATAATGGCAATTATAGGAATAGGAATGGTGTGACAGAAGGCACACCAGCAAAAGTATAGACAGAGAGAAGTCAGACACAAAAATCACACCAACTGCAGGCATGTGGAAATGGTAGGAAAAGCTGAGAAGTCATTAGACTTGGTAAGATACCTGGGAAGTTTTTAAAGAGAGATAGTTAACTAAAATAAAAAAGAATAAGCCATTTAAGGATAGAAAATACCATAACAGAGGGCTTTATGGACCTATATAATGCTACATTTGATACTTTAAAAATAGAAATGTAAAGATAAATGATTTAACTGAGATTGGCTCAGTACTTATTATGATTAATATCATTCTGATATTTCATATTTTATTCTTAATATTCTTTATAGTTTTCTGTGCCCTGTCAAAGAAAAAAGTTTTAGATATGCAGTAAAAGTAAAATATAAAAGGTGAATTGAAGAATACTTATACATAAAAATAAAAGATACCCAGACAGAGAGTAATTAAGACAAGAGCCTACCACCATACCATATAATGAAATTGAAAAAGGTCAGCTAAAAATTGTTAGAAAACCAAACTTAGCTTATCCACTTACTATATGTCAAATACCAGCATATGATAGGCACCCACAAGGTTATGAATAATTTGGATGGAATCCCATAGAAATATTTCTAGTAATATATATATATAAATATATATACATTTCTTTTTTTGTTTGTTTGTTTTTGTTTTTTGAGACAGGGTCTCTCTGTGTAGCCTTGGCCATCCTGGACTCACTTTGTAGACCAGGCTGGCCTCGAACTCACAGTGATCCGCCTACCTCTGCCTCCCGAGTGCTGGGATTAAAGGTGTGCGCCACCATATATATGCATTTCTCTATCTATCTATCTATCTATCTATCTATCTATCTATCTCCATTCAATGTTTGTGAAGCAGATATAAAATTCTTGGCAATTCAAAATAGACTAATCTTTTTAACTTCTTTATTACCTAAGGCATGACTTGTTGTAATAATTGATTTTAAAACTTGCTGTTTGAGGATCCAAGATGGCAGCACTGACCACACACTGTGTCTAAATATCAGGACAGAACCTAGGAATCAGGCTAAGAGCTACACACTTCAAGACCTAGAGAGCCCTAGGTGAGAGATGTCCACACAGTGCAGATCACAAGTGGGTCTGGACTCAGGCCACAGAACTAGTCCATGGAGGACAGGTGCCCAGTCTCCAGAGCCTGGCCTCATACGTGCTGTGGAGCTGAAGCTGTGTTCTATATCTAGGATTCTGTATCTGGGACTGAACTGTGGGTGGTGAAGTGACAGCTGCCAGATCTGCTGGCCCAATGGAGAACCCAGGAATGTGTGGATCTGATCTCAGGCTACCCCACCAGTCCACAGAGAGCCCAGTGATCCTGCCACCACTGGCAGGGTCTCCAAAACACAGCCCACGGTACTGGGCAGTATCTGCACTCTCTTTGACTGAACTGTGGGTTATATAGAGCGCAAGAATCAGTGTCTTCTGTCCCATGGGGGAGGCCAGGGTATAGATCTTGGATAGATCTAAGATCTTTACAACACCCCACCAGTCAAAAGAGGGATCCAGGGACCATGTATGAGGCTGGGGCTAGGTAGCTATGGACATGTTCTCCAGCTACAGCATGGTTCCCACACTCTCCTACAGACTGAAGGGAGAAGCCACAGCCAGAAAAGGAAAGGGAGGAAGCCTAGTCAGCTGCCACAATCCAGCAGGCAGTATCTGAACTCTCCGGCAGCCTGAACCAAGGTGCCATGGTTGGAGCAGAATGGATGGAAACCTAGCCAACTATCACAACCTGTGAGTGGTATCCACACTCTCCTGTGGACTGAACGAAGGCACCACGGGCTAGGCAGCAACTGGCCAAAGCTTACCCAACTGCCAAAAGCCATCAGGAGGCATCTACACTCTCTGTTGGACTGAAGGAAGGCCTCAGGACCCCAGCGGCCAAAGGCAGGGTCTCCAAAGACCATCTGAAGGAAGATAGTACCTATACTACCTCAGCTGAACCTTGGGCTGCAGATCACCAGTATCTGCCTCTACTGACACACTGGGGTGTCCAGGGTATGGAGAAAAGTCCCCCAGAGCTGAAACAAGGTAACCTGCCTGATCCAGGAAAGGGTTCCCTGATTCCCATGGGTGAGAGGCCTTGAACTATATACAGTCACCAAAGAACTGACCTCAACAACCAGTGAAGGATACCAGAAACTACCTCTCAATGTGAGAAATAGCAAGATTTCAAAAGGCCAATGTAAAAATACAAACACCATAAGGCAAAATAATATGTCATCTCCAGAACCCAATTAGCCAAAAGAATTCAACCCTGGGAACTCAAACACAACTGAAGCAAAAAAAAAAATGACCTCAAATACTTAGTAATAAAGAAATTCAGAAATATATAAACTCTATAAACAAATATAGGAAGATGCAGCCAAACAGATTGAGGACCTTAGAGAGGCCATGATAGAATCCTATAGAGAGGAAATGAAGAAATCACTGGAAGAAATTCAGGAAAATTCAAACAATCAGATGAAGGAAATTAATAAAACAGTTCAATATCTGAAGATGAAAATGAAAACAATGATAAAAGCACAAACAGATGAAAGCTGGGAATGAGAAAATTTAGAGAAAGAACAGGAAATGTAGAGATAAGTTTCACTAACATAATTCAAGACATGGAGGAAAGAATCTTAGATGTAGACGACACAATAGAAGACTCTGATGCAATCATCAAAGAAAATGTTAAATCTGAAGAATTCCTGACACAAAACATCCAAGAAATCAAGGACACTATGAAAAGAAACAATCTAAAGATAACAGGAATTGAGGAAAGAGAAGACACCTGACTCCAATACCCAGAAAATATTTTCAACAAAACCATAGAAGAAAAGTTCCCCAATTTAAAGAAAGAGAAGCATATAAACACACAAGAGGTCTACAGAACACCAAATAAAATAGACCAGAAAAGAAAGTCCACCCACCACATAAAAATCAAAACACAAAATGTACAGAACAAAGAAAAAATATTAAAAGAGGCACGGGAAACAGACTAAGTAACATATAATGGCAAACTTATTAGAATTACACCAGACTTCTCAGTAGAGTCCATAAAAACCAGAAGGGCCTGGGCAGAAGTCCTGAGAACCCTAAGAGACCACAGATGACAATCTAGACTACTATACTCAGTGAAAATTTCAATAAACATAGATGGAGAAAACAAGGTATTCCATGACAAAAATTTTTTTCAAACAATACCTATTTACAAATCCAGCCCTACAGAAGTTATTAGAAGGAAAACCCCTATTGAAAGGGACAAACTACAGCCAGGATAACACAGGAAATAGATAACTTTACTGCAAGAAAACTTAACCAGAAAAACACTCTACCACAACCAACATCAAAATCAAGGGAATTAGAAGTCAGTGGTCATTAATATCTTTCAACATCAGTGGTCTCAACTCTCTATTAATAAGACACAAACTAACAGAATGCATGCATAAAAAAGACCCAATATTCTTCTGCATGCAGAAAACACATCTCAACCACAATGATAGACATAAAAGGCTGGAAAAAAGTACCCCAGGCAAACAGACACAAGAAGCAAGCTGGTGCAGCCATTTTAATATCTAATAACATACACTTTCAACCAAAATTAATCAAAAGAGATGAGGAAGGACAATTCATATTCACCAAAGGAAAGTGCAACCAAGATGACATCACAATTCTGAACATCTATGCCACTAATAAAGAGCATTCACATGTGTGAAAGAAACATTAATAAAACTTAAACTACACATAGATCCCCACATAATAATAGTGGGAGACTTCAGCAAGCCACTCTCACTAAAGGATACGACAAAGAAACAAAAGCTAAATAAAAAAATAATGACACTAACGGAAGTTATGAATCAAATTATTCTAATAGACATCCACAGAATTTTTTTTTCACCCAACCAAAAAAGATTATACCTTTTTCTAAATACCTCATGGAACTTTTTCCAAAATTAACCATATACTAGATCACAAAGCAAGCCTCAAATGATACAAGAAGACTGAAACAATACCTTGTATTCTATCAGACCATCATGGACTAAAGCTGGACTTGAACAACAACAGAAATAACAAAAGTCCAACATACAAATGGAATCTGAACACCTCCATACTCAATGACAACTGTGTCAGGAAATAAAGAAATTAGGGACTTCCTAAAATTCAATGAAAATGAAGGTACAGCATCCCTAAATATATGGTACACATTAAAAATAATGCTAAGAGGAAAGCTCATAGCACTAGGTGCCTTCATAAAAAGATTTGAACCATCTCATATAGGGAACTTAATGGGACATCTGGAAACCCTAGGAAAAAAAGAAGCAGAAACACCCAAGAGGAGTAGATACCTGGAAATAACCTAACTAAGGGCTGAAATCAATAAATTAGAAACAAAGAGAACAATTCAAAGATTCAAGCAAACCCAGAGCTAGTACTTTGATAAAATCAACAAGATAAAAAAAAAAAAAAACCCTTAGCCAAACTAACAAAAAGGCAAAGAGATACTATTCAAATCAACAAAATCAAAAATGAAAAGACAGACATAACAACAGACACTGAAGAAATATGAAGAATGATCAGGTCCTATTCCAAAAGTCTATATGCCACAAAATTTGAAAATCTGAAGAAATGGATAATTTTCTTGATGGATTCCAATTGCCAAAGTTGAAGCAAGATCAGCTAAACAAATGATGTAGTTCTATTTCTCCTACAGAAATAAAAGCAGCCATCAAGTCTCCCAACCTAAAAAAGCACAGTGCCAGATGGATTCAGCACAGAATTCTACCAGACCTTCAAAGAAGAGCTAATACTGATATGCTTCAAACTACTCCACAAAATAGAAATGGATGGAATATTACCAAACTCATTCTGTGAGAACACAGTCACCTTGATACCTAATCTCACAAAGACCCAACAAAGAAAGAGAATTTATGACCAAATTCTCTTAAGAACATCGATGGAAAAATACTCTATAAAATACTCACAAACCAAACCCAAGAACACATCAAAGATACCATTCACCATGGCCAAGTAGGCTTGAACCCAGGCATGCAGGATGGTTCACTATACAGAAATCCATCAATGTAATCCACAATATAAAGAACCTGAGGGAACAAAAGCATGATCATATCTTTAGATGCTGAAATAGCATTTGACAAAATCCAACACAATTTCATGTTTAAAGTCTTGGAGAGATCAGGAATTCAAAGCACATATTTAAGCATAATAAAGGCTAAATACAGGAAGTCAATAGCCAACATCAAATTAAATGGAGAGAAACACAAGGAAATTCCCCTAAACTCAGGAAAAAGACAAGACAGGTGATTCTCTCCATATCTCTACAATATAGTACTTGAAGTTCTAGCTAGAGCAATAAGACAACAAAAGGAAATCAAGGGGATCAATTACCCTATTTGCAGAGGATATGATAGTGTATATAAGTGACCACCAAAATTCCACTAATACTTTTACAGCTGAAAAACACCTCCAGCAAAGTGGCAGGATATAAAATCAACTCAAAAAAGTCAGTAGCGCTAGTGTATATAAATGACAATCCACCAAAGAAATACAAAGACTCATAAGAACCTACTTTAAAGACATTTATGCCACAAAATTAGAAAATCTAAGGGAAATGGACAAATTTCTTGACTGATTCCATTTGCCAAAATTGAATCAAGATCAGATAAACAAATTAAATAGCTCTATTTCACCTATAGAAATAGAAGCAATCATTGATAGTCTCCCAACCAAAAAAAAGCGCAGGGCCAGATAGCTTCAGTACAGAATTATACCAGATCTTCAAAGAGGCGCTAATACCAATACTCTTCAAACTACTCAAATAGATAGAAAGAAATAGAACATTACAAAATTATTTCTATGAGGCCATAGTCAAGTTGATACCTAAACCCCACAAAGACTCAACAAAAAAAAAAGAGAATTTCAGACCAATTTCTCTTATGAACATTGATGCAAAAATACTCAATAAAATACTTGCAAAACGAATACAAGAACATATCAAAGACATCATTCACCATGACCAGGTAGGCTTCATTCCAGGCATGCATGGAAGGTTTAACATATGGACATCCATCAATTTAATCTACCATATAAACAAACTGAAAGAGAAAAACCACATGATCATCTCCTTAATGCAGAGAAATCCTTTGACAAAATCAAACAACCATTCATGTTTAAAGTTCTGGAGAGATCGGGAATACAAAGCACATATCTAAACATAATAAAGGCTATATACAGCAAGCCAATAGCCAACATCAAACTAAATGGAGAGATACTAAAGGAAATCCTTCTAAAATAGGTGACCAGACAAGGCTGCCCACTTTCTCCATATCTCTACAATATTGTTCTTGAAGTTCTAGTTAGAGCAATAAGACATCAAAAGGAGATCAAGGAGATCCAAATGAGAAAGGAAGAAGTCACATTATCCCTATTTGCAGATGATATGATAGTGTACACAAATGACTCCCAAAATTCCACCAGAGAACTCCTACAGTTGATAAACACCTTCAGCAAATTGGCTGGATACAAAATTAACTCAAAAAAGTCAGTACCTTTCCTATATACAAATAACAAACATGCAGAGTAAGAAATTAGGAAAACTACACCCTTCACGATAGCTACAAGCAATATAAAATATCTAGGAGTAACTCTAACCAAGCAAATGAAGGACTTATTTGAAAAAAAGAAAACTTTAAATCTCTGAAGAAAGAGATTGAAGATGACATCAGAAGATGGAGGATCTACCTTGTTGGTAGATCTGGAGAACTAACATAGTAAATATGGCCATCTTACCAAAAGCAGTTTACAGATTCAATGCAATCCCTATCAAAATACCTACAAAATATTTTGAAGACATTGAGAGATCAATTCTCAACTTCTTATGGAGAAACAAAAAGCCCAGAATAGCAAAACCAATTCTATACAATAAAAGATCCTCTGGAGGAATCTCCATACCTGATCTTAAGAGCATAAGTAATTAAAACAGCATGGTACTGGCATAGTAATAGGCTGGTGGATCAATGGAATTGAATTGAAGACCCAGAGATGAAACTACACACATTTGGTCACTTGATTTTTGACAAAGAAGCCAAATCTATTCAATGGAAAAATGATATCATCTTCAACAAATGGTACTGGACTAACTGGACATCTACATGTAGAAAAATGCAATTAGATCTATATTTGTCACCATGTACAAAACTCAAGCCCAAGTGGATTAAAGACCTCAACATAAAAACAGAGACATTAAATCAGTTAGAGGAAAAAAGTGGAGAAAAGCCTGGAACACATTGGCACAGGAGAAAACTTCCTGAAGAGAACTCCAACAGCCCAGGAATTAAGGTCAAGAGTTAATAAATGGGACCTCATGAGGCTGAGAAGGTTCTGTAAGGCAGGAGACACTGTCAACAGAACAAAGTAACAGCCTACAGACTGCGAAAAGATCTTCGCCAACCCTTCATCTGACAAAGATCTGATATCCAAAATATATTAAGAACTCAAGAAATTAAACACTACCAAACCAAATAACCCAATTGAGAAAGGGTGTTTAGAACTAAACAGAGAATTCTCAACAGAGCCATATCGAATGGCTGAGAAACACTTAAAGAAATGCTCAACCTCCTTAGTCATCAGAGAAATGCAAATAAAAACAACACTGAGATTCCATCTTACACCCATCAGAATGGCTAAGAGCAAAAACTCAAGTGACACGACATGCTGGTGAGGATGTGAAGAAAAAGGAACTCTCCTTCATTGCTGGTGGGAATGCAAACTAGTACAGCCACTTTGGAAATCTATCTGGCCGTTTTTCAGAAAAATGTCAATAGGGCTTCCTCAAGATCAAGCTATTCCACTCCTTGGAATATACCCAGAAAATGCTCCAGCACACAACAGGGACATATGCTCAAACATGTTCATAGCTGCCTTATTCATAATAGCCAGAAAATGGAAACAGCCTAAGTGTCCCTAAGTAGAAGAATGGATAAAGAAACTGTGGTACATATACACTATGGAATACTACTCAGCTATTAAAAACAAGGAATTCCCGAAATTTGTGGACAAGTGGATTGAACTAGAAATTATCATAATGAGTGAGTTCACCCAGAAGCAAAAGGAGTCATATGGTATCTACTCACTTATATTGAGACACTAGCCCTAGGGGCATGTCCCATGAAAGTCTTCACGTACCAGGAACATGGGTCAGAGAGGAGGACATCCTATTGGGACTTTAGGTGAGAGAAGCATGGGAGAATGGGGAAATAGAATGATCCATAGGGTCCTAGAAACCTACAAGAAGAACATTATGAGGCACAGATCTGTGCCCAGGGGTCCTGCTCAAACTATGGCACAAGCCAAGGACAATACGTGCAGTAAACTTCAAACCCCTACCCAGACCTAGCTGATGGATAGGGCATTCTTCACTGCTGAGAGTGAAGAGTGGAGACTGACTTTCACACAAACTCTAGTGCCCCATATTTGACCACTTCTCCTGCATGGGGAGGCCAGGTGGCACTCAGAGGAAGGATAACACGTTACCAAGAAGAGACTTTATACCCTATGAGCATATACAGGGGGAGGAGGTCCCCCTCAGTCACAGACATAGGGGAGGGGAGTAGGGGGAAAATGGGAGGGAGGGAGGAATGGGAGGATATAAGGGATGGGCTAACAATTGAGATGTAATATGAATAAATTAATAAAATATTTAAAATAAATAAATAAATGACAATCATGGTAAGAAAGAAATTGGGGAAAGTATGCCCTTCACGATAGCCACAACAATATAAAGTATCTAGATGTAACTCTTACCAAGCAAGTGAAAGACTTATATGAAAAAAACTTTGTGCCTCTGAAGAAGGAAATTGAAGATGATATGAGCAGATGGAAGGGTCTACCTTGCTCATTGATCAGGAGAATTAACATAGTAAAAATAGCCATCTTACCAAAGGCATCAAAATATCTACACAATTTTTAAAAGACCTTGAAAGATCAATTCTCAACTTCATATGGAAAAATAAAAAACTCAGGACAGCTAAAACAATCCTGTATAAGAAAAGATCCTCTGGAGGAATCTCCATCCCTGATCTCAACCCGTACTATAGAGCAACAGTAATTAAAACAGCATGGTACTGTCATAGCAATAGGCTGCTTGATCAGTGGAACTGAACTGAAGTCCCAGAAATAAATCAGCACACCTATGCACACTTGATTTTTTACAAAGAAGACAAATCTATACAATGGGAAAAGGATAGCATCTTCAGCAAATGGTGCTGGTCTAACTGGATGTCTATGTGTAGAAATATGCAAGTAGATCCATATTTATTGCCATTCACAAAACTCAAGTCCAAGTGGATTAAAGACCTCAACATAAAACCAGAGACACTAGATCTCTTAGAAGAAAAAGTGGGTTGGCACAAGACCCAACTTCCTGAACAGAACACTAAGAGGCCAGGTTCTAAGGTCAACTATTAATAAATGGCACCTCATGAGACTGAGAAGCTTCTGTAAGGCAGGAGACACTGTCAACAGAACAACATGACATCCTATAGACTGGGGAAAGTTCTTCACTTACCTTACACCTGACAAAGGGCTAATATCCAAAATATATAAAGAACTCAAGAAATTAAACACCACCAAACCAAAGAACTCAACTAAGAAATGGTGTTCAGAGGAAAACAGAGAATTCCCAACAGAGGAATATTGAATGGCTGAGAAACACTTAAAGAAATGCTCAACATCCTTAGTCATCTGAGAAATGCAAATGCAAATGACTCTGAGATTCCATCTTACAACCATCAGAATGGCCAAGATCAAAACCTCAAGTGACAGCACATGCTGGCAATGATGTGGGAAAAGGGGACCACTCCTTCATTGCTGGTGGAAGTACAAACTTGTACAATCACATTGAAAATCAATCTGGCACTTTCTCAGAAATTTTGGAATAGGATACCTCAAGACCCAGGTATTCCACTCCTTGGAATATACCAAAAAGATGTTCTACCACACAAGAAGTATTGTTTTAAGTTTCTCTCCATTTAATTTGATATTCACTATAGGCTAGCTGTGTATTCCATTTACTATGTTTAGTTATGTACCTTGTATCCCTGATCTCTCCAAGACTTTTAACATGAAGCAGTGTTGGATTTTGTCAAATGCTTTTTCGGTATCTAAGGAGATGGACAAGCATATTTTTTCTTTCAGTTTGATTATGTGGTGGATTACATTGATAAATTTCCTTACAATGAACCATCCCTACATGTTTGGGATCAAGTCTACTTGGTCATTGTAGATAATATTTTTGATGTGTCTCTGGACTCCATTTGTGAGTATTTTCTTGAGTATTTCTACACCAATATTCACACAGTAAATTGGTCTGAAATTCTCTTTCTTTGTTGGGTTTTGTGTGGTTTAGATATCAAGGTGACTGTGGTGTCAAAGAATGAGGTCTGTAATGTTCCTTCTGTTTCCATTTTTGTAGAATAGTTTGAATGGTATTGTTATTAGCTCTTCTTTGAGAGTCTGCTAGAACTCTGTCCTGAATCCATCTGGCCCTGGGCTTTTGGGGGATGGTGTTGGGAGATTTTTGATGGCTGCTTCTATTTCCTTGGTGATACAGTACTCTTTAATTTGTTTACCTGATCTTGATTCAACTTTGGTAAGTGAAATCTACCAAGAAAATTGTCCATTTCATCTAGATTTTTGAAGTTAGATCTTATGATCCTTTGGATTTTCTCTGTGCCTACTGTTAGGTCCACTTTACATTTCTGATTTTATTTGGATAGTGTGTCTCTGCCTTTTAGTTAGTTTGCCTAAAGGTTTGTCTATCTTGTTGGTTTTCTTAAAGAACCTACTCCTGTTTTCATTAATTTTTTGAATTGTTCTCTTTGTTTCTAATTTATTGATTTCAGCCCTAAGTTTGATTATTTCCATCCATCTACTCCTCTTGAGTGTGTCTGCTACTTTTTCCCTAGGGCTTCCAGACATGATATTAAGTTTTTTGTATGAGATGTTTCCAATCTCTTTATGAAGGCTCTTAGTGCTATGAAATTTCCTTTTAGCGCTGCTTTCATTTTGTTCCACAAATTGGGATATGTTGTTTCTTCATTTTCATTTAATTTTAGGAAGTCCTAAATTAGAAATTTATTTCTGTATTTATTCCCTTACTCAGTTGTCATTGAGTAGAGAGTTGTTCTGTTTACATGCATGTATAGAATTTTTGTGATTTCTCTTGTTGTTGAGGTACAGCTTTAGTCCATATGGTCTGCTAAAATAACAGGGATTATTTAGATCTTCTTGTATCTGTTGAGGCTTGTTTGTGACTAACTATATGGTCAGTTTTGTAGAAGGTACCAGGAGGTGCTGAGTAGAAGGTACCATATTTTCTGGTGCATAGAACAACCCCCAATTTTTCCAGTTAAAATATAGTGTTTACAATGTACTTGTTGTATAAGACTACTTCTCTTCCAACTCACAACCTGTGCAGCAGATTCAGGCATATGTCTATTTGCAGCAGAGCACAGACAACTAGGTGCTGTTTTAAATGCCAATGCCAGCCTACACTGCCCCTTAAACTGCATTCCACACTCAACCCAAAAACACGAAGCCCTCTGAGTCAAATGGGTGGGTTCTGGGGGAAAACAAGTACACACTCACATTCTCCTTCTTGAGGTACAGGAAAATGTGTGTGGGTTGCTCCTACCTGCATAAATCCGGGAATTGGCTTTGGCATGCCTCCACTATATGCACCAGACATATGAAGCAAGAGAAAGCAAGTTGCAGGTAAGTACCAGGTGTATAAGACTTTGGCATGAATTTTTCAGGGTTAAAATGTCATCTTTTTATTTTCTTGTATTTGAGTGGAAGTTTCTGTAAATGTCTGTTAGGTCCATTTGATGTATGACACCTGTTAGTGTCACTATTTCTCTGTTTAGTTTCTGTTTAGTTGACCTGTCCTTTGGTAAAATGGGGTGTTGAAGTCTCCCAATATTAATGTGTGGGGTCTATGTGTCCTTTAAGCTTTATAAATGTTTCTTTTACAAATGTGGATGCCCTCATGTGTGCCCTTATATGTGGGACATAGATGTCCATAATTTAGATGTCATCATCATTGATTTTTCTTTCGATGATTATGAAGTGTCCTTCCTCATCTCTTGAATAATTTTTGTTGAAAGTCTATTTCATTAGATATTAGAATGGATCCTCCAGGTTGAATCTTGTGTTTGTTTGTTTGGAAAATCTTTTTATAGCCCTTTACTCTCAGGTAAGGTTTATCTTCGTAGCTGAGAAGTATTTCTTGCATGCAGCAGAATGATGATTACTGTTTATGCATCTATTCTGTTAGTGTGTCTTTTGTATTGAAGAGTTTAATTTATTAATGTTGAGAGATGTTTATGACCAGTGATTGTTATATTATTTTATTTTGATGTTGGTTGTGATGGTGATTTTGTATTCTTATCTTCTTTTGGTTTTGCTGTAGTGAAGTTATTTATATCCTGGATTTTTTTGAGGGGGTTGTATGTTTTTGCTTAAGTTAACCTTCTCAGGTTGGAGATTTCCTTCTAGTATCATCTGTAGGACAGAGTTTGTACATAGATATTGTTTAAATTGGTTTTGTCATGGGATATCCTATTTTCTCCACCTATGGTAATAGAAAGTTTTACTGTGTATAGTAGTCTGGATTGGTGTATGTGGTCTCTTAGGGTTTGTAAGACTTATGCCCAGGTTTTTCCTGCCTTCATGGTCTCTGCTGAGAAATCTGGTATGATTCTGATAGGTTTGCATTATATGTTACTTGACCTTTTTCCCTGGCAGCTTTTAATGTTTTTTCTTTGTTCTGTACATTTTGTGTTTATGTGATGAGAGGGTTTTCTTTTCTCATCCAATATATTTGGTCTTCTGTAAGCCTATTTCATGCTTCTAGGCATTTTTTTCTTTAGCTTGAGGTACTTCTCTTCTATTATTTTCTTGAAAATATTTTCTGTGCTCAACTTCCTTAGTCATCAGAGAATGGCAAATCAAACCAACTCTGAGGTTCCATCTTTAATCCATCAGAATGGCTAAGTTAAAAACTTAGCCCAGAAAACCATACCCAGAAAGATATACATGGTATACACACAATTATAATTGGACACTAGCCCAACAGAGATGTCTCTTGAAGATCTTCACTTAGTTGGAGATTGGGATAGATACTAGGACTTCCTATTGGGACTTCTGGTGAGAGAGGTAAGTGACAATGGGGAAATAGGAGCATCCAGAGGGTCTTAGAAACCTACAAGAAGACCATTAAGGCTGGCAGATCAGGACCCAGGTGGGTCTGCTCAAACTACTGTGCCAAACAAGGACAATGCATGCAGTAACCTAGAAACCCTATACAGATCTAGCCAATAGACAGCACATTTTCCACAATTGTGTGGACAGCAGGGACTGACTCAGACATGAACTCTGGTGTCCCCTATTTTATCACTTCCCTGTGGTGGGGAGACCTGGTGACACTCAGAGGAAGAGTAAGCAGGCTACTAGGTGGAGCCTTGATAGGCTGTGATCTTACACTGGGTGATGAGGTCCCCATCTGTAACAGACCTAGTAGAGGGGAATAGGATGAAAGAGGGAGGTAGTGGGGAACAGAAAGATACAATTGAGAGGCTAACAATTGAGATATAATCTGAATAAATTACTTAAATAAAAAGAAATCTCAAAAAGGAAAAAAAAGAAACGTATTTTCTGAAGGTCTGGGAATCTTCTTATAATCCTATTATTCTTAGTTTTTTTTCTTTTCATGATGTTTTTCCTCCTCCTCCTCCTCCTCCTCCTCCTCCTCCTCCTCCTCCTCCTCCTCCTCTTCTTCTTCTTCTTCATGATTTGTGTCAGGGATTTTTTTTTAGACTTAACATTTTCTCATTTATTTCTTCCGTTGTATCTTTTATACCTGAGATTCTTTACTTCATCTCTTATAGTCTGTTGCTGATGCTTACATTTGTCGTTCCCTTTCCCCCTTGATTTCTCTTTCAGGATTTCCTCAGTTTGTGCTTTCTTTATTTTTTCCATTTTCAGATAATGTACCATTTTATTTGTATTTTTTTTATTTCATCGAGTGATTTTTTTTTCACTTCCTCGTTTAAAGTCTCAATCTGTTTGGCTATATCTTCATGAATTTCTTTAAAGGCTTCCTCTTTAAAGGCAGTCATCATTTTCATTAGCATAGCTTTAATGTAATTTTCTTCTGTTTCATTTGTGTTATGGTCTCCATGGCCTCTTTCTGGTGGATAACAGTGTTCTGAAGGTCCCATGCTGCTCTTGCTTTTGTTGCTTTGTTTTTATACTGGCCTTTAGCTATCTAGTTGTATCTGGTGGTGTCTGGTTCCCACTGGAGTTCTCCAGGGTGCCAGAAGAACCCTGGGCAGGGAGTTGGATGTTCCTATAGGAGCTCTCCTCAGATTGGTGTGGTGTACATACTCTGTATGGCATGTGGTTCTCATGGAATTGCCTGTGGCTCTCCTCAGATGTGTGATCCTTGGGACTGTCTGGGCTCCTCAGGAGTCTGGGGCCCATCTTTTTGCAGGGGAAGTCCCTAAGTCAGTTTTCCTGCCACAGACCCTCTTGCTCTGAGAGGTAAATGAGTTCCTGCTGTGAGTATAGAGATCTGGTTGTTCTTTTTTTCAAGACAGGTTGCTCTTTGTATTGATAGCTGGTGCTGTCTCTGTGGATCTAGGACAATAGGGGTTTGAGGTTGGAGCTGTGTATCTAGGTACCCAGAAGGTATCCACCTTAAGATGGTGGGAGTATGTGGGTGACTAAAGGCTTAGACCATGCACTGGTGGAACCTGCATCCATTTACTAGGATTAGCTGGATGACCTGAGGTTGGACCATTCTTTCTATCACCATGGCCTTTCCTCTCATCTGGGAAATACAGATGATAATTATTTGGGGTCCACTGCCATGGCCTGTTGGTTGTTCTGTAGTTACTGTTTTGCTGATACCATACCATGTGTGATTAATACTACCTTCTTGGATCTCCCCCAAGAAACACTGTCTTCACAGCAAAGCCTTGAAATATTTTTCTATCACTTGGCAACAAGCTAATGAAAGTATAAGTATATTTCCTACTCATTCTTTGTATATCCAAACTCCAGTGCCTTCAAGAATTAACTAAAATGGTACCCAAAGAAATAACATTTGGCTAATAGATGTGTTTTATTTCACAGAGTTTGTAAAATTAAAGTATGTGCATGTAGGCTTTTAACTTTTTCAAACCTACTTTATTTGGGGTTCTTTAATACGTACACTTCCCTTACAACCAACCTACCATATATAGGACAGAAAAGTGGTTAACAGGATCAGAAGAGAAGGATCTATTTTATTCTCAGTTCCTTGGAACACTTCCACTGGCATAGTCAGCAGGAATCCAATAAACCAGTTAAACAGTAAACCATCAATTCAGTGAAGATGACTGTAACTGCAGCTGTTAGAACCCAGAACAGCAGCTGGAGCCTGGAGGAGCCTCATAGCCTTTGCTGCAGTGCTTCCATCTAGGAGTGCCTTGAAGTGGAGTGATGAACACCCAAGTCCAAATAAGAGCCCTGACTCTTGCTTTGGGTGTATATATATACATATATCTGAAGCTCAATTTGAGTAATATTATGGCTATCTAGTCTTCATCCACATCAAAGACTTAAGAAGGAAATATTATCTAATATAAAAGAAGTGCGGACAAGCAGCTTCCAAATTTACAGACATGACAGAGAATGTTGACTTCCTGGGCAGTCAGCAAAGGTTTGTCTGCATAGTTGGGGTATTGAATCTTCAGCCTACATGCCCAGAATATCTGACAGACTTTTCAGTGAAGCAGGAATTTTGAAAGACTAGCCCACCTAGTTTCTGCAAAGCTGAACAATTTCCCAGTGTCATGCTTGATCACAGTTTGGACAGTCAGTCTGCTATCAGCTGTAGAGATAAGAACGGTTTTTCTGTCCAGTGGCTATTTTGCCACATTTTTTTCTTTGATGCCCAACATCTTCATTGAAGTAGATTGGAGGTGCCGCCAGGAACAGATACGTCTCCCCTTCAGAAAACTCTGTCTTATTAAATATCAAATTCTGAAGATCTCTGATGTGTTTGAAGACCAGCTATCTATTTACTATAGTGCATAATCATACCTATCTATCTACCTCTCATCTATCTATTAATCTATCTTTGTATCTATCTATCAGTCATTGACTTATCTATCTCAGTATATCTAAATAGACAAGAATTCTAGAAACAAGAAGCTGTTTCTAACTATGTACTATCTGCTTACCCTTGAAAACATATACAAGATGTTTACATCTACTACACTGTAGCATTTGTGCTACATAATGCACCAATCTATAAGTATAGCAGAATGTCATTAAGAATCATTCCATTGATCTTTTTTCTCTTGTAGACAAGTGGTATTTCGTTCTACCCTAAGATTCTGAACTATCCAGTCTCTAGTTTTTGGTCATTCAAGCAGCATAAAGCATGAACTTCCTTTCTTGAGGTGGACATCAAGTTAAATCCAACACGTGTTGGCCATTCCCACAAATTTTGTACTACGATTGTGATGGGTGATAAGTATGGATCTATTTGTGTTTTTATACATGTAGATATACAGTTTGACCTTTATCATTTGTTGAATATGCTTTTTTTCTGTGTGTATTTCTTGCTTCTTTATCAAAATTCAGCTTTCATAAGTGTGTGGGCTTATGTCTGGGTCTTTGAGATGATGCCATTTGGTCATTCCCCCACCTATTTTCAGTTTCTTTATGTGATGGATTACATTTATTGATTTTCATATGTTGAACCATGCCTGCATCTCTGGGATGAAGCCTACTTTATCTTCATTTATGATCTTTTTTATATGATCTTGGATTTGGTTTGCAAATATTTTATTGAGGACATATATATATATGGAAAATTTATCTGCAATTCTCTACCTTTCTTGAATGTTTATGTGGTTTTGGTATTAGGGTAACTATGCCCTCACAAAATTGACTGATCAATGTTGTTGTTGTTTATATTTTGTGCAATAATATGTGGAGGGTCGATGTTAACTCTTCTCACAAGTCTGGTAGAATTCTACACTAAAACCATTTGGCCCTGGTCATTTTTTTAAATTGTTGTTGAGAGATTTTTAATGATGACTTCTATTTCTCTAGGGGTTATATATCTATTTTAATTGATATTTGTTCTTGATTTAACTTTGTAAGAGGTCCTTATCTAGAAAATTATCCATTTCTTTTAGGTTTTCCAATATGATAGAGTATAGGTTTTTAATTTGTGTTCTTATGATTCTCTGGGTTTCTGTAGTATTTGTTGTTATGTTCCACTTTTTGTTATTGATTTTATTAATTTGAATATTCTCTCTCAACTTTTTAGCTAGGCTTAATGAGCTTGTTTATCTTGCTGATTTTCTGAAAAAAAAAACTCTGTTACTTTGATTCTTTGTCTTGTTCTCTTTGTTTCTATTTTATTGATTTCATCCTCAGTTTGTTTATTACTTGCCTTCTACTCCTCTTAGGTGGTGTTACTTTGTTTTGTCCTTACAGCTTTTAGGTGTGCTGTTAAAATTTCTACTATGAGATAGCTCCATTTTTAATGTAAGTGCTAAAAGCTATCAATTTTCCTCTTAGCACAGCTTTCATTATAACACAAAAGTTTATATATGCTGTGTATTCATTTTCATTGAATCCTCTGACGTCTTTAGTTTCTTTATTTCTGTTTTAGATACATTTTTATTTAGTAGAGAATTGTTCAGTTTCCATGAGTTTGTAGACTTCCTATTGTTATTGATGATGATAATTTCCTTTAATCATGGTGATTTGATAGGATGCAGAGAATCATTTCAATTTTCTTGTACATTTTCAGATTTGCCTTGTGTCTGAGTTTGAGGTCGATTTTGGAGAAAGTTCTATGATGCGCTAAGATGAAGGTATATGCTTTTGGGTTTGTGTAAAATGTACTGTAACTATATACTCTGGTGTCCCCAATTTGATCACTGCCCACTGGCAGGGTGGCCTTGCAGATACACAAAGGAAGGGAATACAAGCTATTCTCATGATACCTGTTGGATTGTGACCAGACTGTGGGGGAAAAGGGAGGGAGGATGGGAATGGGAAGATGAAAGCAAAAGGATATCGATCATCATATAATGTGAATACATTAAATTAAATAAAAATCAATTTTAAAAAAATGTGCTGTAAATATCTCTTAGTTTCATTTGGCTTATATTGTTTGTTAGCTCCAATATTTCTGTTTAGATTTTGTCTGAATAATCATTAGTGAGAATGGGGTATGGAAATCTCCTGCTATCAGTGTGTGAAGGTTAATATATGACTTAAACTGTAACAGTGTTTCTTTTACAAACTCTGATACCTTTGTGCTTGAGGATAGATGTTCAGAGTTGAAATGTCATCTTGGTAGAATTTTTCTTTGATGAGTATGTAGCATCCTTTCCCATATATTTTCATTAATTCTGTTTTGAAGTCTATTTTACTAGATATTAAAATGGCTACACCAACGTATTTCTTAGGCCCATTTTTCTTGGAATATATTTTCTGAACCTTTTACTCTTAGGTAATATCTATCCTTGATGTAGAGTATGTTTTAAGGATGCAACAGAATGATGCTTCATAATTTTTCATCATTTATGTTGGTCTGTGTTTTTTTTCATTAGATAAATATTGAAAAATATCAATAACCAATGATTCTTGATTACTGTTATTTTGATGGTGGTGATGGTTGTAGTGGTGATGGTGGTAGTGATGGTGATGGGGGTGATGGTGGTGGTGTGTGTTTCTTTTTTTGTTTTTCTGGTGTGACATTATTTCCTATATTTTCCTCAGTGTAGTTAACTTCCTTAGGTTAAAATTTTCCATTTAGAACCTTCTGTAATGCTGGATTTGAAGATATATATTATTTAAACTAGATTTTTTATCATGGAATGCCTTATTTTATCCATCCATAGTAATAGAAAGTTGAAGGGGAGATAAACCTTTTTCTGTTTTGATCCCAAGGGTGGGACAGAGAAGAAGGCAGGATGTTTACCACTTATATGTGAGAAAGCAGTATGTTTTTCCACATAGAAGTCAAACTACTTCATGGGGGAGCTTGGTAAAAAATATTCTTGAACAGACTGAGAGGATATATATATGTATGCCCCCAAACAAGAGAGAAGCTTTTTGTTGGGACTTGGTTTTTGGCTGTTCATCCCTGCACTTCAAGAGGCTCCTAAGGAGAACTGATCCATGGAAAGTTTCAAGGCTTTGGACTCCAGCTGAGGCTTGAGGGTCCAGCTGCAGCTCCTGGTTCCAGCAACAACTTTGATGGAATTGCTGGTCTGCTGAAATCCTGCTGACTACGCCAGGGACTGACATCCTTAAGGTTTCATTTTAGTGTTTTTTAGTATCCTTTTCTGATTGTTTGGATTAGTCAGGTTGTTAGGGAGGTAGGGTTATTTAATACGTTCATAATAAAATATAATTGATAATAAAATTGAGCCTACAGAAAGTTCTGCTGTATATAGTTATCTGGCTTGGGATCTGTGGTCTCTTCTGAGTCCAGGTCTGTTTTGGTATTACAGTGTCCACTGAGAATTCAGATAAAATTCTAATAGATCTGCCTTTATGAGTTACGTGCCTTTTTTTCCCTTGTAGTTTTTAATATTCTTTCTTTGTTCTGTATGTTTAGTGTTTTGATTATTATGTGGTGAGGTGACTTTATTTTCTGATCCTACTTGGTGTTCTGTATGCATTTTGTACCTTTCTATAAACTTTTCTTTAGGTTAATTTTTTTCTTCATAATTTTGTCAAAAATATTTTCTGGGCCTTTGATCTGTTATTCTTCTCCTCCCTATAGTCCCAAAATTATTAGTTTTGCCCCTTTCATAATGTTCCAGATTTCTTTGGTGTGTTATGTTAGGAATTTTCTAGATTTAGCATTTTCTTGGCAGATATATCCATTTCTTCTAAGGTACCATGAATGCCTGAGATTCTCTCTTCGATCTCTTCTATTCTACTGGTGAAACTTATCTCTATATTTCCTGTTTAAATTTCTAAATTTTTCATTTCCAGAATCCTCTCACCTTGTGTTTTATTGGTTCTATTTCTATTTTCAGTTCTTGATCAGTTTTATTCATTTCATTCAACTGTTTTTTTTTTCCACTTTCATTAAAGGACTTCTTTATTTCCTTCAGTTGTTTGTGTTTTCCTGGATTTCTTTAAGTGATTTATTCATTTCCTCTTTAAGGCCCTTTATTTTTTTTTATTGGTTTTAAGGTATTTTTCCTATGCTTCAACTATGACGTAATATTCAGGACCTGCTGTGGTAGGATAGCTGGGCTCTAATAGAGACATATTATCCTAGCTGCTTTGGTTGTGATTTCTTATGCTGGTGTCTAGGCATGTGGGTTTGGGGTAATTATAGGCTTAGGAGCTGATTTCTGGGTTTGTCTTTGTTGAATGCACATTTTGATCCTTAGTTTCTGTTTCTTGTCTAGATTTTCAGAGAATATAATGGCTGTGTGTTGCTTGTTTTACTGGCTTGCTCAGCTGGTATGATCACAGAGAAGGGCTGCTGGTGTTGCAGGTAAGACTGTATCTATCAGTGGGGATAGGGTGGTTAGAAAGGTCTGTGAGATCCACAGGAGATGTGGGTAAAGGGAAGGAGAGGGTGCAATTCATGCTCCGTTGCAGCACAAGGATGATCCTAAAGTATTTGATCAACATAAAGAGTAGAGAAGGCCTGTAGGCAGCACAACTGATTTTCTGGTAGGTGTTTCCTGTGGTGGAGCAGGGGGAGTCTACCTGATTGGGGAATCAAGTACAGCAATGAGTGGAGGTTCAGAGGACAACAAGGGATGGTCTGTGAGATCTAAGGGAGGTGTGGATGGGAGTGCATAATGTTGTAGCTGGTACTCTGTTGCAGTTTGTGGGGGACAAACCTGAGGGACTGGTTGTTGGGGTTCAGAGAGTGGAGAAGGTTTACCTGGTCTTCTGGTATGCATGACCTCAAAATAGGCTGTTTTAAACTGTTACCCTTTGCAATAATTTCTGAGATTATTTTTTAAATTAATTTATTTATTCAGTTTACACCTTGGTCATAACCACATCCTGTACCCTATCCCCACCCCTATTCCTCAGAAAGGAGGAGCCCCACTTCCAATACACCTAAGCTCTTCAGGCTGCTTCAGGACTGAACATGTCCTCTTACCCTGTGACCTAGCAAGGCAGTCCCACCAGGTGGAAGTGATCAAAAAGCTGGCAACAACTGAGTCCATTTTAGAGAAAGTTCATGTTCCCCTTACTAGAGGACCCACATGAAGCCTGAGCTTCCCTACTTCTTTGTAGGGGCCCTAGTTCCAGTATATGCATGGTCCATGGGTGATGATTCAATCTTAGCAAGCCTCTCTGGGTCCTGGTTAGTTGGTCTTCTTGTGGAGCTCCTGTCTCATCCAGGTCTTTTTTTCCTTCCCCCACCTTTTTCACAAGGTTTTCTGTGCATTGCCCAATGTTTGACTGTGAGTTTCAGTATCTATTTCAACGTGTTGCTGGGTGGAGTCCTCCAGAGGATAACTCTAATAGGCTCCTGTCTGCAAGCATAGAAACATATCATTAACAGTGTCATAGGTAGGTCTTGATTTGGGACAGGTATTGGTTAGACATTTTCTCAATCTCTGCTCCATCTTTATTCCTACATGTTGTGTAGGGAGAGTGAGTTTTGGGTTAAAATTTTGTGGGTGAGTTGGTGTTTTCCTCCCTCCACCAGGAGACATGCCTAGTTATAGGGCATCCTTTTCAGTCTCTATAACCTCTACTACTATGAGTCTCCATTAGAGTCCCCCTAATATCCTCCCAGGAACAAATCCTGACTTAGATCTCTAGCTTGTCACAGAGATGTTCCCACCTACAGTTTCTTTTTTCTCTACAGGTCTTCTGTCCTCCTATCCCTGCTTTCCCTAGGTCTGATCTCCACCCTTATGTCTCTATAAGAGCCTTCTTCTACCTGGTTCCCTCTCTTCAACCTCTATCCTATTTCTCCTTCTAAGTGAGGTTTAAGCTTCCTCTCTTGGATCTTCCTTGTTACTTATCTTCTTTGTGTTTGTGCATTATAGTATATTTATCTTATGTTATATGGCTAAAATCCACTTATAAATGAGTTCATACCATGTGTGTCTTTCTGGGTCTGGGTTACCTTACTCAGGATGATCTTTTCTCATTTCATCCACTTGCATGCAGATTTTATGATTTTTTATTTAAGATTTTATTTTATTTTGTTTAGCATATACATTTATATTTTTAGATATAAGTAGAAAAATTACATACAGCAAGAAGAACCACAAAACAATTAGGGAACATGTAAATGTTACACCAAGGTGTTTTGGCTAATGGCATTTGGCAACCTTGTAGAAAACATCTTCCCTGTCTTGGTTAGTCGAAAAATCTGAATGAGAATCAATATCTATCATCTCTTATTGCTGTCCATTCAAAACCTCTATTTAGACCTAAAAACATCTTAACCCCTAAACAGCTTAGATTAAGTGCAAGACTAAACTATCTGGTCTTCAACCCCATCAAAGACTTGAGAAGGAATAAAAGTTAATTATTTGAGTGAACCAGAAGTGCAGGTTAGCAGCTTCCAAAATGAGAGGGGAAAAAAATGTCAAAGACAGTTTACTGCCTAAACAGTCACCCAAAACTCTGTATAATGTTGGAGAATCATCTTTGGCTTTCTGGACCAAAATAGCTGACATACATATTTGTGAGACAGGAACTATTGAAGATTTTCTTAACCTGTCTTGGCAGAGTCTGGTTGTTGACTCTGCCTGCACCCAAGCTTGCCCATTTTTAGCCAGAATTCTGTCTGTGACAGAAATGAGGACGTTTGGCCCAGTGGATTGTTTGCCACATTTGAAGCCATCAACATAAGGAAGAATTATGAGTCTCATCATCTTTCTGAGGTAGGTTGGGAATTGCCAGGAGTTAACCTGTCTTCTTGTCAAAGAATTTTTAAGATGTTAATAGCTTCATAATGCCATATTCTGTATATCTCTGAGGCTTTGAATTCTTTCTAACTAATTTACCTTATCTAACTATAGGATTATATCTATCTATTAAACCTAGGATGCATATTCTTATGATTAAAAATACACTGATAGTTGACATGACCATAATTTGATCAACTAATAAATGGCTTGTATTACTTAATTATCCCAATCAGCCTGCAATAGCACTTTTCAGGTATTGGAA
This sequence comes from Acomys minous, assembly GCF_964271855.1. Classification (NCBI taxonomy): domain Eukaryota; kingdom Metazoa; phylum Chordata; class Mammalia; order Rodentia; family Muridae; genus Acomys; species Acomys minous. Next base: position 64,230,270 of record NC_140493.1, on the reverse strand, counting down.
GTAAGTTTTGTATTATAATTGAGTTGTATGTGTTCAGTGCCTCATATTGGAGTAGAAATGTATATTATATGTGTGGACAATAGTATTAAATTTAAATTCTATATCAATGTAACAAAGGTAATCTCATATTGTGTCAATATACAAAATTCTTTTCCATGCCTTTATTATTTCCAGGCATCTATTCCTCTTCCTTGTGTTTGCTTCTTTAATTTCCAGAGTTTTCAGGTATTTCATTAAGTTGCTAGTATGTGATGTCTCCAATTTCTTTATGAAGGCACCTAGTGCTATGAAGTTTCCTTTTAACATTGCGTTCATTGATCCAAAAGGATTGGATATGTTGTGCCTACATTTTTATTTAATTCTATGGATCTTTCATTTTTTTTCTTTATTTCATTCCTGACCCAGTTGTCATTGAGTAAAACATCACTCACTTTCCATGTGTTTATATGCTTTTTGTTAATTCTATTGGGTTTTTTTCCTTTTTTTTATTAATTTATTCTTGTTACATTTCAATGGTTATCCCATCCCTTGTATCCTCCCATTCTTCCCTCCCTCCCATTTCCCCCTTATTCCCCTCCCCTATGACTGTTCCTGAGGGGGATTACCTCCTCCTGTATATGCTCATAGGGTATCAAGTCTCTTCTTGGTAACCTGCTGTCCTTCCTCTGAGTGCCACCAGGTCTCCCCCTCCAGGGGACATGGTCAAAGGTGAGGCACCAGAGTATGTGAGAAAGTCATATCCCACTCTCCACTCTACTGTGGAGAATGTTCTGACCATTGGCTAGATCTGGGTAGGAGTTTAAAGTTTTATGGCCTATATTGTCCTTGGCTGGTGCCTTAGCTTGAGCGGGACCCTGGGGCCCAAATCTGCCTATCACAACAATGTTCTACTTGTAGGGCTCTAGGACCCTCTGGATCCTTCTACTTTGCCATTCTCCCATGCTGCTTCTCTCATCTAGAGTCCGAATAGAATGTCCTCCCCTCTGTCTCAGTTTCCTGGTAAGTGAAGGCTTTCATGGGACATGCCTCTTGGGAAAATATGCAGATATAAGTGAGTATATACCATTTGAGTCTTTCTGCTTCTGGCTTAACTCACTCATTATGATCATTTCTAGCTCAATCCATTTATCCACAAACTTTGGGAATTCCTTGTTTTTAATAGCTGAGTAGTATTCCATAGTGTATATGTACCACAGTTTCTTTATCCATTCTTCTACTGATGGACACTTAGGCTGTTTCCATGTTCTGGCTATTATGAATAAGGCTGCTATGAACATGGTTGAGCAAATTTTCTTGTTGTGTGCTGGAGCATCTTCTGGGTATATTCCAAGGAGTGGAATAGCTGGGTCTTGAGGAAGCCCTATTCCCATTTTTCTGAGATAGCACCAGATAGATTTCCAAAGTGGTTTTACTAGTTTGCATTCCCACCAGCAATGAAGGAGTTTTCCTCTCTCCCCAAATCCTCGCCAGCATGTGGTGTCACTTGAATTTTTGATCTTAGCCATTCTGATGGGTGTAAGATGAAATCTCAGAGTTGTTTTGATTTGCATTTCCCTGATGATTAAGGAGGTTGAGCATTTCTTTAAGTGCTTCTCAGCCATTTGATATTCCTCTGTTGAGAATTCTCTGTTTAGTTCCAAGCCCCATTTCTCAATTGGGTTATTTGGTTTGGTGGTGTTTAATTTCTTGAGTTCTTTATATATTTTGGATATTAGACCTTTGTCAGATGTAGGGTTGGTGAAGATCTTTTCCCAGTCTGTAGGCTGTCGCTTTGTTCTCTTGACTGTGTCTCCTGCCTTACAGAAGCTTCTCAGCCTCATAAAGTCCCATTTATTAATTGTTGACATTAATGTCTGGGCTGTTGGTGTTCTGTTCAAGAAGTTGTCTCCTGTGCCAATATGTTCCAGGCTCTTCCCCACTTTTTCTTCTAAGTGACTTAGTGTCTCTGGTTTTATGTTGAGGTCTTTAATCCACTTGGATTGAGTTTTGTGCAAGGTGACAAATAAGGGTCCAGTTGCATTTTTTTACACATAGACATCCAGTTAGATCAGCACCATTTGTTGAAGATGCTATCCTTTCTCCTTTGAGTGGATTTGGCTTCTTTGTCAAAAATCAAGTGACCATATGTGTGTGGATTCGTATCTGGGTCTTGGATTCGATTCCACTGATCAACTAGCCTGTTGCTGTGCCAGTACCATGCTGTTTTAATTACTATTGCTTTATAGTACAGTTGGAGATCAGGTATGGAGATTCCTCCGGAGCACCTTTTATTGTACAAGGTTGTTTTAGCTATTGTGAGTTTTTTGTTTTTCCATATGAAGTTCAGAATTGAACTTTCAATGTCATTAAAAAATTGTGTAGGTATTTTGATAAGGATTGCATTGAATCTGTAGATTGCTTTTGGTAGGATGGCCATTTTTACTATGTTAATTCTCCCAATCTATGAGCAAGGAACTGAGTGTTCTGCCCAGCTTGTGTCTCAGCAGGAGAGCTGCGGCTGCGCTGAGTTGGTGCCTAGGGTGGAAGTGAGTGCTCTGCCTTGCTGGTGTCACAGCAGGAGAACTGCGGCTGTGCTGAGCAAGCGCCTAGGGTGGAGCTGAGCACTCCGTCCAGCTTGTGCCACAGCAGGAGTAATGCGGCTGCGCTGAGCTGGTGCCTAGGGTGGAAGTGAGTGCTTGGCTCAGCCTGTGTCTTTTGCAGGGGAGCTGTGGCTGTGCTGAGGTGTTGCCTTGGGCAGAATTGCTTGCTAAGCTGAGCCAGTGTCTCCACGGCACAGCGCACTGAGCAAACCCGGGACTCTGGGGCTGAACTGTCTGCCGAGTCCAGTTTGGGTCTCAAGTCACCATGCAACCCAAATCCTGTCCAGACTCCCCTCTCCTGCAGCAACTCCCACCATCCACCACACCAATCGCCTCCACTGGAAGGCTCTGAGCTGCAAACCTCAGCCACCGCCGCTGGTGCTGCTGGTGCCGCTGGTGACACTGCTGTCTCTGTCACTGCTGCTCTAATCCGAGAAAATCTGTGCTCCTCCCATGTGCAGGGGCAAGGAGGTCCTCTGCACCCTGGTCCCTCTAAACCGTGGAGCACTCCTGCTGCTGTGGTGTGGGGACTTGGTGTTCCTGGCTGAGAAATCTATGCAATTCCCTGAATTGTTCACTGGAGCTTCCAAACACAGTCCACACTGTTCACCGCCATCTTGGGTCTCCTCTGTTAATTCTATTGCTTGGCTTTAGGCCATGGTGTTCTGATAAGATGCAGAGGATTATTTCATTTTAAAAAATCTTTTGGAGCCTGTTTCATGACCAATTATATGGTCAGTTTTGCAGAATAGACTGTTCACTGTGGAACAAAGAAGAAGATATATTCTTCTCTGCTTGAGTAAAAAGTTCTGTGGATATCCAGTAGGTCATTTTGATTCATGATCTCTGTTAGCTTGATTGTTTCTCTATTTAGTTTCTGCCTTGAAGATCTGTCCATTGGTGAGAGTGCGGTGTTGAGGTTCTCCTGCTACTATTATGTTGGGATCAATGTGTAATTTAAACTTTAAAAGTATTTCTTTTATGATTGCAGATGCCCAAGTATTTGGGCCATAGATATTCAGGATAATGATGTATTTTCCTTTTGATGAGAACAAAGTGTCTGTCTCTATCTTTCTTGAACAATTTTAATTGAAAGACTACTTTATGGAATATTAGAATGGCTACTTCCACTTGCTTGCTGGGTCTGCTTGGAAAATCTTTTTGCAGCCCTTTACTCTCAGGTAATGTCTATCTTTGTTGGTGAGATGTGTTGCTTGAATGCAGAAGAATGTTATATCTTGTTTTTGCATCCATTTTGTTAGCCTGTATCTTTTTACTGAGGAGTTAAGGCCATTGATGTTGAGAAATATTAGTGATCAGTGGTTATTGGAGCCTTTTATTGTGGAGTTGGTGGTGATTGTGTGTGCTTGTCCCTGTTTTGGTTTTGCTGTTGTGAAATTATCTATATACTGTGTTTTTTTGGTTGTAGTTGACTTCATTGTGTTGGGAGTTTACTTCTACTATCTTCTGTAGAACAGGGAAGATGTCTAGATATTGTTTAAGTGTGGTTTTGTCATGGAATATCTTGATTTCTCCATCTGTGGTGGTTGAAATTTTTTCTGGATATAGTAGTCTGGCTTGGCACCTGTAGTCTTTTACAGTCTGGATTACTCAGCCCACACCCTTTTCGCTTTCATGGTCTCTGATGAGAAGGCAAGAGTAATTATGATGTGTCTGCCTTTTTATGTTACTTAGCCCTTTTCCTTTGCTGCTTTTAATATCCTTTCTTTGTTCTACATATTTAGTATTTTGATTATTGTGTTGTAGGAGGAATTTCTTTTCTAGTCTAGCCTATTTGGTGTTCTGTAGGACTCTTGTATATTCAAGGATCTCTCTGTTTTTTAGGTTGGAGAAATTTTCTTCATGATTTTCTTTAAAATATTTTCTAGTCCTAGGGACTCTACATCCTCCTTTTCATCTAATCCTATAATCCTGAGGTTATACCTTCTCATTGTATCCTTGAGTTCTTGGATGCTTTGTGTCATGAATTCTTCTGTTTTAATATTTTCTTTGAGAGATGTATCAATTTCATCTATTGTAATTTTAGCCTCTGAGATTTTCTCTTCCATCTGTTGAATTCTGTTGGTTATACTTATCTGTTTAATTCCTGAGTTCTTCTTGATGTATGTTTTCTTAATTGTTTCTAATTCCATTTTCATGTCTTGAACAGCTTTATTCATTTCCTTCATGTGTTTGATTGTGGCTTCCTGTTTCTCCTCAATGGCCTCTATTTGATTGTATTTTCCTGGAATTCTGGGAAGGATCTATTAATTTCTTTTTTATAATTCTCAAATAATTGTATAAGCATAGCTTTGAGGTCATTTTCCTGTGATTTCAATGCATTAGAGTATCTGTTGTTATCTGGGCTTTCTAGTGGAGCCATGTTGTCTTGGTTTCTGTTGTTTGTCTTCTTACCCTTTCCTTTAGGCATCTGCTGAGAGGGCTTGGGATTTCTAAGCTGCCAGTCACAAGGCTGAGTACCTTTGGAAGGCAGGTGCTTCATTTCCTGGATTGGAAGACACTGGCCTCCTGGAGCTAGATTCATCTAAGTTCTGTCGCCTAGGATCCAGTACTTAGTAGGGTTCCTCTTACTACTTGCTCTCCTCAGAGTAATCAGCCACCGACTAGAACAGTGGCTTGGAGACCAAAATGCTGTGTTGTTTCCACTGTGCTGATCCTTTGTTCTGCAGAGGACCTACCCTGCTCTACTGCTCAGAATAGTGCACAGTGCTTGGAGCTTGTTATTCCCAAACGCAGAAGATCTTGATGGGGAAGGAGGTGGGTGTGGGAGTGGAGGTATAGGCTTCTTCTTCTAGTCCTCAATTTTTTTACTTAGAGAAGTCCCCAAGACTGTGATATAGATCATAAACATGTTCAGTCATGAGTATTGTTGAACCACAGAACCTTTTTTTCCCAGGGGTTCTGCACTCCCTCCAGTATTCAGAGGAGTGCACAGTGCTCAGGGATTTGTGACATCCAAACCTGGGGCATGTGCAGCTGTGATGGGGGTTGTGGGGAGGCTTCTTCTGAACGTTCTCAATTGATCAGTCTGAGAAGTCAGTCCTCAAGATTGTGTTTTGGAATATTAGCGCACCTGTTTTGCTGTGCTGTGCAGTGCCTCCTAGGTTTTGGACACCGCCAAACCACCATACTGCCACACAAAACCTCTGTTCTTGATGGAGTCTGTGTTCTCTTCTGTATTCAGAGGAGTGCAGGGTGCTTGAAGTTTGTGCCTTTAAACTGGGAGTTGTCCTCCTGTGATAAGGTAGGAACTTGGTGCTCCTGGTTTGTTCCCTTCAGTCCATTTCCCAGCCTCTGATCCTCTGCTCTCTAGACATGGTATATAGTGTGTTCCACCATCTTATAAATTCTTAATTGGACTTTCTGCACACTGGGCACAGTTCTAAGTCCTTTAAAAGTCACAGAGTTTTATTACCTTAACAACGGTGTATATTACAGAGGAAGGTAGGGAGCCATATGAGGCTAATGACTTGGCCTAAAAGTCACCCATGCTGTCACAAGTAAGACCAGGATTTGTGCCAAACAGCTCATGCCATCAACCCTAGCTACACCTCTCACCACACATAACCAAAGCCTCCAAATCTCAAATTTATATGCTACTTGTTTCCAGTTCATCACCTCTTATCCTTATAAAGTTTCAAGATTCAAATGCATTTCTCCCATAACTGGATCACACATTAGGTTCAGTTCCTTAGGCTAACCTATTTTAAGCATACTCAAATTTAAAACTCATGGTATGGGTGATTTAAAATAACTATGGCACCCAGACCATTGTCCCTGGACAGAGATTGGTGACTAGGTCTTGTCTTTCATCCAATTCTTGCAAATTACTGTGACTACACCACAGCCTAGCTGGATAATTCTGAAGTTGGCCTTAAAGAAGAAAACAGAAGGATAGATTAATGATGCATGCTGTGGAGAAATGAGGCCTGAAAACTGGCTGATTTCCATTTTTCTTCAGATTTATAGAAATGCTGGCTATCAGGTAAAGCTTGTGACCTTTTCACTTCTTTACTTGAGTCTGAAGAAATAGTATAAGAGAGTATGGGTATTGGGGTAAAATTTAATAGGCTGTGTTTGTTTCTCTTAGTACATTTCTTAACCATGATATCACAAAAATAATTGAGACTGTGTTATATTTATTTATAAAGCTTTGTACCACAATCTTGAGCAGTTTAAGTCTGTTATTAACCCTCTGTTATTCTGACTGCATCTTTGCCAAAAATCCCCAAGTTACTTACTTTTTAGTTCTTTCTTTGCTCTAGCTGCACCTTCTTCATCTCTCCTGCACCTCTGCCTATGACTGAATCCCCTACTTCCTTTTCTAGTCCCGCCCCCACACACATCTGGCAGGAAGTACAGACATTTTCTCTCACCTGCTGAGTAATTGGCTGTAACCTGCTTTATTGGTGTACCAGCAGACAATGGGAGAGCAATGAATACACAATATTGAGAAAGGAGATTCTTAGAACAAAGATTGCCATCAAATATGGGTGATATAGAAAACAGCATTTGAATTACACAGAAACCTTAGGCCAACAGAACAAAACTCTGAGATCAGATAGATTGACTTCAGCAACAGATTGGTGAGCTGATAAAAAGTTTGGCTGGGGTAGGGCTTATGTGATAGCCACAGATGGTTAGAAGCATGGGTAATTTAGAAGTCTAGTGTCCCTACATCAGCGAAGGCTGCCACACTGTACTGTCTCTAAGAGATATAATTTTCCTATATTAATTAATATGGGAAATTATTATGGTAGTTTTCTTTAACCAGCTAATTCCCAATGATTGACATAGAGAGACTATGATTTATTATTAAGTTGTAAGCACAATGGTGGGTAGATTCTGAGCTTTTCTAATCTTAGTGCCTTTAAAACATACAGAAAAGCCAATTGCTTGCCAATTTGATGACTCCATCAGTCTGTCCATATGGCTACCTGCTCATTGTTCATCTTGCCTGAGGGTGACTCATTTCTCTCTGGCTTTCTTTCCTCCTGCTACTGTGTGGCCTTTTCTTCTCCTGTCCTGGACTCCTCAAGACAAGGCCAAGAACCTAAAACTCTGTATATAGCTTCTTCACAGCCACATGCTTCTGCATCTTTATTTAGCCAATCAAAGATTAGGAAACATTACTTATCATCATATGGTTACAGGATATATTTCAACATTAATAATAATGTCCATGGTAGGGTGGGTAGCCAGATCTTGAAGTATTAAAATCAGCATTTTAAAACACAGTTGGACCTTCTTTCAATAGCCATCATATACCATAAACATCTCCCATATATTCACTCAACAATGAATGACTTGGTCTATTTTCTGCTGCTATAACTTAAATCTGCAGACTGGGTAACTTATGGTGAAAAGAAGTTTATTTAGTTTACAGTTCTGGATGATGGTAAGTTTAAAAGCCAGATGCTAGCATCTTACCATAATCTTCTCTCACTGCATGAAAACATGGAAGGGGTCATCTGCTAGCAAAACAAATCAAGCACATGCTAGCTTTGTTTCTATTTTCTTCCTTTTAAAGCCACTGCTGAATCATATTCACACAGCATGCCAGAGTAATTCATGAAGACATTCCCAAAGACAGTCCCATAGGTCCAACAAGCTACAGAGTTGCTGAGATTACCAGGCAGTGTTGAGAATGTTGCAGAAAGATTTCTCTATGTCTTATTGATGGAATAGACAATACTTCCTCTGGGGATAGAGGACACTGCCCAGGAGAAGTAAATGGGAATTATTGAGAAACAGGGATTGAAGGACCCTAAAGAAGTATGTTCTCCTCACTTGTGAGCAAGACAACAGAAAAGCTAAACACATTCTCACCTAGGCAAGCAGAAACCCTTCTCCCAGCTGCACATTTGCCTTGAACTTTTTTCTTTTTAGATCATTTGGAGCAAGCAGATGACTGAAGAAGCCTGAATTATAAATTTATGAACGGAAATTTGAGCAGATGTTAACAATCAAGATGACATGTAAGATTTTTTTCATACCACATTTATAGCCCTGCCTCTTTCACAGAAATGGGAGATGTGGGTCATGAAAAGAGAGTTTTTGATCTTGGGGACAGTCTGGATCCAACATGGTGACCATGTGGCATAATAACGGAAATATTGAAAGAATAAAGGAAGAAAACACTAATCATCTCTCTGTATAACTGCTAAATGTTTATCTGTAGAATGTTCAAATGTATCTGTAAGGAGATTAATAATGCTCTGAACATTTTCCATGTTTTAAGTAGGTGAAATTGAAGCCTAGGGTTTGGACGAATATCTGCAGTAATCTAGTTGCTTGAGTTTTGTTTAGATTTGGTATAATAAAGATTGTTTTGTTTTGTTTTGTTGAAGGTCACAGACATAGAAGATTCTTCCAAATTTCACAGAAGAGTAAGAGCCAAGTAAGAAAGAGCTAATGATTGTTGTGAGGGATGGGAAAGACAGGCCTGGGAAACAGAGCTGTGATGGTACTGGAGATGGGAGTCAGAAAGTGAATCAAACTTCATATAGATTCTTCAAGTAAATAGTCTTTCTCTTTCTCCAGGATACATTTTAATATTCATAGTAGATCGTATCTATGTGATGTTTTATATCCATGTGAATGTATTATAAATCATACTAGGAACTACGAGGTTGATGACTAATTATAAAGAAGAACAAATATAGTGACATTCTATAAGCGTGTATTTGAAACTTATAAATTACGTATTCCTAAAATTCTCCACTTACCATTTTCCAAAAACACTTTCCTATGGGCAGCTGAGACTAGAACATAAAACCATGAAAAAACGGTGAGTGTGGGAAATCTTCCATGTACCTAAGCTGAAGGAAAAGGAAGATGCTGTATTAAAACACAAGGCCAGAGGTAAATATATGTGAACTTTTCAGAAATGAAAAGGGGTGGGGTCGACTGGGTTTTGGATAGATGAGATTCATAACCATCATGAAAAGAAGGGAAGGTTTTGAAACTTGTAGCACCTAAGAGAATGGCAACTAGGATATGGTAGGAAATCTTGTTGAGTGAACCTTCCAAAAGTTGACTCCAGACAAAGTTTAGAAATCAGGTTATTAGGTATTGTAATGTACTGCCAACAAGCCCTCAGGGAGCCACACTTAGAGGCTGTCCTGGCTCTGTAGAATCTACCATGATTGTCTGTCTCTGTGTGGCTTCCCTACCATATTTTTATTGGTAGGGAATTCATCATCCCACGAGTCTATTCTCAATAGCATTATCAAAGCAAATCGTGACATGATTGTCAGATGCAAAATCTCAGGCTCCATCAGGACCTTCAAGGGTAGATTCCAAAATCTGTTCAAATTTGACTGATTCCTATGCCTGCTGAACTGTGTGTGTGTGTGTGTGTGTGTGTGTGTGTGTGTGTGTGTGTGTCCTTGTTTGTGGGTGCACATGTATAGGAGTTTAAGTATGAACTGCAGATGTTGTTCATGGATATGCTCATCAACTGATCTCACCTTATATTTTTTAATACTGGCTTACATTTACAATTTTTTATTTGTGTACATATTTATAACACACACACACACACACACACACACACACACACACACACACACACACACACACACCACAATTACTTGTGGAAGTTAAGAGCAAATAGTGAGGGTCACTTGTGGTCATCAGGTATAGTTGCAGTGTTTTGACCCAATAAGCCATCTCTCCCTGACTATTCAACTTACTTTTGACAGAGAATTTCTCACTGAAATTCCAGCTTACCTATTCAGCAATTTAAAACTGGGCTGGCTCCAAGGAATCTTCTGTCTCCACTTACGTAGGCCTGGCACTAAAGACACATGTGATTGTCTCTTATTCTTTACATGTGTCCTAAACTCAGAACTTTATGCAAGCCCTTATCCTCTGAACAATATCCTCAGTCCCCATCTACTGAAATCTGAGAGCCATTATTAAGCTGAAATTAAACACTTTTCTTTGACTCAAAACCTTATAGTGACCATCTAAGGTTATCACAATGGATAAAGGACATGTGTATATCTTCTGGCCTGTGGGTGCTCTGTTAACTACTCACTCCTCTCCTTTCTTGCCACACGTTCTGTTTATCCTGATCCTGAGATCCCAGATCCCCATGGCTCCCTTCCTCTATCATCTGTGATGCAATTCCTTGTCACCTTCAGCTCTGTTCAGATGTCACCTTCTTGATAAATTACAGCCCAGACTTATTTTTTGTCTGTCTCTTCTCCTGCCTCCATCATGTTATCAAACAGCACCAGGTAGCATTTGGTAGAGGAATCTTCACTTGACAGTGTAGTAGATGCCGGCATGCTTGTTCATGCATCATCTCTATTAGATCAGTGACTTCCAAACACACATGCTTCATATTGCTATCTGTATTTTGCAAAAGAAAAAAGATAGTTTAGCTACATGAAAAAAGTAAAAGATATTAAAAATATTAGGGACTAAGGTGTGATGTTATCAGAATAGTACTTTTGTGATCCCCAAATTCTGGTGTGATATTATCACGACCCCTCCAGTGGAGTCTGTGTGACAAATGTTACTCGAGGGAATGGGTCTGATCATTCTGGCAGGAGTAACTGATTACAGCGCTCATTGTTTTAGATCATCCTGACTGTTTTTCTGAATGTCTTCTCTTTCTGCCTTTGTTTTTTATTTTCTTATCAAAGAACTTTTCAGACATAACTGTGTTGGTGGGTGACCCTTAACTTGAAACTGCTGTCAAGAGTCATTCAGTCAAGTTTACCACTAAATTCTGTTCTACTTGTTAATAAAAACATGTCTAGGAATTAATCATAGTTCACATTGTGACTTACAAATAAAATGTTTCAGAAAACTCCAGATAGAGATGGAAGAGCTAAGGAAAAACACTGTCCTGACTCACAGATGTTTGGCATAATGAGAGAACATTGACTTTTATAAAGTGGGCATATTCACTGACACTAATCTAATGACTTACGAGTGATTGTTCAAGATTGATGACAACATTATTACACTGAGTCCTGTATTTTGAATTTTATGGAAAAAAATGTAACCATGAAAAAACATCCCCATTTCAAAATGTGTATAAGAACCTGGGCTTCTTTGCCTGCAAAATACACTAAGAGTCAAACAGCACTTCTGAGTTTATTTCTGTTTGTCACTGGCCTATCTCTTGCCCACCGACACTTTGAGAACCCACCTTCCTAAGGACCTATACCCGATTGAGATGGTCTGAGGCATGATATATAATGAAATCGTTCACATTTTTAAACACTCTTTGCTACTTTTCTCAGGAATTGGTCGCAGAAGAAATGCAAGCTTATTCTGGTATTTACCTAAGCAAAATGTCATTAAGGAAGCCAAACTCTTATTTACAAGGACCTCAGGACAATGCTGTAATTGGGAGAATCACAAAGCTCTTTGCTTGCTAAGGATTTGCCATTTTACATACAAATAATAGCTATGTCTCCTGTCCTTATAAACAGTTCTTATTTCTCTACCCAGTTACTTTGTTGTTAACAATATGGGCTTCTTTCTCCAGGAGGCTAGGCTGAGAATCTGGTCATAGAGTTTTCTTTAGCCTTCTGGAGGCTAGCTGAAGAAGCCCTGTCTGGAGAACCGGTCACAAGGAAGGAGGAAGGCATTTTGGGCTGGGAGCGAGCTTTCTGGACAAATTCCACAGCTCCAGGGAGTGCAGGGCAGCCATGCTCAGCCAAAGTTGAGACAATGGGAATCTGTGCCCCTTCCAGTGGGGCAAGGGAGCCTCTTACTTGTGAAAGGCCAAATGACCAACTGTACTTGGTTAAAATAAAGGCAGTCAAGAGTCAAAAAGCTAGATTTTAATTCACTAAGTTTAATGATAAGAGAAAGACAAGGACAGGAAGCTACGGAGGGAGAAACAGAAAGTGTGATTGCCAATCCCCCAATCTCTGGGTTTTTTAACCAGGGTACCTGAATAGCAGGAGACATTCCCAGGACACTTTCCAAGGCTTGTCTCCAGTGTATATTTGATATGTTTTTTTTTTCAAAGAGACAGCATTTTGACAACTTTTGTGCATGTTTCAGGAGTCTGGTGAGCTCATGTCAGCAGGGAGTACATTCACCTATAACTGAGCACTAAGCTTACTGAGAGCATCTCCTCAGCTTACAAAGGCCCACATGACACCAGGTCACATACTGTTACTGGTGATTAAGCAGAAAGAGTTACTCACCACTTCACATACTGTGTACTTTGCCTAGCAGCTGCCCAAATGACAAAGCAGTACACTAGAGTAAATATGGTAATAGCTTACCTAAAAACATAGACTTTGATACCAGAGAGTCCCAAAACTACCCTGCTCTTACCTCTCCAGATAATCTCACATATTCCCATGGCTTTTATACCACTCCTTGGGATCTGTGGGAGTCCAGACAGGAAAACAGTACCCAGGTTGGGATGTGCAAGTAAGAATTTAATCACTTGTATGTCTCAGCTTTCCTAAACACTTTGCTTTCCCTTTTTTCTGTTCTTCCAAACTTTTAGCAATACTTGGTGGTTTTGACTCTCCAAACAATACCTTTTTAAGCCACTTCATTTCCATAGTCACTATGTTTCTCTTTAGAAGATAATAATGACCTCCTAACCAGCTATCCATACCTATGTTGTCCACTTACACACACACAGGAAGAAGTTTTGATAAGCCTCAAAGTCAAGGTAATCAGCAAGGGTTTTATTCTAAGACTGTAGAAGCCATTTGAAGGAGTCACATCAATTTACTGAGTCTTTATGTCAGTCTATCTTCCTTGTGGAGAATATTATATAAAAAAACACACAATAGAAAGAGAGACCAGCTAGGAAGTGATTCTACATCTCTGTCTCCTTCTGTCACCTCTTTCTCACTGATTCTTCCCTCTTAGCAATGGATTTGTAAGCTATGTTCCTCGAAGACACCAAGATCATCCCCTTTCTATCCTGGAAGGTGGCTTGTTCTGATTTTAGCACATCTGAATCAGTATCACCAAGGCTTTCCCCTTTTAAGAGATTTTTTTCTGACCAGGCCAGATGGGTGAACACATCTCTGTCTTTTAGCCACAAAGTAGGGTTGAATTTCTTCATACTCTGGACCTTAACTACATATATAACTTGAATTTTCCATTAAAATTGTGGTAAAAGGACACATAGCTCTACTTTGGCTCTTTTCTTTCAATTCAGTAATTGTTCATGGTTAAGTTAATGGCTACTCCAAAGGCCAGAGCCCTGGAGTAAAGATGGAAACTGTCTAAAGCACAATTTACCAGTTTATCTGGGGCTAGCCATCTCTTTTGGTGTGTATCCCCACATGCCCAGCATGTTAGAGGTAAAGGTAGGGGGACTGGAAGGTGGAATGGTAGGGTAATCCTCACAACATAGGGAATTTGAAAACTGCCTCAGCTGCTTAAGGCTGTTTTTTTTTTAAACCAAAACAATAAAACAAAGAAACAAAAAAAAAACAAAACAAAAGAAATAATTGTTTGGGTTGTATATTCCGCAGAATGGGGTTCATGAAAGTTGTCAAGAATAAGGCCTACTTTAAGAGGTACCAAATGAGATTCAGAAGACAGCGAGAGGGTAAAACTGACTACTACGCCTGGAAACGACTGGTGATCCAGAACAAAAATAAGTACAACACACCCAAGTACAGGATGATAGTCCGAGTCACCAACAGAGACACATCTGACATATTGTGTACGCCCGTATAAAAGGGGACATGATAGTCTGTGCAGCGTATGCACATGAACTGCCAAAGTACAATGTGAAAGTTGGCCTGACAAATTATGCTGCATCCTACTGCACTGGTTTGCTGCTGGCCCGCAGGCTTTTCCATAGGTTTGGCATGTACAAGAGCTATGAAGGCCAGGTGCAGGTGACTGGAGATGAGCACAATGTGGAAAGCATTGACAGTCAGCCTGGTGCCTTCACTTGCTATCTGAATGCAGGTCTTCCCCGAAATACAACTGGCAACAAAGTTTTTGGGGCCCTGAAGGGAGCTGTGGATGGAGGCTTGTCTATCCCTCATAGTACCAAACAGTTCCCCAGTTATGACTCTGAAAGCAAGGAGTTCAATGCAGAAGTGTATCAGAAGCACATTGTGGGTCAGAACGTTGCAGACTACATGCAGTACCTAATGGAGGAAGATGAAGATGCATACAAGAAACAGTTCCCTCAGTTCATAAAGAACAACATCACTCCAGACATGATGGAGGAGATGTACAAGAAAGCTCATGCTGCTATCTGAGAGAATCCGGTCTATGAGAAGAAGCCCAAGAGAGAAGTGAAGAAGAAGAGGTGGAACCGTCCTAAAATGTCCCTTGCCCAGAAGAAAGATCGGGTTGCTCAAAAGAAAGCAAGCTTCCTCAGAGCTCAGGAGCGGGCTGCTGAGAGCTAAAGCAGTTTTCTATGAAGAGGTTTTTTTTTTCATAAAGACAATAAACATATTGGCCAAGCAGAAAAAAAAAAGGAAAGAAATAATTGTTTGGTGTTTGAAGAAACTGAGACTTTGAAACCACAGCATACCTAGTAACTTAGTCCTTCACACTGTATTATGTCTGTAGTAGTGAACTATTTCACTAACAAAACTGGAACCAATTAATCCTGAGCTCAGTATGCTCAGAGCACCAAAGCCTAAAGTTTTGCTTTGTTTATACTGAGCTGGACTGGCAGCTTGGGTTACAGCCTTTCTGCCAGATAAGAGGAAATAAAATAGCTTCCAAAGACACCAGGATTCTTTAGTCATAAAAGGGCCTGCTACAGAGGACAGGGAACAAGAAATGAGACCTTAAAATCCTTAGAGTGACACTGACCCTGTCAGAAGGTAATAGGACAAACTTCATTTGACTGTTGTTTTTACCTAAATCTACCTGTTTTACATTTTTCTGTAAGGCCTAATCTGATTCCTCAGAAACTGGAAATGACCAAGTCTCAAATTTCATGATTAGTATAAAATAGTTAACATTGAAAAGCATTTTAGTCACTTAATATGAATTAACTGCATTTCATTTGTCTTGATTCAAGTTCACTGGAAATGGCCTAGGCTCTCACAGTCGCTTGCTAGAGACTTAGAACTGAGACTCTCACACTAGGCATTGTCCTTGATTCCATGTTTGCTTTCATTTTGCTGGGTGGTGAGGATCGATCCCAGGGCCTTCTGGATGCATATAAAGCAGAACAGATAATCTGCCAGAACTGCACCCTTAGACTCAACCCAGCACTTCAACCTTTCCTTTGTTTTGGGGAGGTGTCATTCCTGTACTGCCCAATTTGGTCACAACTTCCTGGACTGAAGTTAGTCCCTGACTTAGTCTCCCTTGCAGCTGATCATGTAGGCATGTGCCACCCAAATATTTTGAAAAATATACTGCTTCTACTCCAGTATTTAACTCTAATAAGGTTAAAAAAAATGATCCTGCTTATCGAATGTATTAGTTTGCTTTCTGTTGCTGTGATAAAACCAACTCAGAGAGAAAAGGCCTTATTTGGCTTATATTTTTTTCCCTGACACATTGATTATTTAGGGAAAACAGGCCAGCAACGCAGGCAAGAACCTGGAGGCAAGAACTGAAGCAGAGCCCCTGGCACAGCGATCTTCATTGGCTTGCTCTTTGTTATTTGCTCATCCCTGCTCAGGGCTGACACCATCCAGAGTGACCTGGGTCCTTGTACATAAATGATCCATCAAGAAAATGCCTCCTCAGACTGACCTATAGGCTGACTGTATAAAAGCATTTCCTCAATTAAGATTTCCTCCTCCCAAATGACCCCGGCTTGTGTCAAGTTAAACAAACAAACAAAAAACTAACCAGCATACCAAACTAATCTGTTGATTGACCTTTTGACAGTTTTAGGTGCTATATTGTTATTCCCTCCTCCCCAAATTTTCTTGTATTTGGAAAATGTCTAAGGTTTTGAAGAAATAATCACCTAAGAACTATGGATTATTATTTTTAGGGAGTTTTAGCTTCTTTAGCCTGTCTGTACGAGGCCTATGTTCTACTTAGTCACCATTTTCCTACACCTTAAACCATCTGCACTGACTACAGTGTATCCTCATCAAGGTTGCGGGACCAAGTGACAAAGTCAATGCAGCTCCTAGAAGACAGTTTCTCAACTATTAATATAAGTTGAAGGCACCTTCTGTCTTGTTACAGCTAAATTCAATTTTATTAACCAGGCCATAATCTTGAGGTTTGGGTACTTTTCTACCTGTAACTAAACATTTTATTTTTAATGTAATCTTCCCATTTCCCCACCATGTGTTGAAAACAGGGCAGTGTGAATCCTGCAAATCTCTCAAACAAAAAGCAATACTCACACAAGGAAGCTCATTCATATGTGGTACAAAAAACAGGAAATACCACACTGGCTTTAATATTTATATTTTATCAAAATTTTCCTAAATTCCATGACTACTAACAGTTTTATGATATTATTTACTGTACTTTAAAAGTTAAAAAAAATCCAAAAACAACTGAGCAGAAAGCATACAGAAAACTGGATGTGAGTCTATACAATGATTTACTTTTGGCATGACACACTTTATTTTGGCACTTTAACAAATTTGCTTTACAGCAGTGACAAAATATTGCCAGAATTTATTTCCTGGCACAGATATCCCAAGCAAGTTATTCTACAAGTAGAATTTCTCTGTTTTGCCCATTTAGAGGTACACCCACTGCATTCTCGGCCTCTGTAATTGAGGGGCCATGTACAGTTTTGGAAGGGCTTATCATTTCCTTTTAGTCATCCTAAACAAGGTGAATTACATATGTAATTGGACAGGAATTTGGGAGTTAAGGCCATTATGGATTCAGATGCAACACTGTTCCAAGTGTTACTTTAATTTTGTTTGAACAAGTTCTGTGACAAGTCCAGGGAAAGTTCTCAAATGAAATAGTCAAACTTTATTAAAAGTAAATTTTATGCTGGAAAAGTTGCCACTTTTGCTGTCTTCTTTCTTAGCCCATGGCTCATAGTCTAAAAATAAGATTAATGGTAAAATAGAAAATAGAACAGGAAAAAGAAATGCTCTGTACAGTGAGTCCCAACCAGGGTACTCCCATCCCTCTATTTCTTCCTCTCGTATTACTTTCCTAGCAACATCCATACTAATTAACAAGGCTGCCATTTAACACCCCGAGCCTCCCTACCCTTCCCTCCTGCCTCACACAGTGACTGTACTATTCCACAAAGGGTTTTTCTGCCAATCTCCAGGGGAGTTTTCACAAAGAAATGATTCTATAGGACTGACCCAGATACCTACTTCCAGAAAGGTCCCCTCACTTCTTTGGAATTTATTCTTCTAAGAGTAAATTGCAAAGGAAGACATCTGTGTCAATATTCCCAGTAGCTATGCTATAAAGATTTCAAAGCCTGAAATCCCCTGGCAGGCTTCTTATCCCTATACCTAGACACACACAGGATGACAGTACACTTCTAGCCAATTCAGAGGTGGATCTGGTAATAAACATCTTCGGTGAGGGGCTCTTTGGTCTTGACATATGGACACTGTGGGATACTCAGAAATCCAACCCATGCCTTCACTGAGAGCAGACGGTCAGTCATAGCAAAAGGGAGATGTACATGTAATAAATGTACAACATTTATAAGTGATATTTTTAATATTAGGCCACATGATTTATTCAGTACTTTGTACCCAAATTACAATTTACATCTATCTATAAGACTACAAACATTACCATTAAAATTGTCTATGCCTATAAAATACCAATTAAAAACTGATACACACACACACACACACACACACACACACACACACACACACACACACACATATGCTCATTAACACCAGTCTGCAACCAACAAGTCACATAGGGACTTCATTGTTTAAAGAGATGTTTACAACTTAAATTTAAGAAAAAAAACTGATCTCTTTTCTTTAAACTCTTGTATGTCCAGATTGCAAGAAATTAACAAGTACAGTGGACAACGAATCTACAGCAACTTCTCAAAATGCTGCTAGCATCTTTGCTTTTGCTGAGGCTTGTCAGTTATATCAAATCCTCACAAAAGAAAATCTGATTAGATAGCTAGAATTAAACAGTTTTGTGGTAATAATACAATTTCACACATTAATTTCTTGTTGGATATCTGCCTGCAGCTACAGGTAGTGAAAAATAAAGAAGTGTAAAATGCATAGTCTGACACGTAAAAAATTGCAGAAAGTAGAAGTTAAGGTTTACATATTTGAAAAAGATCAAATATACACTAAACTACCTTTATTGCAGTCATTCAAAGCTAAATTGCACCATTATACCTACAAAAGGCAAAAAGTTTTATTTATTTTTTCTTTTCTTATTTATTTTTTTATTAATTTATTCTTGTTACATCTCAATGGTTATCCCAAACCTTGTATCCTCCCATTCTTCCTTCCCTCCCATTTTCCTCTTATTCCGTTCCCCTATGACTGTTCCTGAGGGGGATTACCTCCCCCTGTATATGCTCATAGGGTATCAAGTCTCTTCTTGGTAGCCTGCTATCCTTCCTCTGAGTGCCACCAGGTCTCCCCCTCCAGGGGACATGGTCAAAGGTGAGGCACCAGAGTATGTGAGAAAGTCATATCCCACTCTCCACTCTACTGTGGAGAATGTGCTGTCCATTGGCTAGATCTGGGTAGGGGTTTAAAGTTTACTGCCTGTATTGTCCTTGGATGGTGCTTTAGTTTGAGTGGGACCCCTGGGCCCAAATCTGCCTATCATAATGTTCTACTTGTAGGTTTCTACCACCCTCTGGATCCTTCTACTTTACCATTCTCCCATGCTGCTTCTCTCATCTAGAGTCCCAATAGGATGTCCTCCCCTCTGTCCCAGTTTCCTGGTAAGTGAAGGATTTTGTGGGACATGCCCCTTGGGCTAATATGCAGATATAAGTGAGTATATACCACTTGAGTCTTTCTCTTTCTGGATTAACTCACTCATTATGATCATTTCTAGCTCAACCCATTTATCCACAAATTTTGGGAATTCCTTGTTTTTAATAGCTGAGTAGTATTCCATAGTGTATATGTACCACAGTTTCTTTATCCATTCTTCCTCTGAGGGACACTTAGGCTGTTTCCATGTTCTGGCTATTATAAATAGGGCTGCTATGAACATGGTTGAGCAAATTTTCTTGTTGTGAGCTAGAGCATCTTCTGGGTATATTCCAAGGAGTGGAATAGCTGGGTCTTGAGGAAGCCCTATTCCCATTTTTCTGAGATAGCACCAGATAGATTTCCAAAGTGGTTTTACTAGTTTGCCTTCCCACCAGCAATGAAGGACTGTTCCTCACTCCCCACATCCTCACCAGCATGTGGTGTCGCTTGAATTTTTGATCTTAGCCATTCTGATGGGTGTAACATGGAATCTCAGAGTTGTATTGATTTGCATTTCCCTGATGATTAAGGAGGTTGAGCATTTCTTTAAGTGCTTCTCAGCCATTTGATATTCCTCTGTTGAGAATTCTCTGTTTAGTTCTGTGCCCCATTTCTCAATTGGGTTATTTGGTTTGGTGGTGTTTAATTTCTTGAGTTCTTTATATATTTTGGATATTAGACCTTTGTCAGATGTAGGGTTGGTGAAGATCATTTCCCAGTCTGTAGGCTGTCACTTTGTTCTATTGACAGTGTCTCCTGCCTTACAGAACCTTCTCAGCCTCATGAGGTCCCATTTATTAATTGTTGACATTAATGTCTGGGCTGTTGGTGTTCTGTTCAGGAAGTTGTCTCCTGTGCCAATATATTCCTGGCTCTTCCCCACTTTTTCTTCTAAGTGACTTAGTATCTCTGGTTTTATGTTGAGGTCTTTAATCCACTTGGATTTGAGTTTTGTGCAAGGTGATAAATATGGGTCCAGTTGCAATTTTTTATACATAGACATCCAGTTAGACCAGCACTATTTGTTGAAGATGCTATCCTTTCTCCATTGAATGGATTTGGCTTCTTTATCAAAAATCAAGTGACCATATGTGTGTGGATTCATATCTGGGTCTTGGATTCAATTCCACTGATCAACCAGCCTGTTGCTGTGCCAGTACCATGCTGAGTTAATTACTATTGCTTTATAGTACAGTTTGAGATCAGGTATGGAGATTCCTCCAGAGCACCTTTTATTGTACAAGACTGTTTTAACTGTTCTGGGTTTTTTCTTTTTCCATATGAAGTTCAGAATTGAACTTTCAATGTCTTTAAAATACTGTGTAGGTGTTTTGATAGGGATTGCATTGAATCTGTAGATTGCTTTTGGTAGGATGGCCATTTTTCTTATGTTACAGTAACTCCTAAATATTTTATATTGCTTGTGGCTAATGTGAAGGGTGTAGTTTTCCTAATTTCTTACTCTGCTACCTTGTCATTTGTGTATAGAAAGGCTACAGACTTCTTTGAGTTACATTTTTATCCAGCCAATTTGCTGAAGGTGTTTCAGCTGTAGTAGTTCTCTGGTGGAATTTTGAGGGTCACTTATGTACACTATCATATCATCTGCAAATAGGGATAATTTGACTTCCTCTTTTCCCATTTGCATACCCTTGATCTCCTTTTGTTGTCTTATTGCTCTGGCTAGAACTTCGAGTACTATATTGAAGAGATATGGAGAGAGTAGGCAGCCTTGCCTTGTTCCCGATTTTAGAGGAATTTCCTTGAGTATCTCACCATTTACTTTGATTTTGCCTATTGGCTTGCTGTATATAGCCTTTATTATGTTGAGGAAAGTGCCTTGTATCCCCAATCTCTATATAACTTTAAACATGAATGGGTGTTGGATTTTATCAAATGCTTTCTCTACATCTAAAGATATGATCATGTGGTTTTTTATTTTCAGTTTGTTTATATGCTGGATTACATTGATGGATTTCCGTATGTTAAACCATCCCTGCATGCCTGGAATGAAGCCTACTTGGTCATGATGAATGATATCTTTGATGTGTTCTTGTATTCATTTTGCAAATATTTTATTTAGTATTTTTGTATCGAGGTTCATAAGAGAAATTGGTCTGAAATTCTCTTTCTTTGTTGAGTCTTTGTGAGGTTTAGGTATCAATGAGACTATGGCCTCATAGAATGAATTTGGTAATGTTCCATCCCTTTCTATCTTTTGGAGTAGCTTGAAGAGTATCGATAATAGCTCACCCTTGAAGGTCTGGTAGAATTCTGCACTGAAACCATCTGGCCCTGGGCTTTTTTTGTTGTTGTTGTTGGGAAACTGTCAATGATTTCTTCTATTTCTGTAGGAGAAATGAGACTATTTAGCTTGTTTATCACTCAACTTTATCAAGTGAAATTGATCAAGAAAATCATCCATTTCCCTTAGATTTTCAAATTTTGTGGCATATACACCTTCAAAGTAGGATCTTATGATTCTTTGTATTTCTTCAGTGTCTGTTGTTATGTCTGCCTTTTCATTTCTGATTTTGTTGATTTCAATACTGTCTCTCTGCGTTTTAGTTAGTTCAGCTAACAGTCTGTCTATCTTGTTGATTTTCTCAAAGAACCAGTTCTTGGTTTTGTTGATTCTTTGGACTGTTTTCTTAGTTTCTAATTTGTTAATTTCAGCACTGAGTTTGATTATTTCCAGACATCTACTCCTTTTGGGTGTTTCTGCTTCTTTTTTTTCTAGGGCTCCCAGTTGTGTCGTTATGATGCTTATGTGTGATGTTTCCAATTTCTTTTTAAAGGCACTTAGTGCTATGAATTTTCCTCTTAGCACTGCTTTCAATGTATCCCACACATTTGGGTATGTTGTTCCTTCAGTTTCATTGAATTTCAGAAACTCCTTGATTTCTTTCTTTATTTCTTCCCTGACCCAGGTGACATTTATCAGAGAGTTGTTTAGTTTCCACATACGTGTAGGCTTTTTGTTATTTCTGTTGTTGTTGAATTACAGCCTAATCCCATGGTGATCTGGTAGGATACAAGGTGTTGTTTCAATCCTTTTGTATATGTTAAGGCTTGCTTTGTGACCTACGATGTGATCAATTTTGGAGAAGGTTCAATGGGGTGCAAAGAAGAAGGTATATTCTTTCTTGTTTGGGTGAAAGGTTTTATAGATATCTGTTAGATCCATTTGACCTATGGCATTGGTTAATGATGTTATTTCTTGGCTTAGTTTCTGTTTCAATGACTTGTCCTTTAGTGAGAGTGGGACGTTGAAGTCTCCCACTATTATTGTGTGGGAATCAATGTGTAGTTTAAGCCTTTTTAGCAGATCTTTTACAAATGTGGGTGCCCTTGTATTGGGAGCATAGATGTTCAGAATTGTGATGTCATCTTGGTTGACTTTACCTTTGATGAGTATGAAGTGTCCATCCTCATCCCTTTTGATTAATGTTGGTTGAAAGTCTATTTTGTTCGATATTAAAAAGGCTACGCCTGCTTGCTTCTTGTGACCATTTGCTTGGAATATTTTTCCACCCTTTTATCCTGAGGTAATGCCTATCATTATGGGTGAGATGTGTTTCTTGAATGCAGAAGAATGTTGGATCCTGTTTATGCACCCATTCAGTTAGTCTGTGTCTTTTTATTGGAGAATTGAGACCACTGATGTTGAGAGATATTAATGATCAGTGACCGTTAAGAGTCTTAATTTTGATGTTGGTTCCAGTCGAGCGTTTGTGTAGTTGTGTTTTTGCCATGGTATAGTTATCTATTTCCTGAGTAGTTTTGGTTGTAGCTTGACCCTTTGGGATGGAGTTTTCCTTCTAGTACCTTCTGTAAAGCTGGCTTTGTGGATAGGAACTGTTTGAATTTGGTTTTGTCATGGAATATTTTGTTTTCTCCATCAATGGTTATTGATAGTTTTGCTGGGTAAAGTAGTCTGACCTGGCATCTGTGGTCTCTTAGGGTTTGCAGGATCTCTGTCCAGGCCCTTCTGGCTTTGATGGTCTCTGCTGAGAAGTCGGGTGTAATTCTGATAGGTTTGCCATTAAATGTTATTTGGCCCTTTTCCCTTGCAGCTTTTAATATTTTTTCTTTGTTCTGTGTGTTTTGTGTTTTGATTATTATGTGATGGGCAGTTTTTCTTTTCTGGTCAATTCTATTTGGTGTTCCGTATGCCTCTTGTATGTTTATAGGCATCTCTTTCTTTAGATTGGGGAAATTTTCTTCTATGATTTTGTTGAGAATAGTTTCTGGGCCTTGGAGTCTGATATCTTCTCTTTCTTCAATGCCTATTGTCCTCAGATTTCTTCTTTGCGTGGTGTCCTTAATTTCTTGGATGTTTTGTGTCAGGAGTTTTTCCAGATTTGGCATTTTCTTTAATGGTTGCTTCAAGATCTGTAATTGTATCTTCTAGACCTGAGATTTGTTCTTCCATATCTTGGATTCTATTAGAAAATCTCACCTCTGTGTTGCTCTCCTTCTTATCTGAGGTCTCACGTTCTCGTTTTTCTTCTGTCTGTGTGTTTATCATTGAATCCATTTTCATCTTCAGATTTTGAATGGATTTTTTGATTTCTTTCATCTGATTTTTTGTATATTCCTGAGATTCTTCCTGAGTATTCTTCCTGAGATTGCCACTTTATAGGACTTCAGAGCTTGCACCGTTTTCTTGATTTCTTTCATCTGGTTGTTTGCATTTTCCTGAAAAATTTCCAGTTCTACTCTATGTGCTTCTTTTATGTCTCTCGCCTCTTTGGCTGTTTCTTCCTGCATTTGATTATGAATTTTTTTGTTTCCTCCATTATCATCCTCATTACCAAGGATTTGAGGTCATTTTCTTGTATTTCCATTGTATTTGAGTTCTCTGGATTGTTTTCTTAGGGATAGCTGGAAGCTGGAGATGCCAAATTGTTTGGGTTTTTTTTGTGTGTGTGTGTGTATGCTTTTACGCTGCCCTTTAGACATCTTGCCATCTCTGTTTTTGTGGGGCAGCTTACAGAGGTGGATGAAGGGAGTCTGATGATAGATTCATTTGTTTTCTCATGATTTCCTTAGGCTGGAAGCTCTGATGCGTCACTAGTGTGGATGGCCAGAGGTTAGTCCTGTCGTTTTGGGCTCTCACAGCCAGTGATTCTCAGCTCCCCTGTGCTGTGAGTCCTGCAATCATTCTGGGTCTCTGAATGAGCATTGGGTCAGGCCAAGATATCCACAGCCTTCTGGGTCCCTGGACAAGTCCAGCCAGGGATACTGGGCCCGAACCACGCATCAAGCTCAGCTAGATTCTCAGGGCCTGAACCATCTGATGAGCTCAGCTAGGGATTCTGGGCCCAAAATGCACACAGGGTCCAACCAGAATTTTTGGATTGGGACTGCGCACCAAGCTCAGCTAGGGCTTTTGGCCCAAAGTGCATGCTGTGGTCAGTTATTGACTCAGGGCCCGAACCGTCTACCAATTTCAGCCAGGAATTCTGGATTCAAACTGCACACTGTCCAACCAGAGTCTTAGAGCCAGGACTGTGCCAAAAGCTCAGCTAGAGTCCCTGGGCCCAATCTGTCTGCCAAGCACAGTTAGGGACTCTGGCTCCAACTGCACACTGAGCTCCACCCAAGTCTCCAGGGCGGATTTGTGCACCGAGATCAGCCAGGGACTCTGGACTCATACTGCATGCTGAGATCAGCCCGGGCCTCCGGACCTAAACTGCATGGATAGTCCATCCAGATTCTTAGGGCTGCTGAGCCTGTGTGCACAGCTCAGCTAGAGTCTCTGGGCCCAAACTGGCCGGCAAGTCCAGCTAGGGCCTCTGGGCTGAATCTGCGTGCTGATCTCAGCCTGCGTCTGCACCCCAGAACTTCTTGCTAGCTGAGCTATTGCCTCCTGTGAAACTGAGTGCTCTGTGCAGCCTTCGTCATAGCAAGAGAACCGTGGCTGTGCTGAGCTAGCGCTGAGCTAGCACTGAGCTAGCACCTCCGGTGGAACTGAGCACTCCACCCAGCCTGCATCACAGCAGAAGAAATGTGGGCTGCGTTGATCTAGCGCTTCTGGTGGAACTGAGCACTCTGCCCAGCCTGTGTCACAGCAGGGGAGCTGTGGCTGTGCTGAGCTAGTGCCTCGGGCAGAATTGCTTGCTGAGCTGAGCCAGCATCTCCACGGCACTGCCCACTGAGCTGAACCTGGGACTCTGGGGCTGAAGTGTCCGCCAAGTCCAGTTGGGGTCTCAAGGCACCAAACGACCCAAATCCTGTCCAGACTCCCCTCTCCCACAGCAACTCCCACCGGCCACCACACCAGTCCCCTCCACCGGAAGGCTCTGAGCTGCAAACCAAAGCCACCGCCACTGGTGCCGCTGGTGCTGCTGGTACCGCTAATGCTGCTGCTCCCTCTGCCGCTGCTGCTCTGATCTGAGAAAATCCTTGCTCCTCCCATGTGTAGGAGCACACAGGTCCTCCGCACCCTGGTCCCTCTGAACCGTGGAGCACTCCTGCTGCCATGGTGTGGGGACCTTGGTGTTCCTGGCTCAGAAATCTGTGCAATTCCCTGAATTGTTCACTGGAGCTTCCAAACACGGTCCACACTGCTTGCTGCCATCTTGGGTCACCCCAACATTTTATTTTTAAGGAAGGGGACAAGAAGGGACAGTGGAGAAGAAGGATATGAGATAAATTAACAATGACAGACATAGTAGGTCAACTGAGACATGCTGACAAGGGGAACAGCAGTCATCTTTGAAGCAGAGGACAAACATATTCATTTTGTATTTGCACATAGATGTTCAAATCAACTCCATGAATGTCAAGGGTTTTCAAAACAAAATATTTGCCACTGCCTTTCATAGAACACTACAGGTGTTATATTTTTACTTTCATGTTGTTCTAAAGAAGTAAATGAAGTTTGATAAAACAATGGGATATTTATCATTAAAGGGCCAGTATGGCTCAGTAATGGACAAAACTAATAACAAAAATGTTCGTTATTCTATTCCAAAGCTTTATTTTTAAAGGTTCAGTGATCTTCCTAATAGAGACACCAAGTGGGAGCTCTTACCATAAAACTCCTTAGTAGGTGCCTCTGATAAGCTGCTCTGGAAGGTTTCTTTTCTCCAAAGTCATAGCTTCCTTCATCTTTCTTCCTCATGTGGTACACCAACAGCAGAATGAGGAAAATGGCAAAGAGGAAGCCGATTACTCAACCAGCAATGACAGCTGAAACAGAAAGAGTCTTTTGCATAAGGTTCAACGTTTTCAGAAAATTGTGTGGACAATTCCAACCTAGGGACATTTTAATAAAAGGTTTAATTTGAGAACCCCAGTTTTAAAAAGAATAATCTGTATTCAATAGTGTCATTCCTCAGAAAGGTATGTATTAGCAACTCAAAGGCCTCCATAAGAAAAATCCAGTGGTAACTTCAACTAATTCTCCACATTCAAAAGAACAAGCCTTGTGTTCAGTCCTTGCATTTTATTGTCTCATCTTCCAACCACAATGAAGGCACAATACATGATATAGTAGTTTTAAAATATGAAGAACAAGTACAAAAAACATGCAAATGTGTACCTACTCTTGAATTTGAGGGGACCCTTATATAAATTATGCATTAAATCTTATAAATCTTAATTTTTCTTTTTAAAACAAGTATCAATACAGGCTTCAGTGGGTATCTTTTATCACAAATATCTGGGACCAGGAGAGTTGTTTTTAAAGATGTATTTATTTTTTATGTATACATTGTACCACCTGCATGTGTTCCTGCCATCCAGATCTCATAGATGGTTGTGAGTCACCATGCAGTTGCAAGGAATTGAACTCTGGACCTTTGGAAGAGGAGCAAGTGCCTCTGAGACATCTCTTCAGCCCTGGAATGTGACAAAGGTGATAACATCCAAGTGTAAACATCAAATTCATTCATATTTTCATAGGTATTTATAAACATAGCTCAAAGAAAAACACAAGTTATCAAATAATTCCATTCATGAGACAAAGTTTGTGTAGTGTATCTCTTTTGGGGGTACAACCCATCTTGAAATCAGGAAGTAGAACTTCCCAATTGTGGCATCATGTCAGGTTTTAAAAAGCTTTGGCTTTTTGGAATATTGCAGATGCTCAGACCAATGATGCTCAGCCTGTACTTTCATCAGGTGAATTCCAATTAGAGGCAAAATTCTAATGTTGGCATCAGCAGCATTTGTGCATGTTCCTTCTCTGATGTGGGTTTTGAACACTGAAGACTGGCATCTCCCTGGCCAAAGGACAGAGATGCCTTGTCACCACATCCAACAGTTCTGGGCTGATGAATCTTACTACTCAAATTTGAAGTCCTTGATGTGATGGATTGTAGCTTTTAATTGTTTCCTACTTTAGCCTTTAACTGGCTCAATGGTAGAGGAGTTAACAGAATATAGACAAAATTGTCCTAGCCTCTCATCTGTCATTCTGGAATAAAAAGCCTAGAGATTGCTCCTGGGAGTCCACTAATTAACTGCAAGCCTTACTTTGGCCACTGAACACCACTTATCCCAAGCAGCAGGGCTCTTTAAGTTCCTTCCCATTTGACCCTGTTGGCAACTCACCTGCTAGGACTTCTGTCCTTATAAACAGATTATCTGAATGTTTCTCTGTGTACACATCTGTGCTTTTTACCGCAGTGCCCAGCTTCTCTTCTGCCTCAGAAATGTCACCTTCTGCCTTGTCAATTTTTTCAGGTGACTGGTGTGGTGAAGAAAGGAAATATAAATATCCCTCTTTATAAATGTATTAAGAAGAAGAAATAATCTAAGTATATCCCTAATTTTGTTTCTTCTATTAACAAGTTTAGTAAATAATAGAAACAATAATTTGTATGTTTATATGCCAATGGTTGAGGCCCCATTTTGGACCCAAACAGCTTGTGGTTCTGGTATCATGGAAGCAAAGATGGATAGTTAATGCATTTATAATATAAAAATGATGAGCATAGTTATTTTACAGACAATTTTCAGAATCTTTACTTTCTGAGCTGGGAGATGGCCCTGTCCATCAAGTTCTTGGTTGTTTGGAGTCACATGAATCCTATGGCTTTGGCCATCACTACTAATGGGAAAACATTGTGAACTCTGTTAAGAGTTTCTATTGCCATGAACAAACTCCATGACCAGAAAGCAAGTTGAGGACAAGAGGGTTTATTTGGTTTACATGTCTATGCTGTTCATTATTGAAGGAAATGAGAGCAAGTTGAGGACAAGAGGGTTTATTTGGTTTACATGTCTATGCTGTTCATTATTGAAGGAAATGAGGACAGGAACTCAAACAAGGCAGGATCCTAGAGGCAGGAGCTGATTCAGAATCCATAGCAGAGTGGCTTGCTTCCCCTGGCCTGCTCAGTTTGCATTCTTATAGAACCCAGGACAACTAGCCAAAGGATGGCACCACCCACAATGGACCAGTCCTTCCCCCATTGGTCACTAATTGAGAACATGTCTTTAAGCTAGATCTCATGGAGGCATTTCCTCAACTTATGCTCCTTTCTCTCTGATGATGATTCTTGCTTGTGTCAAGTTGACATGAAACAGGACAGTACAAACTTTAAAGTCAGTTGATAATGAGCCCCCCCCCATTCTGATCGCTTTGAAGAATGCCTAGATATCTTAACCAGAGTAACGTTCCATGTGTCATTCAGTTGCTTCGTGGATGTTGGAATTTTTCTGCGTGAAGAAGACAAAAGAACAAAGAATAAAGTTCATTTTCTTGGGCAGCCTCAAAATCATTTTTATGTTTAGGAAGAACCACAAGCTAGACAATGTGGATTTACTTAAACTCTAGTGATTATGGGAATCAGTAGGTCCCCATCTCATTGATCAGAACACATGAAACTTCCACCAAATACAGAAAGTAATAACACTGATAGTCATTGCTTTTCCAAGCTACAAGAATCCTTGTGCTTCATAAGTCCTAAGCTGCCATGATTTCCATAAATTATAATTCTTACTGCTGCATAAATACAAAACCAAGTTTCACTGTTTTCTGTATAAGTAAAGAAGAAAACATGGGTGGCTCTCATAAGCCCTGCTGTGCCGAAGTAAAGCAGATGAGAGAAGCCTGTTGGCAGTACTTTGCAGGTTCTCTCCATTTTCTTTGTACAGAATTCCCATCTCTAACTGGTTGCCTGGTGCGGTGGGCAGCAGATCAGAGAATGGCTTATCGAAGTCCCCATCGAGGAAGCACATGGTTCACTGCTCATTAGGATTGCTTTGTTTGCTGTGCAGTTAAAAGTTAGGAAAGGGGAGTGAAAAATCTAGCAGGTTGGATGATACTCATGTGTGTGAGTGCAGGGAAAGACATGAGTGAACACTGCAGGAAATAAGAAAGACCCTGAGCCTTTGACCCCAAGTTTATGTAATCCTATCATGTTTACTCCATTATTTTTTAAATTTATTTACCTTCATTTTATAAGCACTGGTGTTTTGCCTACATGTATGTCTATGTGAGAGTGTCAGATTTTGAAGTTACAGACAGTTGTGAGCTGCAATGTGGGTGCTGGGATTTGAACATGAAACCTCTGGGAAAAGAGAAGTTAGTGCCCTCAACTGCTGAGCCACCTCTGTCTCTAGAGCTCCTCTTTACTCCAGTATTAAGACAAGCCACATGGTTTCACCTCCTCTTATTTTTAAGTCCATAAAATAATTTAAGAGTTGACTTGCTCAGTTCCCTTCAATTGAACTTCTGAGTAAGAAGGGGACAACGAATTCATTCAAGAGATGATCTAGAAAGCTGTCCATAGAAATGGCACTTAAGACAGTGGTCAGTCAGTACATAAGTCACAAGGTGCTCTGGGCAGAGTAATCATTTGTAAACTGAATTGCTCAATTGAACAGAAGAAGCAGGGATTCTGTGATGCATAATCCACTGCCCAGTACAGAGCTGATCTGACATGCCTCTCACAAATATGTCTATGCAATTATGAGAAGGGAGCACAGATAATTAACTGAAGCCAACTCAAAGCTTACTGAATCCATGTCTGGATGGCTAGGGGCTGTGAAAATGCAGTGGGGAAAAGACCAGGTTCTACGAAAACAAAGACGGGCTCTGTTCACTCTTCAGTCACATATTTGAACAACAATCTAGAGAGAATAACTATACCCATTACAATAACGCCCCTGTAAGACCTATTCAAAAGCAGACTCTTCACAAAGGGCAACTAAAGGCAAGGTTTAACATATCTATACCATGTAACTATAAAACAGAAAATGACACTGCTTTTGTTATTATTCATGATCAGGCTCTTCATCATTGGCACCTAGAACCATGTGTTTGACACACACAGATGAAAGCTTGCACAGACATTATAGACTAGCCATTACTCAAATGCAACTAAAAATATAAATATTTGCATTAAAGTGTTCAGTGATCTCTCATATCTATCTTATCACCAAATGTCAGTTTTCTAACTAAAGCTAGTTCAGTTATGCTTTAATGCCAGTTTTTACAAACTTAAATAAAATTTCAATCCATACAGTCCAGAAATTTGCATCAAACTGGAGGTTGTTTAGGACAAAATTGTCAGGATTGAAAGTCAAAACTTCCTCAGGAGACTTTCTGACTCCAAGATATTGAATCTTAATGGTCACTGAGTTGAAAACATTGCTAGATGAGATCAAGTCAAACTATGGGGGAGACCAACCTCACAAGCTCACTACTACACATGCTCTGACTTCTTCAACCATCCTACCACCAAGAACACTGCTACATTTCATTCCTTTCATCTTCATTTCTTTTATTCATACAACTTAGAAACCAATGGAACAGCTCCAGGAAAATGCTACGTATGTCTGCCCCAGTCCTCATGAATATCTTCTGGCCTTTCTGTGTCCTGGCTGTGGAACCACTTTGCTGGCAATAGTACCAATGCCACAGAAGCTTAGAGAGAGTGTTAATCCACACAGAGCTGACCTCTTGGCTACTGCATGTCTTATGAGAACCATTCATTTATGCCATGACTACATGGTCTCATGAGTGGGGAGACCCAGGGAAGAGGAAGGGCAGGGTACTCTAGTGGGTAAGTTAAGCCTGCCTGTGCTCCTGCCAGCAGAGAGGTGATTCTTACCCCCACAAAGCCTACCACAAAACTTGCATGATGCAAGAACCTGGTAGCATCCTATTTCTAAGTCAACATATAAGTGAACCAAATCAAACAAACAAACAAAAAAAAAGCCCAGACTGCTTGTGCTATTAAGCTTTCATAAGCAGAATGCCATGCCTAATGTATGTAAAGTCTACCACCAAATTAATACACATGCTCACTTTGTGAGCAGTCATGATCTCTTCTGCTCCACCATTTCAAGTAACATTCACACAGTGAAATCAGGCCTCAGTTGCCTGCGACATAATATTCACATCTAATTTTTCTAATGACGGAAGATATTTGACTATGTCCAGGATTCAACGCTTAGGCTTTCTCTGAACTCTAATAGCAGTTTCCATACTAAATAGCTTATCTAGTAGTGGATGACTAGCTGACTGCAGAATAATGCTAACATGGTCAAATGCATAAATTCAGTGCTTTAATTAACTAGTTGTTTTCTTACTACGTAAGCTCTCATAACAAATAAATACAGGTATAGCAGGTTCATGAGTAACATTGAGACCTCAAGACAGGACTGGAGGCCTCAATCCTTGACCTGTTCCAGTGATCTAAATTTCACAATGTTTTTTGACATAGGGAAAAAATATGACTTAAGTTAAATAGGCTAAGAGTTTGCTTCATAACTGGGCTAACGAAATTCCACAAAAAATAGTGCCTTGATAAAAACAGTGTATTTCTAAGGAAGATGCCTCTTAGGTGATAAAAGCAGTAAGCAGGTCAACTGTAAAATGTTGCTAAGGAGCAAAGAGCCATTTACAGCAAGAGAATGGAAGGGTTATTTGTCCCAATATAATTTCAAGTGGAGCCTCTCAAGAAAACTGTTCTGTGCAGTCAAAAGACAGTGGTATTCACAAGTACATATTAATGCAATGCCATGCCAAAGCACCTTGGTCTGAGTAGGAGTAATGCTTTGTGTCTTCAGCATCATGGTTTCCACTTTGGGAGCAGCACTGGTGAATGAGATTTTTGGAATCAGTCAGGATGTTGTCAGATCCGGACTCTCTATGTCTTAATCAGCTCCTACGAAAAATGTGAAGGTGAGCTAAGCATGTGTCTATGCACAGATTTGTACATTATCAGGCAATATCACTGAATATTGATTCAGAATCATGCTCTGAAGAGGCCAGGCCTCAAGTTTCTAGCACAAACACAGTGAGTTTGCAGGGGCTCTGGGTAACATAGTCATTTTTTCAGTTAGCAGGAGTGTTAATCCACACAGAGCTAAGCTCTTGGCTACTGCATGTCCACAGAAAGCCACCCTTGAACCCTTCCCAATAGACTTGTTTCTCTTCCTATGTGATATTTCTGTTGGTGTTGAAACATGTCATCTCACCACCCAGAGATATTCAGAACATGAAAAGAATAGACAGACCATCAGGTGACTGCTTATCTCATTGTAAGCCTTTCCTTCCCTAACATTTTATAGCCAACCTTCCCAAAGATACTATGGTCCTTCATGAGCCCCTATCCTCTCCATGTCTCCTTCTGTGCCTGCTCCTCCCTCTTTGATTGTCCCTCCCATCCACTACTGATACTTTCTGTTATGATCATCAATGTCTTCCATGTTGGCATATTCAATGGCTTTATTTTAAGTAGTACTCACTTAATCAACCCTTCTTGTATTGGTGCGATAAATGGTCCGAGGAGTCCATATGCTAGACTATAACTCACAGAGCTATTAGAAGATAGTGAAACCTTTAAAACAATAGATGCCTGCCTTCCTAATACTGTAACCATTTAATACAGTTCCTCATGTTGCGGTGACCCCCAGTCATAAAATCATTTCATTACTACTTCATAACAGTGATTTTGGTATTGTTATGAATTGTAATAAATATCTGATATGCAGAATATCTGATACATAACCTCTAAACGATTTGCAACCCACAGGTTGAGAACTACTGCTTTAAAAAGTGCAGCCTTGAGATTCTAGATGGCGACGAACAGTGTGGACCGTGTTTGAAAGCTCCAGTGAACAATTCAGGGAATTGCACATATTTCTGAGCCATGAACACCAAGGGCCCCACACCATGGCAGCAGAAGTGCTCCACGGTTCGGAGGGACCAGGGTGCCGAGGACCTGCTTCCCCCTGCACATGGAGGAGTGTGGACTTTCTTGGATCAGAGCAGCAGCGGCAGAGACAGCAGTGTCACCAGTGGCACCAACGGCACCAGCGGCTCCAGCAGCACCAGCGGCGGTGG
The DNA here is from genome assembly GCF_964271855.1 of Acomys minous. Classification (NCBI taxonomy): domain Eukaryota; kingdom Metazoa; phylum Chordata; class Mammalia; order Rodentia; family Muridae; genus Acomys; species Acomys minous. Next base: position 64,196,500 of record NC_140493.1, on the reverse strand, counting down.
CTGAGGTTTGCAGCTCAGAGCCTTCCAGTGGAGGCGATTGGTGTGGTGGATGATGGGAGTTGCTGCGGGAGAGGGGACTCTAGACAGGATTTGGGTCGTGTGGTGCCTTGAGACCCAAACCGGACTCAGCAGACAGTTCAGCCCCAGAGTCCTGGGTTTGCTCAGTGAGCTGTGCCATGGAGAAGCTGGCTCAGCTCAGCAAGCAATTCTGCCTGAGGCACAGCTCCCCTGCTGTGACACAGGCTGGGCCGGGTGCTCACTTCCACCCTAGGCAACAGCTCAGCGCAGCTGCAGTTTTTCTGCTGTGACGCAAGCTGGGCAGAGTGCTCAGTTCCAACCTAGGTGCTTGCTCAGCGCAGTCGCAGTTTCCCTGCTGTGACGCAAGCTGGGCAGAGCGCTCAGTTCCACCCTAGGTGCTTGCTCAGCACAGTCACAGTTTCCCTGCTGTGACGCAAGCTGGGCAGAGTGCTCAGTTCCACCCTAGGTGCTTGCTCAGTGCAGTCGCAGTTTCCCTGCTGTGACCCAAGCTGGGCGGAGCGCTCAGTTCCACCCTAGGCACTTGCTCAGTGCAGTCGCAGTTCTCCTGCTGTGGCAGACAGTTCAGGCCCTGAGAAACTAGCTGAGCTCGATGCGTGGTTCGGGCCCAGTACCCTGGCTGGACTTAGCAGGGAACCCAAAAGACTGTGGATACCTTGGCCTGATCCAACGCTCATTCAGAGATCCAGAACAATTGCAGGACCCACAGCAAAGGGGAGTGGAGGATCACTGGCTGTGAGAGCCCAAAACGACAGGGCTTACCTCCTGCCATCCACACCAGTGAAGAATCAGGGCTTCCAGCCTATGGAAATCGTGAGAAAACAAGTGAATCTCTCATCAGACTCCCTCCACCCAACTCTGGAAGTTACCCAACAAAAACAGAGATGGCAAGATGTCTAAAGGACAGCGTAAAAGCATACACACACACACACACACACAAAAACCAAAACAATATGGCGTCTCCAGTTCCCAGCTATCCAAAAGAAAACAACCCGGAGAACGCAAATACAATGGAAATAGAAGAAATGACCTAAAATCCTTGGTAATGAGGATGATAACGGAGGAAACAAATAAAATTCAAAATCAGATGCAGGAAGATGCAGCCAAGCAGGTGCGAGACATAAAAGAAGCACATAGAGTGGAACTGGAAAATTTTCAGGAAATTGTAAACAACCAGATGAAAGAAATAAAAGAATCTGTTCAAGATATGAAGATGAAAACGGATTCAATGATAAACACACAGACAAAAGAAAAATGAGAATGAAGGCCTCAGAGAAGAAGGCGAATGACACAGTGCTGAGCTTTTCTAATAGAATCCAAGAGATGGAAGAACGACTCTCTAATCTAGAAGATACAATCACAGATCTTGAAGAAACCATTAAAGAATATGCCAAATCTGGAAAGCTCCTGACACAAAACATCCAAGAAATTAAGGACACCACGCAAAGAAGAAATCTGAGGATAATAGGCATTGAAGAAAGAGAAGATATCAGACTCCAAGGCCCAGAAACTATTCTCAACAAAATCATAGAAGAAAATTTCCCCAATCTAAAGAAAGAGATGCCTATAAACATACAAGAGGCCTACAGAACACCAAATAGAATTGACCAGAAAAGAAAAACTGCCTGTCACATAATAATCAAAACACAAAACATAAAGAACAAAGAAAAAATATTAAAAGCTGCAAGGGAAAAGGGCCAAATAACATTTAATGGCAAACCTATCAGAATTACACCCGACTTCTCAGCAGAGACCATCAAAGCCAGAAGGGCCTGGACAGAGATCCTGCAAACCCTAAGAGACCACAGATGCCAGGTCAGACTACTTTACCCAGCAAAGCTATCAATAACCATTGATGGAGAAAACAAAATATTCCATGACAAAACCAAATTCAAACAGTTCCTATCCACAAAGCCAGCTTTACAGAAGGTACTAGAAGGAAAACTCCATCCCAAAGGGTCAAGCTACAACCAAAACTACTCAGGAAATAGATAACTATACCATGGCAAAAACACAACTACACAAACGCTCGACTGGAACCAACATCAAAATTAAGACTCTTAACAGTCACTGATCATTAATACCTTTCAACATCAATGATCTCAATTCTCCAATAAAAAGACACAGACTAACTGAATGGGTGCATAAACAGGATCCAACATTCTTCTGCATTCAAGAAACACATCTCACCCATAATGATAGGCATTACCTCAGGTGAAAAGTTTGGAAAAAATATTCCAAGCAAATGGTCATAAGAAGCAAGCAGGCGTAGCCATTTTAATATCGAACAAAATAGACTTTCAACCAACATTAATCAAAAGGGATGAGGATGGACACTTCATACTCATCAAAGGTAAAGTCAACCAAGATGACATCACAATTCTGAACATCTATGCTCCCAATACAAGGGCACCCACATTTGAAAAAGATCTGCTAAAAAGGCTTAAACCACACATCGATCCCCACAAAATAATAGTGGGAGACTTCAACGTCCCACTCTCACTAAAGGACAAGTCATTGAAACAGAAATTAAGCCAAGAAATAACATCATTAACCAATGCCATAGGTCAAATGGATCTAACAGATATCTATATAACCTTTCACCCAAACAAGAAAGAATATACCTTCTTCTTTGCACCCCATTGAACCTTCTCCAAAATTGATCACTGAAAATAAAAAACCACATGATCATCTCTTTAGATGCAGAGAAAGCATTTGATAAAATCCAACACCCATTCATGTTTAAAGTTTTAGAGAGATCGGGAATACAAGGCACTTTCCTCAACGTAATAAAGGCTATATATAGGAAGCCAATAGCCAAAATCAAAGTAAATGGTGAGATACTCAAGGAAATTCCTCTAAAATCAGGAACAAGGCAAAGCTGCCCACTCTCTCCCTATCTCTTCAATATAGTACTCAAAGTTCTAGCCAGAACAATAAGACAACAAAAGGAGATCAAGGGTATGCAAATGGGAAAGGAGGAAGTCAAATTATCCCTATTTGCAGATGATATGATAGTCTAAATAAGTGACCCTAAAAATTCCACCAGAGAACTCCTACAGCTGACAAACAGCTTCAGCAAATTGGCTGGATACAAAATTAACTCAAAAAAGTCTGTAGCCTTCCTATACACAAAGGACAAGCTTGCAGAGGAAGAAATTAGGAAAACTACACCCTTCACATTAGCCACAAGCAATATAAAGTACTTAGGAGTTACTCTAACTAAACAAGTGAAGGACTTGTTTGAAAAAAAATTCAAAACTCTAAAGAAAGAGATTGAAGATGACATGAGAAGATGGAATCATCTTCCTTGCTCATGGATCAGGAGAATTAACATAATAAAAATGGCCATCCTACCAAAAGCAATCTACAGATTCAATGCAATCCTTATCAAAATACCTACACAAATTTTAAAAGACATTGAAAGTTCAATTCTGAACTTCATATGGAAAAACAAAAAACATAGAATAGCTAAAACAATCTTGTACAATAAAAGTTGCTCTGAAGGAGTCTCCATACCTGATCTCACACTGTACTATAAAGCAATAGTAATTAAAACAGCATGGTACTGGCACAGCAACAGGCTGGTTGATCAGTGGAATTGAATAGAAGACCCAGATATGAATCCACACACATATGGTCATTTGATTTTTGACAAAGAAGCCAAATCCATTCGATGGAAAAGGGATAGCATCTTCAACAAATGGTGCTGGTCTAACTGGATGTCTATGTGTAAAATAATGCAACTGGACCCATATTTGTCACCTTGTACAGAACTCAAATCCAAGTGGATTAAAGACCTCAACATAAAACCAGAGATACTAAGTCACTTAGAAGAAAAAGTGGGGAAGAGCCAGGAACATATTGGCACAGGAGACAACTTCGTGAACAGAACACCAACAGCCCAGACATTAATGTCAACAATTAATAAATGGGACCTCATGAGGCTGAGAAGGTTCTGTAAGGCAGGAGACACTGTCAAGAGAACAAAGCGACAGCCTACAAACTGGGAAAAGATCTTCACCAACCCTACATCTGACAAAGGTCTAATATCCAAAATATATAAAGAACTCAAGAAATTAAACACCACCAAACCAAATAACCCAATTGAGAAATGGGGCACAGAACTAAACAGAGAATTCTCAACAGAGGTATATCAAATGGGTGAGAAACACTTAAAGAAATGCTCAACCTCCTTAATCATCACGAAATGCAAATCAATACAACTCTGAGATTCCATGTTACACCCATCAGAATGGCTAAGATCAAAAATTCAAATGACACCACATGCTGGTGAGGATGTGGGGAGAGAGGAACAGTCCTTCATTGCTGGTGGGAATGCAAACTAGTACAACCACTTTGGAAATCTATCTGGTGCAATCTCAGAAAAATGGGAATAGGGCTTCCTCAAGACGCAGCTATTCCACTCCTTGGAATATACCCAGAAGATGCTCCAGCACACAACAAGAAAATTTACTCAACCATGTTCATAGCAGCCTTATTCATAATAACCAGAACATGGAAACAGCCTAAGTGTCCATCAGTAGAAGAATGGATAAAGAAACTGTGGTACATATACACTATGGAATACTATTCAGCTATTAAAAACAAGGAATTCCTGAAATTTGTGGATAAATGGATTGAGCTAGAAATGATCATAATGAGTGTGTTAACCCAGAAGCAGAAAGACTCAAATGGTATATACTCACTTATTAGCCCAAGGAGCATGTCCCATGAAAGCCTTTACTTACCAGGAAACTGAGACAGAGGGGAGGACATTCTAGTTGGACTCTAGAGGAGAGAAGCATGGGAGAATGGCAAAGTAGAAGGATCCAGAGGGTCATAGAACCCTACAAGTAGAACATTATGATAGGCAAATTTGGGCCCGGGGTCCCGCTCAAACTAAGGCACCAGCCAAGGACACTACAGGCAATAAACCTTAAACCCCTACCCAGATCTAGGCAATGGATAGAACAGTCTCCACAGTAGAGTGGAGAGTGGGATATTACTTTTTCACATACTCTGGTGCCTCAACTTTGACCATGTCCCCTGGAGGGAGAGACCTGGTGGCACTCAGAGGAAGGACAGCAGGTTACCAAGAAGTGACTTGATACCCTATGAACATATACAGGGGGAGGTAATCCCTCTCAGGAACAGTCATAGGGGAGGGGAATAAGGGGAAAATGGGAGGGAGGGAAGAATGGGAGGATACAAGGGATGGGATAACCATTGAGATATAACAAGAATAAATTAATAAAGGAGAAAAAAGTTGAATAAAATAAAATAAAAGTGAAGCCTTGATATCCTCAGGATGGCAGCTCCCAGCAAGCACTGTATCTGATATACTGCATAGAGACCAGGGACTTGAATGAAGCCACAGACTGTTAAATCCAGAGAGCTTTAGGTGAGTTGGATTCTGCACAGCGCAGACCAGCAGCAAGCCTGGCCCTGAGTCAAGTATCATTCCACAGAAGCCCTGATCTCACTCTCCAGACACTCCTACAGAACCCACCTGTGGACTGCAGCTGGTAAATAAAGCCTGAATTTAGTATGCGGGTCAGTACTGGAGCCCCTGGCCTGTGGAAGTTACAGGAAACAGGGGAAGCTGTCTTTTGTCCCATCTACCCACCCCTCACAAATCTGCCAAGGAACCCACGCCACTTGGAAACACAGGCAACTGGGTCCACCTAGCTTGGAGAGAGTACGCACAACCAGCAGCGCCAAACTGGGTCAACGTTGGAACAGAGTGCAGGATACTGAGCTGCTTGGGTCCACCTAGCTCAGAGAGAGTGCATGCAACCATTGGCGCCAAACCAGGCCCACTTTGGAACCGAGCACAGGGCCTGAGCCTGCAGATCCCAGCCGTTAGAACCCAGCTTGGACACTTCACACAGTCCTGGCAGGATCTCCCACAGGGCTGGGACCACTTTGCTCAGAGGGAGCGGTGCACAGCCAGTGGGGCCAAACTGGTCCCACATTGGAACTGAGCACAGGGGGCAGAGCCTGCAGATCCAAGTAGATAAAACCTAGAGTGGATACTACACACAGCCCTGGCAGGATCTCCCACCCTCTCAGGAAAGGCTGGACACCCTAGATGTGTCTATATGCTTGTCTAAAAGGTGCATATAGCTCATGGGTCTGAGCCAGGTGAGGTCTGGACTACAGGTCCAAGGGAAGTGCAGGCAACTGAGAACATCTTGCCCAATCATAGCTTGCCAGACTTGATCTGAGACCCCATAACAGCAGGCCTGAATCACAACACTAACGTGAAAGGAACTAGTCAGAAGCCTACTTCTACTGACCCAGCCCAGAACCTAAGGTGTAGAGCAAAGTCTCCAGGAGTTGAAACTAGGTCACCTACCTGTGTCAGGGGAAAAACTCCCTGATCCCCACAGGCAAGAGCACACGACCTATAGTCATTTATCAACTATCCACTCTCAACCAGTGAAGGTCACCAGAAGCTACCTCCCAACATCAGGGACACCAAAATGACAAGAGGACAGCAAAAGAATGAAAACAAAAACCAAAACAGTTTGGAATCTCCAGATCCCAGCAATCCCAATGAAAGCAACCCAGAGAACCCAGAAACAATCGAAATACAAAAAAATGACCTCAAGTCCTTAGTAAGGAAGATGATAATGGAAGAAAGGAATGAAATCTGTAAACAACTGCAGCAGGAGGCAACCAAGTGGGTGGAGGACATAAAAGAGGCATATAGAAAGGTGCTGGAAGAATTTCAGGAAAGTACAAACAGACAGATGAAGGAAATCAATAAAACCCTTCAAGATCTGAGGATGAAAATAGAATCTATGATAAAGGAACACACATAAGAAAAACATGACTGAGAGACCATAGAGAATAAAGCAGCCAACAAAGAGACGGCCTTCTCAAACAGAATCCAGGAAATGGAGGAACAAATTTCAGGACTTGAAGATACAATCATAGAACTTGAAACAACCATCAAAGAAAATGCTAAATCAGAAAAGTTAATAACACAGAACATCCAAGAAATCAAGGACACCATGAAAAGAAACCTGAGAATAATTGGCATTGAGGAAAGAGAAGATGCTCAACTCCAGCCTAGAACATATCTTCAACCAAATCACAGAAAAAAAAATTCCCAATCTGAAGAAGGAGATGCATATGAACATATAAGAGGCCTACAGAATACCAACTAGAATAAACCAGAAAAGAAAATCTTCCCACCACATAATAATAAAAACACAAAATATACAGATCAAAAAAATATTAAAAGCTGCAAGGGAAAAAGGCAGAGTAACATACAATGGCAAACCTATCAAAATTACACCCTACTTCTCAGCTGAGACCATGAAAGCCAGAAGGGCCTGGACAGAGGTCCTGCAAATCCTAAGAGACCACAGATGCCAGGGTAGACTACTGTACCCAGCAAAACTATCAATAACCATTGATGGAGAAAACAAAATATTCCATGACTGGAACAAATTCAACCAATACCTATCCACAAATCCAGCATTACAGAAGCTACTAGAAGGAAAACTCCACCACACAGGAATGAGTTACAACTGAAACTACACAGGAATTAGATAACTACACCATTGCAAAATCACAACCTCACAAATTCTCAACTTTAACAAACATTAAAATGAAAGAACTTAACAGTCACTGGTCATTAATATCTCTCAACATCAATGGTCTCAATTCTCCAGTAAAAAGACATAGACTAACAGAATGGATGCATAAAAAAGATCCAACATTCTTCTGTATTCCAAACTAATGGTCACAAGAAGCAAGCTGGTGTAGCCATCCTAATATCTAATAAAATAGATTATCAACCAAAATTAATCACAAGAGATGAGGAAGGATACTTCAATACTCATCAAGGGTAAAATCAACCAAGATGACATCACAATTCTGAACATCTATGTTCCAAATACAAGGCCACCCACATTTGTAAAAGAACTATTAACAAAGACTAAACCACTCATTGATCCCAACACATTAATAGTGGGAGACTTCAACACTCTACTTTCACTGAAGGATAGGTCATTGAAACAGAAACTAACCTGAGATATAACGTCACTAACCAATGCCATGGATCAAGTGGATCTAACAGATGTGTACAGAACTTTCCACTCAAACACAAAAGACTATACTTTCTTCTCAACGCTCCATGGAACCTTCTCCAAAATTGATCAAATAGTAGGTAAAAAAAGCAAGCCTCAACAGATACAAGAAGATTGAAATAATACCTTGTATCTTATCAGATCACCATGGTCTAAGGCTGGACATCAACAACAACAGAAATAAGAGAAATCCCGCTCACACATGGAAACTAAACATCTTTCTACTTAATGACACATGAGTAGTGGAAGAAATAAAAGACTTCCTGAAATTCAATGAAAATGATAGAACAACATACCGAAATTTGTGGGATACATTGAAAGTGGTGCTAAGAGGAAAATTCATAGCAATAAGTGCCTTTAAAGAAAAAATGGGAACATCCCACATAAGCAACTTAACAACACATCTGGAAGCCCTAGAAAGGAAAAAAGCAGAAACACCCAAGAGGGGTAGATGTCTGGAAATAATCAAACTCAGGGCTGAAATCAATAAATTAGAAACAAAAAGAACAATTCAAAGAATCAACAAAACCAGGAGCTGGTTTTTTGAGAAAATCAACAAAATAGACAAACCGTTAGTCAAACTAACTAAAAGGCAGAGGGACAGTATCCGAATCAACAAAATCAGAAATGAAAAGGGAGATATAACAACAGACACTGAAGAAATACAAAGAATCATAAGTTCCTACGTTAAAAGCATATAAGCCACAATATTTGAAATCTAAGGGAAATGGACAATTTTCTTGAGCGATTCCACTTGCCAAAATTGAATCAAGATTAGATAAACATATTAAATAGCCCTATTTTGCCTATGGAAATAGAAGCAATTATTGATAGTCTCACAATCAAAAAAAGCCCAGGGCCAGATGGTTTCAGCGCAGAATTCTATCAGACCTTCAAAGAGGAGCTAATACCGATACTCTTCAAACTACTCCAAAAGATAAAAATGGATGGAACATTACCAAATTCTTTCTATGAGGCCACAGTCATGTTGATACCTAAACCTCCAAAGACCCAACAAAAAAGCAGAACCTCAGACCAATTTCTCTTATGAACATAGATGCAAAGATACTCAATAAAATACTCACAAAATGAATACAAGAACATATCAAAGATATCATTCATCATGACCAGGTAGGCTTCATTCCAGGCATGCAGGGATGGTTTAATATATGGAAATCCATCAATGTAAGCCACCATATAAACAAACTGAAAGAAAAAACACATGACCATATCCTTAGATGCAGAAAAAGCATTTGACATAATCCAACACCCATTCATGTTTAAAGTGTTGGAGAGATTGGGGATACATTCCTAAACATAATAAAGACTATATACAGTAAGCCAATAGCCAACATCAAATTAAATGGAGAGATACTCAAGAAAATTCCCCTAAAACCAGGGACCAGACAAGGCTGCCCACTATCTCCATATCTCTTCAGTATAGTTCTTGAAGTCTTAGCTAGAGCAATAAGATAACACAAGGAGATCAAGGGGATCCAAATGGGAAAGGAAGAAGTCAAATTATCCCTATTGGCAGATGATATGATAGTGTACATAAGTGACCCCAAAAATTCCACCAGAGAACTCCTTTGGCTGATAAACACATTCAGCAAACTGGCTGTTTACAAAATTAACTCAAAAAAACCAGTAGGCTTCATATATACAAATGACAATCATACAGAGGAAGAAATTAGGAAATCTATGCCCTTCACGTTAGCCAAAAGCAATTTAAAATACCTAGGAGTAACTCTAACCAAGCAAGTGAAGGACTTATTTGAAAAAAAAACTTTAAGTCCCTGAAGAAAGAGGTTGAAGGTGACTTGAGAAGATGGAGGGATATCCCTTGTTCGTGGATTGGGAGAATTAGCATAGTAAAAATGGCCATCTTATTAAAATCAATTTACAGATTCAATGCAATCCCTATCAAAATACCTACACAATTTTTTAAAGACATTGAAAGATCAATTCTCAACTTTATATGGAAAGATAAAAACCCAGAATAGCTAAAACAATCTTATACAATAAAAGATCCTCAGGAGAAATCTTCATACCTGATTTCAAGCTGTACTTTAGAGCAATAGTAATTAAAACAGCATGGTATTGGCACAGGAATAGGCTGATTGATCAATGGAATCAAATTGAAGACCCAGATATGAATCCACACACATATAGTCACCTGATTTTTGACAAAGAAGCCACATCTATTCAATGGAAAGAGGATAGCATCTTCAACATATGGTGCTATTCTAACTGGATTTCTACATGTAGAAAAATGCATTTAGACCCATACTTGTCACCATGCACAAAACTCAAGTCCAAGTGGATTAAAGACCTCAATATAAAACCAGAGACACTAAATCGTTAAGAAGAAAAAGTGGGGAAGAGCTTGAAACACATTGGGACAGGAGACAACTTTCTGAACAGCCCAGGCCTTAAGTTCAACAATTAATAAATGGGACCTCATGAGGCTGAGAAGCTTCTGGAAGGCTGGAGACACTGCCAACAGAATAAAGTTATAGCCTACAGACTGGGAAATGATCTTCACCAACCCTGCATCTGACAAAGGTCTAATATTCATACTTTATAAAGAACTCAAGAAATTAAACACCACCAAACCAAATAAGCTAATTGAGAAATGGGGCTCAGAATTAAACAGAAATCTCAACAGAGGAATATCAAATGGTTGAGAAACACTTAAAGAAATGCTAAACCTCCTTAGTCATCAGGGAAATGAAAATCAAAACATCTCTGAGATTCCATCTTACATCCATCAGAATGGCTAAGATAAAAAAATTCATGTGACAGCACATGCTGGCGAGGATGTGGAGAAAGGGGAACACTCCTTCATTGCTGGTGGGAATGCAGACTAGTGCAACCACTTTGGAAATCTGTCTGTCACTATCTCAGAAAACTGGGAATAGGGCTTCCTCAAGACCCAGCTATTCCACTCCTTGGAATATACCCAGAAGATTCTCCAGCATACAGCAGGGACATATGCTCAACCATATTCATAGCAGCCTTATTCGTAATAGCCAGAACATGGAAACAACCTAAGTGTCCCTCAGTAGAAGAATGGATAAAGAAACTGTGGTACACTTACACTATGGAATACTATTCAGCTATTTAAAACAAGGAATTTCCAAAATTTGTGGACAAATGAATTGAACTGGAAATGATCATAATGAGTGAGCTAACCCAGAAGCAGAGAGATTCAAATGGTATATACTCACTTATAACTGGACACTAGCCCAAGGGACAGGTCCCATGAAAGTCTTCACTTACCAGGAAAGTGGGATAGAGGGAAGAACATCCTATTGGGACTCTAGGCGAGAAAAATATAGGAGATAGGAGTATAGATGGATCCAGACAGTCATAGAAACCTACAAGAAGAACACTATGATGGGCAGATCTGGGTGCAGGGGTTCTGCTTGATTGAAGGCACCAACCAAGGACAATCCATGCAATCATCATCAAATCCCTACCCAGATCTAGCCAAGGAACAGAACATTCTCCACAGTTAAGTGGAGACTGGGGACTGGCTTTCACATGGTCTCTTGTGGCCCATATTTGGCCATGTCCCCTTGTTGGGGAGGGCCAATGGCACTCAGAGGAAGGGTAGTAGACTACCAAGAAGAGACTTGACACCCTAGTATCATATTTAGATTGAGGAGGTCCCCCTCAGTCACAGTCATAAGGAAGGGGAATGGGGTGAAAGCAGGAGGGAGGGAGGAATGGGAAGATGCATGGGATGGAATAGCAAATGAGATGTAATATGAATTATTTTATTTTTCAATAAAAATGCATTTAAAAAATGAAGCCTCAAGGAAGATCAGTCATTGAGGATAAGTCCCCTGTGCAGAATGCTTTGTCCATGACCCTTCCTGTGTCTTTTTTATTAATGGACCACCATGAGGCACTCCAAGCATGATGCTTTGCCCAGGTATAGACTCAAAAGCAACAGTTAAATCAATCATGGACTAAACCTTCAAAACTGTGAGCCCAAATATCATTTTCTATTCTTTAAGGTGCTAACTTCAGATATTTTGTTGGGGTAATAGAAATCTGTCCAACACATTCCTATCACAATTGGACACTGTGATAGGAATGTCTCCTTGACACACCCTATGTTTGAGAGTTTACAGCTTCCTAATTTTCCTCTGTAGTCATGCACATTATAAACATATATTCATTTTCCTCCACCAAAACAGCAGATAGCAAGTGTTCTTTATGGCTCAGCTTTAGCATCATCATTAAAAAATTTTTTAAATTTATTTATTTATGTGCGTGTGTGTGTGTGTGTGTGTAATAACTAACAATGGTTCCAAATTCATAGATGAAAATACTGTCCCCAATGCAATACTAAGAATAAAGGACATTAAAGAGATGACTAGATAATAAGGCTTCTATCTGTTCTTGTCAATGGATCAGCCACTTAAAAAAGAAGCCAGAGGGAACTTGTTTGCATAGGCTGTCAAATGAATATACAGCAAGAAGGTATTGCCTTTGAAGCAAAAAGCGAACACTCACACATAAACATCTGCTGGTCCCATGATTTTGACTTGCCAGACTGCACAAATGTGACCGCTATATTGATGCTGTTTTGTAAGTTACTTCTGCTCCTAAAGTATGTTATTATACTATCCCAAATGGACCAAGATGATTTAAAACATGTTTTACAAATAAAATATTTTCATGGATATAGTTTCATGGGAACAGAGGTAAAGGACTATCTTCTTTATCTCTTCATTTTTCCAATACGTTTTAAATTTCTATAACTGGAGTTCTACTCTCATGAATGTTCCTGTTTTATGGAGTCCTGTTATTGATTCACCTTTAAAACTTCTCTTCACCTCTTGGCATTAGTTTCTCTGTACATTTTCTTTTCTTTGAGCTTCTGGTTTCTCTTGATTTTGAGGCTTTCAGGTTATATACAGCTCAAATCCTCTTTTTTTCTGAAATGCATGGTGTTTTCAGCAATGGGGACTTAACTTAAACTTCTAGGGCACAACCAAGAGTTACAGCCTATATTGTTCTGGGAGTCTTTTGGACTCCCCTATTCAATGCCATGCTTTATTTGCAATAATTAACCTGTGAGGGTTAGACTATGATGAAGAGAAGAGTCTAGTCTATTCTTTCTTAAAGAGATTTTCAACTACTCACCCTGCAGTGAAAACCATCACCTTCACCCTCCTGCAGTGCTGTGGTTTTTCCTCCTGCTTCCCAGTGCTAGCCAACTCAGTCTTTTCATGTCTGCCAAGGCTGGTAATGCATACCCATGTGCTTCTCAACTTTAAGACTTTTGTTGGAGTTGCTCTCTTACGTTTCTGGTGAGTTCATGTTCAATTCTTTTAATATCACTTTATCCTGCATATGGCAGGTTTTTCTGCTCAATTTGGCATCTTTATTGTTCATTTGTTTGTTTTGGTTTTTTTGAAACAGGTTTCTTTGTATAGGCTTGGCTGTCCCAGACTGGCTTTGTAGATTAGGCTGGCCCCGTGCTCACAGAGATCCACCTGCTTTTGCCTCCCAAGTGCTGGGATTAGAGGTGTAGGCCACTGCAGCCAGCTTCAATTTGTCATCATTAATGAGAATACTATTATCTATTTCCATTGGGTAGTGCCTTCTGTTGTGACCAGTCACATGGTATTCTAGTGATTATCATTTTTATATTTCTAGATTTCAATGAATGGATTTTTGCTCTCTTAGGGGTAAAAAACTTTTTTCTCTGTGTTTTTAGTTCAGCCCTTGGAATAGAGGGCTTCACAAATGTTTGTGGAGACTCTCAGTTTGTTGGTTTCTATTCAGAATCCATATTTGTATAATGTGGGTCCCTTCTCATTGCTGGAATGTATTCTCTGGGCCTTTAGACATTCTCTTCCAAGCCATTTGCTTTTCTACTGAGAACCATGAAAAGGACTAGGCCAGGAGGTACAGTGAGCAAAACACTGAGGGATTTCAGTGTTTCCAGCTGGGACTGGTCATATGTGAGGCAGAACCTCTTAATGGTAGAACAGTGTTTTACAACACAAGAGGCAAAACAGCAAGGGGCTGAAAGACAAGCCCTTCTCTCAAGCCCCACTTCCTGGCCCATTCCTTTCTGACAGCCTTTTGGGATGAGATGAGAGGCAGCTCCTTAATCTGCCTGCACCCTGGATTTTCCCAGGTGAAAGAGGACATATAATAGAACCAGGGATATCTTTATAACAGAGTTGTTACATGAATGTGGCATTACCCATCACCATGTGCTTCACAAATTTTAGTTGCACACACTACTACAATGAAAAAATTACCAAAGTGCATCTCAGTGTAATTCCTAAAGTCAAGAACAATCCCGTTTCTGTGGTTTTTTTAAACAGCAAAAATATGCCTAGAGCTAGATTTGTGACTACAGAAATTTGCACATTTAAGTCTTAACTCCTTCTAGTCCATTTGATGAGTGAGTTCATGGCTTCAAATGTGACACTCTAATTAACTAGATGAGTCACAGAGGCTTGTGCCCCTGTTTCCCTTATACTAAATGTAAACACAATCTTGGGAGAAGTCAAGAAAATGAGTTGGGCAACCTCTACAGATCCTTGACAACCTTTGAATACTAAGATCAGTGAGGAAATGGGGAGGACCACAAACACCCATATTTATTATTTCCCAGGACATTTTGAAATGACAGTTACAAGGCACTTTTGAGGTGCTAAACAAAAGAGGTGCCATGAATGAAAGATATTAATAGTGTTGTGGGTTACAGAGAGCAACTCTTTCACACTCATTCTGCATGTGTGAGATGTATCACACTCCCTTGAATAACTAGGGATATTTTTACAGCAGGATATGGTGGAAATCATTGTTACTAGGTCACCTACTGTGTCCAGGTAAGATACATTGGAAAAGATATACAGGCTCATTTACTCCTCCTTGTATCTACATTTTCTGTAATATGATGATAGCTCCCACCATTAAGAGGTGCAACCTGGGGCTGGAAACATTGGCCAGTGATATACATGCATGGGGTCCTGGTGTTATGGTTTGTGTATGAAATGTTCCTCCACAGACTCACGTATTCAGCCCTAGGTCCCTACCTAGTGGTGCTATTTTGCATGGCATTAAAACCTTTAAACAGCAGGGCCTGTTGGTGACAGGGCATGTCTTGGGAAGTTATACCTAGTCATCACGGCCTTCTATATTATCTGCTTTCTGCAAACTATGAGGCAAAAGGGCTCCTCCATTACTTATTCCATTTGCTTTGTTCCAAATAAGCACAGAGGGCCAAAAAAAAATCATCTGAAACCGTGATCCTCAGTACAGTCTTCTTTCTTGTGACATTTCTCTCAGGAAACTGGTCACAGAAATAATAAAGCCAAAACACTGTCTTTGATCACTCTAACAACAACAACAACAACAACAACAACAACAACAACAACAACAACACACACACACACACACACACACACACACACACACACACACACGGGAGTGATGCTGTGCCAAGCTGTAAATCTAGGATTAGGTATCTGCTTCACTTTGTGAAAAAAAAAAATGGCTGGCCACCTGGAGAATGAAGAGCCCTATGGAGTAAAGCCAAGTCTGCTCCGTTTTTGCAGACCCAGGACAGAACTAAACCAAGCTTCAGCTGCAAACACAGGAGGATCCAGCCCCTAAATGGCAAATCTCCAGAATAATGCATGAAACAAATTCCTGTTGCTGCAAGCTACTGAGTGTTGGGATGGTCTGTTAGGCAGCATTGTAGATAATTAATACAACAAAGAAGTCAAAGCAATAAATCAACCTTTATGTTACAAGGCTCCTAATTGTCCCTTGTACTTAGGACAACATACTTTAGAAGCCTCTAAGTTTTGGGATTTGTGTAATCTTAACATAAGCAGTCATTTTATGAAACTGTTATTTGAAGGATTTTTTGTGGTTATGATCATATTCTGAAATTTTTAACACAATTTAAGGCTAATACCTCAACTCTTTTTATCCCTAAAAACATTTTGTGTCATTGTGTTGGTTTGAATATAATATAGCCCCCACAGATTTATGTGTTTGAATGCTTGGCCACAGGGAGTGGCACTATTAGGAAGTGTGGCCTTATTGAAGGAAGTGTGGCTTTGTTGAAGGAAGTGTGTCTGTGGAGGTGGGACTTAGAGGTACCCTATGCTCAGTTTATGCTCAGGCTGTGCTCAGTGTAGTACACAGTCCCATTCTGCTGCCTGTGGATCCAGATGTAGAACTCTCACCTCCTTCTCTAGCACCATGCCTGCTTGCACTCTGCCATGCTTCCCACCATGATGATAGTGGACTAAACCTCTGAAACTTGAAGCTAGCCCCAATTACATGTTTGCCTTTATAAGAGTTGCCATAGTCATGGTGCCTCTTTGCAGCAATGGAACCTTAATTTGGTGGTAAATATAGTTATTTAATTTCAAAGTTCTCATAGCTTAAGTTACACAGAACTATATTTTGTATCCCAAATTATGCTCATGATTATGAAAAATGCCATGCTTGTTATGATAGAAGGCACAACAGAATGTGTGCTTACTGAGGTACAGAGAATGGTAGCCAGCAGGCAGCCTTACCTGAGCCAGAAGCAGAAGAATAGTCATCATCATTAATAGGATAAACTCCAGAAGCTTCTTCAATGGAGCCGTTGTCAAGGTACATGTCCTTATCAGATGTCAGTGCTGCTCTCTGAGAAAGGAAAGACAAGCAACTCAAGATGGTCAGATTAAGAAAGGCTCTGCTTTCTCTACTGTACAAACTTTTCCACGTGCTACACTGAAGACCTGAACCCCTATGGATGTGTTCTGAATCCTCATGGCTAGCCATCCCTTATCCAGGATGGTCTAGCAACCTATAGGAAATCAAAGACTGCCCGGCCCAGCCCTGACAAACACACACTCATGTCCACAAGGAAGCTTATGTGTCCTAATCTTACAGAATGATGACAGCACAGTCACCCAAGTTCTGGAACAGGCTTAATTCATGCCACTCCACTAAATTTGTCTGAGTATCTGTTGTCGCACATTAATAAACTATCTCAGACATTTTGTGTACGGCAGCAGTGTAGTCTCCCTCCAGACCAAAGAAATAAGACAGTGGAAGCCATACAGCTTCTTGCATGCAATCCATTGTTCTACTTTGTACCTGTTTCCTCTGAGGAGAACAAGTAGCCAGAGGAGCCCTACAAATTACTGGAGCCTAGGTGGCAGAGCTTGGATGAATATAGATCAAGGAAGACAGTGTGTGCTTAGCCAGTATAGGAAGCAGCTGCTTTCCAAAGGCCCTCATCCCTGTGACTGCCAGCTTAGAAAGCCCAAGCCCTCTCAACATATGCCTAAAGGAAAGAATAAGAAGACAAATAACTAAAACCAGAACAACATGCCTCGGCCAGAAAGCCCAGACAATAGAAACTCTAAGACAGCCGAATCTCAGAAAAAGGACATCAAAACTATTCTTATACAGTTATTTCAGAATTAGAAAAAGGAAATGAATAGATCCTTCTAAGAATTCCAGGAAAATACAAACAACGAGTAGAGGCCATCCAAGACAAACAAGAACCTACAATCAAACAGGTGAAAGAAATGATTAAAAGGGTTCAAGACATGAAAACATAATTAGACAGCATTAAAAAAATCTCAAGCTGAGAAAACTCTCAAAATGGAACAATTAAAGAAGGAAACAGGAATCCAACAGACAAGTATAACCAACAGAATCCAGCATATGGAGGAGAGAATCTCAGGGGTTGAAGTACAATAGAAGAAATTGATACATTTCTCAAAAAAAACATTAAGACAGAAAAATTTGTGACACAAAGCATCCAAGAAGTCAAGGACACCATGAGAAGGAATAACCTCAGGATTAGAGGAGTAGATGAAAAGTGGGATGCAAATTCCCAAAGACCAGAAAATGTTTTCAAGAAAATCATAGAAGAAAATTTCCCCAACCTAAAAAAAGAGATATCCTTGAACATTCAAGAGGCCTACAGAACACCAAGTAGGCTAGGCCAGAAAAGAAATTCCTCCTGCAACATAATAATCAGAACACTAAATCTGCAGAACAAAGAAAAGATATTAAAGGCAGCCAAGGAAAAGGGCTAAGTAGCATAAAAAGGCAGACCTATCAGAAATACACCTGGCTTTTCATCAGAGACCATCTATCTCCATATCTTAAACTCCTATCTCCGTATCTATGAAAGATAGAAGAGAGACACTGCTGAGTACAAGTTCATTTTCTCTCTGAATAAGATCAATCATAACTTGTAAGTAACTCCAAGTGAAAACAATCATCTGTATCCCAAGAGAGCAAACATAAACAAAGAAAACAAGTTACCTGCTTATTTTGCAGTTTGAATTTTCACCCGATTGTAGTCCCCTCCTCATCACCTCCCTCCATTACCCCCTCTCCCTCCCTTCCCTAACATCTTACGTCTGCCTATAAGGTCTCATCTGTAATACCTGTGTCTTCTTCCTCTGTGGTCTGGCAGGACCATCTTGGCAGAGGGGAAGTGATTGAGGTTGGAAGGCCAAAGTCTATATCAAAAGTAGTCCATACTCTCTTTATTGTGGGACCCACAAGGAGACTGTGCTGCCTATCTCCTATATCTGAGCAGGGGGTCTAGGTCCACATCATACATCATCTTTGGTTAGTGCATGAATCTCTGTTTTGTAATATGGTTATCCTGTATCAGGTGGCTAATATTTGCTTATACTTGAGTATAACCCATGCATATATACTTACCTGGCAGGGGAGATAGCATGATCACGAAGGTGGTTTTCCCATGGTGATGCTTATCCATTGCACACCAGATGTGCTGACCGCTGCAATTTCCCCAAATGCTGGAAACTCAACTGCATAATTTGTGGTAGTAGGGGACTGTGTTCGTGCTCTCCCCTGTAAAAAAAAACATGGATATTTTTCTGGGTTACCTAACTCAGGATAATTGTCTGTAGTTCCATCCATTTACCATCAAATTTCAAATTTTTCCTTGTTTTTGATAGGTAAATAGTATTCCATTGTGTAAATGATCCATAGTTTCTTTATCCATTCTTCGGTTGAGGGACATCTAGGTTGTTTCCAGATTCTGGATATTATGAATAATTCTGCTATGAACATAGTTGAGCAAATGTCCTTGTTGTGTGGTGGAGCATCTTTCAGTTATATTCCCAGGAGTGATATGGCTGGGTTTTGATGTAGACTTGTTCCCAATTTCCCGAGAAAGCACCAGATTGATTTCCAAAGTGGTTGTACAAGTTTGCACTCCCACCAGCAATGGAGTAGTGTTCCTCTTTCTCTGTATCCTCACCAGCATGTGCTGTCACTTGAATTTTTGATTGGGTATAAAATGGAATCTCAGAGTCATTTTGATTTTTCATTTCCCTGATGGCTGGGGATGTGGAACATTTCTTTAAATGTTTCTCAGCCATTCGATATTCCTCTGTTGAGAATTCTCTGTTTAGCTCTGTACACTATTTTTAAATTGGGATATTTGGCTTGGTGGTGCTTAATTTCTTGAGTTCTTTGTATATTTTGGATATTAGCCCTTTGTCAAATGTAAGGTTGGTGAAGATCTACTCCCAGTCTGTAGGCTCTCATTTTCTTCTGTTGACTGTTTCCTTTGCTTCACAGAAGCTTATCAATTTCATGAGATCCTATTTATTAATGGTTGCTCTTAAAACCTGAGCTGCTAGTGTTCTGTACAGGAAATTTTCTCCTGTGCCAATGAGTTCAAGGCTCTTTCTGACTTTTTGTTCTAATAGATTTAGAATGTCTGGTTTTAAGTTGAGGTTTTTAATCCACTTGGACTTTAGTTTTGTACATGAATATAGGTCTATTTGCACTTTTCTACATGTGGCCATCCAATTAGACCATCACCATTTGCTGAAAATGCTATCTTACTTCCATTGTATGTATTCGTCTTCTTTGTCAAAAATCAAGTGCCCATAGGTATGTGGTTTTATTTCTGGGTTTCAGTTTGATTCCATTGATCAACCAGCCCCTTTCTATGCCAGTACCATGCTGTTTTTAGTACTGTTGCTCTATAATACAGCTTGGATCTGGGATGGAGATTCATCCAAAAATATTTTATTGTACAGGATTGTGTTAGCTATTCTGGGTTTTTTGTTTCTCCATATGAAGTTGAGAATTGATCTTTCAAGGTCTGTAAAGAACTGTGTTGGAATTTTGATGAGAATTGCATTGAATCTGTAAATTGCTTTTGATAAGATGGCCATTTTTACTATGTTGATTCTCCTGATCCACAAACAGAGGAGATCTTTCCATCTTCTGATACCTTCTTCAGGTTCTTTCTTTAAAGACTTGAAGTTTTTTTTCATTTGCTTGGTTAGAGTTATACCAAGATGCTTTATATTGTTTGTGGCTATTGTGAAGGGTGCAGTTTTCCTAATTTCTTTTTCAGCCCATTTGCCATTTGTATTCAGGAGGGCTACTGATTTTTTAAAATTTATTTTGTATCCAGCCACTTTGCTGAAGGTGATTATCAGCTGTAGAAGTTCCTTGGTAGACTTTTTAGGATCAATTTTGTATACTATCATATCGTCTACAAATAGTGATAGTTTGGCTTCCTTTCCTATTTGTATCCCCTTGATCACCTTGTCTTATTTCTCTAGCTAGGACTTCAAGTACTATATTGAAGAGCTATGGAGAGAGTGGACAGCCTTGTCTTTTTCCTGGTTTCAGTGGAATTGATTTAAGTTTCTCTCCATTTAGTTTGATGTTGACTATAGGCTTGCTGTATATAGCCTTTATTATGTTGAGGTATGTGCCTTGTGTCCCTCCTCTCTCCAAGACTTTAAACATAAATGGGTGTTGGATTTTCTCAAATGCTTTTTCATTTTGTTATATGGTGAATTACATTGATAGATTTCCATATATTGAACTACCCCTGCATGCCTTTGATGGAGCCTGCTTGGTCATAGTGTATTATATTTTTGATGTGTTTCTGGATTGGGTTTGCATGTATTTATTGAGTATTCTTGCATCAATGTTCACAAGAGAAATTGGTCTGAAATTCTCTCTTTGTAAAGTCTTTCTGTAGTTTAGGTATCAAGGTGACTGGCCTCATAGAATGAGTTTAGTAATGTTCCTTCTGTTTCTATTATGTGTAATAGCTTAAAGAGAATTGGTATTAGTTCTTCTTTAAAGGTTTGGTAAAATTCTGCACTCAGTCCCTCAGGCCCTGGGCATATTTTGCTTGAAAGACTTTTGATTACTGCCTTAATCTCCCTAGGAGATATAGGACTATATAAGTTGTTTACCTGATCTTGATTCAATTTTCATGGTTGGTATGTATCAAGAAAATTGTCCACTTCATTTACGTTTTTAAATTTTGTGGTATATAGGCTTTTGAAGTACAATGATTTTTTAGATTTCCTCACTGTCTGTTGTTTTTGGTGGGATTTCTAGGTGTCCTGTTGTCAGATCCACTTGTGTTCTAGTCGGTGGCACTTGCTCGGGTCTAGGACCCACAGACACTAGCATTTTGGGAAGCAAAGGCATTTCTGCACCCTGGGAATTTAGGTGCTGCCCATCAGCCCTGTGAGTGCACATGCTCCCAGGATCTTGATGACTGTTTGCCCATCAACTATGTGGCAGTAACCTTCAGACGATGGGGACCCAGGTCTTTAGTGTGTTCCACACTATTTGGAGCCCTCTCACCTATGGATTACTAGTGCTATTGTTGTATGGGTCTCAGATCAGTCCGTGGGTTGCTGAATGTTCACTGCTGACCGGCTGCTCAAACAAGATGTGTTAGGCACCAACATCTTGGATCTTTTGTAATAGCTGAGTAGTATTCCATTGTGCAAATGTGCCACAGTTTCTTTATCTATTCTTCAGTTGAGGGAAATCTAGGTTGTTTCCAGATTCTGGCTATTATGAATAATCTTGATGTGAACATAGTAAAACAAGTGTCCTGTTGTATGGTGGAGAAATTTTTTGATATATACCTAGGAGTGGAATAGCTGAGTCTTGAGGTAGAACAGTTCCCAATTTTCTGAGAAAGCACCAGATTGATTTCCATAGTAGTCGTTCAAGTTTGTACTCCCAACAGCAATGGAGGACTGTTCCTTTCTCCACATCCTCACCAGCATGTGGTATCATTTGTCATTTTGATTTTTAGCCATTCTGACAAGTGTAAGATGGAATCTCAGAGTTGTTTTGATTTGCATTTCTCTGATCACTAAGGATGTTGAATGTTTAAGTGTTTCTCAGCCATGTGAGATTTCTCTGTTGAAAATTCCTGTTTAGTTTTGTGTCCATATTTAACTGGGTTATGTTGTGTGTTGGTGTTTAATTTCTTGATTTCTTTATATATATTTTGGATGTTAGCATTTTATAAATCTATGACTGGCAAGGATCTTTTCCCATTCGTGGACTATTGTTTCATTCTATTGACAGCGTTCTTTGCCTCATTGAAACTTTTCAGTTTTAAGAGGTCTCCTTTATTAATTGATGTTCTTAGAGCCTGAGAAGTTGGTGTTTTATTCAGGAAGTGTCTCCTGTGCCAATAATTTTGAGGCTTTCCCCCATTTGCTCTTCCAATTGATTTAGTGTATCTGGTGTTATATTGGAGTCTTTGATTCATTGGACTTGAGTTTTGTGCACGGTGATGAATATAGATATATTTGCATTTTTCTAAAAGTAGATATCCAGTTAGGCTACCACCATATGTTGAAAATACTGTCTTTTTTCCATTGTATGGCTCTAGTTCCTTTGCTAAAAATAAAGTTTCATAGGTATGGTCACTTATTTCTGTGTCTTCAACTCAAATCCCTTGGTCATCCTGTTTATTTCTATGGCAGTACCATGCAGTACTATACAGTACCATACTACTACTCTTTAGTATAGCTTGAGGACAGAGATGGAAATACCTTCAGAAATTCTTTTGTTATATAGGATTGATTTGGCAATTCTAGGTTTTTTTGTTTTTCCATATGCAGTTTAAAATTGTTTTTCAAGGTTTGTAAAGAAATGTTTAAGAATTTGACTGGAATTGCATTCAACCTATAGGTTGCTTTTGGCAACGTAGCCATTTTTACTATGCTAATACCACTGATCCATGAGCTTTGGAGATCTTTCCATCCTCTGAGATCTTCTTCAATTTTTCTTCAGAGACTTGAAATTCTTGTCATACCATTCTTTGACTTGATTCGGTAGAGTTATACCAAGATACTTTATATTATTTGTGGCTGTTGTGAAGGGTATTGTTTCCCTAATTTCTTTCTCAGCAAGTTTGAACCTTGTATACAAGAGGGCTACTGATTTTTAAATTAAGCTAGTATCCAGCTGCTTTGCTGAAGGTGTTTATCAGCTGTAGGAGTTCTCTGGTGGAATTTTTGGAGTCACTTATTTATACTATTATATCCTCTGTGAATAGTGATATTTTGACTTCTTCTTTTCCAGTTTGTATCCCCCTTGATCTCCTTTAGCTGTATTATGGCTCTAGCTAGAACTTCAAATATAATATTGGTGAGATATAGAGAGAGTTGTTGTGGAATATCATTGAGTTTCTCTCCAGTTAATTTAATGTTTGCTATTAGCTTGCTGTATATAGCATTTATTATGTTAAGGTGTGTGCCTTGTATACTTGATATCTTCAAGACTTTTATCATGAAGGGAAGGGATGTTAGAGAGTGTCAGAGGCTATTTCTGCATCTAATGAGTTGATCATGTAACTTTTTTTATTTCAGTTCATTTATATGGTGGATTACATTAGTGAATTTTCATGTGTTGAGCCATTCTTGCATCCTTGGGCTGAGGCCTCCTTGATCATGGTAGATAACGAAATTATTGTTACTGGATTCAGTTTGGGAGTGTTTTATTGAGTATTTTTGCATCAATGTTCATGGGTGAAATTGGTTTGAAGTTCTCTTTCTTTGCTGAGTCTTTGTGTGGTTTACGTATCAAGGTAACTGTAACTTCATAGAATGAATTTGGCTAGTTTCTTTTGCTTCTATTTTGTGGAATAGTTTGAGGTGTAGTGGTATTAGCTCTTCTTTAAATGTCTAGTGTAATTCTGTGCTAAAATATCTAGCCCTGCGCTTTTCCTTAGAGGTTATAGGACTGTTTCAAATATTTACATGATCTTGATTTAAATTTGGTAAGTGAAATCTATCTATAATTTTTTTCATTTCTTTTAGATTTTCCAATTTTGTGAAATACAGGCTTTTTAAGTAAGGCCCAATGATTCCTTGGATTTCCTCAATGTCTGTTGTTATGTCCACCTTTTTATTTCTGATTTTGTTAATTTGTATACTCTCCCTCTGCCTTTTAGTTAGTTTGACTAAGGGTTTAGCTATCTTATTGATTTTCTCAAAAATCAGCTCTTGGTTTTATTGATTCTTTTATTGTTCTCTTTGCTTCCAAGTTATTGATTTCAGCCCTGAGTTTGACTATTTCCTATAGTCTACTCCTCTTTGATATGTTTGATTCTTTTTGTTCTAGAGCTTCCAAGTGTGCTGTTAAGTTGCTAGTATTGGATAACTCCAATTTCTTTATGAAGGTGTTTACTGCTATGAACTTTCCTCTTAGCACTGCTTTCATGGCGTCCCATAAGTTTGAGTATGTTGTACCTTCATTTTCACTAAATTATAGGAAGACAATTTTTTTCTTTCTTTCTTCCCTGACTCAGTGGTCATTGATGAGGAGTTGTTTAGTTTCTATGAGTGGGTAGGCTTTTTTGGTATTTACATTGTTGAGGTGTAGCTTTGATGCATGGTGGTATGCTAAAACAAAACAAAACAATGGATTAATTCAAAAATTTTTTTACATCAGTTGAGATTTGCTTTGTGACTGACTGTAGTGGATGTATACATGTTTTGTTTTGATCCCAAGAGTAGGATGTATAATAGACTTATTTGAGAGTTTGCTGTGTTTCCCCCCTGGAAACAGACTTGTGAGACAACAGTTGATGTTTGTCCACTAGAAGAGGACACTTGAAGAGGCATGGTCTTTGCCAACTGATAAACAACCTAGTATGGACTCTGAGAGGAGATAGATATATGAACCACAAAACAAGAGGCTTGGCTTTTTTGGATTTTTTTTTTTTTTTGGATTTTTTTTATCTTGGCATTGTTTCTTATTGTTTGGCGATTATTCACTCCTGTTCCAGACATTCCTATAGAGAACTACTCCAGAGAATGCTTCATGGTTCTAGCTGTGGCTCCAGGTTCCAGCTGCTTCAGTTGTAGTCACCTTTGCTGAATTGCTGCTTTGCTGTTTAACTGGGTTGCTGAATCCTGACTACAGAGAGTGGAATCATTCCAGGATCTGAGTCTAAAATGTCTACTTATCCTGTTCCCATTAATCTCTTCTTTGCTCCTATCTAGGGCAGGGGGGTTGGAAGGGAGTTATAAGCAGTAAAGAACACAAATAAAGTAGTTTTGAAAAAGTTCAAAGCCTACAACTGACTATATTGTCAATTTTGGAGAAGGTTCTGTGTGGTACTGACAAGAAATGTGTGTGTGTGCGTGTGCGTGTGCGTGTGCGTGTGCGCGTGCGCACACGCGTGCGTTTGGGTGATAAGTCCTGTAGACATTTACGAGGTCCATTTGATTTATGACCTCTGTTAGTTTCATTATTTATTTAGTTTCTGTCTCAATGATCTGTCCATTAGTGAAAGTGGGTATTGAATTCTCTCACTATTAATGTGTGGGGATTAATGTGTGATATAAACTTTAAGACTGTTCCTTTTACAAATGCTAGTGCCCTTGTATCTGGGACATAGATGTTCAGGATTGTCATGCCCTCTTGGTCAATGTTTTTCTTTGATGAGAATGAAGTGTCCGTCCCCATCTCTTTTGGTTGAAAGTCTATTTTATTAGATATTAATATGGATACTTCAGCTTGATCCTTGGGTCCCTTTGATTGGAAAACTTTTTTGCAGCCCTTTACTCTGAGATGATGACTCTTTGTTGCTGAGGCGTGTTTCTTGTATGCAGCAGAATATTGGGTTCTGTTTATGCAATCTTTCTGTTAGCACCTGTCTTTTCTTTAAATAAGGAAAGTTCAGTCCATTGATGCTAAGGGATATTAGTGACCAATGATTTATAATTCCTTCATTGTGGTGTTGGTGGTGGTGTCGTGGTGGTAGTGTGTTTGTGTGATTATCTTCCTTTGCTTTTTATGTTGTGAAATTTTATATATATATATATATATATATATATATATATATATATATATATATATATATATCTTATGTTTTCTTGTGTTTAGTTGACCTCAGTGGGTTGGAGTTTTCCTTGCAGTATCTTCTGTAGCCTGGGTTGTTTCATGGATATTGTATGAATTTGGTTTTGCTGTGAACTATGTTGTTTTCTCCTTCTATGGTGATGTAAAGCTTTGCTGGGAATAGTAGTCTCAGCTGATATATGTGCTCTCTTAGTGTCTGCATGATATCTTCCCAGACCCTAGTGGTTTTTATAGGCTCTTTTCAAAAGTCAGGTTTAATTCTGATAGATCTGCCTTCATATCTTACTTGACCTTTTTCCCTTGCACCTTTTAATATTTTTTCTTTGTTCTGTAGATTTAATGTTTTGCTTATTATGTTGTGGGAAGAATTTCTTTTCTGGTCAGTTCTGTAGGCCTCTTGTATGTTTAAAGATTTCTCTTTGTTTAAGTTGGTAAATGTTTCTTCTGTAATTTTCTTAAAAATATTTTCTTATTCTTGGGCCCTGGAATCTTCTTTCTAATCTATTTCTATTATTCTTAAGTTTCATATTTTCATGTTATTCTTGATTTCTTGAATGTTTTGTGCCAAGAATTTAATATTTTCTTTGACAGATGTATTGATTTCTTCAATTGTATCTTCGATGCCTGAGATTGTCTCCTCCATCTCTTGAATTATGTTGGTGATGCTTACCTCTGTGGTTCCTATTCTCCTCTCAAAGTTTTCAATCTCCAAGTTTTTTGTTTTGTTTGTTTTGTTTTTGTTTTTGTTTTCTTTATTGATTCTATTTCCATTTTCATGTCTTGAACTATTTTATTAATTTCCTCCCCCATTTGATTGTATTTTCCTATATTTCTTTGAGGAATTTGTTTCCTCTTTAAATGACTCAGGCAACTTCTTAATCATAGCTTTAAGGTCATTTTCTTGTGTTTCAGCTGCATTAGAATATCTAGTGTTTTGGGAGGGTTCTGGTAGATCCATGTTACCTTGGATTTTGTTGATTGCATTATTATGCTGGCCTTTAGTTATCTGGTTGTTTGGTGGTATTGGCTGTTAGTCTCTGAAAACTGCTGGGTTTCCCAGGCCTTTTGATCCATTGAGGTCCTGTTGATCTCTAGATAGCTCTTCAAGAAGCAGGAAGAGTCCAAGGTCTGATTGCAGGAGCCAAGTGTCCCTGAAATTTGGGACCCATTCTTGACTAGATGGAAAGCACAAGGGGCTGTGAGCCTGGGACAGGGCAGTATTAGTGGACCTGGGAGACAGTTGAAGGGAACTTGTAACTGTGCATCCCCAGATCCCAGGATGTCCTCTCCCATCCAGGAAATCCCTGAACTGAAGGCTGGGTTTCCAATCTCTGGAGTCTAGAGTAATCTTCAGGAAGGTAGAAGAAGTCTGGAGGAACAGTAAGGGTACTGGTGTTTTGGATCCGGCCATGCTGTCAGTTGTTGACCAAGAAGACACTGAGCTCTCAGGGGTACTCAGATTTGGCTGGCTTCTGCCATCTTTGGACAGTATGATCCTGTTTTCTGACCTGTTTCTACTGGGAAACCAGTAGAGCTGTGGTTTGGAGGTTAGGAAGCTGACCCCACCCCTTGATCCAGATACTGCCCTAGGGGAAGGAATCCAAGATCTGATTACTGGAGTGGAGCATCCTCAGACTTGGGGATCTGTGTGTGCATAGGCAGAAAGCACAAACATCCCTGGACCTTGTACTATTCCTGGACAAGGGAGACGGCATTGAGAGGCCTGGAACTGTATGTTTCCAGCTCCCAGGATGGCTCTTTTCTTCTGGGAAACTCCATCTTCGGTGTTTCTGAGTCAATGGCCAGGTTACTCACTGGATTCACAGTTTCTCATCTTCCACTACTCAGATACAGAAGATACCACTGTTGCCATCTTCCAACCCGAAGTTCATATTTTCTTCATTTACACAGTTCTGATAGGAATAGATGAGAGTGAGGGTAAGGATGAAGTTAGAAGTTTGGAATCAGTGACCTGAATTGAATTCTGGCTGTGCCTCTTAATTAAGAAGTGATGCAATGGTTCTATGCTTCTCTATTGTTCCAGGAATATGTAGTCTACCATGGCAGCAGGTAGGCAGGGCAGGGTAGCAAAAGCAAGAGGCTGACTGGTCATATTGCATCTATACTGATAAAGTAGGGGTTGCATTTCTGAGATTCTTATATCTGAACCATTTAAAATAATTAGAAAGATTTTTTCATTTTTATTATGGTTCATTTTTAACACATACATTTATATTATTACACAAATAAAATAAACTGCATATAGCAGGAAGAACCATGAGACAATCAGGAGTTATATAAATGTTACATTCATAGTGATTTCGCTATTTGTATTTGTCAAACCTGAAGTAAACATCTTTCCTATCTTGTTGGGTCTAAACCAGTATCTATCATATCTCATCTCTATTAACTTAAAACATCTATCTTAATCTAAAAATACCTTAAACCCTAACCAACTAAGCTTAACTGTAAGACTAAACTATTTGATCTCCAATCCCATCAGAGACTTGAGAAGGAATAAAACTTAAATGCCTGAGTGAACCAGAAGTGCAGGTTATCAGCTTCCAAAATGAAAAAATGACTGAGATGGTTTACTGGCTAAACAGTCACTCAACACTCTCTATAACACTGGAGCATCATCTTCAGCCTTCTAGCCCAATATCTGGGACAGACATATTCATGAAGCAGGAACTATTGAGGAATTGCTAACCCTGTCTTGGCAGAGTTTGACCATCAACTCTACTTGCATTTAAGCTTGCCCATTTTTAGGCAAAATTCTGTTTGTGGAAGAAATGAGGATATTTTGCCCAGTGGCTGGTTTGCCATGTTTGAAGCCAACTCCATAAGGAGGTTCTTTGATGTTGGTTATCTTCTTTGAAGTAGGCTGAGTGTTGTCAGGAGTTAACTTGTCTTGTTGTCAAAGAATCTTTACAATAATAAAAACATCTTTAAATGCCATATTCTTTAGGCTTTTGAAGACCTTATTTAATTATTTTACCTTATATAGCTATAGAATCATATCTATTTGTTAGACCTAGGATATATTCTTGTGATAAAATTAGACTAGTATTTGACATGACCATTATTTGCATCAATATACAAAATTCTATACCAATGAATTAAAAATAACCTTCTTTGTGAGTAACAATTAAAGCCTTGAGTTAAGGAGTAGGTTCAATCATCTACCTTTTGTTCTATCCTCCCTCTATATTTCTATATCCCTCCAGGGCTCCAAACCCCCAAGGGCCTCAGTTGCTTGACTGGACCAACTCCATGACAGGCTTCAGGTTTTCACTCTGCCTAACTAGGCCAAGTTTCTAACAATTCCTGGAAAACCCACAAATTATGGACGGCTCATGGGCAACTAACTAATCAGCTTATAGAACAAAAAGACTAGATACCATGTTTTTATTATTTCATCACCTTGTTTAAAAACACAGCTGGCCCCATCCAATCAAATTAAAGGCCAACTCCTGAGCCAAAACTATTTTGTAAATCTTGTATACTTTCTAAGAAAGTGTCCAGGGTCCTACCTAAGGAGCGTCAGCAGCCAGGTTAGACAGCTTCATCTTTCTTTGGGTGCCCCCTCTTCAGTTCTTCACCTCCTCTGGGTGCCACTCCTTTGGTTCCTGAAAGGGCTGCTTGGATCTTCAGGCTGTGCTGCTGCCTGTCTACACCTCCAGACAGCAACACCTTGGGACTCCAGAGTGGCTAAGGCTAAATCTTTAAAGCCCTGTGACCTTAGATCTGACACCTGCAGAAACTGAGAGGCTGAAGGCACAGAGAAAACAGCAGCAACTGAGGCCTCAGGTGCAGCTATTGCTGACAGGGAACTCGGAGCGCAGGAGGCAGTCGTATCCAACTGCAGCTAATCTGGGAGTTCAGTTGCCTTCGCTGTGGCAACATTATATAAACTTTCTATTCCACTAAAGACTTACACATTTGCCACTGTCAGCCAAGGACTAGGACCAGGAATCTGACACTTAGTATTAGTTCATAGTTTAGTTAATGAAAGTTACTTTGGTAAGCTTAGATTTGAAGTCTGTGTAATCCCCTTGAGGCATGAGTTAAAATGCCCCTCAGCCACCCTACTCTAACTGTCATAATGGTAGTTCCAGCCTCTGTCACAATGGCCATCCCCAGGGCCTCCTCAGTAAGACCCCTCCTAAGTTTATGCTAATTTTAGGTTTAAAAAAATCTGAACAAAAAACTACCAACTCTAAACTCCCCCACATTCAGGACCTGAAACCCCACCAATATTTACTCTGGAAATCTCTGCCCAAGAAAAAAAATCCTACATAAAGGCTGTGTCTGCTCAGTTTTCTACTGTCTTCTCCTAAGAACAGAAGCAGCCACTTCTGGATTTGTCCTTCCTCTCCTGATTTCATCCCTCCAGTAATTTTCTTTTAAGAGATTTGCTACCTGGTGTGACTCTCTGGTTGAAAGAAGCCAAGAAGTACAGAAGAGAAGAAGCAGGAGTGTGGGTGAGGCTCCTGAGGGCCTCACCTCAGCTAGGGATGGCAGGGGAGGCGGAGGGGTCCCAGGGAACTGGGCAGACACAGCCTTTATATAGGGTTTCTTAGGGGGAGGAGCTTTCTGGGGCAGAGATTTCCAAAGTGTGGTTTGGTGGGATTTCAAACCTGAGCTGAAGAAAGCTCAAAAATTGGTAGGTTTTTGTCCAGACCTCTCATCCCAAATTAGCATAATCTGGGATGAGTCCTACTGAGGGGCTGGAGATGGCAGTTACAGAGGTTTGGGGGGAGGGAGCTGCTGGGCTGCTAGAACTTTCTCAGGCAGAGTTTGGGTGAATTTTCTGCCTTGAAGGATAATAAAATTTACAATGTGTCAAAGATTTATGAAGAGTCCACTGTGAAGGAAATGTTGTTGTGATCTTAGACAGTCCCATGGTGGCAGCAGCAGGCTTTCTAAAGCTGGAAATGTCTCCTGTTTTCATAGAGCGGAGAGCTGAGGCATGTATAGTTACCATAGACATCTCCATCTGAGGTACTATCCTAGGAGCTGCTGCCACTTTGTCTCCACAGCCCCAGGAGGAAAGGTAGGGCTGAATGCCCCGAGGCAGAACCACAACTGACTGTGAGCTACTTTAAATTTTAGTTGCCCCCTCCACAAGGGCTAAACATAGCTCTTGGGGGTGGTAATACTCTGGGCCAAGGACTGAGGGAGGGGCAGTGGGCTCCTGGAAGCTTGGGAAAGGTATCTTGTCACAGGGGGTGGGGGTGGTAGTGTTAGGAACTCTGGGTTATGTCTGCCAAGGCAGCAGGGGCTTTGATCAGCCATGACTGCAGCAGCAGTAGCAGTGGAGAAATCCATAAATGTGTGTGTGTGTGTGTGTGTGTGTGTGTGTGTGTGTGTGTGTGTGTCTAGGTGGCAATAACTGTAGTCCTGGCAAATGTGGTGATGGCAGCAGCAGCCTTGACCTGGCTGCAATCGAGGCAGTGGCAGTGGCAACCTTAATCTCTGCCAGGGAGGCAGTCATGGCAGTGCCTTTGATCTGATCTCTACAGTGGGGTTCCTAGATACCTTCCCATCCAAGCAGGAAGGCCAAGAGTGTCACTTAACCCATGGCAGAGGGAGAATGAGCATGGAAGAAAAATAATGAAACAGAAAGGAATCCAAGAAACTGCTGTGGGGGAGCTCAGGGCACCAAGGCTATCAGGAATGGCCTCCCTCCTTCTCTCCTTTCCAGCCCTTCCTCTCCCCACCTCCCTCATGCCTCCATTTTATCTATCCTTCTCCTTCCCTTCCCTTTCTTCTTTTCCCATCTATTCCTTCCCATCTTTCTCCTCTTCTGTCTTCTCACTTCTTCTTCCTTTTTTTGAGAGCCTCCATTTCCTCTTCCCCAGAAGTACCACCACAGAATAGGATGAGTGAGTGTTATTCAAAGAGATGGAACTGACACAGAGAACATTCAACATGATGATATCATTGCTTTGTCAATCAATTTGAGAGATGTCCCCGTTCTCATTCTGCCTCAGTTTCTATCAAGTTAAACTCTAAATTGCTGGTACCTTCTGGCTCTTTATCCACCTGTCCCCAAGGCAGGAAAAACATTGGTGGCCTAGGAGATTGCCAACCCTTGCCTTTCCTCAAGGCTGGCAACAGGTGACATCATAGAGGGAGGTTGCTATGTGGGTTAGATACCCTAACTTCAGTTACCAAGTTCTTCTGTGTCTTCTAGTTCATGGGACACCTGATCCCTTGACTGGCCACTTAAACCTAGTACCACTTCTTTCCCAGCAACTGTGTTTGGAGCAGGACAATTGGATCTGTTTTCTTCTAACTTGGGTAAGATTGTAGAAATAGGCACAGGAATATAATCTTAGCTCTCAGGATAGTAAGGCAGGAAGATGGGAATTTAAGGCCAGCAGAGTGAGTGAGAGAGAGAGAGAGAGAGAGAGAGAGAGAGAGAGAGAGAGAGAGAGAATGCAATTTTGACATTTTACCTCTCTATCAATGGTTGTGATCATCAGAGCACTTTGCTTTTCTCACTAGAAATGTTTTTTTAAAGAGAGACTGGTACACATCTAGCCTTGCACTTAACACTTTATACCTCTTATAATTCTGCCCTAAACCCCATGAGGTAACGGTAATACTCATTTTCCACAGGAAACCAAAAGTGGATTATGGAGCTTAAGTAACATAGCTCCATTTTACCTCCTTTGTACCCTGAATATTGGGTCAGGACTTGCCTGGACCCTTTCTGCCATATTTCTTTTGCCAGCTTCTCTGGCCAGGGCATGAAACTGTGGAGGGCAAAGACAGCATTCTGCTGTCTCCTTTCTATTCATCTTGGCTTTCAGGGTGTGCACAAACTCTGAGGTCTGAGTATATCACACATTTACTCAGGTCTGAGTATATCACATATTCTTAAGCAATGTTAGATGTTGTTACTACCCAATACTTACTGATTTCACTGCATCAGTCCCTGGAGTTCGGCAAAGGAAGGGACACAGTGTGCTTAAGTTCCAGGGTACACAAGACAGAAGAAAGACATTCACCCCTTCAGTGAATTGCATATGTCTCAAGTAAGTGCTAGAACAGAGCAATAGAAGATTCCTGGGCTAAGAGCACTGAGGCTTTCTGGAGAAGGAGAGCAGGAAAGAAGTGCCAGACAGGGGGACAGAAGTGGCCTTTAATAAATATGAGAGAAAAGTCATTCTTCCCAAGGGACCTAAATTTTCAGAATCACAGTGAGACAAGAGCTGAAGTGGTTAGGCCTACATAGGACAGAAATTTCTTGGATAATTAGTGTTGTCATTCTGCATTGGGCCCAGGAAGGTTCAGGAGCTGGTGCCCTCTATTTCTGTGTCACAGAGCAATCCTTTGAAGTGTTTACCTAGATTTTAAGTGATTGGATATATTGATTGCATTTCATCATGTAGATATATCAGAGTTGATTTCACCATTAATTTTATTGAGCCTTTAGTTTGTTTCTCAAGGATTTTTACTATTATGAACAATATATTGAGGCAAGGTGACATATTGGAGAGGATGTCATATGAATTCTTCCTCTGTCATGGCCAGAAAGCTTTCAACCCTTCCAAGACTTAGTTTCATTATCTATAAATCAAAGCTAAGACTTTATTAATACAGCAAACTTCATGAGGTAGGGCAGCTTTAAGTCCTTGAGGATGGCCTTGAAGGGGATTCAGGACCCTGTTCTCTTCCTCTTTGTTCTTTTCTTATTCTGGCTGTACAGTGAAGGACTTTGCTCTTCTGTTGTGTTCCCATTGTGTTCAGCCTACTACAGGCCTCAATACAAGAGGGCCAATGAACCTCAGGCAGAAAGAAGTCGTTGTAGTGTGATTATCTCAAGTATCTGTTGTAACAATGAAAAGTGCATTAACTATATTTCACTGCTTTTTATACATTTATAATACATCTGGCCCTGTGCTATGTGCAAACTTAGATGCTTAGATCTTCCTACCTACCTTAGCAAGAAAGTATTACTGGCATGCTCATGTGTCATGTAATGAAGAATCCCAGGGAGAGTGTAAGACATGTAGCTAGAACAAGGAAGCACTGGCTGGGGGGTTCTAATCTCAGAGACACATGGTTCACTTTCCTTCTGCACATTCGCTGAGTGTTTGTTGTCACTGAGTTCTGACACAGAGCTTGCCAGGTTTTTTTGCAAAGCTGATTTGGGGGAGGGGAAGCACAAATATGGCTAACAGGGACTTAGCATGAAATAAATATAATTGTCACAGTATAAATGTTAACATTCCACAATCCTCGGAATATTTGCTTTCCATTTGTTCACAGAGTTGACTATTATTTTAGAATCCAAGAAAAGTCTGTGTTTTTGAGCAGATGCTATCCTTTTGTTTGATAGTATCAATCCAAAAGTCAACAGATCTGTCCACTGTCTCCTTCTAAATGAAGATGTAGTATAGAGTTCAGTAATTACATCATAGACAAATCCTGTATACAAAGCCTCATGACTAGGCTATCCCACCATTCGTGGTATTGCCAATGACAACAACATTCACCATAGCCAACAACAGCCAGTTACTGAGCAGTTTTTTAGCAAAGGGCAGACTCAGTGCTGCCCAGGCATCCTTTAGGTAGCTACCCTCTGAGGTCTGTTATGTAATTGCAACTTCATAGAAGAGGAAACAGAATTTCAAAGATCATGTGTATAAGATACTATGTCCATTGGCTCTTAGTTGGCAATATGGTCCCACTGAAAGGCCTACAACTGAAGTAATGCTTATTGACCCTTTATAATTAGGTTTTGTCTTTTGTAAAATGTGGGAACTGGAATAGGTTATTTCACAGGCTCCATCAAATTTTTAACTTCCTATCTTCCAAAATAGTACACATTCATTCTTCAAATTATAATTTCATATGGGCTTTTATTTTTCAAGATTATTAAAAATTTTAACATGTATGAGAAAATATGTCTTGATGAATGAACAAAAAAGAACAGCTACCATAAACATAACAATGGAACCATTGGCCTTTACATTTCATTTCAGTTGTTTTCCATTTCATTTTCATTTTAATTTCATTTCTATTTCACTCATTTAATTGATATTCATTGAGCATATATATTTGGCAAAATGTATTCAGGGTTGAGAGAATAAAGACAAATTACAGACTATATAACATATTTAAAAAATAAATGTCTAATAAATGATTGTACAAAGGACTCCTTAAATCCAACAATAAGACAGTGAATAATATGATTCAAATTGAAAAAAGATATAAACAGGTATCTCAACGAAGAAGATATGCAACTATCAACAATGTATATAAAAAGATGTTAAACAGTAGGTGGCATTAGGTAATCATACTTTTCAACACCATGAGACAGCACAATACCTCTATTAGAGTGGCAAAATCAGGCTGTTGAGATGCCTCAACAGGTAATGTTACTTCCTACTAGGCCCAGCCACCTAAGTTTAGTAACTGGAACCCAGATGATGGAAAGAAATAACTGATTCCTTCAGTCTTTCCTCTGTCCTCCACATATATCCTTTCACATATGTACACATAGCCCCCTAAATAAATAATTAGTATAACCATTGTGGTGATTTAAATAGGAATGGCCCCTATAGGCTCATAGATTTCTATGTTTGGTCACCAAGGAATGGCACCGTTTAGAAAGTGTTACCTTGTTGAAGGAAGGGTGTAATTAGGGATAAGCTTTAAGGTTTCAAATTATTTATTCAGCCCCAGTCTCCCTCCCTCCCTCTCTCTCTCTCTCTCTCTCTCTCTCTCTCTCTCTCTCTCTCTCTCTCTCTCTTTTCTGCATCCTGATGATCCAAACTTAGCACTCTCAGTTACCTCTCCAATGCACAACTGCCTGCATGCCACCATGCTTCCTGCCATTGCTGATAATGACCTAAACCTCTAAATCTGTAAAGAAGTCCAAATTAAATGCTTTCTTTATAAGAATTGCCGTGGTCGTGATGTCTCTTCACAGCAATAGAACATTGACTAAGATAACAATTTCCAGCAGCAAAAATCAAGAAGACTGAGAGTATCAAATGCCAGCAGGGGTGTAAAACAAATAATCTCACATCTTGAGGGAATGCATGACAATGCAGACACTAGAACAGTGGTTTATAAGTCTCTTAGAAAAAATTCACCACATAGCATGGCAATCATATTCCTTGACATTTGCACGAAAGCAGTGGAAGCATCTCTTCACAAAAGCTCTTTCATGATGTTGTCATAATCATTCAAACTTAGAAGAAAATATTATGTCCTTCTGAGGGTGAATGGATACATTAACTGTGATTTTTTTGGGTTATAAAATACTATTCAGCAGTAAAAGTAAACAAGCTACTGAGCTGTGAAAAGAGTCAGAGGAGAGTTGAATGTGCATTACCCAAGTGAAAGAAGCCAATCTGAAAAAACTCCACACTGCACAATTCCTACAATATGAAAAGGCAAAGTATGGAGGCAGCTAAAGCATTAATGGTTGCCATGAGTGGGAGAAGGGTGGGTAAAGAGGAAGAGTACAGGGGGACTTTTTAATAGTAGTAAAACTCCTCTACATGACACTGTAACAGTAGACACAGGTCCTTGCAACACATGTCCAAGCCATGCAACAGCATCAGGAAACTCTAATGTAATCTGGAAATCCTGGAAGACATTAATTAATCCATGCAGGTTCATGGACCATGTGAAAGAAATACTCCCTGGAAGATGTTGTTAGTGGGAGAGTGTGGTGGTTTGAAAAAGAATGCCCCCCACCACGGGCTCATATATTTGGATGTTTAGTTAAGAGGGAGTGGAACTGTTTGGAAGACTATAAGGATTAGAAGGTAGGTTTGTTGGAGGAAGTGTGAGCTTTGAGGTTTCAAAAGTCCATGCCAGACCCAGTAGGTACCTCTCTTCCTGCTGCCTACAGATCAAGATGTAATTTCAGCTACTTCTCCAGCGCCATGTCTTCTTGCTTGCCACCATGGTTTCTGCAATGATGATAATGGACTAAACCTCTAAACTGTAAACAAGCTTTTAATTAAATGCTTTGATCATTTTCCCTCTTCATAGAAATAGAACAAATACTAAGAGAGGGAGGATATGATTGTCTGAAGGCAGATCCATGGAGCCTCTGAAGTTCTGTTCAATTTTTATGGAAAATTAAACTTCTCTAAAAAATAAGTGTAGTTTTTAAAAGGGAAAACAAAGTGGAAATTGGCATTAAGAAATGTTAATTCCAGCCTCATGACTCTAAGAGCTGGGACAAGTTACTTAATCCTTTCTGAAAATTGATCAGAATCCCCACTTTAACTTCAGATCCTGGATGATAAAATTTTCATCCAAGAACTTGAATTATTCTGTAAAGCATTTTGTCTTTCTCCAACTGAACATTCTTTATTTTTAATTTCCCCTGTGACAATGACAAGAAAAGTTAATCACTTTATAATCACATTACAAACCTTTCTAAAATTGTGAATAGGATGTGGAATACAGACTTCAAACAAAATCATGAAGGAAACAAAGAGCTCCTTATCCCACTAAGTCTTCTTTGCTTCCTCTTTGCTTATATAATTTCTGTCTCCCTAGAGCTCAGGGCCTTTACATTCTTCCCTTCTTCTAGGACTTGCTGTAGGGAGGGCATCTCTGGTTCTTCAGACACACTCCTACCATCCCTTCCATGAGGAATTAATATGGCTCCTGGCTCCTTCCATTTGCCTGGTGTCTAAGCTCCTTGAGTGTCAAGACCACCGCTCACTCTTAGGCTCTGATGCCTCATGCCTGCACCTTAGATGAGATTCCTTTCAGCAAGGTCCCAGGGCTACAGGTCAAGGCCAACAAATCATCAGTATCTATTAAACTAAACATTTTCACCCTGAGACACAGGAAGCAGGGTTCCTTATTGATCAAATGTTGGGACCAGAGTGGGGAAAACCTAGCCCTGCAATTTTCCTGGGATCACTGGCTCAGAGTCTTCTCATTGACTGCCCAGACACCTACATCATTGCTAAGAAAGAATATGAGAATCTACTGCAGCTGCATTTTCCAGGAGAAATGTCATAGTTCTTTACAGAGATCCTCTAAATGTTGGGAACATATAACTGTATAAAGTCAAGCAAGGCCAGTGACATGTCTCGGAAGTTACACTTCAACCTAAGTTTATGGCTTAGAACATTCTACACAGTTGTCCTAGGAAAGGGGAAAAGTAATCAGCTATCTCCCTACTTCCCTGCCTCTGGTTTGACAGTTGGAAATGTAGAGTAACAGTAATTATTTTCAGAACTTACATCCTAGAGACATCATTAACGAATGGTGTGTGTGTGTGTGTGTGTGTGTGTGTGTGTGTGTGTGTGTGTGTTTTAAACAATCGATTTTTAAGAAAAATAAAATGACTTTTTATCCTAATCTTCAGGTCTACAATATTCTAAATCAATACTCTTTTTTTAAGAATCAAAGTAGAGATAAGTATGAAAATGTGAATTATACATATGTTCCATAAAGCTCATTAGAAGATTAATATTGAGCAAAACTGCTCTTCACTACTTGGACAATGCAAATAAAAAGCTGCAAAATTTGCTACAGTTCTAACTTCAATCTAGAGTCTATTAACTGTGCACTGCATTTCCCCTCCCAAAAGAATAAGGAAAACAAGAGAAACTACATTAAGACCAAAGAGCAAAACTAAAAACTGTAATTGTGGCCATAGGAATAATTTTAACAGATAGTTAAATGCTATATTAATTTCCCATGACCTCTGTAACAAGTCATCATAGCTTCATTTCTTTGAACAACACAAAGGTATTTTCTTCAGGTTGTTGAGCCTAGAAGTCCAGACTTATTCTGACTTGAGATAGAGACACACGCCCCTCCAGAGACTATCGAAGGACCATTTTTCCTGTCTCTCTCAACTTCTGGTGGCTTGATGGCAATCTTTGTAGCCACACCACATTTTCTAATCTCTCTAGGTGCCAAGTCTTCTTCTCCTTCCATCTTCTAGGGTCTATGATAGCCTGGATGGCCCAGATTGCTGGTGCAGGATCATCTCCCTTGATTGTAATCAGATTTACAGTATTTCCTTTTGCTACATAAATAAGCCTTCATAGATTTCTGTGATTAGGCCATAGATTTCTTTTGGGAGAAAGGGGAACATTCTTTTCCTATTACAAGTGACAAAACCAATATTAAATACATCTGCTCACCAGTGACCTAGGGCAATGAAGACTGAGGCAGATGCCTGGTACAACTCTATCTCTGATTCCCACCCTAATACACTGTGGCCAGTTGGGACTCTCAAAGCCACAGTAAGGATTTGCACTAACATTGCTTTGGTGCCTGTTCCTGACTTAGGCTTCTATACTTGATTCCAAGGGTCCTGAATCTCTCTTAGGAAAGCCAAAGTCGTCATCATCTTCTCCTTCTCCTTCTCCTTCTCCTTCTCCTTCTCCTTCTCCTTCTCCTCCTCCTCCTCCTCTTCCTCCTCCTCCTCCTTCTTCTTCTCAGTAGTAAGAGAACACAGTTGTGATATATTTATTAATATTTGTGACAAAGAAGGTATTAGTTTGAGATTTAAAAATATCTATAATGCATGCTCTATAAAAAGCTCAAACTACCAACATAATATTCTTCATATAGAATATATCTCACAAATGCCAATATTCTACCATACTAAAGTATACAGAACATTATGCCACAGGTTTGTCTTAGCATAGTTAGTAGTAATATTATCCTGGCTTAAATCTTTATATTTTAAAATATCATTTCTCTAATCACATATAACATGAATTCTATACCATTATTACTCAATGATGGCAGGTGAAATCTTTTTTATTTTAATTCATTTTTTAAAAAATTTGTTCAATTTACATCCCAATTGTAGCCCTCTCCTTCATTTCCTCCCAGTCTCACACTCCCTGACTCATGGCCCCCACCAATTACCTACTCTAACCCTTCTCTCCCACCAACTTACTCCAGCATATCATCAGGACTGCCTGCATCCTCTTCCTCTGTGGCATGATAAGGCACCCCACCAGGGGAAAGCGAATAAAGGGCAGGCAACAGAGTCCACAGCAGGTACAGCCCCTGCTTCCCTTAATAGGGGACCCATATAGAAACTGAGCTGCCTATCAGCTACATCTGCATGTGAGGCCCAGGTCTTATCTGTGCATGGTCCTTATTTGTTGCATCAGTCTCCACTGGCTCCCCTGGGCCGACATTTGTTGACTCTGTTTGGCTTCTTGAGAAATTCCTGCCCTTACAGGTCCTTCTATCCTCCCACTTATCCACAGAACTCCTTGTGCTCTGCCCAAATGTTGGCTTTGAGACCCAGCTTCTGCTTTGATCCCCTACTGCATAGAGTCTTTCAGAGGACTACTGTGGTAGACTCCTGTCCTGTCCTTCTCTCCAGCTGCTTCCAGTGTCTATTCTATTTCTTCTGAATGAGAATTAAGCATTTTCCCTAGGGTCCTCCTTGTTACTTAGCTTCTTTAGGTCTGTAGATTGTGTGTGTGTGTGTGTGTGTGTGTGTTCCACTTATAAGTGAGTATGTACCATGCTTCATGTCCTTCTGTGTTTGACTTATCTCACTCAGGATGATATTTACCAACTTCATCCATTTGCCTACAAATTTCATGATGTCCTTCTTTTTGATAGCTGAATAGTATTCCATTGTGTAGATATTCTGCAGTCTCTTTATCCATTCATCAGTTGAGGTACATCTGGATTGTTTTCAGTGTCTGGCTATTACTAATAATGCTGCTGTGAACATACTTCAGCAAATGTCCTTGTTGTATGGTGGAGTATCTTTTGGGTGTATATCTAAGAGTGGTATAGTTGTGTCTTGAGGTAGAGCTGTTCCCAATTTTCTGAGAAAGCGCCAGATTTACTTCCAAAGTGTTATAGTAGTTTGTACTCCCACCAGCAATAGAGGAGTATTACCATTTCTCCACATCTTCACTAGCATATGTTGTCACTTGAGTTTTTTTATCTTAGCTATTTTGGTAGGTGTAAGATGAAATCTCAGAATTGTTTTGATTTGCATTTCCCTGATAGCTAAGGATGTTCAGCATTACTTTAAATGCTTCTCAGCTCTTTGATATTTTTCCATTGAGAATTCTTTGTTTATCTCTGTATGCCATTTTTAACTGGATTACTTTGTTTGTTTGTGTTTAATTTATTGAGTTCTTTATGTATATGGATATTAGCCCTTTTATCAGATGTAGGGTTGGGCAAGATCTTTTCCCAGTCTGTAGACTGTCAATTGTTTTATGACAGTGTCCTTTGCTTTACAGAATCAGCCCTGGGCTGGAAGCTGGATGTTCCTGCAGAAGCCCTCCTTGGCTTGTTGGACATAGACTCTGTCTGGCCTGTGGCTCCCCTCTGATTTATGAGCTTCAAGACCAACTGAGCTCCACGGGATCCATAGGAGCCTTCCTATAGTTGGGGAAAGTCCTGGAGTCAGCCCTCATCACCCCCACACTGGCTATCTTGCTCCTATATTATAGAGCTCCCACTCCCCAGACACTATGCTCAGACACTGTGCTCGCTGGACACCACCATCTTGGAGAACCTGCAAGCTCGGAGTTCTGGTTGTTCTCCTTTGGGAAACAGGTGTGCTCTTTGAACAGCACCTAGTTTCTGTCTGTATGGATCCTGGAGTCTGTAGTCATGAGGTTGGAGCTATACACCTCGGTATTTGGAGGTACCCACCCACAGGAAGCTGGGTGTATGCAGGTGGCTGAAGGCTGAGACTGGGCTCTGTTGTAACCCAGTGTCTTTTCCCAAGATTAGCTGAATGGCCTGAGATTGGGCCTGGTGTTTCTTCACTGTGGGCTTTCCTCTTACCTTGGGAGGACTTTGGGGGTTTTGGGGATCACTCTTGTTCTGCTAATCAGATACCTTGTGTAACTG
This sequence comes from Acomys minous, assembly GCF_964271855.1. Classification (NCBI taxonomy): domain Eukaryota; kingdom Metazoa; phylum Chordata; class Mammalia; order Rodentia; family Muridae; genus Acomys; species Acomys minous. Next base: position 64,154,297 of record NC_140493.1, on the reverse strand, counting down.
GTGCTGCAATCTTAGACCTTTAGTTCCTACCTTCTTAATACCTCATAATGGAGATTAAATTTCAATACAGGATCCCTTGGGAGGGACACACTGAAACCATATCCACAAGCACTGCAGAACTGTTTCCCAAATAATGTCATTTCCACTGACTATAAACATTATGACAATAAAGTAGCCTTTATATTCTGAAATTCAGTGCACCACTAACTAAAATACAGGCATGCTCTTACTACACACTTTTAATCACAAACAACATAGGTAAGGTTAGTTTGTAGAAGAAAGCAACCATATTTGAAAGTGACTTCTCATTGAGGAGCGGACAAAGTGACCAATCAGAGAAAAAAAATTGAAGGAATGAGTCAGAGATAGGATATGCCAAATTCTCACAAGATGAGGCATGAAGGAGAAGTGACTTAAGAAAGCAAGCGAGATGAGAAGAAAGAGGTGGATAAGGAAGGAAGGAGGCAGTTACAGGGACAGTTTTATAGAGATTGATTGCAGAGAAAACAAGCTAGACACAAAAGAGGATAGAACGAACCAGAGAATGAGAAGGAGCCAGATTAGAACATGTTGCCAGAGTTAGATTGAGGCCAAGCAAAGCAATTCAATGAGAAGCCAGATTGTATCAGCCTGTTTAGAGAGGAGTATGAGTTAGAATAGCTAAGTTGAACCAGCCATTCAGAGTTCAAAAAAAGCTAGAAAGGGTGAGTTTATTAAACAGTAAGCCTCTGAGATGACAATTACTGCATAAGTAACTCAGTATGTGTTGAAAGACATTGTGTTTGAGTGTACAGGTTGGGTTCTCTAATATGGAAAAGAAACAAAGGTGACTTAAACTGTATCTGCATGGTAGAGTGGGGTTGGAAAAAGAGAATCTCAAGCCAAGTATGGTGGCACATGCCTTAAATCCCAGCACTCGGGAGACAGAGACAGGCAGATTGATATGAGTTTGAGGCCAGCCTGCTCTACAAAGTGATTCCAGGACAGCCAAGACTACAAGAGAAATCCTGTCTTGAAAAAAAAAAGAAGGAAAAGGGATCTATGAGTTCTGTTATAGAGGTACAGTTCATAGGACATCATGGTTGAGGAAATACGGGCTGGAAAATCAGAGAAGTGTGTTTGAATGATAAGGTGTTTGGTTTTTTGGTTTTGGTTTTTTGAGACAGGGTTTCTCTATGTTCTCTATGTAGTTCTAGCTGTCCTGGATCACGTTGTAGACCAGGCTGGCCTTGAACTCAAAGAGATCATCCTGCCTCTGCCTCCTGGAGTTCTGAGATTACAGGCATGTGCCACCGCACCTGACTGGGTGGATCATACTTTAATAGTAAAACACAGACAAACAAATTAAAAAGCTGACGGCCACAGCAGAGTTGCTCAGAGACAAATTATGCTTTAAAAAATAACTTGGTTTTATTTTCACTGAAGGTCAGTAGTAAAATATAGGTCTTGTTATTAAAAAGTGGATGTGTCACAGAAAGGCTGCATTAGTTCACAGGGGAAATAAGAATGTGTTCATTTGGTAGTATAGCTACAAAGGATAAGGGTGAGGAGACCAAGAAGATGTAAGAAATTGGAATCAGAAGAAATGACGTGAGCATGATATTGGGAGCTAGTGATGGAGGGAAAGGCCAGGCTGCAGATGCAAAGTAGACATGGAACAGCAGACTAATGCTGTGTTTCCATTGTTCTAAGTAATATGCAACTATCTCCATTATTTTCAGTGTCACACATTCTACTTGGTGCTGTTGGTTCTTTGGAGTGGTAAAGAAAAAGAGAAGGGGATTTTGTCCAATTACAGATCCAAGGTAAGGGAAAGTGAAATGCAAAAGATAGGTATTCTCTTTCCATTTGGTAAAACTGAACCAATCATTCTGTGCCCATGGCCTGGCGAATACATAGTGCTCATGGCTTTGGACTGTTTTCTACATGTCAAAAATAATCCCTGACACTATGAGGTATAGAGCTACCTTACTAAAGCTGATGGCTTCTATACCTAAAGGAAGAGCTCAGAAGTGTGCAAGGTATCTTTTTTTTCTGTTGTGAAGAAACACTACAACCAATACAACTTATGAAAAAATTTTCATTGAGAGGATGTTTATAGTTTATGAGAATGAATCTAGGACAATTTTGACAGGCAGGGCTCTGGAACAATAACAAATAATTTTTATTTTGGAGCAACAACCTCAAGGCTGAGGGCATAGAGTAGAGAGTAGTGTGGGCCTTTGAAACATCAAAGCCCACCCCCAGTTATACACTTCTTCATCAAGGCTGAACTTTCTAACACTTTTCAAATAGTTCTACAAATTGGGGACCAAGCATTCACATATATGATCCTATGGGTCCTTCAAAGTACAAAACATGAAAACTGGAAAGGGAACCACAAAGTAGCAAATAGGGTTTGAGCCAGTTTTGCTAACGTTAAAGTCAAAACTGACACTATAGATACTAAGGTGCTTTAAGATGTTTAGATTACACAAAAAGAGAAATATCGAAACCAGTAAAAGAAAACGCCTATTAATTCTGGTTTGTCCTTCTCTCTTTGACCTAACCTCTTTGAACATAGTACATGAGCATCTTGGGACCCGCTCTTCATGGGTTCACGTCCTAGCTCTATCCCCTTCTCTGACTTCTGTATCTCAGCCTCTCCACAACAGTGATTCATTCTTCACAGCCTTTGCAGGAGCACTGAGTGACTTAATGTTTATAAAACTGGTAGGACAGCTCCTGCCCAGTGGTTGGTGCTTGTTATAAAATTAAAAACAAAGTTTTGGGGGTCCCTAATGATCTCCTAGATTTTATTCTTTTTTCCTGTAACATACATGACTTATTCCTTTTCTGACTCAAAAGGGAAAAATGCTCACTAAGATTGGAATAAAATCAGTTGACTGTATTTAACTTCTACAAAATGGTTGCATCTTTGGGGACCTAGAATAAATGACTTAAAGAAAAAATAATTGGGTTACATTGATCAGACATTGGGGTCACTCTTTTTTTCCCAGTGAGCAGGTTATTTTATTTGAAACATTATAAAGTCAGTGACTTACAAAATGGCATTTTACTCATGGAATGAGAAGGATGAACAAGCCTGGGAAGATGGCAGTTAACAGAACCAAGAGCTGTTTTCTGGACAGCATCCCTCATGTTACCCTGGTATTTACATTACAAGTAATGGTTCTACCTTAAATCTTTGAGGTTGTTTTTTTTGTTTGTTTGTTTGCTTGCTTGTTTTTTATGAACTTGAGATACAGAAAATGATTTGGATCAGGGTTCTCAGCTTTAATACAGTTCTTCATGCTGTGATGACCCACAACCATAAAATTATTTTTGTTGCTACTGCATAAATGATATTTATTTCATTTATGAATCATATTGTAAATATCTGTGTTTTACAATGTTCTTAAGTGACCCCTGAGAAAGGGTGGTTTGACCCCCAAAGGGGTCTCAATCCACAGGATAAGTAGGAACCACTGATTTAGATGATATACTTGATTGGATATTGATCATGGTATAATTTAGAATAATGATGAACTGAGAATGACTTAAGTACCTAACTATCCATGGGTCTAGTAAATACACTGTGGTAAAGTCACACAGGAAACAGGTCAGCCACGAAAATTCAAATTTCCGAAGAAATGTCAGTGACAATTCAATATATTTAGACTCAGCCAAATGCAAAACTGAATCAATTTATACAATCTCAACTTTGTGGAAATACAAACTCACAGAAAAAGCAGCTTGGAAGAATACATAAGGCAATACATCATTGCCTTGAGGAGATGCCCTATTGGTTGATTTTTTTCTTCATTATATTTACTAAGTATTCCATAATCCAGATGCTCCCTACCACCATCACATTTACCCCACTGCAAATTGCAAGACAAGAGACCTGGAAAAGAAGGACTACATGTTACTGCAACCATGGTCCCAAGCTGCCCTGAACTCCTTCCATCCTCCATCCTCACCACCTAGTTGACTCTTCTCTACCCATCAATCTTTCTTTGTGCTTAGTAGGAGAAATATAGATTATACATAAGTGAACATTAATTGCTTCAGATATGTAGATTTTTATATCCTCCACATTTCATGCTCCTTGATTGATGCTCAAGAAATGTGGCTTTTTCCTTCCTCTACATCTGTTGGAGGACAAACTAAGCCCATTCCTCTTCCTCACCATAAGAATTTAAGTATTTTGAATTTCTCTCCCCTAGGTCAGTACTCCAAGAAACACATAGTAAATTCAATACAATAGTGGAGCTCCTTTTCTCTAAGTATGATTCTCTGCCCACTGTGATTATCATGCAGTAGAGAGGTGTGTGGTGCCACAGGGCTATGGCAAGGACTTGAAATGGCTGGGATAGTGCACTGAGAAGGCTACTTCAAATTCAAAGACAAAAGATGCAGCCTGGGATCAAGAGCATCTAAATGTGTGTATGTGTGTGGGGGTGATAACTCTACATCTTAATAAAGCTAAAAGGTAGGTCTAGAAACAAATGTAAGCATAGACATATACAAAGGCATATATCTTGTGTTCTGAAGCCATAGAAGACATCTAGGCAAAGCAAAGGGAGGCAGTTAGCTGAAAGTTATGATGTAGCCCGTTGCAGGAAAAGTAGTGTGCTGGAGGCCCTGCCTGGATAACTCAGGACATGGGGAGAACTGTGAAGCTGATGGGCTGCAAAGTGGCTGGAATGTTATCAGCTTAAACCTTGTGAGGAGGGTGGCTTCTTTGTGTAGCTGTCACACCATTTGCCTGCCTTAGCACCTGGTTTCCCTCCCCAACTTGTTTTTCTCTCTTATTCTGGCTTGGGGGCCACTCTCATAGCCTAACCATCATGTCTTTTAGATCATTTATCTGTGCATATTTTCTCTCACTCAGGGTGTTGCTACCCCCAGAATCCCTTTGCCACATACTCTGCAATTCGATTACACCATGGAGTCATAATCTATTATAAAAGCATCTAGAGAGATTCACCACATTCCTTAGTCAGTTAAAAAAAATAGCTGAACCATGTAGGCTTTCATCTTTTTAAAATCTACGTGGGGTTCTTTATTGCCTCTACCTCCTTTCCAACCCATCAACCCCAGATAGGAGAGAAAGAAGGTTAGTAGTGACAGTGGAGGTAAACTGTTTTAGATTCAGGATTTCAGCAGCAAACGCAGCAGCAGAAACAAGCAGCAGCAATAAGAGAAACAGCAAGGACCAAAAGCAGCCTCTTAGAAGTTTGCTTCTGAGCATTTCTTTCTAGGAGTATCTTGAAAACATGATGCTATGCAAAGTATGCAAAAGTGATCTTTCTTTACTTTGGGGGGTATTTTTTACCCTTCCATAGTGGGTACAGAATGTTTTCAACTGGCAAAGGCCGTGCCTCCAAACAAGGCATTCCTTTCTACTGGACAAACATCACATCTCTCACAAGGCAGTTTCTACAGAGGATAGGACAAATATTACACAGCCTCACATGAGGTAGTCTGACATCTCACATGAGATCAAAATGAAAACATGTTTACATCCATTACAGAACCCATTTTTAATTTTGTAAGTGAAATGTGCTGTCTTCAAGCCAGGGCATGGTGGTACATACCTATAACTCAGGGCGCTAAGGTTGTAGGCTTATGATCTCAAGTCCAGCCTGGGCTATGCAGAAAGCCACATATCATCAAAACCAAGACAAAAACAAAATAAGCCAAATATTACATATTTCTCTCACATGTGGAATCTAGACATGTGTGTGTATGTGTTTATGTTATTAAAAAAAAGACCATGAAAAGGGACGAAGAGATTTTAAGGTGGAGAAAGACATTAATGAAATATATATGACATATGACATTTTGTTTCCAAATGCTGATTTCAATGCCTTGAGATCTGGTTACTACCTTGCCATGGGCATTGTTATGGATGTTGAACTATCTCCTGTAACCATGTGATGATAAGGAATGTACTCAATTTTCCCTGATTGGGTAAATAAAGATGTTGAAGCTTATGACTGGGTAAAAGAGAGGGAGCGGAGATTTAGGTGTGAGGACATGGGGTTGATAGAAGGAGGGGAAGCAAAAAGGAGAGGTGCAGAAGAAGGAGCAAATGGAGAGAAAGCTGGAGAGAGAGAGAGAGAGAGAGAGAGAGAGAGAGAGAGAGAGAAAGGAGGCCATACGGCAAGACAGCAATGAGCATGTGGCTGTAAGGACAGACTGATGGAGTCATCAGATTGGAAAGTAATTGCATCTTTTTTTTTCTTTTTTATTAATTTATTCTTGTTAAATTTCAAAGGTTATCCCATCCCTTGTATCCTCCCATTCTTCCCTCCCTCCCATTTTTCCCTTATTCCACTCCCCTATGACTGTTCCTGAGGGGGATTACCTCCCCCTGTATATGCTCATAGGGTATCAAGTCTCTTCTTGGTAACCTGCTGTCCTTCCTCTGAGTGCCACCAGGTCTCCCCCTCCAGGGGACATGGTCAAAGGTGAGGCACCAGAGTATGTGAGAAAGTAATACCCCACTCTCCACTCTACTGTGGAGAATGTTCTGACCATTGTCTAGATCTGGGTAGGGGTTTAAAGTTTTACAGCCTGGCTGGTGCCTTAGTTTGAGCGGGACCCGTGGGCCCAAATCTACCTGTCAAAATGTTCTACTTGTAGGTATTTAGGACCATCTAGATCCTTCTTCTCTGCTATTCTCCCATGCTTCTCTCATCTAGAGTCCCATTAGGATGTCCTCCCTTCTGTCCCAGCTTCCTTAAGTGAAGGCTTTCATGGGACATGCCCCTTGGGCTAATATGCAGATATAAATGAGTATATACCATTTGAACTTTCTGCTTCTGGGTTAACTCACTCATTATGATCATTTCTAGCTCAATCCATTTATCCACAAATTTCGGGAATTCCTTGTTTTAAATAGCTGAATAGTATTCCATAGTGTATATATACCACAGTTTCTTTATCCATTCTTCTACTGATGGACACTTAGGCTGTTTCCATGTTCTGGCTATTATAAATAAGGCTGCTATGAACATGGTTGAGCAAATTTTCTTGTTGTCTGCTGGAGCATCTTCTGGGTATATTCCAAGGAGTGGAATAGCTGAGTCTTGAGGAAGCCCTATTCCCATTTTTCTGAGATAGCACCAGATAGATTTCCAAAGTGGCTGTACTAGTTTGCATTCCCACCAGCAATGAAGGAGTGTTCCTCTCTCCCCACATCCTCACCAGCATGTGGTGTCGCTTGAATTTTTGATCTTAGCCATTCTGATGGGTGTAAAATGGAATCTCAGAGTTGTTTTGATTTGCATGTCCCTGATGATTAAGGAGGTTGAGCATTTCTTTAAGTGTTTCTCAGCCATTTGATATACCTCTGTTGAGAATTCTCTGTTTAGTTCCAAGCCCCATTTCTCAATTGGGTTATTTGGTTTGGTGGTGTTTAATTTCTTGAGTTCTTTATATATTTTGGATATTAGACTTTTGTCAGATGTAGGGTTGGTGAAGATCATTTCCCAGTCTGTAGGCTGTCACTTTGTTCTATTGACAGTGTCTCCTGTCTTACAGAAGCTTCTCAGCCTCATGAGGTCCCATTTATTAATTGTTGACATTAATGCCTGGGCTGTTGGTGTTCTGTTCAGGAAGTTGTCTCCTGTGCCAATATGTTCCAGACTCTTCCCCACTTTTTCTTCTAAGTGACTTAGTATCTCTGGTTTTATGTTGAGGTCTTTAATCCACTTGGATTTGAGTTTTTACAAAGTGACAAATATGGGTCCAGTTGCATTTTTTTACACATAGACATCCAGTTAGATCAGCACCATTTGTTGAAGATGCTATCCTTTTTCCATCGAATGGATTTGGCTTATTTGTCAAAAATCAAGTGACCATATGTGTGTGGATTCATATCTGGGTCTTCGATTCAATTCCACTGATCAACCAGCCTGTTGCTGTGCCAGTACCATGCTGTTTTAATTACTATTGCTTTATAGTACAGTGTGAGATCAGGTATGGAGACTCCTCCAGAGCAACTTTTATTGTACAAGATTGTTTTAGCTATTCTGGGTTTTTTGTTTTTCCATATGAAGTTCAGAATTGAACTTTCAATGTCTTTAAAATTTGTGTAGGTATTTTGATAAGGATTGCATTGAATCTGTAGATTGCTTTTGGTAGGATGACCATTTTTACTATCTTAATTCTCCCAATCCATGAGCAAGGAAGATCATTCCATCTTCTCATGTCATCTTCAATCTCTTTCTTCAAGTTTTGAAATTTTTTTCAAACAAGTCCTTCACTTGCTTAGTTTGAGTAACTGCTAAATATTTTATATTGCTTGTGGCTAATGTGAAAGGTGTGGTTTTCCTAATTTCTTCCTCTGCAAGCTTGTCATTTGTGTATAGGAAGGCTACAGACTTTTTTGAGTTAATTTTGTATCCAGCCTATTTGCTGAAGGTGTTTATCAGCTGTAGGAGTTCTCTGGTGGAATTTTGAGGGTCACTTATTTAGAGTATCGTATCATCTGCAAATAGGGATAATTTGACTTCATCCTTTTTCATTTGAATACCCTTGATCTCCTTTTGTTGTCTTATTGCTCTGGCTAGAACTTCGAGTACTATATTGAAGAGATAGGGAGAGAGTGGGCAGCCTTGCCTTGTTCCCGATTTTAGAGGAATTTCCTTGAGTATCTCACCATTTACTTTGATTTTGGCTATTGGCTTCCTATATATAGCCTTTATTATGTTGAGGAAAGTGCTTTGTATTCCCGATCTCTATAACTTTAAACATGAATGGGTGTTGGATTTTATCGAATGCTGTCTCTGCATCCAAAGAGATGATCATGTGGTTTTTTATTTTCAGTTTGTTTATATGGTGGATTGCATTGATGGATTTCCGTATATTAAACCATCCCTGCATGCCTGGAATGAAGCCTACTTGGTCATGATGAATGATATCTTTGATGTGTTCTTGTATTCGTTTTGCAAGTATTTTATTTACTATTTTTGCATCGATGTTCATAAGAGAAATTGGTCTGAAATTCTCTTTCTTTGTTGAGTCTTTGTGAGGTTCAGGTATCAATGAGACTATAGCCACATAGAATGAATTTGGTAATGTTCCATCCCTTTCTATCCTTTGGAGTAGCTTGAAGAGTATATATATAAGCTTGCCCTTGAAGGTCTGGTAGAATTCTGCACTGAAACCATCTGGCCCTGGGCTTTTTTTGGTTGGGAGACTATCAATGATTGCTTCAATTTCTGTAGGGGAAATGGGACTATTTAGCTTGTTTATCTGTTCTTCACTCAACTTTGGCAAGTGAAATTGATCAAGAAAACCCTCCATTTCCCTTAGACTTTCAAATTTTGTGGCATATATGCCTTCAAAGTAGGGTCTTATGATTCTTTGTATTTCTTCAGTGTCTGTTGTTATGTCTCCTTTTTCATTTCTGATTTTGTTGATTTCAATACTGTCTCTCTGCGTTTTAGTTAGTTTGGCTAACGGTCTGTCTATCTTGTTGACTTTCTCAAAGAACCAGCTCTTGGTTTTGTTGATTCTTTGGACTGTTTTCTTAGTTTCTAATTTGTTAATTTCAGCCCTGAGTTTGATTATTTCCAGAAGTCTACTCCTTTTGGGTGTTTCTGCTTCTTTTTTTCTACGGCTTCCAGTTGTGTCATTAAGGTGCTTATGTGTGATGCTTCCAATTTCTTTTTAAAGGCACTTAGTGCTATGAATTTTCCTCTTAGCACTGTTTTCAATGTATCCCACAAATTTAGGTATGTTGTTCCTTCATTTCCATTGAATTTCAGAAACTCCTTGATTTCTTTCTTTATTTCTTCCCTGACCCAGGTTTCATTTAGCAGAGTTGTTTAGTTTCCACATACGTGTAGGCTTTTTGTTATTTTTGTTGTTGTTGAATTGCAGCCTAATCCCATGATGATCTGATAGGATACAAGGTATTATTTCAATCCTCTTGTATCTGTTGAGGCTTTCTTTGTGAACTACGATGTGATCAATTTTGGAGAAGGTTCCATGGGGTGCAGAGAAAAAGGTATATTCTTTCTTGTTTGGGTGCAAAGTTCTATGGATATCTGTTAGATCCATTTGACCCATGGCATTGGTTAATGATGTTATTTCTCGGCTTAGTTTCTGTTTCCATGACTTGTCCTTCAGTGAGAGTGGGGTGTTAAAGTCTCCCACTATTATTGTGTGGGGATCGATGTGTGGTTTAAGTCTTTTTAGAGGATCTTTTACAAATGTGGATGCCCTTGTATTGGGAGCATAGATGTTCAGAATTGTGATGTCATCTTGGTTGACTTTACCTTTGATGAGTATGAAGTGTCTGTCCTCATCCATTTTGATTAATTTTGGATGAAGGTCTATTTTGTTCAATATTAAAATGACTATGCCTGCTTGCTTCTTGTGACCGTTTGCTTGGAATATTTTTTTCCAACCTTTTATCCTGATGTAATGCCTATCATTATGAGTGAGATGTGTTTATTGAATGCAGAAGAATGTTCGATCCTGTTTATGCACCCATTCAGTTAGTCTGTGTCTTTTTATTGGGGAATTGAGACCATTGATGTTGAGAGATATAAATGACCAGTTTCTGTTAGGAGTCTTAATTTCAATGTTGTTTTCAGTCGAGCATTTGTGTAGTTGTGTTTTTGCCATGTATAGTTATGTATTTCCTGAGTAGTTTTGGTTGTAGCTTGACCCTTTGGGATGGAGTTTTCCTTCTAGTACCTTCTGTAAAGCTGGATTTGTGGATAGGTACTGTTTGAATTTGGTTTTGTCATGGAATATTTTGTTTTCTCCATCAATGGTTATTGATAGTTTTGCAGGGTAAAGTAGTCTGGCCTGACGTCTGTGGTCTCTTAGGGTTTGCAGGATCTCTGTCCAGGCCCTTCTAGCTTTGATTGTCTCTGCTGAGAAGTCGGGTGTAAATCTGATAGGTTTGCCATTAAATGTTATTTGGATCTTTTCCCTTGCAGCTTTTAATATTTTTTCTTTGTTCTGTATGTTTTGTGTTTTGATTATTATGTGAAGGGCAGTTTTTCTTTTCTGGTCAATTCTATTTGGCATTCTGTATGCCTCTTGTATAGGCATCTCTTTCTTTAGATTGGGGAAATTTTCTTATATGATTTTGTTGAGAATAGTTTCTGGACCTTGGAGTCTGATATCTTCTCTTTCTTCAATGCCTATTATCCTCAGATTTCTTCTTTTCATGGTGTCCTTAATTTCTTGGATGTTTTGTGTCAGGAGTTTCCAGATATGGCATTTTCTTTAATGGTTGCTTCAAGATCTGTGATTGTATCTTCTAGACCTGAGATTCGTTCTTCCATCTCTTGGATTCTGTTAGAAAAGCTCACCTCTGTGTTGCTCGCCTTCTTCTCTGAGGTCTCCCGCTCTCGTTTTTCTTCTGTCTGTGTGTTTATCATTGAATCCATTTTCATCTTCATATCTAGAACAGATTTTTTGATTCCTTTCATCAGATTTTTTGTATATTCGTGAGTTTCTTCCATTGTCGCTTTATAGGTCTTCAGATCTTGAACCATTTTATTTATTTCTTTCATCTGATTGTTTACATTTTCCTGAAAACTTTCCAGTTCCACTCTATGTGCTTCTTTTATGTCTCACACCTGCTTGGCTGTGTCTTTCTGCTTTTGATTTTGAATTTTATTTGTTTCCTCCATTATCATCCTCATTACCAAGGATTTGAGGTCATTTTCTTGTGTTTCCGTTGTGTTTGAGTTCTCTGGGTTGTTTTCTTTGGGATAGCTGGAAACTGGAGATGATATGTTGTTTGGGGGTTTTTTGCATATACTTTTATGCTGCCCTTTAGACATCTTGCCATCTCTGTTTTTGTTGGGTAACTTCCAGATTTGGGTGGAGGGAGTCTGATGATAGATTCACTTGTTTTCTCACGATTTCCGTAGGCTGGAAGCTCTGATACTTCACTGGTTTGGGTGTCAGGAGGTTAGCCCTGTCGTTTTGGGCTCTCACAGCCAGTGATCCTCAGCTCCTTTTTGCTGTGGGTCCTGCAATCATTCTGGGTCTCTGAATGAGTGTTGGATCAGGCCAAGATATCCACAGCCTTTCGGGTCCCCTGCCAAGTCCAGCCAGGGGTACTGGGCCAAAACCACGCGTCGAGCTCAGCTAGATTCTCAGGGCCTGAATCGTCTGCCACAGCAGGAGAACTGCGGCTGCACTGAGCTGGTGCCTAGGGTGGAACTGAGCACTCTGCCCAGCCGGTGTCACAGCAGGGAAACTGCGGCTGTGCTGAGCAAGCACCTAGGGTGGAGCTGAGTGCTCTGCCCAGCTTGAATCTCAGCAGGAGAACTGTGGCTGCACTGATCTGGTGCCTAGGGTGGAAGTGAGCACTCCACCCAGCCGGTGTCACAGCAGGAGAACTGCGGCTGCGCTGAGCTGGTGACTAGGGTGGAAGTGAGCGCTCTGCCCAGCTTGTGTCACAGCAGGGGAGCTGTGGCTGCACTGAGGTAGTGTCTCGGGCAGAATTGCTTGCTGAGCTGAGCCAGTGTCTCCACAGCACAGCACACTGAGCATACCCGGGACTCTGGGGCTGAACTGTCTGCCAAGTCCAGTTTGGGTCTCAAGGCACCACGCAACCCAAATCCTGTCCAGACTCCCCTCTCCTGCAGCAACTCCCACTGTCCACCACACCAATCACCTCCACTGGAAGGCTCTGAGCTGCAAACCTCAGCCACAGCCACTGGTGCCGCTGGTGACACTGCTGTCTCTGCTGCTGCTGCTCTGATCCGAGAAAATCTGTGCTTCTCACATGTGCAGGGGCAAGCAGGTCCTCCGCACCCTGGTCCCTCCGAACCGTGGAGCACTCCTGCTGCAGTGGAGTGGTGACCTTGGTGTTCCTGGCTCAGAAATCTGTGCAATTCCCTGAATTGTTCACTGGAGCTTCCAAACATGGTCCACACTGCTCGCCGCCATCTTGGATCCTCGCCGCATCTTAGATCTTTTGTTTTTAATAGTAATTGCCTTTTATGTGGCTTGTAAAGGTACTGGGATTAGAGTAGCTCCGAATCTGCCCAGCATAGTGCCTATGGTTTGATAATCAATCATCCTTTCTCTGCATCAATCACTAGGGAACTAGCTGGTTAAAGAAAACTGCTACCATAATAATTTAATGTATTAATTAATACATAACTGCTCTCATCTTTCTAAACATGAGGGCATAAAGTTGGTCTGTTTGGGAGAAGGAAGGGGATCAATAAGTAGAAAGTAGGGGAAAGGACAATATGGATTAAAAAGAATGAAGAATAATGACATACATATGTGAAAAAACCATAACAAAACCCACAAGTTTTGTGCTACGTTTAAGAATTAAGTTTAAATGGAGTTATCAAGGCCAGCACGATGGTGCACCTGTAATACCAGCATTTTAGAGGCTGAGGTAGAAGGACAGCCATGGATTGGAATCCAGTCTGTGATGCATAATGAGACCCTGTCTCAGGCCCACCCTTTGATAAGCCAGCTAAAGGGCCTCTCTTTTCTTCTGACCCAAAGCTGAGAGACTTTTTTTAGATGTTTGAATGAATTTTCCCTAACCAGAGAGCTATACTATTTTAAGTCTTGTTTCATAGATCAAATAGGTCTGGATGCTGAAGTAGCTACAGATATCTTTTTTTTTTCTTTATTTGAAAAGCCTCATAGGCATCTGGTAGATAGAGTGACTCATATTGAGCCAGACATAGGCTACTCTCTTCTTACCGATTTTGACACCCAGGAAAACTATGAGAGAAGAGACAGCAATACTTCTGCAAAAAGACTAAAAGACTGGGGAGACAAGGGATCAAAAGTTATGTGTCCAAATAACCTTGAATAAGAAGAAATATGCAGAAATGAATAAATATGAGCTACTATTTTGGTAAAATCAGAAAGCATGTTTGTACCAAAGATGGATTGGCCTGTGGGGGACATTGATCAGCTGAGAGCTAGACAGAGGTGAGATGGTTTTAACCTAGGATGGGTTTGAGAGCAGAATCAGGAAAATTGGTATTGGAAATCAAGGGATGAAGACATTGATTGATGATGGGAGAGAGAGTGACTTACCCAAACTGGGGACATTTCTAAACAGGTGGCCACCTATAGATTTCCTATGAGGTGTTTTGAGTCTTCAGGAAGAATTTGGTAATTAGCTGGCACAGTAAAATAGAACCACTGAATATTCTGACATCTTCATTTAAAAAAAAAAACAAGCCTACTTTCTGGTTACAAAGTAGAACACAGAGATAAAAATATTAAGAAAAAATTATCTAATCATATCATCAGAAAAAAACATGGAGGGCCTTATAGAGAATGTGTTCATCTTAGTTTCATCTGTGCATAATAAGCACCCTCAATCTTTGCCCCACTTAGGAACTTATCTGAAGTATTCTATGATATATAGCCTTTCTTATTAAAAAACATAGTGGTGATAATCTGTAACTTCATATTCAATGACTACATAACCTTCAATCATGCAGATTCAGAATAATTTGCTTAATCTCCTATGGATTAAAGGTTTTTAATTTTGCATTTGAAATATTTATAAACAATATTACAGTGAAGCATTTGCCAATAAGACCAGGTACCCAACCATGGTGATTATTTTAAGATAAATAACCAGAACAAACAGCATGCACACTTTTAAGGAATTTGAATAGGATTCAAGTTTCCTTTATAAAGGTCATACCAATTTATATTCCTGTATCATGCTGTCTTTCCAGTGTGTCAATAAAGTGTACTTTTAAAGATATTAATTCAGAGGAACACTGTTCATGCTAATCAGGCAATTTTGAGAATGTCAAAACTTTGCCATTCTAGTTTCCATCAATACTTTGCTTTTCCCACATTCTTCTCTCCTCCCCTCTTGTTTTCTCTTTAGCATTATGTGGGTGACCATGCTGCATGGAATTCCTAGCTATATTTTGAGGTAAGAAATGTGTTTTATTTAGTTTATAATTTTCTTTACTCACTGAAGACTAGCACAGATTGTGTGTATAGTAAGAGGAGCAGTAGTAGGAGCAGGAGCAGTAGTAGAAGTAGATTAGTTAAATAGTTGCTAAAGTAAATTAAATGAATTCAAGTGTTTAATTTGGAACCAAAGTAACACAAGAGATAGAAAGTGACTCAGTGCAAAAAAGATTCTGCAAATTATAAGAAGAGGAGAAGCATAAAAGTAACTTGGCAGGAATCCCTGCCTGGAATTGGGGAGGTGGCGCATGTCTAAGAGTTGTTCTCACATATGACCCAGAATTTGGTTCCCAGCACCTACACTGAGTGTCATGCCAGGTTCAATGTAGTGCAAATGCTTCTTACCAACACATATAAACACAAAATTAAAATACAAAATAATATAAAACAATCCAAACAACAACAACAACAAAACCCTCTGTCCTTAAGCTTCTAACAAAGTCCTTATTGATGTTGCCCATGTTATATGGTTAACAACTCCTTGAACCTTCCTTTGTCTTCTTTCTTCCCTTCTTCCTTCCTGTCTGCCTTTCCTCTCTCTTTCCTTCCAACTTAACTTAGGAAGCCTATTGAGCACTGAGCACATCAGTAAAATAACCCAGGTGCCACAGTAAAGTACCCATGATAAATCAGGTCCCCTGCCTACAGAAATCAATTACACCCAGTTGGTGATTTCTCAGAGCTCACAGCCCCATGCCGAAGAGACACCATAGACAAATAATTCTACTTCCTATGGCTCATGCTCTGCATTCCAGTCTTATGCAAGCCGGTGAGCACTAGGTGTTCTCTCTCTCTCTCTCTCTCTCTCTCTCTCTCTCTCTCTCTCTCTCTCTCTCTCTCTCTCTCTCTCTCTCTCTCTCTCTCTCTCTCTCTGTGTGTGTGTGTGTGTGTGTGTGTGTGTGTGTGTGTAGGGGAAGGTAGGTTTCAAGACCAGATAGTTTTTAATCTATGCTTTATTTTAGTTATATATGTTGGCATATAAGCAGCTTCAATGTTGGCACATGAGTGGCCTGCCTCTAGACTGCCTAGCAACCTCTGACATCATCACCTGCTACCAGAAGTGTGTCAGACTATAAAAGGGCCAACCTGACACCCTATATCTCTCTTACTTCTGCACTCTCTTACTTTTTCTCTCTTACTATCTTACTCATCTCTCTGTCCCCCTGGGGTACTCCCCCTTCCTTCTCTCCCCATGCTTCTACAATTAATCTTGTATAATATGTGTTGTATGGAGCATGTTTAACAATATGATCCTGAGCCACCTTGCATTTCTGTATACCAAATTAATGTACAGGAAAAATGAGCTGTACTCATTTCATATTTTCCAGATAACACTAGTTGCTGCTAGCAGTGCAGAACAGATTCACATATAAGGAGGGGTTGGAAAAATGTTATGGTATCCCTGGGCAAAAAAAAAAAGTGAGAAAATTAATTCCATACTCTATGAACAGCAAGTACAAGCTGGAAGCAGTACAGATACTTGTTCTGTTTGAAAAATTGTAGGCATTTTGCATTGTGGTGCCATGAAATGGTAGAAAAGAAGCAAGGAATGAAAAGCAAGTTGTGGGAAAAAGCAGTTAGGGTGCCTTGTAAACTCTAAAGGAGATCATGCTTTTACCTATTATTGCTGTGCAATATACAGCTATCAGTTTACGTGTCACACTAGCCACAGTTCATAAGATCAGTAGCTACAGGCACTGGTGGCTGTAACATTGTATCATGAAGACACAGACTATTCATATCAACATAAAGAATTCTATTAGGAAATGCAGCCTAAGAGTGTGTCACTTTAGATGTGTGTGTGTGTGTATACACAAACATAATACATATATACATGTATATACTCACTTTCACATTGGCCACTAGTGTTGTGATAAAACTTTTTTCCTGGGGAGATGAAACACAGGTCCACTCACCCCATATAAGAAGTCCATGACAGGCCAAAGCACAAATGCCACTAAAGTTCAAATTGGTGAACCAATGTGTTTTACTGGTGTTACTTACAGAAGTATGGATGAAGGATTACTCAGAAGAGCAGAAATGACTCAGAGACATCTACATCACCAAAGCCCATCCAAATCTGGGTGGCAGCTCATAAATTTGGGATTCTAGAGCATACTGCACATCCTGTAGGCAGCTCAACAGTTTGGAGAGTGTTCTTTCCAATTAACTCTGACTTAAATCTCTCCCAGGCAGCTTGGCTAGTTCTGCTTCTTTACACAACTGGTGTGGTCTCAGATTTTTCTTTGAAGCTTGGATTGTCTGAAAGTGACTTTCAGCAGCCTTATTGTTTACTCTTAAGAGAGAAGGGCCTAATGAATCTGGTCAGTTTCAGGGACTTCCTGAATCTATTTTGATTCGTCTCCCTTCCTGCTTAAGGAGTTTCCTGGCAGGCTGGAATGTTTCAATCTTGGAGGATACTGTTACACAGCAACTAGTTAGACAACAAAATCTCAGGCCTGCCTCAAGTCCTACACTTACTGTCTTCATTTGAATAAATGGCAGTGCCCTTCATTCTGATGATGGTAAATGCAGAAGCCTGAGAAATGAGTGAGAAGCCATGGAGTGGGTTAAGTAGAAACACCATGGTCAAAATCATATTGCAGAAGTTTGCTCTAGTAAAAGAATGAGTGGTAGGAAGGCCAGATCAGAGGAAGAGGAATCAGACAGGAAATGATGTGTATTTGAAGAGCTGGGTGTACTAGAACATGAAGAGGAGAGGAGAGGAAAGAAGAAGAAGAAGGAGGAGGAGGACGAGGACGAGGAGGACGAGGAGGACGAGGAGGAGGAGGGCGAGTGAGAGGGAGAGGGAGAAAGAGAGAGAGAGAGAGAGAGAGAGAGAGAGAGAGAGAGAGAGAGAGAGAGAGAGAGGCTTTTAAACAAACTAAAATACACATTTCTTCCGGGTAACATCAGCCAAACTGAGCAGTGAGGCTAGATCTATGTTCTCCTCTTGTATTAGTCAGGCTTGTTAGAGGAACAGAGATTATAGAATGCACATAAAGATTTATTAGAATGGCTTCTAAGATGTAGTTGAGCTAGTCCAATAATGGCTGTCTCCCATAAGATGGCTTAAGAATCTAGGGGTTGTTCAGTTGGAGAATGAGCTGTCCATCTGAACAGGGAGGGCTAGGTTCACTGCATATTTTGTCTTTCATTGGTACATCCATTTGTACAGGTCCCCTGGGTCCAGATCTGCCAGCCTTGATGGTCCCCCTGTGGGGCTCCTGAACCTTCCAGGTCCTTCCATCCCCCCACCCACAGAGACACTTTCATACAACTCTCAGCACTCCACTCAGAGTTTGGCTCCAGGTTCAGAATCTGTCCCTATCCCTCGCTGAGTAGAGTCTCTCAAAGGACTTCTACGTTGGGCTAATATCCACTTATAAATGGGTATATACCATACATGTCTTTCAGGGTATGGGTTACCTCACTCAGGATGATCTCGACTCTGAGATTGCATATTACAGCTATCCTAATGTCTAAGACATCAAAAACTTGAGTGACAGCACATGCTGGCAAGGATGTGGAGAAAGTGGAACACTCCTCTGTTGCTGGTGGGAGTGCAAAGTTGTACAACCACTTTGGTAATCAATCTGACACTTTTCCAGAAAAGTAGTAATGGTGCAAGTGCAAGACCAAGCTATACCATTCCAGGGCATATGCCTGAAAGATGTTCGGCAATATAACAAGGATATTTGATTAACTATGTTCATAGCATCTTTATTCATAATAGCCAGAATCAGAAACAACATAAATGTGCCTCAACTGAAGAATAGATAAAGAAACTGTAGTACATTTACACAATGGAATGCTACTCAACTATTAAAGAAAAGGAAATCCTTAAATTTTCAGGAAATGGATGGAACCAGAAAAGACTACCAAAACTCTTTTAGTTGATGTTATAATCATAATAAAAATTGTGAAAACACAATATTTGTACTAATACATTCTTAAGAAAATATGATAGAAACACTCGTGTCATTTATAATCCTTATCTCTGTAACTAGTCACGTGGTCTTAGCTAATATTCATAACCACTTTCATCTTCTACCCATTCTGTATTTCCACCACTCTTGGTTCCTTTCCTGGAGAAAAGACCTCTGTGGCTCTGGAGGATCCACACCTCTGGCTCCTAGCCCAGGGGCTTTCAGAAAATAAATATCATACCTGAGTGTACAAGGCAGTGTGGTAGCATTACCACAGTGAGTGGTGTGGAAGGCTTTCACTACACAGATTAAAAATACTAATTTAAGCATTGCATTACCACTAGAGGAGCAGTTGTTTGCAGAACATTATATGCTTTAAACAGAAAAGGCAGAAAGTGACTGGCATGAGTGAGTAAAGATCAGCCCTGGAAGGGTCTCATATCATACTAACAGGAAGTCCTCCTCTGTGCAGGCCCTGTTTCATTTCCCATCAGGAAAGTCATTAAACTAATTGCTTTAACCAGGGCTGTATTTCATCTGCATAACACCCACAATTTTGGGGTTTGAATACAATTGCAGTAAATTATACTAATCACAGGAAAACTTCATTAAGCCAATATAGGTTTATTCAAAGAGTGTAGTTTTAAGCAATCAGCATTCTCTAAATGAAATGATGCTTTTTCATTTTTATAATAAAGGGTATTGGATACTTCAAAATCAGCTATTTGCGTTCTCTCTCTCTCTCTCTCTCTCTCTCTCTCTCTCTCTCTCTCTCTCTCACACACACACACACACACACACACACATACACACACACACACAAATACACACACACAAACACACACACACAAAATCATGAAAGTTTTTAAATAAAAAGTTTTTATTTATTTATTCACTTTACATCCTGATCACAGAACCTCTCCCTTCTCTCCTCCCAGTCCCGCCCTCATACAACCTTCTCCCCACTCCCTGCCCCCTTCTCCTCAGAGAAGAGGAGCTATACTTCACCCTACCACCATCATGGGTACCAACCCACCACAGCACATCAAGTTGAAGCAGTCTCCTCTCCAACTGAGGCCAGACAGAGCAGCCCAGTTAGGGGAAAGGGGTCCAGAGGCAGGCAGCAGAGTCAGAGACAGCCCCTACTCCAATTGTTAGGGAACTTACATGATGATTAAGCTGTACACCTGTCACATATGTGTAGAATGCCTATGTCCAGCCCATGCATGCTCTTTCATTATTGGATCAGTCTTTGTGTCCCCATGGACCCAGGTTAGTTTACTCTGTAGGGTTTGGGGTTTTTTTTTGTAAATTATTTTCCATTTGGAGATTTAATCATTTTTCAGAATATGACAATAAATTCTAAGAATGAAAAAAATGGAAGCTACCTTAAATAGAAGTTCTCTCTGCTCTGGATACTTCTGCACTTGGGAGAGGGCGTGAGGCAAACATTCTGAACTTCAAGTTGCTTAAAATAACATGGAGTAAGGCAGAAAAAACACTTACTGTTTGCTGTACAAACTTGTATACACATAGAGAGAAGGGAGAGGGAAAGAATGATATTGACCTACTGTGTTGGGAGAAATAGGTAATTCTCAGCAGGGACACTGAGGATAGTTTAATAAAAGGGTCATGGGTCATAGGTCATTGGTAGACATCTCAGGTGAAGTCAAAGGAAATCATCAAGAACAAGCGTGCCAAGCAAGCCCTAGCAGGTATTCCATATTTTTATTGAGTAAATCAATGAAATAAGGGAAGACTTCTAGAGGCTGTTTTCCTTTGAAGAACAGTCAAGAGAGGAAAAATATAGACTCCATTACAAAGAGGAAAAAAATAAGGAAAAACTTTGAGAAGTCACAGAGAAGACCAGACAGTAGAAAAATGATAGAGTGAAAAGTAAGGCAAAGCTGGTTGTGGAAGTGCATGCCTTTAATTTCAACACTTGAGAGGCAGAGGCAGGTGGATCTCTGAATTTGAGACCAGCCTGGTTTAAAGAGTGAGTTAGATGACAGAAAAACCAACCCTACCACCCACACCACCAAAGGGGGAAAAAGGAAAAAAGGACTGAATCAGGCCACATGACTCCAAGACTCCAAGACAAAGGTAGGGAAATGGGAGGCCTCTTCAACAAATAAACTACTCTCTGAGTAGGGCTGGCAATTGAACCCCCAAGAAAAGGTGACTCAAGAAGAAAATCTCAGATAAAGCCTCTACACCAACAGATGTGCAAGTATTTGAAAATTTTATTACAAAAATAACTTGGTGACTTCAGAAAGGATATAAACAAGATTAATTCAATGCAAATATGGAGGGTAAAGTCAACAGCAAAAGGAAAATTAAGAAAAATAAACAAGAAGGGACCCAGGTTGACTCCTAGCCTCCATATGTTGACTCGCACCTTTCTGAACTCCATTTACAGGGCAATGGACACTCTCTTCTGGCCTCTGTGGACAGTAGGCATTTACATGATACACAAATAAACATGCAGGCAAAACATGCATATACAATAAATAGAAATCAAAATTTAAAAATAGACAAGAAAACCCACAATACAGAAGAGATCATCAGCTATATGGAAAAACACAAGGAAATTGAGATTTTTTAAAGAAAAATGTTATAAGTGAACTAATGAATAAAGGTCTAATATCCAAAATATATAAAGAATTCAAGAAATTAAACACCACCAAACCAAATAACCGAATTGAGAAATGGGGCTCAGAACTAAACAGAGAATTCTCAACAGAGGAATAACAAATGGCAGAGAAACACTTAAAGAAATGCTCAATGTCTTTAGTCATCAGATAAATGAAAATCAAATGATTCTGAGAATCCATCATACACCACTCAGAATAGCAAAGATCAAAAATTCAAGTGACACCACATGCTGGCAAGGATGTGGAGAAAGAGGGACACTCCTTAATTGCTGGTGGGAATGTAAACTTGTACAACCACTTTGGAAATCTATCTGGTGCTTTCTCAGAAAACTGGGAATAGGGCTTCCTCAAGACCCAGCTATTCCACTCCCTGGAATATACCCAGAAAATGCTCCAGCACACAACAAGGGCATATGCTCAACCATGTTCATAGAGGGCTTATTCATAATAGCCAGAACATGGAAACAATCTAAGTGTCTCTCAGTTGAAGAATGAATAAAGAAATTGTGGTACATTTACACTATGAAATACTACTTAGCTATTAAAAACAAGGAAATCCTGAAATTTGTCGACAAATGGATGTCACTAGAAATGATCATACTGAGTGAGTTAACCCAGAAGCAGAAAACTCACATGGCATGTACTCACTTATAATTTGGCACTAGCCCAAAAGGTATGTCCCCATGAAAGTCTTTACCTACCAGGAGACTGTGATAGATGTGAGGACATCCCACTGGGACTCTAGGTAAGACAAATATTGGAGATTGGGAAATAGAAGGACCCAGAGGCTCCTAGAAACCTACAAAAAGAACATCATGATGGGTGGATCAGGTCCCAGGGGAGCCTGCTCAAACTATTCACTAACCAAGGACAATACAAGTAGTAAACATTGAACCCCTACTCTGATCTAAACAATGGACAAGACATTCTCCACAGTTATGTGGAGAGCGGGGACTGACTCTGTCATGAACTCTGGTGCCCCATATTTAACCACATCACCTTGGTGGCGAGGCCTGATGGCAATCAAAGAAAGACTAAGCTATCAGAATGAGACTTGATAGCCTATGACCATATAGTGGGGGAGGAGGTCCCCCTCCATCATAGACCTAGGGGAGGGAAATAGGGAAAGTAGGAGGGAGGAATGAGAGGATGCAAGTGAGGGGATAACAATTGAGTTGTAATCTGAATGAATTAATAAAATAAAATAAAAAGTTAAAAAAGAAAAGAAAATTAATGAATAACAACACAAAACACACCCACAAGAAAAGAATCAGCAATAGATTCATTAATGAGAGAAAAGGACAGAGGTTCAAATTAAAGAAATATTGCAAACATCATCAGTAAAGGAAACACATGAATAAGAAGGGATGGCCAAAACATTCACGAATTCTGGCATGAAGAGACCAAATGCAAAAGTTCAAAGGACCCAAGAAGGAGGTGAGAGAAAAACTGAGGGCACCGAGAACCTATTCTCTGAGACTACAGCAAAGAATTCCCCAAACCTGGAAAAAGAGATGGCTATCCAAATGCAAATAGAAAAAACTAGAGAAGAATCTGTCCATGTCAAAGAGAAGATGACAAAATATAAAGAAACAAACAATATTAAAAGCCTACATGAAAAATGACCAGCCACTCCTCAAAAGCAAACACCAGAACACCAGTAGGCCTAAAAGACACAGCAGACCACAATTCAGTATCACTCGATATATGCATGGTTCTGTATAACACTGTGACAGGACACCTTTATTTTAAACCAACAGATGTTGTTGTTGTAAAACATGTGGAATTGTAACACATGAACAACATACAGTGGTGTAACAATCTCCCTAACAGTCAAGGTTTAAACTTTCAGAGTGATTTCATGATGAGAAACAGGTAACCCAGAATGAACTTAAATACAGCAGGTCATTCAAACACATGGTCTGGATGTTTGAGAAAATGGCTTCCTGTTGGCTAGCTTGGTGGATCAAATTATCCATTACAATTTTCCCCTTCAGTCTGGCTGTAGAAACTCTAACCCTCCAGCACAATATCCGTTTCCTTCTAACTAATAAACTCTGCCAATAAAGCCAAAATGAATTTTCAAAGAGATCTGAGCAAACAATTTCACAGCTTTTACCAGCATGTTAATGGCAGATTGGGAGGTCCAGTTCTTTTTTCGCCATTTTTAGTTGTATGTTTGGAGACCTCCCTTATCAGTATGATGGGGGCTAGCCTTTGATCTCATTAGCCCCTAGCACTTCCAATTTTCCCCATGACTCTAGGCTCTGCCTGCCAACTCCCCAAATTTCCACTGGAAAATGGTCTTGTTCAAAGGCCATGAGATATGTCTACATATAGTATTTACTTTTCTTATGAAACAGTGTGGTATTTGACCCTTTCAACAAACAATGGTTGCAAAAGGTACTGTTCTGCATATTACTGGGGATGCTGAGAAGCCAGATTAATTGACTAACATGTTTTCAATAGGTTTTAATGATATGGAGAAGCGAATTCTGACCTCTTGCTGGCAATGCAGTTTTCCCTAGAAAGCTGATTGACTGGCACTGAGACATCTCCCTTTCCCACCTGGTCTCCTTGGTAACCGCAGGCTTAGATCTGTTGGATATTTGCAGGACATCTGGCAGGGTTAAGGTTCAGGCTACTGCTATCAGAGATCAAGCTCATAGACTTAGCTTCAGAGATCTCCAGCTAATTAGAGAGTGAGCTGCCACAGACAGGGATATGGAATGACTCACCACTGCTGCTACTCAGGAGGGCAGAGGGATTGACTGCATTGGAATCAGACTATTTGAAAGCTTGGTTCCAACACTGACTTTTCTCTTGTTTATGGTGGGACTTGGGGCAACTTACTGATGCTCTCTGGGCCTCAATTTTCTCATTTTTAAAGTGATTTTAAATGAAGTACTTTCTTATGGAAATGAAAGCCACATAGAACTATACATTGCAAGGGGGGCTTCCAGATCTCCCAGAAGTGTTAGAAATGTTACCATCACATTACTTCAATGGCAAAACAATCATGTGCCAGGTTAGACCATATGTGCAGGGATCTGAATACAGTACAAATTAACATCATAAGTTTTGGGTGCAGATAGACCAGGCCAGTATCCAGTAGGTCACTAGCTGCGTTAACCTAAGTCAATCTAAGTCATATGGGCTAAAATCAGAACTTATTTCAGAAGGTTGTGTGAGTAAATAAACAGCCAATGCACGAACAGACTCTATATCCTGCTGAGCTTAGCCAGAGGCCAGTAAATATAAATGACTATTTACACTGTACTCAGTCATGCCCCCATATGATGCCAGTTTTCTCCCATGTCTCTAATTTCATGAGATCTTTTACATTTCATGTTTAGCACTTGGGATATTTTAACAAACAGGATATGAGTGAACTCACAAATAGAAGATTTATGCTGTTAAATATCCCAGGGTAGCCAGCAAGTAAATAACAGAGACACCAGAGGCACTGGGATGAGGCACAGCCTGAATGACGTACATAGGGCTGATTTCTAGCAGTGATGAGCTATGATGGGGTCCTGGCCAAGTTGTTGCCGATGGTCTTGATGGCAGACTAGTATGGCTTTGCCATGTGTGGCACATACCATAGATTAAGACCTCCAAAACCCACACTCCCTGCTCTATCATCATGAGCTCATGTGACTCTAAGTAAGCCCTTGTATCACCTATGCCTCAGTTTCCTCAGCTGCAACATGGTTATAGTTATAGTATGACATGAGTTAAAGCAAGGGAAGTGCTTAATGGTGGCCAGCCCGGAAGCAAAAGTTATGTTTATGTCATGGATAAGAAAAATAATACCCCCAAAGTTAAGTTGTCTAGAATCCAGGCAGTTTTTTACTTCATGGGTGCCTTGTCGCCACTGCCCAGGTGCTGGGATTACAAATGTGAGCCATCACAACTGGTATTTCCTCCCTAAATTAGATATAGCCCTGTATCCCACCACTGTGCCCATTGAAATATGGAAGTCCTTGTATCTTTCAGACAAGGACGCATAAGTGCCATCCAAAGAGGGTACAAATATTTATCTTCCTTCAGGTATTTTTCAGTATTGTACCTCAGCGTTGCATGTGCACTGAGAAGCTCCTTCCCTCTGTTCTCTGAACTTCTCACTTTCTCCACCACCAGGCTCCAGCCTACACAAGCCAACACCTTGGAGTAGAGCTGATGTCAGCGCTTGTTGCTTCCTATGATTCCTCTATGATGTCCTATTTCTGCTTCAAATGCTGCAAGTGCCTCTGATACACAAGCCATATGAAGAGGACCTTTTCATGCTGAGTGAATAATGCCACAAATAATAAACTGTAGATACTCTATGTTAAAACAATTCTCCCCACTAACAGAGAATAGAGACAATAATGGAGACTAATATATCATTGAGTTTACAGAAAATGTGTAAAGAAATTTCTTACGAGTTCTCCACACTGAGGTCTGATATAGAAAGTAGTCTGTAGGTTTTGTTATAATGTCACCCTAGGCCACACTGAAGCCCCTGAAATCTCATTTAGAGGGTGAAGGCTTTAACAGAAGTTTCACAATGTCTACAAATAACTAGACAGCAGCACCATTTCCCAAGGCCCACTCAGATGGTCATGCCAGTAACATGGACACCTTATTATCTCCTACCTCCATGACTCAGTGAACAGTCTGGCTCTATGTGTCTACATGACCACATGCAAGCAGTGGTTTCACTGGTCATATATGATCTAGAAAAGCTTTTGTAGTTTGATGCTCTAGAAATGATGGAGGATCTCTCCGCATTCTGTGATGCTCACTTGTTTCCATTTGAAAGAGTGAATATTGGCATGACTGATGTTGCCCTTGACACTGTAGAAGGAAGCATTCTGGAACAATTAATATGTCCTGTACGGGCCTATACAAGACAGATACAGATATTAAATAAGACATAAGGCTGAGCCAAATGGGGCAGAGAGAAGAGAAAAAATGATGATCAAAGTAAAGTTGTAAAAGGCCAAAGGAAAAAGGATATGTGGGAGCTACCAATATCCAAATAATCTGAAGTTTGAGTTGGAAAAAGAAAAGGAAAAGGAAAAAAAAAGAAATACAGAGGTCATGGAGGTGGCTTAGTGAGTAACAATGCTTGCTGTACAAGCATGGAGAGTACCTGGGCTTGAATCCCAAGTACTCACATAAAAAGCTTGGCATGAGTGCACATATAAACACAGGATTGGAGGGTACAGGCAGGCAGATTCTGAAAGGTGACCAGGCAGCCTAGCCTAGTGGTGAGCATCTGGTTCATTGAGAGAATGATAAAAGACGCTGATGGTGATGTATTCCTCTAGCCTCTGCACATGCACACCCAGGAGAGAATGCACCCACAGACGTGACATGTATACATAGGCAACACACACACACACACACACACACACACACACACACACACACACGCGCGCGCGCACACACACACACACGTATTACTCGCTTAACACTTACTAAACCTGTTTTGATTCATTCTATCACCAATGCCACACATCTAAAAGTCACGTTTGAATCTAAGCTTTCTTCTCAATGCCATTCCATTACAGTCCAATGCACAGGAAGAAATGCCTGGGCAGATGGATAGGGTGACTTCTCAAGCCATGGACTAGCCTGCCCTGGCATGATGAGTGTTGAAATTCTCAGTCAGGTTCGTGGCAGGGGCAGGGCGCTGCTGCTGAGGTCTGATGTTGCCTTAAAACTCAAGTCAACTCAGAACTCCAGGATTTTCATGCATCAAATGGGAAGTACAGCTGTCAAATGTAATAACTAGAAAGGCCTGAAAGGGCCTCTGAGGTTCTTGAGTAGCTTCATAGAGGTTCTGGACATATAGTTACTTTACAACTGTCATTTGCTCCAGAGGGTCCTAGAAACCTACAAGAACAATACTATGGTGGGTGGATCTGGGCCCAGGGATTCTGCTCGATCTAAGGCACAGATGCAGTCATCACCAAACCCCTACCCAGATCTACCCAAGGGACAGAACATTCTCCACAGTTAAGTGGAGACTGGGGACTGACTTTCACACGAACTCTGATGCCCCGTATTTGGCCATGTCCCCTTGATGGGGAGGCCTGATGGCACTTGGAGGAGGATGGCACAGCGGACTACCAAGAAGAGACTTGATACCCTAGCATCATAGTCAGGGAGAGGAGGTCCCCCTCAGTCACAGTCATAGGGAAGGGGAATGGGGTGAAAATGGGAGGGAGGGAGGAATGGGAGGATGCATGGGATGGGATAGCAAATGAGATGTAATATGAATTATTTTATTTTTCAATAAAAATGTGTAAAAAAAAAAGAAACTCTCATTTGCCTTGGTAAGATGATAAATTGCTAATGTAGCCTTAAAATATTGATACTAATGCTTATCCACAGTTTACTACCTGGGTTTAAGGTCAGAATGACTTCTCTTTGGTGTTACAGTCTCACAGGATGGACTAGTAAAGGATTTGACCGTGAAAATTTGTAGATGGTTTTTAATCAGCCATGCTTCCTCCCTAATTGTGAAGCAATCATTCCAGATGCATGATTGCCAGTATAGGTTTCACAGAAGAAAACTACTGGCCATTATTCTTAAAATCTTGTTCTTTGGAGATTGGGTAGATATATCAAAAGTTCAGAGGACTTGCTACTCTTGCAGAGGACTTAGGTTTGGTTCCCAGTATCCTGGGCATGCTAGTTCTCAACCATTTATCTGTAATTCCAGTTCTAGAGGATCCAACATCTCTTCTTACATCTGCAGGCTTCTGCATGCATGTAATGCTTATGCATACCCTTCCACTAAGACTGCAAATGTGTGGTGGGGTACTAGGTGGTAAAATAAAAAGCGGAGACAAAGAAGTCTACTTTGGTTTTCTTCTTGAAAAATTGTTAGAGATTTAATTCCAACTCTAAAGCCTAAAATCTGTAGCAATGTAAATGCTACCTAAAGTTCAATTTTTGACATTACTGAGATACTGATGCCATCTGCAGAGCAGGTGGTGGCAAGCTACCAAGCCCACACCAATTAGTTAGCTTATTAATGAGTTATTAGGAATAATATATGTGGGGGCTGGAGAGATGGCCCAGAGGTTAAGAACACTGACTGCACCTCCAGAGGTCCTAAGTTCAATTTCCAGCAACCACATGGTGTCTCACAACCATCTGTAATATGATCTGATGCCTTCTTCTGGCCTGCAGGTGTACTTGCTGGCATAGCACTGTATACATAATAATAAAATAAATCTTTTTTAAAAAAGGAATTATATATGGTACCTTGTAATTGGTAGGTGAGAGACCCTGGCCCATGGCCTTTCTCCTGTACAGTTTGAACTCCTTATTGTAGTATCCTTTTTCAGGAATGGAGAGCATGACTGAAGGGAGGTAGTGACAACACTCCAAAACAGTGTCCAAAATTTACCTGGTTTCTGTTTCTTTGTTAAATTCAAGTTAAGAATCTTATCAATTAAGAAAACCTAAAGGCAGGTGAAAGTCTGTCTACACTCTAGATAGAATGTAGACTCTACATAATTTTATTTGACAGTAGAATTAACAGGGAGATTGGCTCAACTTCAAAATATGGAAAAATTATTGAAATAGTGAATGTGTGACTACGGGAAGAAGTGACCATCTCTGTGGTCATCTATTTGCTCGCTGATGCAAAACCTGTGACACAGGTGACACACTACTAAGCAGAATCATGATGTTCTACAGGTCAATCCTACCTCCAATCTGAACAATTCTGTTCATATGTATTTTACATACTAGAACCATAATAAGATGTTGTAGTAATGTTGAATTTAGTTAATAAATGCCCTTGTATAATAGCAAAGTCTATGATGTGTGAGATATAATCAATTATTTTTATCCTGATTTTAATTTCTTCAAGCTTCATTACCTTCTCGCCATCACTTCTTTTACTTATCAATTTACTTACCTGGAATATTAGATTAATATTTTTTTCTTAACAAAGGTGATGAGAATCAAACATAAATATAGGTAGAATAAATAAATGGGGGAATGTGGGGAGGCAGAAAGGCTACTGCTGCAATACGTATCAGATGACAGTGGCTTAGTAACTTTAACAAGGAAAGTAGGATTTGGATTCTGAAAATACACTGAATGTTGAAAGATAGGACTTGTTGATTGATCAATATTTCAGCCTAAAAAAAAGACTTGAAAAGAATGCCAACATTTTCAGCCTAATGAACTGCAAGTCAGGGCTGTGGGAGAGAAAGCTGTACTAACAGAATAAGAGAAGACCAATGCTAAATTGAAAAGAAACAAAGACAAAAAACAGCCCAGACACTTAGTAAACTTTCATCCCTTCAACACAACCTAAGAAGTGTCTTGACTGATCATAGCAGGCACCATGGCCCTTACCATAACTTCTTTCCCATTTTGTTCAGGAGAAGGGAATTTATTTACATGGCCTGTAACAGATAACCTTCTGTTGAAATGTGCCAGATTGTTTATGTGCTCACTGGGTGTGCTAGGTCCTGGAAAACAATGAGAAACAAATGGCTAAATAAGTGAGTTTTCCAGACCATACCAAAATAGTTGTTTCATATATGTATGTATGCATACTTATTTATGTATGTATGTTAGAAATGGGATGATATGGACGAAGAGATTGTTCCATTTTAAAGGACTGACCCATGTAACTATAGATATTGGCTAGACCAAACTGCAGAATGAGCATGAAGAAGCCCAGGAAAGACTAAGAATGACAGCCTGTATCTGCAGATTATCTTGGGGCTAAATGCCCAGATCCTCAAGGGAGGTCAGCCTTTCTCTGTTAAGGCCTTCTTCAACTGATTGAATGATCCTTCTCCTCATCTTAGGAAGGGTGATCTGCCTCACAGCAATATTTATACTACTATTTAACCATTGGCTTGGGTAATTTTGTCTAGCTAAAATGACACATCAAATTAACCATTACAAATCTAATGGGGAAGGAAGGTAGGTCAAAAGACATTCTATTAGGATTAGTAGTTCTCATTGTTGGTTAATGCTCAAATCATCTGGAAAGATTTGAAAAAATACTGATTCTCAATGTACAATTCAGACTAATGACTTCTGACCCTAGGATAAAGTCAAAACAGAGATATTTTTAGAGAGTAACCCAGTGGTTTTATTGTATAGCATGAACCAAGCTATGAATCATTAAAAGACAATTAGGTAAGTTCTAGTTTCTATTCTTCTGCTGTGTGCTAAAGCAATTGGACCAGAAGCAACTTAGGGGGAGGGAAAGATTTATTTCAGCTTGAGGTTACAGATTACATTCCAATTGTTATCCCCTCATTTGTATCTTCTAGTGTCCCCTGCCCTTCTTCATTCACCCTATTCTCCTCCCTGTGACAGAAGGGACCTCCTCCAGGACCATATAATCACAGCCTATCAGATCTCATCCAGATAGCCTGATTCCCTTTCCTCTGAGTGCCACCAGGGCTCCCCAACAAGGGGAAGTGGTCAAATAGGGGACACCAGAGTTCATGTCAGATTCAGTATCCGCTCTCCACACAACTGTGTAGAGAATGTACTGTCCATTGGCTAGATTTGAATAAATGATCTAGATTTACTGCATGTACTGTCCTTGGTTGGCACAGTAGTTTGTGCAGGCCCCCTTGGGTCCAGATCTACCAGTATTGATGGTCTTCATGTAGGGTTCCAGGATGCTCTTGGTCCTTCTATCTCCTCATTCTCCCATATTTCTATCACCTGGAGTCCCAGTAGCAAGTTCATCACTTGTCCCAATTCCCCATTAAGTAAAGACTCTCTCAGGGGACATCCATGTTGGCCTAGTATCCAATATAAGTGGATATATACCATGTGTGTTTTTCTGGGTCTGAGTCAACTCTCTAAGGATGATCATTTCTAATTCCATCTATTTGCTTGCAAATTTCAAGATTTCCTTGCTTTTAGTAGCTGAGTAGTATTCCACAGTGTAAATGTACCACAGTTTCTTTATCCATTCTTTGACTGAGGGACATTAGGTTGTTTCCATATTCTGGCTATTATGAATCAGGCTGCTATGAACATAGCTGAGCAAATGTCCTTGTGTGGTGGAGCATCTTTTGGGTATATTCCAAGGAGTGGAATAGCTTGGTCTTGTGATAGTTTTCCAGTTTCCTGAGAAAGCACTAGCTTGATCTGCAAAGTGTTTGTACAACTTTGCACTCCCACCAACAATAAAGGAGTGTTCTCCCTTTACCACGTCCTTGCCAGCATGTGCTGTCAGTAGAGTTTTATATCTCATCCATTCTGATGGAAGTTTTTTTCATACAAGTCTTTCATTTTCTTGGTTAGAGTTATATGTAGATACTTTATATTACTTGTGGCTATTGGGAAGGGTATAGTTTCCTTAATTTCTTTCTCAGCATGATTGGCATTTGTATACAGGAGGACTACTGACTTTTTTGAGTTGATTACGTATCCTGCCACTTTTGCTGAAGGTGTTTATCAGTTGTAGGAGTTCTCTGGTGGAATTTTGGGTGTCACTTATGTATACTATCATTTCATCTGCAAATAGTGATAGTTTGACTTCCTCCTCTCAGATGTGGATCCCCTTGATATACTTTTGTTGTCTTATTGCTCTAGCTAGAACTTCAAGTATGATATTGAAAAGATATAGAGAGTGTGGGCATCCTTGTCTAGGCCCTGATTTTAGTGGAACTTCCTTTAGTTCCTCTCCATTTAATTTGATGTTGGCTATTGGCTTCTTGTATATAGCCTTTATTATGTTTAGATATGTGCTTTGTATGCCTGATCTCTCTAAGACATTAGACATGAGTAGGTGTTGGATTTTGTCAAATGCTTTTTCAACATCTAAGGAGATGATCATATTGGTTTTTTGTTTGTTTCATTTTGGCTATATGGTGGATTACATTGATGGATTTCTGTATATTGAACCATTTCTACATGCCTGGGATGAAGCATACTTAGTCATGGTGAATGATATTTTTGATGTGTTATTGGATTCAGTTTGGCAGTATTTTATTGGGTATTTTTACACCAATGTTCATAAGAGAAAGTGTTATGAAATTCTCTTTCTTTGTTGGGTCTTTGTGAGATTAGGTATCAAGGTAACTGTGGCCTCATAGAATGAGTTTGATAATGTTCCATCAATTTCTATTTTGTGGAGTAGTTTGAAGAGTATCAGCATTAGCTCTTCTAATACTGGTACTGGTAGAATTCTGCACTGAAACCATCTGGCCCTGGCTGTTTTTTAGTTGGGAGACTTTTGTTGACTGCTTCTATTTCTGTAGGAGAAATAAGGCTATTTAATTTGTTTATCCGATCTTGACTCAACTTTGGCAAGTGGAATCCATTCAGAAAATTGTCCATTTCCTTTAGATTTTCAAATTTTGTGGCATATAAGCTCAGGCTTCGGGGCCTTTGTTCAGTCCACTGGAGAGTTCAGATATCATGCACTTGCCAGAGAATGTGTTCAAATCCAACTGGGTACCTCCGTGTATGGATGGTGTGATCTGAAGTCAGATCTATCCCAGATCCACACTCTGGGTTACCACTGGGCCAGCAGACACTGATACTGGTGCTTTGTAACCCACAATTCAGTCAGAGAGAGTGCAGGCACTCCTGATAGGATGTGCTGGGTTTTGGAGACCCTGATTGTGGAAACAGGACCATGGGGCTTTCTGTGGATTGGTAGGGTGGTTTGAAGTCAGACCCACCCATTCTCCTGGGTTCTCCCCTGGGCCAGCAGATCCAGATGCTGGTGCTTCACTGCCCATAGTTCATTCTGAGATAAAGACTCAGAGATTTAGAGCCAGATGCAGCTAGCAGGCGGGTATGCAGCCATTCTCTGGGGACTGGGCACCCATCCTCCATTGTCTAGTTGGACAGCCCAAGGAAACCCCCCCCCGTCCTCTGCATTGTGTGGACCCCTCTCATCTAGTGCTCCCCACATATTATGGTCTGTAGCTCTCAGTCCCTAGGCTCTGTCCTGCCAATCAGACATACTGTATGATCAGCACCACCATCTTGGATCTATCTAGCTTTCTTATAAATCCAAGATTACCTTGTCTAGAGATGGCACCATCTACCATGGCCTAGGTTCTCCTGTGTCAATAATCAAAATGAACTCCTACAGACATGCCCACAGGTCAGTGTGATCCAGCCTCAATCAAGTCTTCCTTCTTATATAACCTTAGGCTATGTCAGATAAGACAAGAAATAACATCCAATGGAAGAATGTACCTGCTGTCACACACACACACACACACACACACACACACACACACACACACACTGATTACTTTCCACATGACTGTCCAAATACCATACCATGAGAATCAGTGTAAAGAAGGGTTTCTTTTGGCTCATAATTGTAGGGGATATAACTCAGGTTCCTGAGGTAGACATGATGGTAGCACTGAGAAGTGGCTAGTTACATTATGTTCACTTCAGAAGGAAGAAGGTGGTCAAGAGAGGTTGGACTATAAAACCTCAATGCCCACCCCCAGTAACCCACTTTAAGAGGTGACATCTCCAGCTGGGTTTGGTGTAGCACATCTTTAATTCCAGCACTCCACTAGGGGAGGCTGGTAGCTGTGAGTTAGAGGCCAGCCTGGTCTACAAAGCGAGTCCAGGACAAGCAAGGCTACACAGAGAAACCCAGCCTGGAAAAGAACAACAACAACAAATAAAAAAATCAAAACAAAAGAAAAAAGAGGTGTCCCCTTCTAATGGTTTAACAACAGTACCACCAGTTGGTAAACAGTTGTTCAAACAAAGGACACAATGGGAAACATTTCATGTTCAAACCATAACATATATAATCACTAAAACATGAAGACCTTATCTCGGTTGTCAGGGTGAGTCTTGACAATCTGGATTTACATAAGACTAGTTAGTATTTGATGATAAAGCTAGAAGAAATAAAATTTGGTGTTGTGTGGCCAAGAGGATGAATGGAGTTAATGGTATAATACATTTTAAAACTACTGTGAGATAATTTTGAACATTCTCACCACAAAGATGTGGTAAATATTTGGGGGATATGGATATGATAATTACTCTGATTTGACCATCATATAACAATGCATTAAGGCACCATAGCACACTGCATAAAGGTATATAATTATTATGCATAAAATATTATGTTAAAATAAAACTTAGCCAGGTGTGGTGACACACACCTCTAATCCCAGCACTCAGGGAGCCAGAGACAGATGGGTCTTTGTGAGTTCAAGGACAATCTGGTCTATAAAGTGAGTCCAGGACAGCCATAGCTACATACAGAAACCTTTCTCCAAAATCCAAAATAAACTAAAATAAATATAAATGAATAAATAAGTAAATAAAATTTAGACAAACTTTAAAAGATAAGAACTATTTAGAGACAAGTTCTAATTGATGAGAAAAAAATCATTTCACTCTGTGAAAATTACTTAAAAATATTTTTTGTTGCATATTATAATTTTAATTTGTACAGAGTAGGCAATTGTAGTCACTGACCAGTGAATCCCGCCAGGATATAACATTTAATGGCCTGGACCAGTAACAGGCTTTCTTCAGAGATGTGTTCCCTCCCAGCTTCCTAACCTCTCTTCTTCCCACTCTATGTGAAACTTCCACCGTGGTAGCAGAACACTGGACACATTGGCCTCTCTGCTTCACCCTGCACTGCTGTATCTTATCTCAAACACTACCAATCTGGCCTACTCTACTCAATATGGCCCATGTTTGTGCAATTTCTACACCTCCCTCGTCCAGGAAGCATCCCTGTGGGCAGAAGGCTTGGCTTGGCATTAGAGGTCATCTCTAAACTCAGGATGCTTCCAAGTTGCCTGCATGTCTTTGAGTGTACAGCCAACGTTTATGGTTTTATTTTGTTTTTCTTAATTCTTGAGTACTAATCTAAATGAGATTCAAACTGTGTCTATACTTTTCCAGGCTCTTTGGGGTACCTGGAGTCCTCTGCTGTCATTACTCTGTAGAAAGCAGATTTGAAAGATTATAACAAATGGGTGTTTGTTTTTGTCTGCGAACTCAAGAAAACTTGAGGAGGGTTTTGGAAAACAAGCTCTAAACTGCAGCAGGTGGTGCCACGCTAGAGCAGAAAGGACTTAGGAAGTATGGTAACTGGCTCAGAAGTTTCTGAAGAATAGCAGGACAGTGCCTGGACACATTCTCAGCTCTCAAAGAAGTACAGAAATGAGTCCCAAGAGGCTCATGGAGGGAACAGTCTTGTTAAGTATCAAATTCTTAACCGGAAGTGAAATTTCTAAAATATATGGGTGTTCTCTGTTCCCCTCTCTCTCCATCTCATTCTCTGTCCCTCTCTGTCTGTCTCTTTCTCTGTCTCTCTCTCTGTCTCTGTCTGTCTGTCTGTCTGTCTGTCTGTCTGTCTGTCTGTCTCTCTCTCTGTCTCTCTCTGTCTCTCTCTGTCTCTCTCTGTCTTTCTCTCTCTCTCTCTCTCTCTCTCTCTCTCTCTCTCTCTTTCTGTGTGTGTGTGTGTGTGTGTGTGTATGTGTGTGTATGTGTGTGTGTGTGTGTGTATGTATGGTGTGTATGCACAGGTGTAAGGACAGTTTTAATGAAGTAAGGAATTTAGCCTAGCAGGGAGCAGCCACAGTGTCATGACTTATTTACAATGGGATATTACACCTATCGTTTGGGTATTGCTCTGATTAAAGACCAAACAGTTACAGTTAGGAGCTTCTAAGTGAAAACAAAATAGTATGTCATCCTAATTCTATTTCAAAATATGAACAAGTACTATTTCAAAAACCCTGTGCACCATTGAGATGGCTTACTGGGTAAAAGCAATTGCTGCCAAACCTGATTACCTGAGTTTGATTCCCAAGATCCACATGGTAGAAAGAGAACTGATTCTTGAAAGTTTTCCTCTGACCTCTACATGTGACATCATGGTATGTGCACCTCCCACATCCCCCAAATACATCTGAAATAAAAATTTAAAAGATTCTGTAAGAAATCTGTCTCTGTCTGTCTGTTTCTATCTGTTTCTGTCTGTCTCTGTCTGTCTGTCTGTCTGTCTGTCTGTCTGTCTCTCTCTCTCTCTCTCTCTCTCTCTCTCTCTCTCTCTCTCTGTGTGTGTGTGTGTGTGTGTGTGTGTGTGTGTGTGTGTGTGTGTGTATGTGTGTGTGTGTGTATGGTGTGTACACCAAGCACATTCTCCCCATTGGTTTAGATGTTGAAACTAACGGTAATAGCTATGCTTGTTTGTATATTCTGGAGCTTAATATATTTTTATGTGGAACACACAGGGCTTTTACAATAGGAGAACAGTAAATGTTATAAAATAATAGTAAGCAAATAATAGCAAATGGAGCATGAGTCTGTGTGTGCAGAATGATAGCCAGGTTGACTTGGGGCCCTTGGTCCAGTAAAGCCATGAATTTGCAGAGTAAGAGCACAGGCAAGGTCATTTCTTATGCCTTACCAATTTGGGAAGTTAAATACCATCACATTGTTTATTTTCTATTCATCTGAATAAGCCATAATATTGAGCAGGTGGGACTACCATGATATCGTATGCATATCCCAAACTCATAATGCTGACTTTGGTGAACTTCTTAAACTCGTTTTGTTGAACCAGGGCCATGTGTGACTTTTAGACTGGAAATATCTATTGGAGCTTGGCTGAGTCACCAGTGTATATACAAGGCATGAATCAGGTAGGGATGGACTGGTAAGGATAAAGGGGTTTCATAGGGGTGGGAGGAAATAAAAGAGATAGAAGGGTAAGAAAGTATGCATATATAAAATTGTCAAATAACAAAATGAATTAATAACAAATGTTTTAAAACTGGGGATGGACTTTAACTGAATGCATGAATAAGCGTCATCTGTGAAATTCTTCGTCTTACCAAAAGAAGCATGAACCTTATCAAGGAATCCCAAATTTGGAACAGTGCTAAGTTAGAAGGTGAGGAGGGTAGGTTTGGGAGGAAAGCAGTTACAACACAAAGGAAGAGAGGCAGGGGGTTTGTGGTTGCAGTATAGAACTCATGTCCTTGGCACCACCGCAGTACCTGTTTGTTTCTGCCACTCATCCAGAGCAAGGGGCTGCCATCTGGTGGGTACCTGGTGGATAGGAGCTCTTTGCAGAAGCAGACCTAGCCACTGGTGAAGAGCCCTGGGTTGATTAGAAAACAGCAAGGGAAAACAGATTTGAATAAAAATTCTTTTTTCCACTACAACTGCACTCTTATCATGCACAATCAAGGAAAGTGTTCCCAGAAGGAGAAAATCATCCTTCATCCTACAACGTTGCATGGATACCTCACTTTGGATGTCCCCTGGGATGCCCTCATGATGTTCTGAGGCAGTTTTCTGACTTTCATGCTAACAAGCGGATTAGTGTTAATATCTTTTAGGCTCATCCTACACAGATGAGCTATTGAGAAAATGCATCAGTTTCAGAACGCTGTTACCATAATCAGCACCATCACCATCAGCATCATCATTACTAACTCCAAGTAAATTGACTGCAATCTTCATAGCACTTTATAGCTGCCTTTTGATGAACCAATATTTTTTAGCAAAATCTTACTAGATTTACTATAGGAAAGAATGAGACTTTAGTTGCCTATTACAAAGGAGGATTGGTGTGAGCTTTGTGTAGGTAAAGTGAATACTGGGAATACATGCCACAATTAGATAAAAATCATTGATGTAGATGATCTATATAATAAAGAACGAGATAACTATAGCAGTGACTCATTTTTATCAACTTTATTTTCAAATTATCCTGTTTGACAACTCTATTTAGTGCCTAATGATATATATATAGTTGTTGTTGTTGCTGTTTGTTTGTTCTTATTTTTTCAGACATCATGATGTTATATAGTCCAGGCCAGTACTGAACTAACAGTCCTCTTGTATTTGCCTCTTTAGTGCTGGGATTGCAGGTGTGTGTCAACCTAGAAATCCAGGAATTTTAATATATGTATGGATTGTGCAATCACATGAGAACACAGAATGCTCCTATGACACCAGGAACCTCTCTCATGTGATTCATTTGCAGTCACACTAATCTTATCTTCATTTGAGCCTTTAACTTTAATGTATTTTATTACTTTTTTTAGTCAGCTTGCAAACTACTAGGTTCAATTGTGACAATTTTATACATGTATATCATTATAGTTTGTATGTATTTGCTTAAATTTCATATAAAGTATACAGTTAGGCCCAATTTCATTTCTTTTTTGCCTACAGAAATCTAGTTTTTCCAATACTAATTTCTCCCATTAAATAGTCCAGTTTTTGCTTTCATACCATGAAATATCTGTACATTCACCATCCATGAATGCATTTATCCGTCCACTTAAATCTAGATTCCACATATGAGAAAAAATGGGTCATATTTGTCTTTGGGAGGGGACTTATTTTATTTAAAATGATGGTCTCTATCTAGCCCCATGTATTTTATTTTAAATGGTATAATAACATTCTTCCTAATGGTTGAATAAAACTGCATTGTGTAATCTATCACATTTAAAACAAATATATTCATCTGTTGGTGAGCATGGACACTGTTCTTAATTCTTAGTTACTGTATGAATGAAAGATTTCTGTAGTATGTTGACTTAGATTCCAACGGGAATACTCTAGGTGTGGCATATCTGGATCATATGGTAGTTTTACTCCTAGGGCTTTAAAAAATGATTCAGTAATTAAATTTTTGTAAGCTCTTTGGGTGTCTTACACAACATATTTTGATCATATTCACCCCTCTCCCCCACCTCTTCCTCATTTCACTCTTCCTTACCCACCCATCTTTGTGTCATTAAAAAATCCTTTGAAGTTAATTTGTACTGCCTAAGCATTCTTGGGTGTCTGGTCTTATACTGGAGACTAGTTAAGTACTATGGGGCACATGGATCATGCCACTAGGGAAACCAACATGGAGCTACAGTGAGGTGGAGCGTGTCCAAACTCCAAAAACCTCATCTTGAAACTAGAAGGAGTAAGGATTGCGCCTTCCCTTTTCTGTGCCTGGATGTCCCATGTACTAGGTGCTCGATCCCCTACCTCTACAATTTTCCAGGTAGTCACTTAGCCTAGCACCTGGAATTCCTCTGATGCAAATAAAGATTTCCACCATCTCGGCCCAAGCCAATGATATGCACCCATCCTGAAAGTCCCAAACCACCCACTTTCATATAGCCCTTGTTCACCCCTATAAAGTGCACACCAGCTGATTCATCAAATATCTTCTAAGAGTTGCTATGTCAGTGGGAGAGCTCCGAACTAAAAGGCTGTAACATTTAAAGAGCTGCATCAGAGAAGGCTTTCTATCTCCAAGTATTCAATGCCCAGACTGGGACCCTTGGACCCTCCCACCCTGCCTGGCTTCATTCCTTCATCTTGTGCCTATGCACTCTGGTGCCTGGATGCTCCAACTCCCTCTCCTACTCCCCATTTTAGCTCTGCTTTATGCTCCTGAGCTTGGTCTGCAGTGGTGCTTAGATGCCTTGAGGGAGGAAGTGGAAGACAGAACCATAACTTCCCAAGGGGCTACTTTCTTAGAGAAGATAGTCTTTTTCTCTCCTCCAAATAGCTAACAATTGCCAACAGCCCCATGGTTTGGGGGTGCTATTATATCCCCAGTCCCTCTTTCTTCATTTGTATTTGATCTGCCTTGGGCTTGCACAGGTTTTGTACATGTCCACACAACTGCTGTGAGTTTCTATGTGCAGCTGCGTTGAAATGTCCAGAAGACAATATTTCCTAGTAGCTATCTCCTACCTCAGTCTCCTACAGCCTTTCTGTCCCCTCTTCCACAATGACTCCCAAGTCTTGCAATGGAGATTGCAGTATAAATGTTGCCTTGAGGGCCGAGTACTCTACAGCATCTTAGCCAGTTCTGAGTCACTGTGTCAATTGTTATTTACTATTTTCATGGTTGTTTTTGGTGGGGAGGGGTTTTGAAACAGGGTTTCGCTGAGTAGCCCTAGCTGACCTGGAGCTCACTGTCTAGACCAGGCTGCCCTCAAACTCATAGAGATCTACCTGGATCTTCCTCCCAAGTGCTGGAGTTAAAGGGATGCCACCATCATCCAATTGATTGTTAGTTTTTTGAGGAAGCCTCCATACTGATGTCCATAAGGGCTTTATCAGTTTATATTTCCACTGTGTGTGTAAGTGAAAAGGTTCCTCCACCTAACTCTAGCCTGCATTTCCCTGATGGCTAGGGAGGTTGAATTGGTTTCAAATAATTATTGCCATGTATGCTTCTTTGGCAATGCATCTGTTCTGTTCATTTATCTATTTACTTACTGTGTGAAGCTTTTAGTGCTTAATTTTTGAAATTCTAGACACTGCCTCCTTTTCAAGTACATAGTTAGCAAAGACTTTTTTCCCTCATTCTGAGCTCTCTCTTCACTTTCACAATTATTCTGTTCCATGGAAGCTTTTTAGTATCATGTAAGCCCATTAGTCACTTTTTGGAGTTATTTTCTGTGTGGTTAGAGTCCAGAGTGACCACTGAAGGTCTGACTTTATTCTTCTACTTATTGATATCCAGTTTTCTCAGCACTGTTAGATAAAGAAACTTTTCCAATTTCCATTTTCTGTGAACTTTGTCAAAAATCAGATGGCAAAGACAGAGTTTCTTTCTGGTTCCTCTATTCTATCTGTTGCTCTAGGTATCTTGTTTTGTGTCATTACCATTTAAAAACCCATCTTTGGTCTTTTTATTTTCTTACAGTAGACTTTTGAGTACCCTTTTAAATTCTAAATATGTCACTTGATTTTGGAATCTTTAATTGACAATATTTTCTTCCTGGCTTTAGCCTGGGCTTTCATTGTCTTTTCACCTGCAAAAAAGTTTTTATTTGTATTTGTTTGCATTACACATTATTTATTTAATGTATATACAAGCACATGCATTCCAGAGCATGCATGTGAGGTCAGAGAACAGCTTCTGTGTGTTTGTTCTCTTTTTCTACCCTCTGGATCCCAGCAGTTGACTGCCTTTCCAGAAATCACCTGTATCCATGGAGTTATCTCACCAAACCCAGTGAAAACTATTGATCAAGTCCTTGCTATCATGGATCTTGCTTTTATACCATGTTAAAGAACTAACCCCAGAATACAAATATTTTTTCTGTGTTCCATTTTAAAAATCTTTGTAGGTTAAGACTATATATGATACAAGTTTTCTATAAAATATAAGGCTAGGTCTCATTTTTCCCCCAAAGATGTTTAATTACTCCAATAGCGCATATTAAAAACTAAACACAAACCAATTGGATATATTTGTGTGAATCTATTTTTTAACTCTGTTCTCTCCCATTGATCTATGTGTGTCTATAACTCTTCACCAATAGCCACATTGCTTTGATACCAATATGGTTTTTGTTTGTTTTCTTTCTTTTTTCTTGGTTTCTGTTTTGTTTTGTTTTGTTTGTTTTTTTGAGACAGTGTTTCTCTGTGTGTAGCCTTAGTTGTCTTAGAACTCACTCTGTGGACTAATCTGGCCTCAAACCACAAAGATCTACCGCTTCTGCCTCCAGAGTGCTGGGATTAAAGGCATGTGCCACCACCACCCACGAATACCAGTAGGTTTTTCAGTCTTAAAAGCACATAGTTGTGATTCCTGCAACTCTACTCTTCTTTCCCAAAAATTTGACAATGAATTTTCTGTGATAAACCTGCCTTCACTTCCCTCAATGGTGCATTTTAATTGCTTTTGTCATGTTGTTTATTACATCAACAGAAAGCAAACTAGGATGATTAAGCATGAAGGAGGGCTGTTTAGCTGTATTTCCATGAGCATGTGTAAGAGAAAAATAGAGAAAAGATGTTCTACATTGCTAGGAGTGTGATGGTCAATGAGCCATTGGGGAAAGTACAAGGGTGTTGGGGGTCTTGGAGCAGGTGTACCTACCTCTTGCATGTATGTGTAGCTAATCACTAGTAGTAATAAAAAGAAAATTGAAAGGTGCCTTAAAACTAAATGGTCTGGGTAAGGTATGCACCATATAGCTATGATACCCATCCACAATCTCCAGAAGGACAAGATGACTTCCTGGCAAGAATAGTTTCCATTTATTTCCAAATAAAGTCAACTTCCTTGCTTCTACATCTTGTCTCTTGATTTACTTGACCTGTCATGGCACGAGAAGCCAGACTTAAACTCCAGTTATATCATCTCATGGTTAGACTTCACTATAATACTAAAATGTGTAAAATAAATAGAATCTGCCTCTTCTCAAAATACAGTAAATTAATATTGGAAGACTAGCACATGTTATAATTGTTTTCTACCATAGTAAGACCCACATGCAGCTGCAGTTGAACAGTGTTTCTGTTATGGCCTTTTGAGCCATTTCCCTATATAAAACAGGGAGTTGGGACTGAAATCTCCATCTTGGCCTGGATTCTTGTTAACTCCTATTTTTTCCCTTAACACGGCTATCTTCTCTGCTTTTTCCTTTCTTACACCTTTCTATACATTTATTACAACATCAAAGTCCACATCTTCTCTATCCTCCTATCTGACTAACAGAGACCAGCCACTGTCTGCTTTATTAAAGCACCAAATTCAGGACATTTTTAGTTGATGCTCCCAAGTAGCATTTGTAATAAAATGCTATTACTACACAGATGAGGCCTTCAAATGCTCGTAACTAACTGCCTGGCAAGCATTTCCATACCACCTGGTATCCTTTGTGAATCTCCAAGGAACATCTCAGTTTGTGTGAGATGTTTTCCAGGCATTATTAACATGTATACTCACAAACATGTGAAGTCTATGCTCTCTTCTTCATTGGCCTTCACAAATCTTTCTATCCTTTAAGAAATTTGTCAGTTTTAAAAAGCATTCTTTCAGCAGCTATAACATCAACTTTAAAAGTACAGAGTTCTATTTTCTTAGGGGATGTGTTTCCCTAAGACCCTGAAATGGGTGAGAGAAACAGAAAGGTCCACTGTCATCACCTTTACTTTACAGATGACAGAATGTGACCAGAAACTCAGACAGACATCTAGATTAAAAGCCTAAGTTTTGTGACTTGAGTCACATATTCTCCTCCCTTTATGGGAGAGGCTATATACAGTATGGCAATGTATAAACATAGAAGATATACAAAATTTCACAAAGGGAAGTGGCTGATGAGAAGGGTTGAGTGTTTGTGGACATGAGACATGCTAGATCTGTTGATGTTTATGCGAGACCTAGCTATTTACTCAAATGAGGGTGGTATACAGTTGATCACTCTCTGTATGAGTGAATGAGAGCCTGCACCATATCTGGGGCCCACAGAGTAGTTTCAGGGTCTGTTTGTTTCACAGTAGACCTTGTGCACAAAAAAACCTCTTCCTGTATCATATATCCCCATACCTAGTAGTCATTTGCTCTAAAGCTGTGGAAGCAGCACTCCGATAACAGTCAAATAGGGAGAACTACATACTGAGCATGTGGAGTGGATTTTCCAGCACGGAGACTCCCCTCAGATATCCTGTTGTTGCCCTGTGTCATGGAAATCCTACAGCTTTTGATCTGCAGAACCACCTCTTTCACACACTCCATCAGATCATGGATGAACTGATCTATAATATTGGGGTGGGTCAACTCAAAGCTGTGAATCTGTGTCTGGAGGTAGCTCTGTAGCTCTCCAATGCCTTCACTACAAGGGCAAGCTCTCCAGCACAGCCCTGTGTAGCTCACCCAACACCATAGTTGACAAGGGGCAGGGTCAACTCCACTGTTCTCATGTCCTCAAGGTGGCTCACTCAAGCCTTTGCCACCAGGGCCAGCTCTACTGTGCTGCCCAGGCAAGGTGTAGGGCCAGCTCTCCA
Organism: Acomys minous; assembly: GCF_964271855.1. Classification (NCBI taxonomy): domain Eukaryota; kingdom Metazoa; phylum Chordata; class Mammalia; order Rodentia; family Muridae; genus Acomys; species Acomys minous. The sequence goes on along the minus strand of NC_140493.1, from coordinate 64,109,980 downwards.
GAGTGCTTCAGCTGCTGAGAGGCAGGGAGAGCTCTCTCACTCTCATGGCATTAGCTTCAGGTGAAAAGTATCCCTCTCTTGCCCAAGCCACCCCACGGCAGAGTAGAGGCAAGGTCAACTCTCCTACTCTCATATCCTTGTGGTGGCTCACCAGTACCTTTGACACCAGAGTCAACTCTACTGTGCTGTCCAGGGAAGGGGTATAATCAGCCTTCCTGAGTTCAGTGGCTAGAGAGGGACAGGGCCAACTCAGCACAGTGCCTCAGGCAGCAGTCCAGAACAGAGACATCTACATGCCCTTTGTTGATAACATAGGTCTGGGACGTCAACACAGACCCCTGCTACTACAGGAAAATAGACCCAGATATGGCTCCTGGCAGTAGCCTGTGCCCAGATGTCTCCATGGCCTCAGTTGGCAAGGCAGGTCACTTGGATCAGCATGTCCTGCCTCGCTCGACAGCATGACCCTCAGATATCCACATCGTCTCTGGTGGCAACCATAGACAGCTTGGCCTTCAGTGGTAACTTTGGGCCACAGACGTTCAAACAGACCCCAGCTGTAGTAGGACCATGAACCCAGATGTGGCCCTTGGTGGCAGTCCAGGCCAGGGCCTCTCCATGGCTTCCTCATATCTGTCTGATCCTCGCTGTCATTGAGTCTCCAGCTCTACTTTTCTTCACAACGTATGAACTCCTGGGCTTCACTTTCTCTTCCATCTCTCCAGTGTGTACTCCACCTTTCCCATCTCTCCATCACCCATTCATGTATTGTAATGGCACCTGTGGCAAGTGCTTGGGTGTCTTTCTTCTGGCTGCCCTGGGGTTGGTGTAGCCCAGGGCAGGTGCATGAGTATCTTTCTTCCAGCCTCCTTGGGCCATTGTAGCTGGCACAGGTGTGTGAGTGTTTTCCTTCCAGCTTCCACAGGCCTGTAGAGCTTGGGCAGGCACTTGGGTCTCTCTACCTTATTTTTCTTTGAGACAGGATCTTTCACTAAACCTGGAGCTTACTGTTTCAGTGGACTGCCTGGGTAGCGATCCCCTGTGGTCCACCTTTTTCCATCCATTGCTAGAGTTACAGATTTATATATGGGTTCTAGGAATATGAACTCAGATCTTCATGCTTTCACATTCTATCCACTAAACCACCTCCTTAGTTTTACTATAAATTTTTTATTAAATAAACATTCTCTCTCTCTCTCTCTCTCTCTCTCTCTCTCTCTCTGTCTATCTATCTCTCTCTCTCACACACACACACACAATGTGAGTTTGTGGCAATGTTTTGCTTTTTTTTGGATCCAGGAAACATATCTTAATTGCTGTACTCTGATAGCCACATTGCTTAATCTAGTAAGTGGATTCCTGGCACAGACCGTCTTTCCAAGAAGACTGGAAAAGAAACAAGTCACCGCAGCTGTGGGTGAATTTAAGTATAAAACTGAATGCATTCAAATAAGAAATTCTACTTTGAAGTATATCATTTGTTAACCAAACATTACTTTGTATTATTAAAAAAAAAGATGAATGAGAAGAATGAGTGCGTTGTTCAAGCAACGTACAGTTGTAAGGAGAGAAGGCCAGTATAGTACACACACCGAAACTCTGATACAAACCCACTGTTTTTACAGCTTCTCATTTGTCTACACAGTGATGTTCCACAACTTCCTGACTATACCCAATGTACCTACAGTATGTCAGGTGCTTTATAGCAATTATCTTAATCTTACTAATGGCCCTAATAAAAGAGATAGTATATACTGTTCTCAATTTAAAATGAGGAATCTGGGGGGGGGGAATGAATCATTTTTTGTGAGATTAAAGATTTTAAAAAATGAGTAGTGGACTTGGCTTCTAGCCCAGGTCACAGGATTGCGAAACCTGGATATGACACCTCGTCTTCCCTGAGCTATGAACTAGAGGTGTGGCAGAGATCTGGCAATGCTCCCATAATAGAGAGTTTTTCAGAACATTAGCTTGGTGTAGGGAGGTAAGTTCTTTGAAGAATGGGAACGGCTGGAGCCAGGATAGCCTGACCTTCTCATATTATTTTGTAATTTGGAGAGAATTTTACAAATCTGGGATGGAATTTTCTCTTCTACTCAGAAATATTGGGTTAATATGAGTACCACATCCTAAGCCAATCGGACAGGGCATGAAGAAGATGTCAGAACCCATAAGCCGAGGAACACAGAAGTCTGAAGAGAAGCAAGGCTGAGGAGTGAGTTGGTGAATGATGAAAACCTACTTCTCATCTTTTTTTTTTTTAACATGGCTGGCCTTGCTTAGAGGAATGGAAGAATTGTGTCCTGGACAAGCATTTCATCACATTGTGAGAAGACTGTCTAGTCAATGATTGACATTTGGAGCACTCAGTAGATACCCCGTGATGTGTGTTAGGATTCTGCTCCAGTTTGCCTATTGTGATGTCATTGCCTACCAGCCACGGGGGTGTGGCCCTGCCCAGGGCTGTATAAAAGGACAGTCTTACCTCACCCCCTTTTACTCTTATCTTTATACTACCTCTTAACTCTTATTCCCCCCCCTTCTTTCTCTGGAGTAACTCTTCCCCTTTTCCTTCTCTCCCCATGCTCACTTAATAAGCCTCATATAATCTAACATCTGGCACTTGGTATCTTATCATTTTCTTATATCAGACATAAAATTGGTGCCTGTGACTCTGAAATGAAACCCAGAGGACCATACCATTGTCTAAATTCCTTTCTCTAAGTGCTGTCCTACTCTCCCACTTGCCTTGCTTGCCCAGAGCCACCTGTGAAGAAGCCTTCCCAACCAGGTTTTCGAGACTGCCACTGAGACCGTGATTCTAAACTGAGGTAAATTCCTGCTGCTTTGCTCGCTCCAGGAGCCCAGCTTAGTGCAGGTGATTCCTTCCATCTGTGCATCTTCCCCGCAAAGGCTGTTTGCAACAGACCTATTATAGGTAAGCAAATACCCACCACACAGTGTGACCAATCTTAAGTCCCTCTGGTTAGAGTGAATTTGAATGGGCCATGTTCTGCCAGTCTGCACGTAGGTACCCTCTCTGCCACTATCCCTACCTCACCCCGCCACCCCACCCCCACCCCTACACGTCTCTGCTTTGGTTATTCCTGCACAGAGTTGGGTGTCAGGGTGCGGTCAGCAAAAACAAGAACAAAAACAAAAACAAAACCCAGAGCTTCCACTGCCGTGCTTCCCTAGTGGGGGCGCGCACAGTGTAGTCTAATCACTACAACCATGCTCCTGGGCTGGCAGCTATAGTGGCTTAACATCATGTCAGCCCGAATACATTTTTAAATCTGCCCGCCACTGGTTCCTCAGAACATGTGGCAGTCACTATGTTGGTTCCAGATTGGTTCCAGATGGAGGAGGTAGAGTGTTTGCTCTTTGTGCCATCTTTGAGGGCAGCCACGTATTCCGGTCAACCCTGTGACCATCACCTGCTTCCTGCAGCTTCCATGGCCCCTCCCCCTCTCCACTGCAGGTTTGCTAGAGATTCCCTGGAAATACACATGCACAAACCCTACTCCCAGGTATATTCCAAGGAGTGGAACAGCTGAGTCTTGAGGAAGCCCTATTCCCATTTTTCTGAGAAAGCGACAGACAGATTTCCAAAGTGGTTGTACTGTAAGACCCCCTCCCCTGTGCACCCGCCATAGCAAGCATAGCAGCAGTAACGCTATCTTGCAAGGCAAGACTAGAATAATAGGTTCCCGGGATAAGATAAGGCCTGGGGCCCAGAGGAGAAAGATAAAAGTGTGCTGAGATAACAGAAACAGTTTGTCCTTGTCAAACAAGATATTTATGGTTGGCCATCTGGCCCAGGGAACGGGTAAACTCCCCTGTTCCCATCTGATGACCGGACCATAACCTCGCCTCATTTAAGTTTACCAATCAGAGCCCTGTAACTATGCTTCTTGCTTCTGTAACTGCGCTTCCCGCTAAAATCCCTATAAAAGGCCCCCAAAAAGACTCGCTCGGCGCGCCAGCCTCTCCAGAGACTGAGACGCCCGGGTACCCGTCCCCCTACAATAAAGCCTCTTGCGTGTTGCAACCGAAACCTTGGTCTCGCTGGTTCTAGGTGGGGGTCTCCACGTTAAGACCACCGTGCTGGGGGTCTTACATTTGGAGGTCCCACCAAGATCGGGACCCCCGCCCAGGGACCACCGACCCAAATTCGGGAGGTAAGCCTTTGTGCCGGCCGGCTTAGTCGTTGTTGTCCTTTCGTCTTTCGTCTCTCTGTTAATCGTTACGTTACGTGTCTTGGTGTCTGCGCAGACTCTCTGAATCTGGCAAGGACAAGAAGGAGTTGACGGACTTGGACTTCTTCCTTGTACCCCCGGGAGACGTCCCGGCGGGATTCCGTAGGGACTCTCCGTCCCATCCGAATTTGGGGCTCTGGCCCATCTGAGAGGCTATTCGCCTCATCTGGGAGACGGGGAATCCGGACCCCCTGTGTCTCCAACCTCTGCTTTGTTTTCGTTTTGGCACAAGCGTCCCACGCAGGCTGTTTTTGGTCTTTTGTGTCTGGCTGTCCTCTGTTGTCTTTCGTTTTATGTTTTTGGTACCATGGGTCAGACTCTTGCCACTCCATTAACCTTTACCTTACAGCATTTCAAGGAGGTCCGTGTCATTGCACACAATCTGTCAGTAGAAGTCCGCAAGGGCAAATGGGAGACTTTCTGTTCCGCCGAATGGCCCATGCCCCTGCTCCCACCATATCCCCGAGTTCCCCAGCCGGCAGCCCCAACCTCAGCCCTGCCCGCGGCTTCCGGGGCAATGGGTGATGGACCCTCGCGGGCACTGGGAGCCGCCTTGGAGCCACCCCTGAGGGGCCTGATTCCACCGTGGCTCTGCCCCTTAGTGCTGTCGGGCCGGCCCCGACAGGCAAAAAAATGCGTTACAACTCCTACAGTATTGGCCTTTTTCTTCCTCTGATCTCTATAATTGAAAAACTAACCACCCACCTTTTTCAGAGAACCCTACGGGACTTACAGGTCTGATAGAGTCCCTGATGTTCTCCCACCAACCCACATGGGATGACTGTCAGCAGCTTCTGCAGGTTTTATTCACCACCGAGGAGAGAAAAAAAATTCTCCTCGAGGCTTAAAAGAATATCCGAGATGACACTGGACACCCCGTCCAGACCCTGGCCGAAATAGATGAAGGATTCCTCCTGACCCGTCCTCAGTGGGACTACAACACGGCAGAAGGTAGGGAACGGCTGTCCATTTACCGCCGGGCTCTGGTGGCAGGTCTCAGAGGGTCCGCGAGGAGGCCCACCAATTGGGCGAAGGTAAGAGAAGTCATGCAGGGAACGACCAAGCCCCCCTCGGTGTTTCTAGAGAGGCTCATGGAGGCTTACTGGAGATATACCCCTTTTGACCCTACGTCAGAGGGACAGCGAGCCTCTATAATCATGGCTTTCATTGGACAGTCAGTACCTGATATTAGGAAGAAACTACAGTGCATTAGCGCATTGAGGGATTGCACGATTATACCATCAGGGATGTGGTGAAGGAAGCTGAGAAAGTTTATCGTAAAAAGGAGACAGAGGAAGTGAAACAGGAAAAAAAAAGAAGGAGAGAGAGCTGAGGATGAGGAAAGAGAAAAGAAAGAGAGAGCTGAGGATAAAGAAAAAAAAGGCAGGAAAAGAATCTGACGAGAGTACTGGCCGCAGTGGTAGGAAAAAAAAGGCGTCAGGGAACAGGCAGGCCTAGGCAGACAGGGAACCTGGGCGACAACAGAAGGCAGGGGCCAAGGAGACCCAGAGAAGATTGAACACTGCCACCTGATCTCAAAGATGCCTTCTTCTGTCTGAGATTGCACCCTAACAGCCAATCCCTGCTTGCCTTTGAGTGACAAGACCCTGAAAACAGAAAAACTGGACAGCTTACGTGGATGAGATTGCCCCAGGGGTTTAAAAACTCCCCCACCCTATTTGATGAAGCCCTGCATCGGGACCTTGCCCCTTTCCGCGCTAATAATCCCCAGGTGACTCTTCTACAGTATGTAGATGACCTTCTATTGGCTGCAGAGACCCGTGAAGAATGCGAGCTTGGGACTCAGAAAATCCTGGCTGAGTTAGGTGAGTTGGGGTATCGGGCTTCTGCCAAGAAGGCACAACTGTGCCGGACTGAAGTGACATATCTGGGATACACCTTGAAAGATGGACACCCTGCAAGGTGGCTCACAGAAGCCAGAAAACGAACAGTGACTCAGATCCCGACCCCAACCACTCCTCGCCAGGTAAGAAAATTCCTAGGGACCGCGGGATTCTGCAGGCTTTGGATTCCCAGGTTTGCCTCTCTGGCAGCCCCATTATACCCTCTAACAAGAGAAAGGGGGGAGTTCACTTGGACTAAGGAACACCAATTGGCTTTTGAGAACCTTAAAAAGGCACTGCTAGAAGCCCCTGCCCTAACACTGCCTGATCTGAACAAGCCTTTTACTCTGTACATCGACGAGCGGAAGGGGGTTGCCAGGGGGGTCCTCACCCAAACTCTAGGACCCTGGAAGCGCCCAGTGGCCTATCTGTCAAAAAAAAAAAAAACTGGATCCTGTGGCCAGTGGGTGGCCCTCTTGTTTGTGGGCGATAGCAGCAACTGCTGTATTGGTAAAAGATGCCGATAAGTTAACCATGGGCCAAAATGTGACGGTGGTGGCCTCCCACGCCCTCGAGCATTATCAGACAACCACCAGACTGTTGGATGACCAACGCCCGGATGACCCACTACCAGAGCTTGTTGCTGACAGAGCGGGTGACCTTCGCTCCGCCCGCCATCCTTAACCCTGCCACCTTGCTACCCGAAGCTGGCGAGACCCCAGTTCATCATTGTAAAGAGATACTGGCTGAAGAAACAGGGACTTGATCAGACCTCACTGACCAGCCGTGGCCTGGGGTAAAAACTTGGTTCACCGACGGAAGTAACTTTGTGGTAGCAGGTAAGCGGAGGGCTGGGACAGCGGTAGTGGATGGGAAGTCTGTCATCTGGGCCAGCAGTTTACCAGAAGGGACGTCGGCCCAAAAAGCTGAACTTATTGCTTTGACCCAAGCACTAAGACTGACAGAGAAAAAGGCTATCAATATCTACACTGATAGCCGGTATACTTTCACAACAGCTCATGTCCACGGAGCGATTTATAAACAACGTGGGCTGCTGACTTCAGCTGGCAAAGACATTAAAAATAAAAAAATAAAATAAAATAAATTCTTAGTTTATTAGAGGCTGTTCATTTGCCCCGCAAGGTGGCGATCATCCATTGCCAAGGACATCAAAAAGGGACTGGTCCTATAAAAAGGGGGAACCAAATGGCTGACCAGATGGCCAAAGAGGCGGCACAAGGACCAATGATTCTAATAGCTAAGGTTATGCCCCAACAGGCTGAGGAGATTCCCGAAAAAAAAATCCTCACAGAGAAAGAGGGGCTAGAATACCTGGCTAGTATACACCGCCTTACCCACCTAGGGCCCAAGAAGATGACAGAACTGGTCAATAAGTCTCCCTATCACATCCCCAGACTACAAAAGACAGCAGAGGATCTGGTAAAAAAAAAAAACTGCAAGGCTTGCGCTCTCACTAATGCCAGTTCCAGCAGACACTGTGCAGAAAAGCGCTTGCGGGGAGATTGACCTGGAACTTATTGAGAGGTTGATTTCACTGAAGTCAAACCGGCCCGATATGGTAATAAATACCTTCTAGTTTTCATAGACACCTTCTCGGGGTGGGTCGAGGCATTTCCCACGAAAAAGAAAACGGCAAATGTAGTGGCCAAGAAAATACTTGAAGAAATCCTTCCCCGGTTCGGGATACCTAAGGTAATTGGGTCGGACAACGGGCCTGCCTTCGTCGCCCAGGTAAGTCAGGGACTGGCCAGACAATTGGGGATAAATTGGAAATTACATTGTGCTTATAGACCCCAGAGCTCAGGACAGGTAAAAAGGACGAATAGAACTATAAAGGAGACCTTAACAAAATTGACCTTAGAGACTGGCGGGGGTGATTGGACAGCCCTTCTCTCCCTTGCCTTGTTCCGGGTACGGAACACGCCTGGACCATTGGGACTGACACCCTTTGAGATACTGTTTGGTGCACCACCACCTCTGTTTAAAATCCTAGAGAGTGTGGCACGTCCTGATGACAGTTTTGTGCCTTCCACCCATCTTTTAGCCTGTTTAAAGGCTCTCGAGACGATCAGGCGAGAGATTTGGGAACAGCTAAAGGACGCTTACGCCGTTGGAGACCCTACAGTTCCTCATCAGTTCGAGATTGAAGATAATCCTCTTAAGCTGCGTCTGCGTCACGGACGCGACCCTGAGTCAGGACAACAACCCTCATGCCCCGATGCAACAGACTTGGGAGGTGATCAATAAAGAGGGGAACACTGTCTGGTCGATCACTGCAGTGCACCCCCCCCCATGGACTTGGTGGCCGGATCTAACGCCAGATATTTGTAAGTTGGTGGCTGGATCGCTCACCTGGGATCTCCCCGACCACACAGACCTCTCTAAACCACTGGCTAAAAAAACAGTGCGTCCCGGGTGGGATAGGGAGCACATTCGGGTGCTCAGGACAGTTCTACCGGGCCAACCTCCAGTCCTCAAAATTTTATGTTTGCCCTGGTCAGGGCCACAGTTAAAAGCTTCGACACAAGTGTGGGGGGACCTCTAATTTCTATTGTGCTGCATGGGGTTGTAAAACTACTGGTAAGGCTCATTGGATCCCTACTTCCACCTGGGATGTGATCACGGTAAAAAGAAACAGCTATGACAGGCCAAACCAGGAAAAAAGAGATAGTTATAAATACCCTGAGAATAGGTGCGCCCACAGCAATAGCCCAAATGGGCCTTGTAAAAACAGATACTGCAACCCATAGCCGTGAGATTCACTAACATGGGAAAATGAGACCATCAGAGCTGGCTTAGAAAAAACAACTGGGGATTGCGCTTATATGCTGCGGGGAAAGACCCTGGGTTGATTTTTAAAATTAAGTTGACCCTAACAAGTCCTTCCCCAGTGCCTGTAGGACCAACAAAGTCCTTCCAGAACAAGGCCCACCTGCCAGACCCCTTGTCCTAGCACCTCTCCCGCCTATGCCAGTAACCATCAGCCCCTTTAATCTCATTACTCCCCAAGGTTCCTTGCCTGTGACCCCTTCCGATTCCTCAACGAGTCAAAGGCTCAAGCAGCGACAGTTGCAATTTAAATCAGGACGAACTTGGTATAAAAACTGGTTTAATAAGGCTCCTTGGTTCACCACTTTAATATCTACCATAATGGGCCCTTTATTAATTATTATCCTGCTCCTACTTTTTGGGCCCTGCATCCTTAACAGACTGATGCAATTCATCCGAGACCGCTTATCGGTTGTACAGGCCTTGGTTCTAACCCAACAATACCAACAGCTCCAACAGGTAAAACCAGAGGTCATTGAATGAAAGATTTCATTCAATTTACAACAAGAGGGGGGAATGTAAGACCCCCTCCCCTGTGCACCCGCCATAGCAAGCATAGCAGCAGTAACGCTATCTTGCAAGGCAAGACTAGAATAATAGGTTCCCGGGATAAGATAAGGCCTGGGGCCCAGAGGAGAAAGATAAAAGCGTGCTGAGATAACAGAAACAGTTTGTCCTTGTCAAACAAGATATTTATGGTTGGCCATCTGGCCCAGGGAACGGGTAAACTCCCCTGTTCCCATCTGATGACCGGACCATAACCTCGCCTCATTTAAGTTTACCAATCAGAGCCCTGTAACTATGCTTCTCGCTTCTGTAACTGCGCTTCCCGCTAAAATCCCTATAAAAGGCCCCCAAAAAGACTCGCTCGGCGCGCCAGCCTCTCCAGAGACTGAGACGCCCGGGTACCCGTCCCCCTACAATAAAGCCTCTTGCGTGTTGCAACCGAAACCTTGGTCTCGCTGGTTCTAGGTGGGGGTCTCCACGTTAAGACCACCGTGCTGGGGGTCTTACAGTACCACTTTGCATTCCCACCAGCAACGAAGAAGTGTTCCTCTTTTTCCACATCCTCGCCAGCATGTGGTGTCACTTGAATTTTTGATCTTAGCCATTCTGATGGGTGTAAGAAGGAATCTCAGAGTTGTTTTGATTTGCATGTCCCTGATGACTAAGGAGGTTGAGCATTTCTTTAAGTGTTTTTCAGCCATTTGATATTCCTTTGTTGAGAATTCTCTGTTTAGTTCTGAGCCCCATTTCTCAATTGGGTTATTTGGTTTGGTGGTGTTTAATTTCTTGAGTTCTTTATATATTTTGGATATTAGACCTTTGTCAGATGTAGGGTGGTGAAGATCTTTTTCCAGCCTGTAGGCTGTTGCTTTGTTCTGTTGACAGTGTCTCCTGCCTTACAGAAGCTTCTCAGCCTCATGAGGTCCCATTTGTTAATTGTTGACCTTAGGGCCTGGGCTGTTGGTGTCTGTTCAGGAAGTTGTCTCCTGTGCCAATGTGTTCCAGGCTCTTCCCCACTTTTTCCTCTAACCAATTTAATGTCTCTGGTTTTATGTTGAAGTTTTTAATCCACTTGGACTTGAGTTTTGTACATGGTGACAAATAGGGTCTAATTGCATTTTTCTACATGTAGACATCTAGTTAGGCCAGCACCATATGTCGAAGATGCTATCGTTTTTCCATTGAATAAATTTGGCTTCTTTGTCAAAAATCAAGTGACCATATGTGTGTGGATGCATTTCTGGGTCTTCAGTTCTATTCCATTGATCAACCAGCCTATTGCTCCACCACACAACAGGGACATATGCTCAACCATGTTCATAGCGGCCTTATTCATAATAGCCAGAACATGGAAACAGCCTAAATGTCCCTCAGTAGAAGAATGGATAAAGAAATTATGGTACATTTACACTATGGAATACTACTTAGCTATTAAAAACAAGGAATTCCCAAAATTTGTGGACAAATGGATTGAACTAGAAATGATCATAATGAGTGACTTAACTCAGAAGCAGAAAATCTCAAATGATATATACTCACTTATACCAGGACACTAACCCAAGGGGCATGTCCCATGAAAGTCTTCACTTACCAGGAAAGTGGGACAGAGGGGAAGACTTCCTATTGGGACTCTAGGTGAGAGAAGCATGGAGAACGGGGAAATAGAAGGATCCAGAGGGTCCTTAAAACCTACAAGAAGAACATTATGACAGGCTGATCTGGGCCAAGGGGTCCTGCTCAAACTATGGCACCACCCAAGGAAAATATGTGCAGTAAACTTCAAACCCCTACCCAGATCTAGCCAATGGATAAGGCATTCTCCACAGTTGAGTGGAGAGTGGGGACTGACTTTCACACAAACTCTAGTGCCCCATATTTGACCACGTCCCCTGGATGGGGAGGCCTGGTGGCACTCAGAGGAAGGATAGCAGGCTACCAAGAAGAGACTTGATACCCTATGATCATATACAGAAGGAGGAGGTCCCCCTTAGTCACAGTCATAGGGGAGGGGAGCAAGAGGAAAGCAGGAGGGAGGGAGGGATGGGAGGATACAAGGGATGGGATAACAATTGAGATGTAATATGAATAAATTATTAAACTTTTTTTTAAACAAAAGAACAAACCCTATTCCCTAAGACCCGCCTCCTCAAAGGCAGGCCAGGGAAGGCCAGGGATGGAGTCAACCAGCTCCCGTGGTGACTGGCAACATCCTTTCTCTAAAACTATATTTTCTAAATCTTAAAAATAAAAATTGTCTCTGATTTCCTTTATTCTGCTCTCACAAAAAAAGTCTTACAATTGTTTATTGGGTGTATGATTGTTTATTGGGTGTCATGTTTGGACCACATATAAAACTTAGCCTCTTTTTATTTCCTTTCAGATTTCAAGGTTATAAACATTTATTTAACGATTATGTTTTTACCCTGATCCAAAATGTTTTTGTTTTAATTTATGTTTTTACTAATTCCTAGACAATTAAATAAATGCTGTTCCTCCTGTCATCAACTAACCTGGATTCAACTATAGGCTTCCTGGCTAATGGGTTCAATACTTCAAAAAATATTCTACAATGTTCTACTGTGTTAGAATTCATTTGTTTACCATGTTAAAACCTAAATCACTGCCTTATAAATATGTTTAGCCTAAAAGTCTAAATGTAATGTTATAGATCATACAAAAACCTATTCTGCTACTTTTGGACTGTGCTTACGGTATTTTACACTTGAACTTAACAGGGATAAAACCTAAAGTCTTAGTCTTTAAGTATTAAGATAAACTATAAACAAAATTGTCTATTTAAATATTTTTAAGATAGACAAAACTTCAGTCTCATTGCCATCTTAACAAAAGGCTAAGGATGTTTCCTGAACACCCTTATGGGAACTGGTAAAACAAAACAAAAAACCTTTAAAACCCAAGAAGAGCCTTCCCAACAAACTCAACTACAGCCAAAACTATATTCCAGGACATAGCCACTACCCCTGAGGGAAAAAGTAGAGGTCTGCAATGCCACCTCCCACCAGGGTCCAGCTTGAGCCAGTTCTACCAGGGACCTGTTTTAGATGCAGCCAAAAAGGAGACACTGGTCCCACAGCTGCTGAAGAAAGAACAGGCCACCAGTCCCACAGCCTTGCCTGCTGGCAAATTGGTCTATGGATGTCAAAATGCTCACATGCAGGCTTGTGCTCTGTGCCTAGTCTGGATGCTCAATCAGCACAAGACCTGTAGACACTTCCAGCCTTCAGGTTCCTTGACTTGGTCAAGTACAGATGGCTCTTATATTCAGCAGCCTTGCCAAACCCAGGGTTATGCTATAGGTCTGTTTTAACCTCATTCTTGGTCTACATAGTCACATGGCCAACTACTATCATGGGAGGCTTCCCATCCCTCTTCATATGCAGGGTACCAAACTTTAACTGGCAGGTTTTGATGCAGTCTACCTGGTTACCATTCTTTTAGCTAAAAGACAGTGACTACTTACAGAAATTGCACCTCTATCTTAAAGCATCCAAAAAGACATTTTATGAATGTCAGAAGGACTAAGAAAATGTTTTAAATTGGTAAATGCAAGATATAAGGTCAATATGTCTAAAAGGGTGTTTTTTTTTTCCTGTTGCTATGCTATTGTTGTATTAACTGTTCAGAACATTGACACTGATCAATGGAGCTCTAGTTTACTAACCTAGCTATGGTAAAATGTTCCAGTATACGATCCTATCATAATTCCAAGTACACATTTTTAAATTTCCTTTTTGTTTGTCTTTTTCTTAAAATGTCTCTTATTGTACTAAAATTATATACGTCCAGTCTTGTTGGCTCAGTTTTTTAACAATTAAACTTTATTATACAACCCAACTAGCTTACACAAGAAGAAAAAAAGGTTAAAGGGACAAAAGAGTGAACCTTCTGGTATCCGTTCCACGGGACGGGTCCTTAGGTGTCTCTCTGGCCTGCGTGCTGGTCTGGCCTGTTCGCGGCTCCACACGCGCTCAAGTCCAGGCTGAACCTGTTGTTCTCTCCTTCCCCACCTGCCTGAGTCATGTGGGAAGGGTGGTCTCCTTCTCCTGTTGAGGGTCAATTAGAAAAACAATAGCCCAGGTGAGGTTTCCAAGTCTGCTTCCTGAATTCCAGGCTCAGGATGGCTCCACTCAGTCTGTCACAAGGTATTCATGGGGTGCCCCAAGGGTAATGCCTGGCAAGACTGCTTCCCCCTGCAACAAAGCTTAATCTTTCCCACACAGTCTTTTGAGGAGAGGGAAGAAGCCCCTCTTTCATGATTTGTACTGATGCTAAGTAAGCTTTCACCTTCTTCACTACAGGAAATTTCGTCCTCTCCATGTTACCATTTCATAGGTATCAGAGAGTTCCATAAGGCTCTGCCTTTCCTAAGTTCCCCTTTGAGTATTTGTGTTTTGACACAAACTTTTTCCAAAGCCTCTACTATTATGTATGTCCACTGCCTTTTCCTAAAATGTATACATGTCTCACAATGTGTATCTCACCACAGATTTCAAACAATGATGCTGTTAACATGTCTAAAATGTATCTCCCTTTATGAACGTAAAAAGATTCTTATAAGCTATAGGAAATCAATCTCTCAGGTCAAATGGAATCCAGATAAATACTGCCAATCCAAAGCCTAATCTCACCTATCTCCTATCTCTGAGGATGGTATTTCTCCCCTTTTTCACTGGTTTTGGCACTCCCCTCTCCCTAAATACCTGATTGCCACCTTTTTGCACCCAACACCAGCTGAATTCCTCCTTCCTAGTTGTGTAAATGCTTTGTCTGAGAGACTTGTCAATACCTCTCTAGCTTACTGGGAGCGGAGGTACCCAACCTAAGTCCTCCTCACTGACCTACAACTAGGACCTTTCCTATTGGGTGAGTTTTCAGACATAGCTTTTCTCCTACAGCTGTCTTCCAAACTCCGATGCACTGGGTAGCTACGTCACCAGGTCAGCTCATCTGCTGTCGAGCTGTATTCTTTTGGTCACTGGGCTGTACTGACGAGCTGCTTAACAGTCCGTACCTGTTTTTCCATGAGTCACTATCCATTTTGAGGGACACCCTAATAGATTACTGGCTTCACCTCCTCTTGGAAAACATGCAGACACCGTTCCTCCTAGAATCCCTTTGGGGTGCTGTCGCGAGCAGAGAGTTTACACTCAGAATCCGGAACAAAAGAGTCAGGCCAAGAGCAAGTGGTACGATTTAACAAGAGAGGTTTATTAGCAATACAAAGGCAACTACAGCAAAGGGCAGCGGCTAAGGCTCCAAGGCCAAGCCACCAATACCATTTCATTACACTCTTAAAACTATCTTAATTCTAATAGGAGTAGCATTTAGCATCTTATAATATCAATGTTCTGGGAGCTTATGCCATTAGGGTATACGACCTGATATCGCGAAGTTCTGTCGAACAGGTTCGCTGCTGCGACTTGATTCAGTTCTCGGGTTGTTATCTGACAGCATGTCTGTCTGCTCCGTCCTGGGAGAGCGCCCATCGGCTGGTAGCATTTTAGGTAATCATGGTGACAGCGAGAGAGAGAGAGAGAGAGAGAGAGAGAGAGAGAGAGAGAGAGAGAGAGAGAGAGAGAGCGAGAGAGCTAGCGAGCGAAGAGAGCGAAGAGAGCGAAGAGAAGAGAGCTGGCTGCTTCTTCTCAGGGTTTTTATACTTACTTTTGCCTTACCCTCTCTAATTCACACATCTAGCTTTCTGCGGCACTCTTATCACTAACTTGCAGTCCTGGCTGCTCCTAGGTCAGAACTTACTACTAAGGTTTTATCTATCACTCACACATCTGGTCAGACGTCAGCTTTTTGGGCTGTCAGCTATTTTCTACGCTGGGCTTTGAAACAAGCCCAGGCATGTAGCTGCTTCCTACACTGGGCTTTGAAACAAGCCCTGACATGTTTATTACATTCCACCCCCTGACACCTGAAATGATGTCAACATGAAAGGTGTCATCCTGGTTAGCCATCAATTGTTGGCTATTGATGGTTAAACAGTTGCCTCGCAGGGCTGGGGTTCACAAAGTCATAATGGCGCAAACTTCTAGTAATTAAAGTAAATGGTTTCCTTAACTTAGCTTCCATATGCAAACGTTTTAAAATTCTATATCTTCTATTCATTTCATAACATGTTTTAAAGGCTGCAAATTCTAATAACATTTCATCCATCATTGGTGCTATCAGGGCTCTAATTGCCCATGATTGTAAGCTATTTTGGGGTATAAACATGTTCCACTGCACAACTGCAATAATAATCTCCATATAATAACATTCTAGCTTTATAAGGGTCATGTCTTATCATTGCCTTACATAAACTATAATGAGTATGAGATCCTTTCATAATATAACAAGATAATAGGCTTGCTAACATATGCACTATTTTTCCTACTGGGTGACTTCGCATATTATCCAAAGGGTGATGTACAAAATGATTCATTAAAAATAACAATTTATCATTATCCGGGGGGCCTGAAAGGAACATGGATGAGAATCTGTGTCGACAGAAATGACAAGATTCTTCTCCAATGTGTCCAGTTGCCAATCCCATTCTATGTAGAAGGTGGTAGAAGTGTGAGATGAAAATGCGGGGTCCATTGCGCTGTAATGGGTCACACCGTCTTCCACTGGGTCCTTTTCCGAAGTTTGGCATGTTTTCTCTATTTCTGCATGATAAAGCAAATTTTGCAAGAATAATGACAACAATAGCAATGCCTGCTACCATTACCATTTCTTTAAACCATTCCCACCATCCATATAGTGGGGAACATATCCTATTTTCCTGCTTTGTTTGTCTAGCCACCAATAATGCTGCAATTACTTCTGCGTGTTGCGCTGACTTTCCAGTTCCTTGGTCAGTTATGACCTTACCATCTTCTGGCCTATAGGCTGCAGCTTTCCACTTCACTATATTATTAGTAGTTGTTGATGACCCATCCGTAAACCATGCATTTGGTATATTCTTGCTGAACTCCTTAGTGCCCCACAAACCAATGGTCTGATCTGGGCCAGGTTCAGCGCCCTTAGGTATAAGACTGGGTGGTATCAGCCAAGTGGGATTTTCAGTATTTCCTGATCTCAGAACTTCTTCTGAGGTTTGGGATATACGTCCCTGGGTTGATACTTTATTATGTTTGAGAAAGTCTGACAGGTACCACTTCCAGTGAAGTACTTTGCCTTCCATGGGTTGTCCTGCCCAGGCTTCTCCTGGTGCTTTAATCCAGTCTATAATGGGCATTTCTGTTCGGATCACAGTTGGGTTATTCTTTATTAGTGAGTGGGCAGTTCTGCATGCCTCATATGTAGCCCAGATGGTCCTCTCAAATAGAGAGTATTTATTTTCTGACCATGGGAACTTTTTGCAGTAAAAGCCAATTGGTGTTAATCTACTTCTGAGAAATTATAAAATTATAAAATGTAAGACGCTTGCTTGCCCTGCCCAGAGGCTTCTCCCAGTTCTCGTTACTACTAGCCTCAGAGTCCCACCCTAGTTCCCAGAATAGCTACATGCGAGCTCCCGATATCAGAAGTCCCATATGGTTTCTAGTAACCGCCCTAGGGACCCACACCCAAGTCCCCACAAGAAGTCTCCCACTGCCAATGTCCATATGGTTTAAGCTTGATAAGGAACCCCACGTGCTTTGTGGTTTTTGCCCTTAAAAACTAGTCTGTAACAGCTACTCGGGGTCCTTCACCTCCCGAGGCTGAAGGGACCCTGGCGCGTCAGTAAAAACAATAAACCTTTGCTTTTGCATCAGTGTGTTGTGCCTCGCGTGGTCTCTCACGGCGACCCCCCTTCCCGAGTTGGGTGTTAGAGTCCAACATTTGGTGCATTGGCCGGGAAGTTGAGGTCGCCCGAGACCCCCGACTCACCCACTGAAGGTTCCCCTCCCCCCGGCCCGGGCCGCCGACGGACGACTGAGACGTAAGTGACTTTTGTTTCGTATTTGTCTGTATTTTTGTTTCTCTGTAGCGCGCAAGTCAGTAGCAGGGACAAGAAGTAAGGGCAGACGTGCTGAGCACTCTCTCTCCCTCACCCTAGAGGACGCTCTAGGTGGTTTGGTATCACCCTGGAGGACGCTTCAGTGGTGTTCTGGAGGAGCCCTGACGGCGACACCGTCAGTCTCCTCAAATCAGTAGGCGAGCGTGTCCGCACGCCGCCGTCAGAATCAGTATTTTTGGTTTGGCGTCGATTCAATGCTGCGCAGCGTGTGTTCGCTTGTCTACTAGTTGCGTTTGTGTGTGTTATAGCCCTCTTTGTATTTGTGTTGACTGAAGCGACCAACGCTGACATGGGACAGACTGTGACCACCCCCTTGACTCTAACGCTTGACCATTTCAAAGATATACGTGCCCGCGCACACAACCTCTCTTTAAGCGTCCGCAAGGGACGCTGGCAGACTTTTTGCTCTTCGGAGTGGCCCGCCTTCAATGTAGGCTGGCCACCCGAAGGGACCTTTGACTCACTGACTATCACTAGGGTAAAATCCATTGTCTTTAGTCCAGGGTCGCGTGGCCACCCCGATCAGGTACCCTATATCTTAATGTGGGAAAGCTTGGTTTCAGACCCTCCCCCCTGGATCCGCCCATTCCTGCCGCTGAAGCCTCAATTGAAACCTGACACCACCCTCCTGCCGGTAACGTCCTCAGCTGCTGGAGATCAGGACCAGACTTCAACTTCCCGCGATTCGATTTCTCGGCAGTTCTTGAAACCTGTTATTCCCCAAGATCCAATGCAGGACCTTCTCCATCTGGACTCCCCTCCTCCGTACCCCCTACCTCTAACCCCACCAACTTCGTCTCTACCCTCTACCACCTCCGTATCTACCCCCTCCACTGTCTCACCCACAGCACCTCCTTCCCCTGACCCTCCTCTTACCCCAGCACCCGCTCCCTCCCCTCCTCGCCTCCGCCTCCGCCGGGGCCCCACTGAAGACCAATGGCAATCTTCCCTCTTTCCTCTCCGTACAACCAACGGAGAAATCACTTACTGGCCTTTTTCAGCCTCAGACCTTTATAATTGAAAAAACCATAACCCCCCTTTCTCCCAAGACCCTCAGGCACTGACATCTCTGATAGAATCCATTCTGCTGACACACCAACCCACCTGGGATGATTGCCAGCAGCTGCTGCAGGTGCTCCTGACGACCGATAAACGACAGCGGGTCCTCCTAGAAGCCAGAAAAAATGTTCCTGGCCCCGGGGGCTCACCCACACTCCTGCCCAATGAGATTGATGCAGGGTTCCCCCTCACCCGTCCAGACTGGGACTATAAAACCCCAGCAGGTAGGGAAAGTCTCCGTGTCTATCGCCAGACTCTGCTGGCAGGCCTCAAAGCAGCGGGCAGACGCCCAACCAATTTGGCCAAGGTAAGAACCATAATTCAGGGAAAGGATGAGAGCCCTGCAGCCTTTTTGGAGAGATTATTAGAGGGGTTCCGAATGTATACCCCGTTTGACCCCATGGCAGCTAAACACAAGACAACAGTAGTCATGTCCTTCATAGATCAAGCAGCTCCTGATATTAAAAGGAAGTTACAGAGACTGGATAACATTCAGTCCTTCAACACCCAGGATCTTGTGAAAGAGGCAGAGAGGGTATATAATAAGAGAGAAACAGAGGAAGAGAAGGAGGCTAGGATAGCAAGGGAACAAGAAGAACGAGAGGACCGTCGAGAAAGACGTAGAGACAAAGAATTAACTCGGATCTTGGCCACAGTGGTAGCTAATAATTCTAGGTCTAAGGGGCAAGATAGAGAGGGGGGAGATCGGAGGCGGCCCAGGGTAGAAAAGGACCAATGTGCTTATTACAAGGAGAGAGGCCATTGGATCCGAGACTGCCCTAAGAGACCCAGAGACCAGAAAAGGGTTCCAGTCTTGGCCCTAGGCAAAGATAGTGACTAAAGGTGTCAGGGCTCTGAAGCCCCCCCCGAGCCCAGGCTAACTCTTACAGTCGGGGGGCAACGTACCACCTTCCTGGTGGACACTGGCGCCCAACACTCAGTCCTGACCCAGCCAGCTGGACCAATGTCATCAAAAACTTCCTGGGTCCAAGGAGCAACTGGAGGCAAGTTACACCGATGGACTAATAAACGGACTGTTGACCTTGGCACAGGTATCGTGACCCACTCCTTCCTAGTAGTTCCTGAATGCCCTTATCCCCTGCTAGGAAGAGACTTGCTAACCAAATTGGGGGTCCAAATACATTTCTCAGAAGAAGGGGCACAAGTACTTAACTCCATGGAAATGCCTGTGCAGATTCTTACTGTCAAACTGCAAGATGAGCACAGACTGTTCGAACCCACCCCTCAAGGGCCTCTTTCAGAAGATAACCCATGGCTCCAGCAGTTCCCTCAGGCATGGACAGAGACTGGAGGGCTCGGACTAGCCCACACACAGCCACCTATTATTGTGACTCTTAAACCCTCGGCTGTACCAGTCTCAATCAAACAATACCCAATGAGTCAAGAAGCCCGGCTGGGCATTAAAAAACATATCCACCGATTCCTGCAACTAGGAGTCTTAAAGCCTTGTCAATCTCCCTGAAATACTCCACTCTTACCTGTAAAAAAGCCAGGGACGCAGGACTATAGGCCCGTGCAGGACCTCAGAGAAGTCAATAAGAGGGTGATAGACATCCATCCCACAGTGCCTAACCCATACAATCTACTGAGCACTCTAAGGCCGGATTTTACTTGGTATACTGTTCTAGACCTTAAGGATGCCTTCTTTAGTCTGCCCTTGGCCCCCCAAAGCCAATTGTATTTTGCCTTCGAATAAAAGGACCCTGAATTAGGACTCTCAGGACAGGTAACCTGGACGCGCCTTCCTCAAGGTTTCAAGAATTCTCCTACCCTGTTTGATGAGGCCCTGCACCAGGATTTGACTGACTTCCGCACCCAGAACCCTGAGGTAACACTCCTGCAGTACGTGGATGACCTTCTATTGGCTGCTCCCACCAAGGAGGCCTGCATCACCGCCACCCAGCACTTACTCCAAGAACTAGGTAACAAGGGCTATCGTGCATCGGCCAAGAAGGCCCAGATCTGCAAAAAGGAGGTAACATATTTGGGTTATGTCCTGCATGAGAAAAAAAGATGGCTTACCAAGAGCCGAATTGACACGGTGGCCAAGATTCCCCCACCTCAGAGCCCCAGACAGTTAAGAGAGTTCTTGGGGACAGCAGGCTTCTGTAGATTATGGATACCAGGCTTTGCTGAATTGGCTGCCCCCTTATACCCTCTGACACGGGGCACTGACTCTTTCCAGTGGGGGGCCCCCCAGCAACAGGCCTTTAAAGCCATAAAGAAGGCCCTCCTGTCTGCCCCAGCCCTGGGATTGCCAGACACCACAAAGCCATTCACCCTCTTTGTAGATAAAAAACAAGGGATCGCCAAGGGGGTATTGGCACAAACTCTGGGACCTTAAAAACGGCCTGTGGCCTACTTATCTAAACAACTAGACACTGTAGCCGCTGGATGGCCTCCATGCCTGCGCATTATGGCTGCCACTGCGCTGTTGGTTAAAGATGCCAACAAACTGACCTTGGGACAATCCCTGACCATAGTCACGCCTCACGCATTAGAGGCAGTGATACGCCAGCCCCCCGATAGATGGGTCACCAACGCCCGTCTCACTCACTACCAAGCTCTACTCCTAGACTCCGAACGTATCACCTTTGGCCCTCCAGTTACCCTCAACCCTGCCACATTGCTGCCAGCCCCAGACCAAGGACAAGAGACTCCACATGACTGTCATCAAGTGTTGGCTGAGACACATGAAACTCGAGAGGACCTCCAAGATCGTGAACTTCCAGAAGCCGACCACACTTGGTATACAGACGGTAGCAGTTATTTGGACTCAGGTACCAGACGGGCCGGGGCAGCAGTGGTGGATGGGCAGAAAGTCATATGGGCCCAGGCCCTTCCCTCGGGGACCTCTGCCCAAAAGGCTGAGCTTATAGCCCTAACCAAAGCCTTGGAACTCTCTCGAGGCAAAAAGGCTAATATCTACACTGACAGCCGGTATGCCTTTGCCACTGCCCATATACATGGGAGCATCTATGAACAGAGGGGCTTACTAACATCAGAGGGCAAAGAGATAAAAAACAAGCCCGAAATTAAAGCCTTGCTAAAAGCCCTCTTCTTGCCTGCTCGAGTGGCCATCATTCACTGTCCTGGGCATCAAAAAGGACAGGACCCCATTGCCCTGGGGAACCAACAGGCAGACCGAGTGGCAAAACAAGTCGCCTGTATGGAGGCCCTAACACTGGCCCTAGAGGCTGATAAAGCCAATCAGGCAATCAGCCAAGTAGAACCATATATCTACACTTCAGAAGACCAAGCCAAGGCTCAGGCCTTAGGGGCCTCATTAGACTCAAAACTCCAACAGTGGATCAAAAATGGCAAGACTGTGCTACCAGCCAAAGAGACAACTGCCATGATCCAACAGATGCATGCCTGGACCCACCTAGGATCAAAAAAGCTTCGACAGATCCTGGACAAAACAGAGTTCATCATCCCTGGAGCCAATGCCCTGATTGACAAAACTGTAGCCAATTGCCAAGCCTGCCAGCAAGTCAACGCTGAAAAAAGCCAAGCCCCAGAAGGAACCAGGGTCCGTGGGGACAGACCAGGAACTTACTGGAAAGTTGACTTCACTGAGGTAAAGCCCCCAGCTGCGGGTTATCGATACTTATTGGTCTTCATAGACACTTTTTCAGGATGGGTAGAAGCTTTCCCAACCCGACGGGAAACAGCACAAACAGTAACCAAGGCTATCCTAGAAGACATCTTTCCTCGGTTTGGACTCCCTAAGGTAATTGGGTCAGACAATGGGCCAGCCTTCATCTCCCAGGTAAGTCAGGGATTGGCCAAGATCCTGGGGACTGATTAGAAATTACATTGTGCTTATAGACCCCAAAGTTCAGGACAGGTAAAAAGGATAAATAGAACCCTAAAAGAGGCCTTAACTAAATTGACCATAGAGACTGGCTTAAAAGACTGGAGACGCCTCCTACCTCTGGCCCTGTTTAGGGCCAGAAACACCCCTTCTCGTTTTAATTTGACTCCATATGAGATTTTATATAGAGGGCCACCTCCTCTGTCTACTATGCTCAATTCTTATCAGCCCTCTGCTTCCAAAACTGATTTACAGGCTCGCCTAAAAGGACTACAAGCAGTACAGGCCCAAGTTTGGGCCCCCCTTGCTGAGATCTACAAGCCTGGCCACAACCAGACAGGACATCCTTTCCACGTCGGTGACTCAGTCTACATTCGACGACACCGGTCCCAAGGACTCGAGCCTCGGTAAAAGGGACCCTATACAGTCCTCCTGACCACACCCACCGCTCTCAAAGTAGACGGAATTGCAGCTTGGGTACACGCCTCCCACGCCAAGGCCGCTCCTCCTCCTCCTCCAGACCCCGAACAACGCTCCCAATGGCGCCTACACCGCTCCGGAGATCCTCTAAAGATAAGACTCACCAGATCTGGTCTTTAACTGTGCTCTTCCTCATGCTGGCCCTAGGGACAGTGGCCTACCTCAATCCCCATCAGCCCATAAAACTCACTTGGCAGGTCCGATCCCAACTGGGGGATGTGGTCTGGTCAATATCCCGAAAAGCCCCCCCCCATACCTGGTGGCCTGATCTAACCCTAGACTTGTGCCTCTTAATTGCTGGCTTAGATACTTGGGATATCCCAGAAAAAAGTTATAAAGAGTTACCCATTCTTTCTAAAGCCACTCATTACCAAAAAACAGCAGCCTTAGGTTGTGCCAGGCCCTGGTCAAGATGCCAGTTACGACTGGCTCCTTTTTATGTTTGTCCTCGAGATGGTAGATCAAGATCAGAAGCCCACCGATGCGGAGGGCTGGAAAGCTCTTATTGTGCTGCCTGGGGGTGTAAAACGTCAGGCTCTGTCTATTAAAAGCCCTCCTCGACATGGGACTTAATAACTGTATCCCGCAACCACTCTGGCACTACTAAATGCCCTCAGCGGGGACGCTATCTTCCTAGCTCCCAGGCTACTTGCAATCACAATAGCCAATGTAATCCCATAGTTATAAAATTTACAGAAAAAGGAAAAAAGTATTCAGATTGGGTAACAGGGCGACAGTGGGGCTTAAGATTTTATGTAGAAGGCACTGACCCAGGACTTACTTTCTCCATTAGATTAAAATTAAAAAAACCCCTAAAAATGTCTATAGGCCCCAACCCCGTCCTTACTGACACTGGAGTACAACCCCCACGCCCCAGGCTCCCGACTATTGCCCCAACTCCTCCACCCACTACCCCAAACACAGAGCCACCCTTACCCAAGACTGGAGATCGGCTCTTTAATCTGGTTAAGGGGGCTTTCCAAGCCCTCAACACCACCAACCCCCAAGCAACCCAGTCCTGTTGGCTCTACATCACCCCAAGCCCACCTTATTATGAGGAAATTGCTACCTCAGCCACTTTCTCTAACACAAGTAATCATTCCTCCTGTGACTGGGGTCAGCACAAAAAGCTCACCCTGACGGAAGTTTCAGGTCAGGGGACCTGCCTAGACACTGTTCCTCCTAGCCACCAACACCTCTGTAATCTTACCTTCTCCATAACTACCACCACCAGTAACTACTTCCTTACTCCTCCCTCTAACCTATGGTGGGCCTGCAACACTGGACTCACCCCTTGTGTCTCCACTGCCATATTTGCTGCAACCCACTATTGTGTGCTAGTCCAGCTTGTCCCCAGGATTTACTATCAGACTGCCCAGGCTTTTAAAGCCAACTATGAGGACACACGTCCTTCCCGTTTTCGGAGAGAGCCAGTCACTCTGACTCTGGCTGTCATGTTAAGCTTGGGGGTTACAGCAGGGGTGGGGACAGGGACAGCAGCCTTAATACAAGGGACCCAACAATTCAATATGCTTAAAACAGCTATAGACGAGGACCTCCGTGCCATAGAGCAGTCCATCACCAAGTTAGAAGAGTCCCTCACATCACTATCTGAGGTGGTCCTACAAAATAGAAGAGGGCTAGAACTTGTGTTTCTCAAAGAAGGAGGTTTATGTGCAGCTTTAAAAGAACAGTGTTGTTTTTATGTGGATCATTCTGGGGTAGTTAGAGATTCCATGACTAAGCTCCGAGAGCGCCTTGACAGGCGGCAACGAGAACGGGAGGCCAACCAGGGATGGTTTAAAACATGGTACAGTCAGTCCCCTTGGTACTCTACCCTGATATCGTCTATTATTGGGCCCCTGATCCTGCTCCTGCTTATACTCACCTTTGGCCCTTGCCTCTTAAACCGCCTAATGGCTTTTATCAGAGATCGACTTAATGTCACTCAGGCCTTAATCCTGACCCAACAGTACCAAGCCCTTAAACAAGAGCCTCAAGATTGAGGCCAGATAAAAAAAAAAAGGAGGGAATGAGAAATTATAAAATTATAAAATGTAAGACGCTTGCTTGCCCTGCCCAGAGGCTTCTCCCAGTTCTCGTTACTACTAGCCTCAGAGTCCCACCCTAGTTCCCAGAATAGCTACATGCGAGCTCCCGATATCAGAAGTCCCATATGGTTTCTAGTAACCGCCCTAGGGACCCACACCCAAGTCCCCACAAGAAGTCTCCCACTGCCAATGTCCATATGGTTTAAGCTTGATAAAGAACCCCACGTGCTTTGTGGTTTTTGCCCTTAAAAACTAGTCTGTAACAGCTACTCGGGGTCCTTCACCTCCCGAGGCTGAAGGGACCCTGGCGCGTCAGTAAAAACAATAAACCTTTGCTTTTACATCAGTGTGTTGTGCCTCGCATGGTCTCTCACGGCGACCCCCCTTCCCGAGTTGGGTGTTAGAGTCCAACACTTCCTTTTGCGAAGATATTCCAATTACCATATCCCTTTGTATACAATACTTCTATTATTACTGTATCTTCCTTATTAATATAGCCAAGGGATTGATACTGTCTGATTAGGTCAATCATGGTTCTGACTGCCTGTTCCTGTGCTTCTGACCATTCAAAGTCTTGAGCTTTTTTGATAATTTTTGTAAAGAGGCTGCAGTAGGAGTTGCTGATAAGGAATATGTTGGCACCAGTAGCCAAACAGTCCTATCAGATGCTGCACCTGCTGCTTATCTTTAGGCTGTTCCAGAGTATCTAGTTTACTAATAACTTCTTCTGGTATTTTAGGTCCTTCTGTGGACCAATGTACTCCTAGAAATTTTACTTGTTTGCTAGGTCCTTGAACCTTGGTTTGGTTAATAGTTCATCCTTTATCTCTTAAATGTTGTATTAAATCTTTTACTGTATCTTGAATTTTGTCTTTGTCCTGTCCATAAATCATCAAATCATCAATATAAGATACTAACTCCACCCCTGACTATCAAAGTCCTCCAGGGTTTTCATTAGGATGGTGTGGGCTATAATTGGACTGTTTAAATAGCCTTGAGGCAGTCTTAAAAATTTATATTGCTTTGACTGCCAGGTAAAAGTTGTTATTTCTTGTGATGCTGGATGCAATGGTATTCCAAAGAACATATCTGAGAGATCTATAGTTGCCATCCACTTTGGTGCTGCTTGTCTTATTCTTAAAAATATATCCTCAATGTCAGGTAAGGTTCCTGGCATTTTTGGACTTAATTCATTAATTTTTCTATAAT
Organism: Acomys minous; assembly: GCF_964271855.1. NCBI lineage: Eukaryota > Metazoa > Chordata > Mammalia > Rodentia > Muridae > Acomys > Acomys minous. The sequence continues at coordinate 64,083,869 of NC_140493.1, read as the reverse complement.
CTACTGTAAATCTCCATTTGCCATTTGGCTTTAATACTGGCCAAACGGGTGAATTATAATTAAAGCTTTGGGTAGGTGTCACTATACCTTCTTTAAGCAGTTCCCTTAAGGTGTTTGTAATGTCCTCTATTCCCCCTTTTATAGGATATTGTGGGGTGAAGGAGGGCTTAATTTCTGGTAACCTTACGGGTTCTATTTTTACTTCTGCTAAATTAGTGAAAAAAATTTTAGTATTTTTGATTTGCAAAAATTTTGGAAAAAGCATCTTAATATGATCTATTCCTAAAACACTTGAGGGTGCAGTAAAGCTTGCCATATCTAACTCATATTTTTTACCAAATAAGTCTACTGTTACCTTGATAACTGGTACTGTTTTAGTTGAATTTACTCCTTGTACCTGTATATTTTTAAATCCTTTGTTTTGATTTGGGTGGCAGTTTATAATACTAATTTGACTTCCTGTATCTAGTAGCCACCTTACTGGTTGTAATTTTCCATTTATATCTATTGGGAAGTTAACAAATGGTCTGGAGTCTAGGTCCTGCCATTCTGGTTCCGTTGCCATTGTCTGACTTGTGCTTGTGGGTGAGGAGCCCTGTGGCCCCCGTTGCCTAAAAAAGGTCTTGTCCTCAGGAAAGGTCTTATCACTGCTCTCTAGGTTTGACTTTCGCTTGGAAAGATACCACTCGTTCTTGTTCTAATTCTCTGAAGCCTTTAAAGAAATTAATAGCTTCTGCCACTGTTTGGCAGCCCTGAATGCTTCCTGTCAAGCTCATTTTTAGATGTTGTGGAGCTCCTTTAACTATAATTCGCTTGAAGGATGGCAAAAATGGTGCTGCCTGGGGTGTGTTAGCCTCATTATATATGAACCATAGAATACCCAGTTTTCTGCAAATGTTAATTGCCTCTGCATAAGTTGTCCATCTACCTGCTGTTTCAAATTGTGTTAGATCTAGGGTGGGGAAAGCTAAGCGCCAGGCTGCAGTTATCCAATCCAGGAGTGGGTGTGTGTCACCTTTAGCGGTGTCCAACACATGTTCCAATGCTTCATAGATAGACGGGTTTTCTATGATTCCCTAATTCGTCCCATCTCCTGTTCTGTTAGAATGATTGTGTCAGCCCCTTTTTCCCACAATCTGACCATGTATTGTGCATCTTTCTGACCATTTTGGGCATATTCCCGTCTTAAATCTGCCATCTCCTGTGGGGAGTATGGTCTGGACTCTTTGACCTCTGTTCCCGGGGTATAATGGGGCTGTCTGCCATCGCTGAGGGGATTCAGACGACTGGCAATGTTCCTGATTGGAGTCCTTTTACTTGTAGTTACTACCGGGAAAGAGTATGAGGGTTCAGATGAACTGGCCAGGTTCTTCTGTTTCCTCACTATATTCATGGCTAGCCTTTTGCCCATAATTTGGTCCTTGTCTATATCCTGTATAGTTTTCACCAAAATTGCTGGTACTTCATTCTTAGGCGCCTGTTTTACCAGCGGTTGCACTACTGATGGGTCAATAAGATCTATTCTTACATCAGTAGGTTTCATGCCAATTCTATTTTTAACTGCCTGGGCTGTTCCCAACCATTTCTATTCTTCTGCAGTTTCTGGGGGGCTTCCTGTGGCTGGATTTAGATGTAAACCTCTCATTTTCTTAATTAAAGACTTCATTTCCACAGCTTATTTGCCAACCAGTATAGCAGTTTAATCTCTCTTTTCCTAAGGTACCACTGAAGGTTACTTGTTTGAGTGCTCTTGATTAATTTTTCAAATTTTAGATCGGCCAATCTTTCAATTCGTTTACTGAAAAATTTCAGCATTTGTTTGAATTTTAGATGCCTTATATTGAGTTCTTTTCCTCTGTGCCATTAACCAGCTCGGCATCAGGCACTGAGTTTGTCCTACTTCCGCACCCTTAGGGAGGGTGGTGTTTTCGGACCCAGGCTTTCCCCGCTCCTCTGGCATCGAGGAGTCCGGTAATCACCTAGTAACTCGATATAAGTTTTCAGCCAGATTACATGCAAGCCTTATGTAAATTGGGGAAAGTTAGCATAAAATGATCCTCTCCCCAGCCTTGTTCCAGATCCTGCCGACTACGCCAGCTGTCGGGAGCAGAGAGTTTACACTCAGAATCCGGAACAAAAGAGTCAGGCCAAGAGCAAGTGGTACGATTTAACAAGAGAGGTTTATTAGCAATACAAAGGCAACTACAGCAAAGGGCAGCGGCTAAGGCTCCAAGGCCAAGCCACCAATACCATTTCATTACACTCTTAAAACTATCTTAATTCTAATAGGAGTAGCATTTAGCATCTTATAATATCAATGTTCTGGGAGCTTATGCCATTAGGGTATACGACCTGATATCGCGAAGTTCTGTCGAACAGGTTCGCTGCTGCGACTTGATTCAGTTCTCGGGTTGTTATCTGACAGCATGTCTGTCTGCTCCGTCCTGGGAGAGCGCCCATCGGCTGGTAGCATTTTAGGTAATCATGGTGACAGCGAGAGAGAGAGAGAGAGAGAGAGAGAGAGAGAGAGAGAGAGAGAGAGAGAGAGAGCGAGCTAGCGAGCGAAGAGAGCGAAGAGAGCGAAGAGAAGAGAGCTGGCTGCTTCTTCTCAGGGTTTTTATACTTACTTTTGCCTTACCCTCTCTAATTCACACATCTAGCTTTCTGCGGCACTCTTATCACTAACTTGCAGTCCTGGCTGCTCCTAGGTCAGAACTTACTACTAAGGTTTTATCTATCACTCACACATCTGGTCAGACGTCAGCTTTTTGGGCTGTCAGCTATTTTCTACGCTGGGCTTTGAAACAAGCCCAGGCATGTAGCTGCTTCCTACACTGGGCTTTGAAACAAGCCCTGACATGTTTATTACAGGTGCCTTCTGGAGAATTTCAAACTCCTATGCTCACATTAAGGATTTCTAAGTTTACATGCCCCTACAAACAAACGTGGGTAGATAAAAAATTAAACTATTTTAGTTATTGCCAGCAATCAGGTAAAATGAAAGGAAGCTCCCTATGTCCAAACCTTTTCTTTGGTCTCCCAAAATCTTCAAGCATTGTCAGCATTCTCTCTCTCTCTCTCTCTCTCTCTCTCTCTCTCTCTCTCTCTCTCTCTCTCTCTCTCTTATTTTCAAGCCTTTTCTCTCAAAGAGTTTCAAATGTACACCTAAAGGGAATTTTCTCCCTAGCATATTAACTTTGTCTTCTGCCAACAGTATCCCGCCAGACTTCCTACATCCAGGACATCATCATAGCAGCTACCTACAAGTGCTCCAGTCCAACCTCACAGATCGCTCCAGCTGGACCTGCATTGCCTCTCCTAGCTGCAGATGTTCTCAGATACTGGACAACAAATCAATAGCCTGTTCTTCCAGAAGCTGGAAAACATTTCAGCCTTTGAAAACCCCCATCACTGCCCTACTGTCAGCAGGAAGTAGCTACGATGATTACTTCACCCCTTATCCATTTACAAAAAGCTGAAATGGTATGCTCCAGGTCTGGGACAAACAGTTTCTGGTTCCCTCAGCACTCCTTAGTCCCTATCTGCTGCAGAACATGGCTGACACACCCAATCCTCTACCTTAAACTTTCATTCCTTTTCATCATATAATCTGGACATTTTGTTGCTATTGCTTTTCTTTTTTCTCCTTACCTATATTTATATACTTTAACTTACCTTATATAAAAACAACCCAATGTTCCTCATTTTTTAATTATATGAAATGGTAGGAATGTTAGGATTCTGCTCCAATCTGCCTACCTGTGACGTCACTGCCTACTTGCCATGAGGGTGTGCCCTGCCCAGGGCTATATAAAGGGACAGCCCTACCTTGGCTCTCCCTCTTACTCTTTCTCTCTCCCCCTCTCTTCCTCTGTCTCTATCTCTGTCTCTCTCTCTCTTTCTGGGGTACCCCTCCCCCTTTCTTTCTCTCCCCCATGCTCATTTAATAAACCGTATATATTCTAATATCTTATTACCTTGTATCTTTTCAGTTTAATTTTAACATAAAAAAATGGGTCCTAGACCTCCTTTCTCTCTTCCTCTGTCTCTGTCCCTCCCTGTCTCTCTGGGGTACCCCTTCCCCTTTTCCTTTTCTCTCATGCTCATTTAATAAACCTTATATAATCTCATAAAAATGGGTCCTATATAAGTTTGTAGCAATGTCTTCATTGCTATCTTGCCATTCTTTGTCTAGTAACCAATATAGGTTCAATAGCTTCTTATTAATATACATTTAAAGCTGTTTACAGATAAGGTCAGAGTGATGGTGGATGCTGTACTAGGAATAAAACCAGCATTCCCCTAACTTGTGTTTCATTCACACAAATAAGACAATGACATCTTTACTCATGGAAGTGATGAGTAATTAGTTGAAAAAACAACAACTAGGGGAGCTGGATAGGTGGCTCAGCATGTAAGAAAGCTTACTGCTCTTATAAAGGACCCAATTCTGGCTCCCAGCACCCACAATGTCAAGTAGCTCACAAGTGCCTTGTACTCTACCTCCAAAAGTAGACCATCTGACATCTTCTTCTGGACTTCAAGGGCACCTGCACTTGCATATAAACATAATAAAATGAATCTTTAAAAAAAAATGACAACTAAAAAACAAACTCTGAGCTTTAATTGTTGAGTTGATGAAAATATGCCTAAATTTCTGAACTAAATTGACTTTTCAAACCTCAATTTTCTTTTTTAATACAAAGTTGAAAAACATCATTTTTTTTAAAGATTAGAACTATAAATTATGGAACTTCTTTTTTAGATAAAGGCCAAAATGCTATGTGTAATCAGAGCATAACTATAAAATCCACTCTGTTCCTTGGCATGAAGTAAATAAAATTTTTAATAATTTTGGGATGTCATTTTCAAGCTTTATATCTTGGAGTAATGGCTTTCATTACTCATGTTTGCAGTTGATTTTTCTCAACAGGTTGAATTTGTAAGTAGTACAAATCATGGAGAGATACAATAGTGAATTTTCAAGTAGTTTTGAATCTTACTCCACATCTCTCAGTACACTGAATCATCTACTCTTTAAACACCCAAAAGCGCCCATTGCAAACTCAAATACAAAAAACAGGAAGAGTGGATAAGAAGTGAAAAACTAAAAGGCTGAAGTCGTATGTCGCCTTTGGGCCTTGGTGTTGTAGAGAAGGTTCCTCAATTCTGAAAGAAATAAATAAACAGACCAAAAGTTGCCCACAGAGAACAGATAAAATGCTACCTGAACAATATTTAACCTTAACAGGAAAGGAATTCTGATACCTGCTGCAAATAGAAATAAATCTTAGGAATTCTGGTAAGTGAAAAAGCCAGTCAGAGAAGAAACATACTTTATTTCCATTTATCTCAAGTCCTTATTAGATAATAAATAGAAAACAAAAGTAAGATTTAAGGACTAAAGGAAAGAAGTTGCTTTAGTCTTTTTTTAAGCTTGACTTATTTAGTGTGTGTGTGTGTGTGTGTGTGTGTGTGTGTGTGTGTGTGTATCTCTGTGTGTGTGTATTTGCAGCAAATACTTCTGTGCATGTTGTAGCAAAAGTGCAGAAGTCAAAGGACTACTTGTAGAAGTTTGTTCTCTCCTTCCTCCACATGAATCCCAGGGACTGAACTCCGGCTGTAAGAGTGAAAAACAAACACCTTTACCTGGTGAGCTATTCCACTGGACTGTGACACTGGCTTTTAATGGGGATAGTGTCTCAGGTTTGCAAAATAAAAAAAGTTTAAAAGGTGCAAAAGGCACTTAACTTTATACTCTATATACTATACATGTATACATGCATATACATATACTATACACATGCATACACGCACCCACATGTATGTGTACACATACAAACACATGCACATGAATATGCTGAACACAATACATTTAAAAATTTTTCATTGTTAAGTTTAGTTGTGTTAGTTGGAGTAGGTTCACTCACTAGCAAACTGATTTCCAAATGGCTCAATGAAAGTAGATAACTTTTCTCTCATGTAACTATCCATGGAATATAGTAAAAAAAAATTTCTTAAATAAATGAATGGATAAATAGTTAACTGCATGTGCCTTGAAATAGAATTGAATATACTAAAGACTGACTGCCAGACTCTGAGTTAATAAATGTGTGTTGTTTCAAGCTACAAAGTCTGTGGTACTTGTCACAACAGCCAAAGGAAACTATATACTGCATCTACAATTTCCTGGGAGTGGCTGCTACACAGGGGCAGCAAGGGATCTAAGGAGAACACTGAGCATAGAGATTCAAAGCAGGCCACCTGAATTCAGTGTTCAGCTTAGTTAGGTGCTTGTTGTACAACTGCAGTAAAGTCAGCAACCTTTCTTTGTGTTAAGAACCCAGAATGAGAAAAGTACCTAACTCATCAGGTGACTGCGAAGATTAAACATCCGATCCTATAATGTTAAGGGCTTACATCAGTCCTGGATTGTAGTAAGCAGTACACTGTAGAAGCATTTGTTGTTATTTAGTCTTAATATTATCTTCTCATTCTACAGTGGGAGCAGTTCATGCTGCTTTGTTCCCCAGTTTAACACATACTTCCATCCATAAGAAGGTTCAGCCAAGTCACTTCATCTCAGAGCAGTCCATCCCAGACTACATGACAATTCATTCTGCTCAGAATGTTCCTCCAGTTCCGGAAACATGATGGTGACTCTCATGCCATTCCAACAGGGATGTGGGGAATCACTTGCCCCCACATACCTTGCCACTCATTTACCTATCATTAACGTGCTTGTCTCGTCAGCTTATGAAGAGGCTGTGATGAAGGCTGAACCTTGTCGATTTTGCCAAGGGAAGCCCTCACTCTGTTAGGTCCCTCATACAGGCCTGAATGCTGTCACAGGAGAAAGTCTCTACTGCTACAGACACTAAAAAGCTCTGGCTCAAGTCATGCCACTCTGTGTTCTTTCCCTACTGTACCCACCAAAAGTAACCCTAAGAGCATATTAGATTCTTCCCTGGTTCCAGTTTCCAGGCAACATGAAGTAAAATGTTATCTAAAGCCTTGGGACACTTGGTGAGGTTGTTTAAGGCTCACAATATGAGGCTAAAAGCCAATAAAGAAATGTGGAATTGTAGGAAGGAGATTGGGGTGGGAGGTACAGAGAGGCCTAGTTTGAGCAACATGGGGTCTGGATGCACTAAATTGGAAAGCACAGGTTTAGACCATGTTTCCTTGGTCACCTTCAGATGTCACTGTTCTGTTCACATGGAATGTGATTTTCATGCCAAACTTAGTTGTCCCCAAGCCCACAAGGAAGGAAGGAAGGAAGGAAGGAAGGAAGGAAGGAAGGAAGGAAGGAAGGAAGGAAGGAAGGAAGGGAAGAAGGAAGAAAAGGAAAGGAAAGAAAGAAGGAAAACAGTAGCACTTCTTTTCCTTAAAGCCTCCTTGAGTTACAGATCTTAAAGCAAAATTTAAACACACACTATTTTGATGCATAAAGAGATGGAATAATCCTGGTACATCCGTGTAATTCCAGCACTCAGGGACACAGAGGCAGGCAGATCTCGGTGAGTTAGAGGCCAGCCTGGTCTACAATGAGTTGAGGACAGCCAAGACTACACAGAGAAACCCTGTCATAAAGAAGCAAAACAAAACAAAACCAAGAAATTAAATAAAACTATTAAAAGTTGTAGCTTTTCCTGAAAACACAAAGATAAGCCAAACAATGACATTTTGAGATAGCTCAGCAATTCATACCACTGTCCTTTTTCTTTCTATCAGGCATATTAAATATGCTAAGTGTTTATTGCCAAAGTATCTTATATTTTAAGATTTTTCTTTAATACAGTTTTTGTAATTTGCATGTTTGTGTTTTCTCCTGACTTCTCACCATTGATGACATGGATTGCCTTTTCTTTCTCTCATTGTCCCACAAATGGATACCCTCCCCACCCAGTAACACCCTTAAAACATCAAAACAGTAAAACAGTCTGGTCACTGGAAAGCAATTTGAAAGCTGTAAGAATATCACTTTTAGTTCCACTGGAAGAAAAAAGGACAAAGTCCTTGAAAAGACACTGACTGTATGTACGCTTGGTGTGGTCCCGACAATAAATCTGAACAACAGTATCTCCTCAGGTCACAAACAGATTCAGTGAGTGTCCAACAATGACTGATCACTTGCCACTGAACAGGACAAGGAAATCAGTGACCCTCCACTACCCATTTGCTTCTTACTTCCTTTTCTTTCACTCACTGCCAGCCAGAGTTTTTTGAACCGTTGCCAAGAACCAAATACAAATCAACGAAGTGGTGGGAACTGCCTCTGAGCTGACTCCAAGGAAGGTTTCTCTGGTTCTGCAGAACACCAGGGGTGACAGTGCTGTGGAAAAGCTGCAGCATGCCCAGCTGAACCAGAGATGTTTAAGCATCAAAAGGGGCAGAGACAAAGGGACTGAAAGGGAGCTCAGCAGTGGAGTGCTCTCCTAGCATGTAGAAGGCCCTGGGTTTCATTCCCAGCACTGATAAATACATTAATTGATAAATAAAAGGTGAGAATCAGAAGAAAAGAGAGAAAACTGTGCTCTCTTGTCCACTATAGTTTTTCTGCTTCAAATACAGTAGCAAATGACTTTCATGTTGCGAACTTTCAATGTCATTTTTTGCTTTTTGCTTTTTTTGTTGTTGTTATAGTATAATGTTGCAAGTTGGAATGAATGGAAAATATAATTTTACTCTGCCCATTAACTTCTTTAATATATGCATAATGGGGCTGGAAAGGTATTTGGTGGTTAAGTGTGTGTACTGCTCTTGGGTTAGACCCAGGTTTGGGTTCCAGAACCCTTGTCTAGTGGCTCACAATCACCTATAAGTCTGACTCCCTCTTCTGACCTCTAAGAGGCAGCTGCACCTATGTCCCCATACCCACATGTATACAGACAGACATATACATAATTAAGAATAAAGCAAATGTTCAAAATGTTATATATAATAATATATGTGGAACTATGCTGAGGTTTTTCTGAAATTATTAGCCTTTTTAAACCTAAACAAGGAATGATGAGAGACCAGAATCCAGGAGTTTTGGAGAAATGAGGACTTACACTAGCAAATACATCACACAATACTTAATTATACTAAACCATTTTTGTTTGTAGCAAAGTCTTGTAAAACATGGGGTAATCCCTATTTAAAATATTAAAAAGCAGTTGAAACAGAACAATTTGTCCAAAACTCAACACATTATAAAACGGAAACTCTTTGATCTGAACCCCGAAGAGCTTGGCCAGCTTCCAGTTCCATGGAAGAAAAGAACTTCCTAGTGCACATCTTTAAACATAAAACAAAAATATAAGGTCTAGTCTATTAGCTCATCCTCAAAGAATGTAGCCCCCAGTTTAGAGGTTTAATCAATTTCAACATTTTGGGGAGTATTTTTTAAAGATAGGGTCTGCTGTCTTAAAAAAAACAAACAAAAAATACCCCCCACACCCAAAATCAGACTGACCTCAAAGTTGCTTATCCAAAAGTGATGCTGGATCCCTTTTCCTCTTGCCTTCACCTCCCACGCCTGCTTTCACTACAGGCTCAATTTTCAGTATTGATATGAGTTCAGCCCCAACTTCAACTAAAGCTTTGGGTAGATTGCTATTAGCAACATCACTATTTGACAGATTTTCTAAGCAACAAGCACACATACTCTTCTCCCTGCCCTTACCTCCTAGCTGGGTATCAGCATTTTCTTTTATTCATAGATACAATCAAGCCATCATCAACAGCCTCCACCTACACTACTATATGCTTTTATGACTTACCTCTTGAATATCTACCTTGACACCAGTAAAGTTAGGAACTATAACTCAAGTCCAAGTCTTTAAGAATTGTAAATATCCTTTGGCTTATATGAAAAGATCTGTGGAGAGAATACTAAAAGCAAGCACACACGAAGAAGTACCAAGAATTTATGTTCTTTCTTAAAAATAGGTATGGATGGCTATAGAGATGGCTCAGCAGGTAAAGTAGTTTGATCTGGGGTTCAAATCCCCAGCAACTATGTAAATGCCAGGTGAGCATGGTGACATGCTTGTAATCCCAGAGTGCAGGAGGCAGAGTCATGGGATTTCTCAGAGCAAACTGGCTAGCTGGACTACCCACAAACCACTAAGCTCTGTGCTCAAATGAGAGACCCTACTTCAAAATATCAGGTGGAGAACCATCAAGAAAGCCACCTGGTGTCAACCTCAGTCTCCATATACACCTTCACAAAAACATGCACTCCCTATGCATGCCATACGCATACACATGTATAAAATCTTTTTATGAAGCTTGGGTAGGTTTCTTCACTTATGTTAATAAAAATTTCACAACTAAAATCACACATTAATTTTAGTGACAGATTAAATCTCCAGTGTGTTATGTTGTACTTTAGTAGTAATCATACAGTTTTGTCCTGTTTTCATGAGCTACCGGCTAAATGATACCACTATCCATTTGATTATTTTTGCTGCTTATATTCCTAGTTTTTTAAAAGCCTGATAATTAAAGTTATAATTTACAATTCTGTTTTTGTTTATCTTTCCTGATGTTTTCACTGAAAACACTTACTGTTCCCAATTGATTCAGTATATTTATTCCCTCCAGTGCATTCCTTAGGAATAAAATAAAATGAGCTAAGCTTAACTAAAATAATAATGAACACGTTATTTTATCATTAAATTGCCAGTGTTGACCATGCTATTGAAGGCTGCTACCATCTGCACATTCATATGACATGGACCAAAATAGGCAAATATTTTATAAACCAGTGACTATTTTTAATGAAGTCAAGCTTAAAACCTTTATCTGCAATGCTAATTTAATTTAGGCTTATGATCTTTAGGGAGATTTGTGATACATATATAAATTGTTATTACAATACAGCATGTTATTTTCTTATGGAGGTAAAAGTGAAGGGGGTGAGCATGATTCTATGCAAGGATAAACTTTCTTCCAAAGACAGTTAAGGGTTAGAAAAGAAATCTTTACTCAGAAATATCTGAAATGAGCAAGGTAGTGATCTTTCCAGGGCAATTTATCTGAAGCTGTGCTGGAGATTAGCTGCTGAGTCCTATGGCTAAACTCTTCCCCATCTTTGGGCAGTACTGTAGGCTTGAGCCTTCAACAATTTTCCCTACTTTCACTCTAAAATGAAAAGTAACTTTCTGCTTAGACTGTCATTCTTCCTACCTAAAGACAATGTGGACCAACACAATTATTATGGGGAGAGCTTTCTACTTCATAGAATCCCTTCTTTGCAGAAGAGATGGGGTCCTTCACGAACTAATCATTTCTCAATAGGCTTCACCAACAAATTTCATCACATTGGGGATTAGGCTTAAATACAGCAGTCATGTTCAAGATACCAATATTCAGTCTCCAGCACTACTTCAAATACTGAAATAAATGTTTACAAAACATAATTGCTCTTTAAATATATTAAAAACTAATGCTGAGAGGTAGTGATGCATGCCTTTAATCCCAACACTCAGATGGCAGAGGTAGGTGGAGCTCTGTGAGTTTGAGGCCAGCCTATTCTACAAAGTAAGTTCAAGGATAGCCAGGGGGCTAAATGGAGAAACCCTGTTTTGGGAAAAAGAAACAAACAAAACCCCAGGCAAACAAAAACTCTTAATACTTAACAATGAGAAAATGAACAACCAGGTTTAAAAATGGGCCCAAAACCTTACCAATAAAGATATAAATATGGCACCAAAAGCATGTAAAGATGTTCTTCATCATGTACCATTAGTGAGATCCAAACAAACACAGCAGTACAATGCCACTATACTCCCACTATGAAGATGAAAATAATGATACCAACCAATGCTGGTGAACATGATCGAAAACTGCAGCTCTCAAATATGACTGGTATGAATGAAAAACAATACAGTTACAGTGGACTATTTTTTAATATCTAAAAACACCCATACCATATGGTTTAAGGCTCATTACCCAAAGACTTAAAACCCTATGTATATATCAACACTTGCACATGGGTGCATGTAACAGCTTTATACCTGCCTACACTGAGAGGAAATAAAGATGTGCTTTGGTAAGCAATTGGATACATAAACAGACATATTATTCTAGTCAACCATCAGCGATATTCCACTTGATGGCACTTGGGAAGCAAGGAGGAGAAGAGCAAGGAGAACAAGCAAACCACTCTCCTAAGAAAGTAGAGGTGCTAGAGGAGAAAGATGAAATTTAAGTTTTTTTAAATCTACATGAGCACTTAAATGGACAAAATTGCATATTCAGAATAATAGTGACAATGACAATAAGTTAGTAAGAAACCACAAAACACAACAAAAACATCATGCATCATGTCCCAACAAAAGTTTCAGAAGGTAAACCAAAGCAAAGAATACTTTCTGCTGCTGATATCTGGAAACCAGGAGAAACTAGAAGTTATGACAAAACCCGAAACAAACTGAATGCTATCTCTTAAGAACATTTTACAGACAAAAACAAGAAAGAAAACATATATCAGAAGAAAGTGTTAGAATTCTGCTTCAGTCTGCCTACCTGTGATGTCATTGCTTATCTGGCATGGGGGCATGGCCCTCTCGAGTATATAAAAGGACAGACTTACCTGCCCCCTCTCTCCCCCCTCTCCCCTACTCTCTACCTCTCTCTCCCCTCTTTCTTCCTATGTCTCTGTCTCTATCTCCCTCTCTCTGTGGCTCTCTGGGGTGCCCCTTCCCCTTTCGTTCTTCCCCATGCTCATTTGATTATCCTCACATAATATCTGGCATCTGGTATCTTCTTATCTTATTTATTATTATTAAGCATAAAAAAAAGAAAAATATTTTAAAACTTAATCCAGATACATTTTATCAGCAGAGAAAACTTATATATGCAATCTTAAAGGTCCACCACAGAGTCCACATGCACACTGTGTCTCTGGATTCTAAGGGTAATTGTGGAAATTTTTATAAGATCATAAATAGAGAAGACAGACTGCTTAGAGAATATATTCTCTCCAATGTGCGTGCTCTCTCTCTCTCTCTCTCTCTCTCTCTCTCTCTCTCTCTCTCTCTCTCTGTGTGTGTGTGTGTGTGTGTGAGAGAGAGAGAGAGAGAGAGAGAGACAGAGAGAGAGACAGAGAGAGAGACAGAGAGACAGAGAGACAGAGAGACAGAGAGACAGAGAGAGAGACAGAGAGAGAGAGAGAGAGAAAGAAAGAAAGAAAGGAGAGAAATAATGGAACTTAAAAACTTATGATTAGCTTAAACAATAAACAGGAATCAACAAGATAAAGGAGAAAGAAAATAAATAGTAAGGGAAAGTAAATGCAAAACATATTTTAAAATGTTAGTTTAAAAATCTCTCAGGATTCTGGTAACAAAGAGAGTGAGAGCCAGGTGCAGGAGAACCAGGCACAGGAGAGATTGGGAAGAGACTGCTCTAGAAACAAAGCCATTGGAAGCAATGTTAAAACCTGACAGAGAACAGTACTTTTGTGGCAAAATACAAATGTCAAAAATTGTCCCTGAAGAAATGCTAAGATTGAACAGACCAATTATGACAGAAGAAAGAAGAACTAGGAGAGCTGTTGTTGAACAGATACCAGGTCCAAATGGGTTTGTAGAGTGTAGATGTGACCTTTTGATGCAGCTCAAATTAGTCAGGTCAGAGAGGAAGCCCTCTGGTTAATTTTACACAGACAATGTAACTTAAGGGCATGACCTGTTCTAGCAACAAGTGTTAGGGAAGAGACATTAAAAGTTCTTGTAAAAAAAAAAAGGCTCTGAGAGCAAGGAACACGGGAGCTATCAAAAAAAATCCTCTGGGAACATGAGCACATTCTATTATCCCTCAAACTGAGGGGTAAAATTCACAGGTCAACAACCCTGAAGGGACATCAGTAAAAGCCTCTAGTCTTTTTTAATAGAAACTCTATGAAGATAAATGTTTTGATGAACAGACGACTATATCCAAAGCATCCACAAACATCACGTAAAAATTATTAATTATGATTCATTGAAATCACTTCCAGAATTCATTATATAAACCAAGAACTCATTATACAAACTTCTGTTATTTGAATAACTGGTCCAGACCTCCAAGTCCTCTGCATATATACTTTATCTTTCAGCTTAGTATTTTTATGGGACTCCTGAATGTGTAAATGAGTGGATCTCTGATTCTTGTTATTTCTCTTAGGGTTGTTTTATTTTTCTATTGGTTTGTCTTGTCTAACTTAGATATGATGGTTTTCTTTTGATCTTAGTATATTTTATTTTATTATATTTTGTAATCTCTTAGACGCCTGTTCTTTTCTATTGAGGGGCAGAAAGGGAGTGGATCCAGAAGAGAGAGGAGACGGGGAGAAATTGGGATCAGTAGAGACAGAGGAAATTGTGTATAGATTACATTAAGAGAGAAAAGAATCTATGTTTCATAAAAATGGGTTTAAACCCAATTTTTAGTTGATGATAAAATTTTATACCTAGAAATCCATGAGACTCTGTTAGGAAATGATGAGAGCAGCAGTAAAGAACTTAGAAATGTGTTATTATGCACATGAATACATGAGAACAGGTATTTCTTCTCTATCCTACCCGTAGGTTGTGTGATGAAAATAGAAGTCCTCATATAATGATGAGGCAGCAAATAATAGGGATGTAACAAGACCTACATGTGATCTACAGGAAAACAAATATTATAACATTGAGCTGAAGATACAGCATCTGTGAGTCTCTTATTCCAGTTCCTAGCGCCACATAAAACCCAAGCACGGCAGTGTATGCCTGCAATCCTAGTAGTCATAAGACAGAGGCAAGAGGGCCAGGAGTTCAGCTACATGGTGAGTTTGAAGCCTGCTTGTGTTACATGAGATTGTATTCAAATAAATAAGTAAATAATTAAATAAACAAATAAATAAGTAAACAATTTAGAGGTCTGAAGTATATATATAATATTTTCTGGTTAATATCACAAAAATGTTTATTTTCCCCAAAACAAATGTATAAATTTAGTACAATTCCAAGTAGGCTTCATTTGGATATTTTAATTGAAGAATCCTTAGAGCTTATATAAATGAAAAAAGTTTCAACGTATCCAAGGAAGACACAGAATATAACCAAGCAAACAACTAAATGAACCAAGCTGCTAGTGGGTGGTTCATAAGCACAAGGAGACAGGCTTTGAATGTATGGATTTGGGGTGATCAATGGAAGACACTGTGACATGGGAAAAATGGTAGATCAGTAGGTGGAAGAGAGAACTGAAAATGTTCTCAGAATATATAGGAATATATGCAAGACGCACCAATGAATGCAGCACTAACAGCAATCATGGGACACCATCACACAGGCTCCAAATTCGGGCTTACAACTCTGGCTGCTTTCCCAGAGGCCATGCGAGTACCATGGACCCCAGATAAGACACTGCCTACCTTTATTAACACTACTTAAAGCCCATCCAAAAGCCCCAAATTGCACCCCCACCTTGGGCTCCATATTCTGGCCTACAACACCGGAAGAATTCTGTTTTATCAGAGGCCAAGCTGGTACTAGGCACCCCAAGTAAGATACAGCCCAGCATCCTCAAACATTCCCTAAAGCCTGCCCAATAGCCCTCAACAGGAATTCCTCTCCTAGGTCCCATATTCTGATTCAAACTTCAGAAGAAAAACTCTTCTTTACTGGAAGCCACACCATACTAGGAGCCTCAGAGACAAAGTAGGTACCCAGAATCTTGGATGCCACAAACATAATTGGAACCTCAGAGACAACATTGGATCCAAAACCTCAGAGGTCACATAGGCCATAAAAACTCCAGCAGAAACACTTTGCTGGACCTGAATTCTCACTGGTCATCATAACCCCAGGCCACTCAGGCCAGAAGACTAGAGAAAGGACAGAAATCAAAGGAAAAAACATCCAACTATAATCTATCTAACAAAAACAAACTCTGAAATTAGCACCTAAAGCTATAATAACCCCAAACCTCTTCTTGTAGGTTTCTAGGACCCTATGGATCCTTCTATTTCCCCATTCTCCCATGCTTCTCTCATCTAGAGTCCCAATAGGATGTCCTCCCCTCTGTCCCACTTTCCTGGTAATGGAGACTTTCATGGGACATATGCCTTGGGCAGGGGTCTGGCTCAAACTAAGACACCAGCCAAGGACAATATGTACAGTAAACTTTGAACCCTTACCCAGATCTAGCCAATGGACAAGACATTCTCCATAGTTGAGTGGAGAGTGGGGTCTGACTTTCCCACGAACTCTGGTGCCCTATATTTGACCACGTCCCCTGGATGGGGAGGCCTGGTGGCACTCAGAGGAAGGATAGCAGGCCACCAAGAAGAGACTTGATACTCTATGAGCATATACAGGGGGAGGAGATCCCCCTCCGTCACAGTCATAGGGGAGAGGAGTAAGAGGAAAGTGGGAGGGAGGGAGGAATGGGAGGATACAAGGTATAGGATAACAATTGAGATATAATATGAATAAATTAACAAAATATATTTAAAAAATAACCCCACACCTACATATCTAGAGGGCAGTGTAAGAACACAATGAACAATAGCCAGGGCAATATGGCAAGCCTTGTATATTCCAACATAGCTGGAGCACAATAAAATGACTTTAAATCCCATCTTATGAAGATGATAGATGGCCTTAAAGAGGAAATTAACAAATCCCTTAAAGAAAAGCAGAAAAACACAAACAAATAGGTAAAGGAAATTAATAAAACTGCCCAAGACCTGAAAATGGAAACAAAAGCAATAAAGAAACTCAAAGTGGGGGAGAAGAGATTCTCAGACATAGAGATATAATAAAGGGAAACGATACATTAAGCAAAGAAAATATCAACTTTAACAAGATTCTAACACAAAACATCCCCCAAATCTGGGACACTATAGAAAGACCAAATTTAAGAATAATAGAAATAGAAGGAGATTGCCAGTTCAAAAGCCCAGAAAAATATTTTCAACAAAAATCATAGAAGTAAATATCCCTAACCTAAAAGAGATGTCTACAATGTACCAAGAAGCTTACAGAACACCAAATCTATAAGAACAGGAAAGAAAGTCCCCTTGCTACATAATAATCAAAATATTAAATATACAGAACAAAGAAATAATATTAAGAGCTTCAAGAGAAAAGCCAAGTAACATATAAAATCAGACTTATTAGAATTATACTCAACTTCTCAACAAAGAGTCTAAAAGCCAGAAGGGCTTGGGCAGATGTTTTATAGATCCTAAGAGACTACAAATGTCAGCCCTGACTACTATATCCTGCAAGACTTTCAATCATCATAAATGATGAAAACAAGTGTTTTGTGAATAATTCAAATTTAAACAATATCTATGCATAAATCCAGCACAAGATATTAGAAGGAAAGCTCCAATCACAGAGGAGGTTAACTATGCAAAAGAAAACAGAAAATGAATAATTGCACAACATCAAAAGAAGGGAAGTATGTGTGCACATGCACACACACACATGCACACTACCACCACCACCACCACCACCATCAAGATAACAGGAATTAACAATCATTAATCCAAACATCAATGCTCAATTCCCCAATGAAAAGAAATAGGCTGACAGAATGGATGTAAAAACAGGATCCATCATTCTGCTGCTTACAAGAAACATACATCAGCAACAAAGATACATATTATCTGAGAGTAAAGAGCTGGAAACCCATTTCCCAAGCAAATGGAACCAAGAAGCAAACTGGTATAGCCATTCTAATATCTAACAAAATAGTCTTCCTACCAAAATTAATCAAAAGAGATAAGGAAGTACACTTCATGCTCATCAAAGAAAAATCCACTAAGATGATATTTCAATTCTGACCATCTATGCCCCAAATGAAATGGCATCTACATATGTAAAGGAAACATTACTAAAGCTTAAATCAAATCCCACATAATAATGGGAGGCTTGAACACTTTACTCTCACCAATGGGCAGGTCATCCAGACAGAAACTAAACAGAGAAATAATAGAACTAACAAGCATTATAACTCAAATGGACCTAACAGATATCTACAGAACATTTCACCAAAACACAAAAGAATATACCTTTTCCTCATCACCTCACAGAACTTTCCCAAAATCAAACATATAATCAGTCACAAAGAAAGTCTTAACAGATACAAGGAAATTGAAATAACTCCATGTATCCTATCAAATTGCCATCAATTAAAGCTGGATTTTAACAACGACAGAATGCCTACAAACTCATAAACAGAAGAACTCTTTACTGAATAACTACAAGGTCAAGGTAGATATTAAAAAACAAAAAAGAATATCTAGAATTCAATGAAAATGAATGCACAACATACCCAAATTTATGATGGCACACAACCACCTAGTGTTGCTAAGAGGTAAGTTCATAGCACTAAATGCCTTCATAAAGAATTTAGAGTAATTTCAACTAGCAACTTAATAGGACACATGAAATCCCTAGTACAAAATGAAACAAACTTATTCAACAGGAGCAGATAACAGCAAATAATCAAACTGAGGGCTGAAATCAATAAAATAGAAAGAAGGAGAACAATACAAAGAATCATTGAAACAAAGAGCTAGTTCTTTGAGAAAAATCAGCAAGATCAACAAATCCTTCTTCAAACTAAAAGACAGACAGAGAATATCCAAATTAACCAATCAGTAATGAAAAGGAGTGCATAACAACAGACACTGAGGAAATCTAAAGAATCATTAGATTATACTTCAAAAACTTCTATTCCACAAAATTGGAAAATCTAAAAGAAATAAGCACTTTTCTTGGTAGATACCACTTACTGAAGTTAAATCAAGTGCAGATAAATAATTTAAATAGACTTATAACCACTAAAGAAATAGAAACAGTCATTAAAAGGCTCCCAGCAACAACAAAAAAAAAATCTAGAACCAGATGGGTTTAATGTAGAATTCTCCTAGACTTTCAAAGAAGAACAAAACCAATTCTCCTCAAACTATTCCACAAAATAGAAACAGAAGAAACATTGACAAATTTAGCTTATGAAGCCACAGTCTCACCTGGATACTCAAATCATATAGAGACTCAACACAGAAAGAGAATTTCAGGCCAATTTCTCTCAAGAATATTGATGTAAAATTAACTCAATAAAATCCTTGCAAACTGAATCACATCAAAAAGATCATCTACCATGATCAAGTAGGATTCATCCCAGAGATGCAGGGATGGTTCAACATACAAAAATCTACCAATGTGATCTGTATAAACAAATTGAAAGAGAAAAAAATCACATGATCATCCCAATAGATGCTGAATAAGCATTTGACAAAATCCAACATCGATTCGTGTCAAAAGTTCTTGGGATATCAGAGATACAAGGAATATACCTAAACATAATAAAGACAATATACAGCAAGCCAACATCAAATCAAATAGACAGAATCTTAGAACAATTCCACTAAAATTAGGGACAAGACAAAGATGTCCACTCTCTCCATATCTAGTCACTATAGTACTTGAAGGTTTGTTTAGCTAGAGCAATAAGACAGCTGAAGGAGAACAAGGAGATACAAGTTGGAAAGAAAGAATTCAAGGATATGATAGTCTACATTAGTGACCCCAAAATTTCTACCAGGGAAGTCCTATAGCTGGTAAATACCTTCAGTGAAGTGACTAGATACAAAATTACCTAAAAATATTAGTAGCCACTGTGGAGAGCCACAGATAGCAGCACCCCCTGCTGCTTCCCCGTCACAATGCGCCCCTTATGCGCATGCGCAGTGTGCCTTTGAGCAAGCTCCTTATGCGCATGCCTGAAGGCATAGCGTGAGGTGGCGTGATCTGAACAAGGCATAGCGTGAGGTGGCGTGATCCAAACGCACCAACCAAGAGCGACAACGTGGCAGTCTCTGATAGGACCAGGCACACTATAAAGGTTCTGTGGGAGCTTTTCCCGGGGTCACTCCGGTAGTCCAGGATCCTGAATAAACTGCGACAAGAAGAGTTCCCGGTGTTGGTGTCTTTCCTGCTGGTCGGGGCGGCATCGACAAGCCACCCTATATAAAAACCATAAATGGGCTGAGAAAGAAATCAGAGAGACAAAGCTTCACAATAGCCACAAATAATATAAAATATATTCATGTAATTCTAACCAAACAAGCAAAACACATGTATGACAAGAACTTCAAGTCTTTGAAAAAAGAAATTGGAGAGGATATCAGAAGATGGAAAAAAATCTCCCAATGCTCATGGATAGGTAAGATTAACATAGTAAAAACGGCCATCTTACCAAAAGCAATCTACATATGTAACGCAATTCCCATCAAAATTCAAACACAACTATTTACAGACCTTGAAAGAATAGTATTCAAGTTCATAGGAAACAACAACAATTCAGGATATATAAAATGATCCTATACAATAAAAGAATTTCCTGAGGTATCACCATCCTTGTTCAAGCCATACTACAGAGCAATAGTATTAAAAACTGCATGGTATTGGCATAAGAGCAGACAGGATGATCAATGGAATGTAATGAAAGATCCAGAAGTGTATCCACATACCTATTTACCTGATTTTTGGCAAAGAAGCTAAAATTACACAATGGAAAAAAAGAAAGTATCCAACAAGTGTTGCTGGTCTAACTGGATGTCTGCATGCAAAAGAATGCAAATAGATTCCTAACTGTCACTTTGCACAAAACTCGAATCCAAGTAGATCAAAACCTCAAGATAAAAGCAGATCCACTAAACTTGATAGAAGAGAAAGTGGGGACTAGCCTTGAATGCACTGCCACAGGAAACAACTTTCTAAATAGAACACCAATAGCACAGGCACTAAGACTGACAATTAATAAATGGGACCTCAAGACACAGACAGTCTTCTGTGTGGCAAAGGACAACATCAAAAGGACAAAACAGCAGCCTAAACATGGGACAAGAACCCATTCTAACTGTGCAGAGATTTTCCCAATACCATGCCTTATGGCTCCAACCTTGGACTTCCCCATGAGGTGAATACCTTCTAGGATTGAGGACATGTGGCTCCAATCTCAGGTGCCCATGTGACAGATACTTTCTTGCTACCATGACTTATAGCACCCACCATGGAGTGGGGTAGGAAGCTCCAATTTCAGGCTTCCAGATCAGTGAGCACAGAGTCTGAGCACACTGACTGAGCACTAGTTACTAACATTAGATCCAGAAAACAAGTAATGGGGCATCTGACTTCAGGACTACCTTTGGCATAAAGAGGGTTCCTGAGAAGCCCACTTCATCCCTATAATCATACATCTGAGGAGAACCTCCAGCAAGTCCCTGAAAGACACCCACCAGTCTGAGACCATTCCCAACAATTTGAGGAGGACACCTATAGGAACATCTAGCATGCTGCCTAGGGCTCTTTCTGCAACCCATGATAAATCCATCAGGACACAGGATCTACCGGCCAACATCAAAGACAACCAGATGGCTGAAGGCCAGCATAAAACCACAATCAACAAAACCCAGAGCAATATGAAATCTTCAGAACTGAATAATCCTAGGGTGAGCAGCCCTGGATCTCTAATACAACTAAAAATCAAGAAAATGGCATTAAATCTATGCCTATGAAAATGATAATTGAAGAAATGAAGAAAATACTTTAACAAATTCAAGAAGATACCAGCAAACAGTTTGAAGCCTTTAGAGAGGGAATGAATAAATCACTGAAAGAATTACAAGAAAATACAAACAAATAGGTGAAACAATTGAACAAATCACATGAAGAAATGAAAAAATACAAACAGGAAATCAGTAAAACAGTTCAAGATCAGAATGTGGAAATAGGAACAATAAACAAAGCTCAAACTGGGAAAATCCTGGAGAGGGAGAACTTAGGGAAGAAAATAGGAACTACAGAGGTAAGTAACATCAACAGAATACAAGAGATGGAGCAAAGAATCTCAGGTGTGGAAGACACAATGGAAGAAATCAATGCATCCATCATAGAAAATGTTAAATCTAAAAATTTCCTGAAACAAAACATCGAAGAAACCAAGGACACCATGAAAAGACAAAACTGAGGAATAATAGGAAAGAAGAAGGAGGAGATCCCAGGCTCCAAGGCCCAGAAAATATTTTCAACAAAATCATGGAAGAAAATGTCCCCAATCTGAAGGAAATGATGCCTATAAGTATACAAGAGGCCTACTGTACACTAAATAGATTAGACCAGAAAGGAAAATCCTCTTGACACATAATATTCAAAACACTAAATGTATAGAACAAAGAAAAAATATTAAAAGCTGCAAGGGAAAAGGGCCAAGTAACATAACAGCAAACCTATGAGAACCACACCTGGCTTCTCAGCAGAGAAGAAGAAAGCCAGAAGGGACTGGACTGGACAGACATCTTGCAAGCCCTATGAGACCACAGATGTGAGTTCAGACTACTATACTCAGCAAAACTTTCAACCACCATAGATGGGGAAAATAAGATATTCCACAACAGAATGAAATGTAAACACTATATATGCTCAAACCTAGCACTACAGAAGATATTAGAATGAAAACTCACACCAAAAGTTAACTCCATGCCCCAAAAAACACAGGACATAAATAACTTCACTACAGCAAAAACAAAAGCAGACAAGCCAACAAACACACTTCCACAACCAACACCAAAACAAAGGTTCCAGCAGTCACTGGTAATTGATATCTCTCAACATCAATGGACTCAAGTCTTCAATAAAAAAATACAGACTAACAGAATGGATATATAAACAGGACCCATTATTTTGCTGCATACAAGAAACACAACTCAGCCACAAAGATTGATATAAAATGAGAGTAAAGTTCTGGAAAAAGGTCTTCCAAGCAAATGGTTCCAAGAAACAAGATGTAGTAGCCATTCTATTATCTAATATACATATATGTTTTTTCAACAAAAATTAATCAAAAGGAAGGACACTTTATACTCATCAAAAGAAATCCCACCAAGATGACATCTCAATTCTGAACATCTATGGCCCAAATACAAGGGCACCCACATTCACAAAAGAAATATTACTAAATCATAAATCATACTTCAAACTCCACACACTAATAGTGGGAGAATTCAATACCCCACATTCTCTAATGGACAGATCATAGAGACAAAAACTAAACAAAGAAATAATGAAACTACCAGATGGACCTAACAGATTTCTACAGAACTTTTCACCCAAACACAAAAGAATATATATATACCTTCTTCTAAGTACCTCATGGAATCTTCTCCAAATAATCCCTTGTATCTTATCTTATCAGACCACCATGAACAAAAGCCAAACTTCAACAACAATAAACCTACACACACATGGAAACTGAATAATTCTCTACTCAATGACAACTGGGTCAGGGAAGAAAGAAATAAATAAATTGAAGACTTCCTAGAATTCAGTAAAAATTAAGGCACAACATACTTGGATATGGGACACAATGAAAGCAGTGCTAAGAGGAAAAGTACATATTACTAAGTGCCTTCATAAAGAAATCAGAGATATCTCATACAATCAACTTAGCAGAACATCTGAAATCCCTAGGGGGTGAAAAAGAAGCAGACAAACCCAAAAGGAGTAGACGACTGGAAATAAACTCAGGGCTGAAATCAATAAATTAGAAACAAACAGTAAAAAAAAATGAAAGAATCAAGGAAACCAAGAGCTGGTTCTTTGAGAAAATCAACAAGATAAGACAAACACTTAGCCAAACTAACTAAAAGGCAGAGAGACAATATATAAATCAACAAAATCAGAAATAAAAGGAACGCTATAACAACACACACTGTAGAAATCAAAAGAATCATTAAGTCTTACTTGAAAAGCCTGTACTCCACAAAATTTGAAAATCTAAATGAAATGGACAATTTTTGTGATAGATCTCACTTACCAAAGTTGAACCAATATCAGGTAAACAAAGTAAATTACTATATTAAATTATATTATATTAAATTACTATATTCCCCTATGGAAATAGAAGCAGTCAACAAAAGTTTTCCAAACAAACAAATCACAGGGCTAGATGATTTCAGTGCAGAATTCAAAGAAGAGCTAATACCAATACTCTTTAAACTATTCCACAAATGGAAGGCACATTACCGAACACATTCTATGAGGTCACAGTCACCTTGATACCTAAACCACACAAAGACCGAACAAAGAAAGAGAATTTCAGTCCAATTTCCCTTATAAGCATTAATGCAAAAAAAAAAAATAGTCAATAAAATAATTGCAAACTGAATCCAAGAACACATCAAAAATATCATTTACCATGACCAAGTCAGCTTCATCCCAGGCATGCAAGAGTGGCTCAAAATACAGAAATACATCAATGTAATCCACCATATAAACAAACTGAGTGAAAAAAATACACGATCCTCTCTTTAGATGCTGAAAAAGCATTTGAAAAAAATCCAATACTCCTTCTTGTTTAAAAGTCGTGGAGAGATCAGGGATACAAGGCAAATAACTAAACATAATAAAGCCTATATCCAAAATCAAACTAAACACAGAGAAAATTAAATTAACCTACTGAAATCAGGGACAATATAGATAAGATAAAGCTGTCCAATCTGTTCATATCTCTTCAATATGCTGTATTTTTGGATCATAAGAATCACTGCCCCCCTCCAAGTTCGGGTGAGCCTTATGGTCTGATTGTGGTTTTCACTGTTTTTATTGTTTTACTGCTCTAAAAACTGGGTGCGTATTATGGTCAGGTGTGTCCTATAGCCTAACAATTAGTGTAGCACTTGAAATCCTAGCTAGAGCAATAAGACAACTAAAGGGTATCGAGGAGATACAAATCAGAAAGTAAGAAGTCAGTGTCACTATTCGTGGGTGATACAATAGTATCCATATGTGATCCCTAAAATTCTACTAAGGAACTCCTACAGCTGATAAACACTTTTAGCAAAATGGCTAGATAAAAAATTAACTTAAAAAAAAATCAGTAGCCATCCTGTATACAAAAGAGAAATGAGCCAAGAAAGAAATGTAAAAAAAACACCCTTCATATTAGTCACACAAAAAACCCCCATCAAATATCTTGGTGTAACTCTATCCAAGCAAGTAAAATACTTGTATAAAAAAGACTTCAAGTCTCTGAATAAAGAAATTGAAGAAGATCTCAGAAAATGGAAATTTTTTCCCATGTTCAGGGTTCAGTAGGATAAACATAGTAAAAATGACCATCTTACTAAGTGCAATTTACAGATGCAATGCAATTCCCTTCAAAATGACAACAGAGTTGTTTTTCAGGCCTTGAAAGAACAATTCTCATCTTCATATGGAAAAACAAAAAACCTTGAATAGTTAAATAATATTGTACAATAAAAGATCTTCTGGAGGTATCTCCATCCCTGATCTCAAGCTGTACTATTGATCAACAGTAATAAAAACTGTATGGTACTAGCATAGATACAGACAGATGGATCAATGGATGGACTTGAAGTCCCAGAAATAAGCCCACACTACTACAGACACTTGATCTTTGACAAAAACCACACAATAGAAAAAAGATAGCATTTTCAAATGATGTTGGTCTAACTAGATGTCTACATGTAGGAAAATTCAAATAGATCCATAGTCATCACCCTTCACAAAACTAAGCTCCAAGTGAATGAAAAACCTCAATATAAAACCAGACACATTAAATCTGCTAGAAGAAAAAGTAGGGAAGAGGCTTGAACTCACTGGCACAGGAGACAACTTCCTGAACAGAACATCAACAGCCCATGGCACTGACCTAGCCTCTTTGTACATATATTACAGTTAAGTAGCTTGGTGGTCTTGTGGGATTCCTAACAGTGAGTACAGTGGCTGTCTCTGACTCTTGCCTGCATCTGGGGCCCTTTCCTCCTATTGTGTTGTCTGTGTTGCTGGATGCTTACTACATTGTGGGTTCCTTTTTCTTTCACCATTTTTCCATTCTTTCAACCCCCTAACAATAGATGTGAAAGAAAAAAAACCATAGAGAGAAAAGGAGGTGATGTTATCAGACTATATTCAGCTGGTTAGGGGCATTGAGCTCTTTGGGGCAAATTTAATCTTCACAGTCAGGAAATCTAATTTTTTTTTCTTATTATATTTTGTGCATGACCAACAACAACTAGCAGCACCCAACAACCCCTCATTGCGGCTCTAGCCTTTATATAACCTCTGAAAAGTACTCAGCAATCCAAATATCACACAATTGCAGAAACTATCTGCAGCTGGCAAAAATCACACCTCTGCTAAAGCACAAGGCAAATCTTAGTCACCTGCTATGAAGTATTCCCATATCCCACACCAGGAATTAAAATAAAAATAGATTCCCATAATATTTCTGTGTTTTTTGAAAGAAACTAAAATTACACAATTATCACTAGATGCCTCATCTAGATTTAATAGGAGAGGAGGTGTCTCGTCTTACTGCCACTTGACTACTAAGCCATTGCTGGTTGATATCCTTGGGAGACTTGCCCTTTTTTTAAAGAGAAACGGGAGAAGTTGATGGAGGTGGGAGGAGGATGGACTGGGAGCAGAAGAGAGAGGGGAAACAAATAGAATACACCCACAAAAGGATTCTCTGAAGCACTGGCCATCAGGAATCTGAAAATAATCTGAGCAATGAGCTGACCATTCACACTCAGCATGCTTGCCTCTGGGAGGAAAGAAACACTTCTTGACGGCTGGGAAGTGGGGAAGGAAGAAGCAACTCTCAGATTCCTTGGTTGGTACATGAGAACTTCTTGCTGTCATAAAATGGTCAAGAAACATCTCATAAACTTAAAAATATTTTTACTATTCAACCAAACAATCCTGTGCTTGGGAATCTAGTCCACGGATAGGAAATCACCAGTACTTAAAGAAACGTGAAAGGTATCCCTGTGATATCGCTGTACTGGTGGTGGTAATGGGAGCCAATTGGAATCATAAATATGCTTTGGGGAAGAGGTGGATCAAGCAGGAAACACCTATGCCAAGCAGCCATGAAGAACATGAAAGAAGTTTTATTAAGGGACTCTGTGTTCAACAAGATGAAGAAAGCAGGAAAGTGTTTTTGCTGGAGTCCTATATTTGTAAAACAAGAACAAAATATGTAGAAAACCCCTTGTGCATGTGTGTGTGTGTGTGTGCAGGAGAGAGAGAGAGAGAGAGAGAGAGAGAGAGAGAGAGAGAGAGAGAGAGAGAGAGAGAGAGAGGAGAAAGAGAGAAAAAGAGAGATGAATATGAGAGACAGAGGTGAATATGTATCCATACAAAGTTAGATGAGCAGAGAGGTAAGAGCATAAGAATTATGCTTGGCTGCTTACATGGTTTATGATTTACCAGGCACTAGTGTGTGCCTTTACAGAACTGGGTTTGCAAGAGCTCTCTTTAATATAAAGAACTGCCCAGGCTTTGTCATTTGTTCTATGAGGAAAAGAAGAGAAAGGTGATATTTAACTTCTGACTGTGGAAGAATACATGTCTTTCCTTCCTTATATTTTTATTTCTTCTTCTTCTTCTTCTTCTTCTTCTTCTTCTTCTTCTTCTTCTTCTTCTTCTTCTTCTTCTTCCTCTCCTCCTCTTCTCCTCCTCCTCCTCCTTCTTTTTATTCTTTATTTTCTATAGGCTTTACTTTTTTAAAAACCTATTTTATTTGGGATTTGTAAATCCCTCTACCTCCCTTCCAACCCACTGGCCCTAAGTAGGAAACAAAGAAGGTTAGTGGGAAGAAGGGGCATAGTTCTCTTCGGCTACCTCCTGCTGTTTAGGGCCATTGGAATCTTTGGGGCATTACTAATCTCCATTGTCAGAATATTCAGCCAGCAACAACAAAAGCAGCAGCATCCTTCTCTTCCTCCTCAGATCATCTCCTCCAAGCATTCTTCTCACAACCCTCTTTCCTCTTTCTCTCTGGGTTCTCATTTATACCCTCTCAGAGTCTGCACAAGATGTTTTCTAGCTGGCAAAAATTACACATCCATATGAGGCATATTGCTGCTGACAAAGAAGGATGTGTCCTCTCATGAGGCTGTTATCAGCTGTGGACAAACTGGAGCAGCTCCAATGTCCAACACCCGGGACTAAAATGAAAACATGTTTACATAACATAACTGAGTTCTTAAAGAACCCAAAATTTCCATATCCTCTTCCTCCTCCTCTTCCTCCTCCTCCTCCTCCTCCTCTTTCTTCTCCTCCTTATTCTCTTTGTAGTATTGAGGTTTGAACCTAGGGCCTCGTACATGCTAACCAAGTGCCATTCTATAGTTGTTATACTCATTCCTAGTCTTATTTTAACCTTTTGTTTCAAACAGGGTCTCATTAGTTAGCTCAGGCTGGACTTGAACTTGTGAATCTCCTGCCTCAATCTCCCCAAGTGGCTTCTATTATAGACCTGCTACATCACTACCTTGTAATGTGAAGGAGGTAACTTTTAATTGATTTGATTTTCATACCTCTATTTCAGAGATTGCTGCTTTGAACTTTTAAGGTATTTCTCCAAGGATTTATTTCATTTTCAGCTTGTCGTGGTACTTTCTGTAAATGATATGATGAAGTATACTTCTATTTCTTATTCGCTCCTTATGCCATCCAGTGGTCTGTACTTTTAACTACACAGAACAACTTTTTAAGAGAAAATTTCACAATGACTCAAATATTCTTTTACTTAATGGGCGATTATTAATTTTTGAAAGTCTTCTTTTTAATCCAAGGGTGTCATGGAAGGCTTTTTGTAGGTGTGTGATTCACAGTAGGAATTTAAAGATTTGCTAATGGGGATGCCTACAAACAGATGCTTACGGGGCACTCAGAAATTGATTGCAAAGAGAGGTTAAATGATAGGTTCTTCCAACCAGAGAAAATAATAACCTGATTGACATTTATGACAATGGACACACATTGTAATAACACACTACTAGCAGTTATAGAACATTCACCATGTGTCAAGTAACTTGCTAAGTATTTTGTATTATTTGTGCATATACTCCTTACCTTAACTCAAACATAGCCAATCTACAGAGGAAGAGATAGAAGCTTAAATTTAATAACCTGCTCAAGTATCAAGTTTTTATGAATGAAGAAGTGGAAATGAGATCTGCGATGGTGACTCAGTGGATAAAAGCACAAGTGTGAGGGCCTGACTTTGAATCTCAGATCCTACGGAAAAAGTTAAGGGTAGCCACACATATATCTGCAGCCAAAAATCTAGGGGACAGAGATTAAAGATAGCTGGTGTGGCTAGCTACCAGCCTAGACAAATCATTATCTCCTAGAGTATCAAAGGATAGATGAGGACATTTGATCCTGGAGAAGGTTGGAGCATGCAGGAGCTCATGCGTGTTTGCATACACACACACACACACACACACACACACAGTAATAATAATAACAATAGCAACAACAACAACAATAATAATGCAAGCTGTGGAAACAGCATTTAAACCTCTGTCTTTTGCTTAAATCACAGCTTAATCTCTGAAAGACATATCCTGTCATATCAAGCAGTAAACAAACTGCTCTGTCTAGCTCCTTGACATTTTGGTTCACCCAATAATTTTTCAGGAATGATTATTGAACCTGTCACTCAGTTCATTGTTAGGTAGCACTTTCACATGTGAACATTTGAGAACTTTACATCCTAGATCTCTTAGAGAAAAACTTCAATGAAGTAATGACCAACTGCAGTTTTTATGTATTTGTTCATAGTATTAACACTATTTCATTTGAAGAATTTCTATGTATGTATGTATGTATGTATGTATGTATGTATGTATGTATGTGGTTCTTGTTTTTCAAGACAGGGTTTCTCTGTGTAGCCTTGACTGTCCTGGACTTATTTTGTAGACGAGGCTTGCCTGGAACTCACAGCTATCCACATGCCTTTGCCTCCTGAGTGCTAGGATTAAAGCATTAAAGGCATGCACCACCACGTCCAGTGTATTTATTTTCTTTTTCCTTCTTTCTTTTTTGGAGAGGGATGTATCTGAGATAATTAACTCTATAATAAAACATTTCTCCTAAGGCAATTCAATAATTATTACCTCTTTTGCCTTAGAACTTGCCCCGGTTCATATAACTTTTGCTGATACGAACTGATTGGAACCTAGTAACTGTCACAGAAATCTGTCTTTACAAAGCCTTTTCTGGAACTATATATGTCTCATTGATCAACAAATGACAAGAGTGTCTGCTAGCCTGGATTGAAGATAAGGTAGTTATAGTTCTGTCTCATTTTAATATCTTTTTTGATATTATTAGTTGGCAACAGAAGAAACACTCTTCTTCTTTTTAAAATTTCATTCTTCTGTCATATAATACACCCCAAAGGCACTATCCCCTCCCTCCATGCCTCCCAGTCCCTCCCCCAACATGCCCTCTCCCCCTGAGCAACTCTTCCTCTGAAGAAACACTCTTCTAATAGCTTTTAATAAAGAAAGAGGAATTTTACTTAAGGAATCAAAGGTATCTTGAAGATTCTAATGGAAGAAGTGGATCTGGCTGGATAAAGAAATGCAGTAGCATAAATAATGGGACTCTATTTAGCCTTAAGAAGAGGGGAATCTCATTATTTGTGATAATGTACTTGAACCTGGAGGGCCTTCTGTTAAGTGAAAAAGACAGGCACAGAAAGCCACATGCTACATGACTTAATTGATATGTGGAATCTATAAAAATTCAATGCATAGAGGCAGAGTATACAGCAGTGCTTACCAGCAGCTACAATAAAGGTCAGCCAAATGATTAAAAATTTCAGTTAGACAAGAGGAATAAATGTAAGACTTCTACTGTAACCATTTTTGAAAATAGCTAAAAGAACAAAATTTAAGTTCCTTTCATCACAAACAAAAGATATCTAATTAGCTTGATTTCATCATTCAACAATGTGTGCACATTGCCAAACATTTGTACAAAATGACTTTATGGGTTTTTTGTTTTGTTTTGTTTTTCTTCCTACTTTTTGTTTTCTTCTGAGATAAAATCTTAGTTTGTAGCCAAGGCTGGCCTTGAACTTGCAATCCTCTTGCATTAGACTAATCACTGCTGAGATTACACATGTATGTTGCCATGCCCCACCACCTTTTACTCTAAACATGTAATTTTTAATGGTTTAAGAAAATGCATTGTGTTGAGAATTTTGGTTTAAAAACCCAGATATGCTATATGAATATACTTTTGTTTTAATCCTAGGTGTAGGATATGGGGCTGCTTCAGATTGTCCACAGCAGCTAACTATAATATGTCTTGTAATCTGGCAGAGGTGGGATTTGTGCTACCTGAAGATATTTTATTTGTGGGAACTCTTGAGAGGGTATAAATGGGAGAGACCCAAGAGGGCCTGTGATGGCTTCTGCTCCCCCTGTTGCTGCTCCTGCTGCTGCTGCTGCATTGGCTATCACTGGATTGCTGGATTGCTGTAAATCCTGATGACAAACGTTGGCCTGTTCTCCAGGAACTACTTCCTGATTCAGCAGGAAGCAGTCTATAGAGGTCTATGCTCCCTCTCCCCTTTAACCTTCTTTCTCTCCTACCTAGTGTTTTGGCTTTAGAAGGGATTAGGGTGGATAAGTGTTGGAAGAGAGATAGAGGTATAAGAACCCAATTAAACAGATTAAAAACAAATACTCTAACAACTCTCTATCTGAATAGTGCCTAGCAAGATGGCCGTACATGTTTGCTGATTGTCTTATAAGAACTGTACTGTACCATGGTAGCAGATGCAAATGTTACATTTCTTATCCTATTCAAGGGATAGTTTATGTATTTTACAGTTCCTTGTCTTTCTTATCTGTTTATTAGTAATGGAAACATGAGTTTTGTTAAACATCAGCACCATGTCAATTATGTAGAACTGAAACCATCCAACTTCCCTGGAAAGGGGTTGATGGATGACAACAAACAGTGAAAAGTTTGATGCTAAAAATATATTTTATTTAGATTGCCTGCAGATTTTTGTCACATTCTCAGTTCACCTGCCATTATTAGCAGTTAGTTATTAATAGTTAGCTGAGTTTCCTTTCTTTCATGTTCTATCACTTTCCAGGTTGATTCCTGCAAATTGATTCCTAGCCTAGACCCATGGCAGCATTCCATGGAACAGTAAAAGGAAGAACACCCAAGCGCTGCTAAGTGATATCTCTTGGCTTTTGCAGCTTCACATAAGTGACAGCTCATCTTAGAATGAAGCACCTGGTTGTCCAAGGCCCTAATTGACATTAGATATATCAGCGACAGAGTCTAATGTGCCAGCTTAGGTGAAACACTTTATCTTCAGTGGCATTTATTTCTTTTTTAAAAATTTTATCTGGTTCTTGGGCTGGGGAGATGGCTCAGCAGTTAAGACACCTTGCTGCTCTTGCAGAAGATCCCAGTTCAGTTCCTAGAATCCACTTGGTGACTCATAATCATTAGTGATTCCAGTACCAGTGGTTGTGATGACGTCTTCTGACCTCCTTGGGCAGTGCCGGCACATGTCACACATACATACATTCTGCATGCAGACAAAATACATTGATATAACATAAAATATGTGAATTAAAAAATTAATCCAGTTCTCTTTAATTTTTTCATTTTCTTGCCTACTCTCTAGATTTAACTTGTTTCGTATGCTTTTTAATTCTCAATTTTAAACACATTTATGTGTACATGTGTGATGCTATGGCACACATGTAATAGTCAGAGAACAACCTTTGGGAATTGATTCTCTTTTTCCATCATATGGGTTCCAGGAATAGAACTCAGGCAGTTAGGATTGACAGCAATGGACAGGACATACTGAACTGTATCACTGGCCCTCATTTTACATATTTTCTTCTGAGATGATACAATTAAAGCCACTTGGAAGACATTAGTTAAGATGTCTGTGAGTTGGAGGGCATCAGAACATATTCAGAATGATTGCTAGTCTAGTCGCAACAATCTTTTCTGTATCAACTGTATTTCACAAAATTTAACTGAATTTTAGTTTCTATCTTTTTTTTCTTTTTTACAAAAAAATTCACTTAGTGAATGTATAACTATGCCTTTATTATTTCCAGATTTAGACACATTTGTGATAAACACCCATTGGCTGTACCCTTCCCCAAGCTCCTTGGCATAGGTGATATCAACAGCTAACTCATATGGAACCAGTGCTTATACGCACAGATTACACCCCGCCACCCTTACTGGTCAATGCTTTTGAACACAAATCATGAATAATTATTTTCATGTACTTTATAGTGACTATCAAAATGATACCAATTCCCTTATGAGATAATGGCTCAATTTTGTGTTATTTTATTCAAATATAAGTCACTGAGAGTCCAATAAGCCAAGTGCTTTGGAGTTTGTCATCAGGGAAGCTGACAGATACATCCCTTCCTTAAATATAGCTGCTTATTAATTTTTATTGCTTTATGTACAAACTTAGTCAGAGCTTCTTGTTAGGTAGATGCTTGAGAAACAACAGTAAACTGTAAAAACCAATAAATGAATGCATAATCCAGTTTTCCTCAGTGTAGAAATTGCTTTTTATATATATTTTTATTCCAAGTTCTCCATGTCTGTTATTATTTAAGGTCTTTATCTAGATTCTCACCAAATTGTAGCCCCATTGAAGTTTCCAAATGCTAATTGTTGGGGACAGTGGAGGTGTGGGTGTGTGACCTAGTCTCAGGTGTGAAAAGTAAACTGTGTCCTTTGTGGAGAAAGAGGTGATGACTTCTAGATTTGAACAGTTCATTTCATTTTTATGTGTCTGCGTCTGTGTTACATGCATGTAGCTGTAGTGGCCAGAGGCTTCAGATCCCTGGATCTGCAGTTACCAGCCAATGTGAGCACTGAGAAACACACCTCTGTGAGAGAGGTGTATGTTCCCAACATCTGAAGTTGTGGAAAAAAAAAAAACCAAACACACACACACACACACACACACACACACACACACACACACACACACAAACAGAAAAATAAAACACACAAAAAAAACCTTCCCAGATAAACATAACACACATGTCTAGTCACCCCAGATAGGGAACCCATGGCAGATCAAGGTATAAATACCACTAAGCTCCAATTTGGTGAACTAAAATTGTTTTACTGGTGTTACTTACAAGAACATGCATGTGAAGGGGTTACTTCTGGGAGCAGAAATTACACAAAAGCATCACTAGAATCCACCACAGCATGGATGACAGCTCACAAAGCTGGGAACCTGAGGCATAGTGCACACCTATAGGGAGCCCCCCCCATCCTCTCTCTGCCATTCGGTCTCCCTCCCACTCTCCTGTTGGGGACTCTCAATTTTTCTTGCTTTCTTTAGTTGGGGGAGACCTAGTGAATCTGATCAGTTTCAGGGATTTCCTGAAGCTATTTTTGTGTAGTTTACTTTCCTGCTTAAGAGGCTTCTTGCAGGATGCGATGTTGCAATCTTGGAGTAAGTTTTATACAACACCATCTCTTCTGTCTCTTGATTTAAGAGCTTTAATACAGTGTTAATTTTCTTGTAAAAATTTAGGACCTTTCACTTCTAATGGTGTTTTTCCACCACCAAGTGCTGACCTTACAAATATGTCCTTAGTTGAATCTTTCAGAAGCTACTCTCACTGCTTACTCTTCTATTTCCCCACTTCTCCTTTCCGGCTGCTCATAAGCACTAGGAAGTTGGTAGGTAGTTAGCTGAGCCAAAGTTGATCTCTTAACTTAGGGTTATGATTCTCCTGCTATTTTTTCCTTTGATATAACAACAGTGATGTATCACTAAGACATTGTAATAGTCACTTAAAATGTGATCACAGTTTGGTCTGTATCGTGTGTGTGTGTGTGTGTGTGTGTGTGTGTGTGCACGCTCGCGTGTGTGTTTGTGTTTTAAAAGGGCTTTTATATGGTATGACTTAAGCTTTGGAGTAGTATTTACCTACAATATAGTTATTGTGTATTTTTAATGTATCCTAAATAATAAAGTAGTTACCAAGACTGAAAAGTTTCTGGCCTCCACGAATGGATACTATAGGAGGGGGAAAGCCATAATTTATTCAGTCCCTAAATCAAAAAGGGAAACGGTAGAAATGAATAGGGTCTGTGCCTGCCTGCTCTGTGTGCCTGCCTGCTCTGTGTGCTTGCCTGCTCTGTGTATCTACCTGCTCTGTAGCACCACACAGCATTTATGCTTTCAGATCAGTTTCCTCCATATAGGAAATAAATATATATTTGTTGTTTTCTTAAAGCCAGAAAAGACTATCTTCTCTGAACTTTTCTTTTTTCTGCTCTTATATAGAATCTCTAATTTTTCATCACTATTTGTTGCTTCCAAAATTAGCCTAGATGCCTGGGGGTGGTGGGGTCGGCTAGGCACAAAGTGTGAGCGGCAGGAAATGTGATTTGTTTGTTTGTTTTTACATTTAAAGACACCGAACTTTGGAATTGTGTTTTCTGATCCTCCTTCCTCTAGTTTTTTTTTGGGGGGGGGCGGGGAGCGGGGAGTCAGAGGGTAATCGTAACACGAATTTGTTACAATTATTTTCATTTTTTTCTGAACTTCAGTCTTCATGATCTAGTGATCCGTCGGCACTTTAATTGCTTGAAGGGAATCTATAAAGTTTCTCATTTTTTTTCCGACTATCATCATTCTTTCTTTCTAGTTACCCAATCCTCACAAGTTAGAAAAGGCTCAGTGTGACCATCAGCCCTTCACCGATTTTTCCTCGGAAAATTAAAGCGAAGGAAATGAGAATAGTGGGGAGGGGGACAGAAAGGTGGCGGAGAGAGGTGAGGGCGTTGAGAAGGGGAAAGGGATGGCGAGAAAATGAAAGAGCACTAGGGTTTGCAGAGGCACGTTCCTGGGGCAGCCACAGCGTGGAACCGCGGGCTCCTACTGGCTCTGGAAGCTGCCAATCGCTGTGTAATCCTGTAAGACTTTCTCCCGGGTTTATCCTGGAATCACAGCAGCCTCCTTTCCCCTAGTTGCCTAGAGGAACCCCCAAGCTGCAGGCTAGGAAGGGGGCTGGGGAGTGGGGGCGGAGGAGGCTGAGGCAGAGCAGGACTAGGGAGAGGACGCCAAGAGGGGAGGGGTCGAGGGAGGATCGGGAGGCGGAGGCGCGCGGAAGGAGGGGCGCTGTAGCCAAGCCACTAACCCAGCTGCAGAGCTCTGTACTCCAGATACTCCCGGAGCTTCGGCCGCGCGGATAGCGCGTTCCCGCCGCTCCGCAGTCCAAACTTCAGCAGCAGCTTCGTTTCAACCCTTTGACTGCTTGCTTCAAATCAGACTGCACCGGGACCCAAGCACCAAGTCCGCAGAGTGAAAGCCCAACGCCGAGTTGGACCAGACCAGGAAAGCAGCCTCGCAAAGCAGCAACTCCAGGTTGGGAGCGCAGAAGCCAACAAGTGAGAGGACGCCGCGTTCCGGAGGCGCAGCGCGAAAGCTAAGGCAGGAGCCCGAGGAGACAGCTAGAGCCGGGAATCCGACCGCGAGCCGAGCGTGGCTCAGCTCCTATCTCTCTAGGCCGTGCGCTGGGCTTCCTTTCATCCGGGTTGCGAGCTAGGTCCCCGAGGAATATGCAGCGAGCGTGGATCCTGCTCACCTTGGGCTTGATGGCCTGTGTGTCCGCAGAGACGGTGAGTGGGCCGAGCGGGGACGAGTGCTGTTCTGGGTGCCCAGGCTATGAGAGGAGCCAGAGGGTAACTGGGGAGCGCCACCTGGGGGATCCTCCACCCCTAGATGTGGGGCTGCCTAGGATCTGCTGGGACAAATGAGCTTGCTTTTCCACACCTTCCTTTTCCCTCTATCAGAATTGAGCAGCTACAGGGAATTACCCCATGTCTTCGGGGACAAGAGCACAAGAATTGCAGTTTGGTGACCTCAAAGGCCCCTAAAGTCACTCCCAACTTTACGCCCTTGGGGGATTTTGTGGTGTGGTCCAGGAAGGAAAGGGGGCTAAGAGTTGCGGGTTATTAGAGCACTGCTAAAGGCAAGGAAGGGATTCTGCAAGCTCTGTGTGCCCGACAAGCCCCCGGGGGTGATTTGGAAACTTTGGGGGAGAATATGTTCCTCTAGACACCAAATCCCCACTCCAGGCTTTTGACACGATTGAAGGCAAGTTTAAGGAGACAGAGCCCATGTTAAAGAAACCCGAGAGTATCGGGAAAGGAAAGTTTCCAAAAGTTCATTTGTTTAATGCCCCCTGTTGCTGTGGCAAAGCTCCCACACTATGTGAAGTCGCAGTTGATGGTGTAGCTGGCATCCGTGTGGCGCTTTTCCGGCATAGACTCCGGCATCTTCCACGAACCCTTCTCGTGGAGCGAGGCCAGGGCCTCTAAGAGAGGAAATCTTTGTACCAGTGACACTCGAATGTTGGAAAATGGAAAGGTGAAGGTGCTTATGACATTGCCATGGCCTCAGATCCTCCGGCTTTGGGGAGATGAAGACTTCTTTCCTGCCACCCTCATGACTGTGTGAGTCTCCAATTCCAGCGAGACTGTCTTCTTCCAGTACCAGCATCCTCCCCTCTCGGAGGCGCTGGGAACTTGATTTTCTCCTCATGACTGTGTTTCTTCTGTTGTTGGAATTTGTTTTTCCGAGTTGCCCAATGAACGCCCTCTAATGGTAACTGCCTCCCAGGCTCGCAATAGTTCCGCGGCCCCTACGTGGGCTACTGCTGCTCTGCTTTGGCAGGGGGAAACACAAACACCTTCTGCTCACATCCAGCCCCAGGCTGCTTCCTCAAGTAGGGAGTGCTAGTAATGTGTCCACTTCGAGTTAGTGGAAAGGTCCCTTCGAAGACGCTGTTGATCTTTAGTTGGGTTTGGGAGGCTCTCCCTTTTGACGATTTTAGGTGATTGGGAAACTGGCATCCAGCAGGACATGGGCATTTGTGATGGGGGTGGGGGCGCTGCTGTGTGGTTCAGCAGGTCGCTCGCTGTACATTGTTCTAGATTGTGGAAAATAGAATTGGAAACTATATAGGATAGGTGAATGTTTTGAGATGTTGAGGTGTAAAAATACAACTCTGAGATGTGCCAGCATTTCTCCCTGGCAAATGATGTTTAATCCATTGGAATTAGTAATCTTTCCTAGCTATCTCTGAACTTTGGCTTGCTGTAAACCAAAAGGGAGCTATTCTGTGTTTACTTTAAAAAAAAAATAAGGCAAAGGAACAGCTTAATTAAATGCTTTCCCAGAGAGGATCCCAGTAAAGCTATGCAGAGTCGGGGGACCTTTTCTTTGCAGAATCTGGTTCAGCGATTTACTAGGAAGAAAAGTCCTTTGGAGTTTATGTAGGGCCTTGATAAGCCCTTAAGGAATGGTGGGGTTTATAGTTGTTGTTTGTTTTACCTGAAATGGGCTTGTCTCCTTTCCCTGCAAGATATCCCCTGAAATCTCTTATTTTTGGGGCTCTACCATTTTCTTAGTTCAAACCAGAATTGAATGTTTTCCAAGCGAGCAGCTTTAGTGGGAAGGTTTTATTTTGAGCCCCTAAACTATCATTGAAAGGGTGATTAAATATTTTTGAAATGTCAACTTGAGAATCCTACATAGAGCCTTTGTTGGGCAGCGAGTCAGTCTTTCTCAGTAAAAGCTGTTTCAAAACCCAGACTGGTTGACAGCCCATTTACATCCTTTTCCTGTCTCTGTTTGTTTCACCTAAAGCAGCATATGCATACCCAGACTTGAAGGACATGATTTTTAAAAGTTTAGCTGTTACAGATCATTATTTCCAGCCCTTTGTATTTTAATTGGGAAACTTCTGTGGTGTCCTAGTATTTAAAAGTACTGATTGTCTGAGCTCAAAGACTCTTTTATCAAGAAAAAATACCTGCAGCTAGTGAATTTGTTAGTTTTATACTTAGCTAGAGTAGAGAAAAGTTTCACAGGCACTAAGTTTCAAAACTGGGGAAAGGAACCAGGGGCCCCCTTCTTGGGGAAACAGAGCCAGCAGGGAAGCCTAGCCCTAGTGACCAGTTCATGCTTTCCACTGGCAGCTGAGGACTTTCACTGCCCGAAGGATGGTAAAGGAAAAGGCCAACTGTGTGGGGCAGCAGTGGCATGCTGCTAGGTTTTCTGTCCAATTTTTTTACATGACTGTTTATCTTTAGAAATAATACAGTGCAGACTGCTATAAACATATAATTCGAACTGGAAATATGTTTAAGGGAAGGAAGCGTTTTGAGCTGGTGGAATTTTATAAACAGGCTTAGATGTCTGTAAATTAAAAGAAACTGTTAAGTCATTTGGAGCTATGCAGTACCTCAAAGGGCATTATGAAAGCCAGGCTGTGGAAAGTTTGTAGCAGAAAGGAAATTAAAGCTGAAACACTATAGCTCTTAGCAGTCTTTCTTTAAATGTATTTTGTCAGTTCTAATGGGGCAAATTACTTGTGCTGGAGAGTTTGAGAGAAACAAAGGCTCTTTATCTCTCAGTCCAATATTAGCGGTAGAGAGTTGTCATTTAAGAAGGAAAGCCCAGAAGATGGGTGTTCAAGAAGGAATGTGAGTTTGCCTTTCAACTCCTGCTTATGAGATCTGCTATGCCTTTTTCTTTTCGTTTAAAAAATTATTCATGTATGCATTATGTGATGTTCAAATCAAAGTAGTATGCCTTGTTTTGGTGTTGTCTGCCACCCAAAGAGCAGCTTAACGGTGGACGGTGTAACATGATTACCCAAATGGCACCTTGGATAATCATTAATTGAGAAAGAATTTTAAAAAGTCAGCTAGTTTTTCCAAAAAAGCCAAACGTATTTTCAAGCCTCCAGAAACACCCCCAGACCTGATCATAGGTAGCTTGCAATCTTCTTGGGATTGTATGTACTGAGGCTGACCTGGCCATAGCGAGCCCAGTCAGCCTGTCATTAAGATTTACAAGGAGTCTAGTCAAGCCATCGTGCCATTGGTGTGTCAGCTGGCTGTGATCCAGCAGGTCCTGGGAGCAATGTCTCTGACTAGACGTTCTCACCA
Source organism: Acomys minous (assembly GCF_964271855.1). Classification (NCBI taxonomy): domain Eukaryota; kingdom Metazoa; phylum Chordata; class Mammalia; order Rodentia; family Muridae; genus Acomys; species Acomys minous. The sequence continues at coordinate 64,044,006 of NC_140493.1, read as the reverse complement.
AGCTGTCCTTTTCTCCGCTGCCAGAAAGCTAAACTACAAGATCTTGCCCATCATTCTGTCCTTCCCAAGGCAGAAAGAAGGCCTGCTATTCATACCTGTGCCAACAGTACATTCCAGTACCTCAAAGTCATCTCATTGTTTTATGGAGTAGGAGCCAAAGTAAAGTCTCAGAAGAAAGCCCACAGCATGAAGAAGAAGCCTTTACTGAAAACAAAGTCATCTGGTTTTTAACTCTTTAGGCTGCCACATCATTTTAATTCTAGTCTCCTTGATTGGGGTTTTGAAGGAATCCTTGATGCATTCATTCAGCAAGCCTGCAAATCCTCTGTCTACTTAACGGCTGTATAGTTACCACTCTTTGCCTAGAGTTGGTCAGTTCAGTCATTAGCTCCTTATCTGGGCAATGGTGGCCCCAAAACTACCTTATCATGACTTGGAGTCTGCATGCCTTGGCCAGAGTTGTAAGCTGCTCCATGCTAGTACCACATCGTAATTACTCCTTCCTGGTCACTGTTGTAGTCTTTCCTTAGACACAGATGACTTTTCAGCATTCTTCCTTTAGAATTCTGTGCATTAAACCCAAGCCTCAGTAGCCTTTCATGTTTGTTCCAGTTCAACTTCCTCTTCTTATGTTACAGTAAATAGGAAGGACAAAACGACAAGGTCATTGGAAGGACATAAAAACACAAATCTCAGAAGCTTATCTCAAACTTAGGAAGGCAGAGCCTCGGTGAGTGTGTGTGGTGGGGTAATGTGTATCTCTTACAAAGCATCTCTGATGGTTGTAATGAGTCAGCCACCCCTGGGAATCAGAGGTTACCCCATAATTATGGACTGCCCGGTATCCCTTCCAGACTTCTCAGCTGTGGCTGGGCAAGTGCATAAATGGTTTAGCCTTGGGAAGCCATCAGGCCTGGGTTCCCGTGATGGTGCTTTGTTGTTGTCCATTCATTATGCCAGAGCTCCCACAAACGCATGCCACTTAAAAGTGCATTTGTATGAGTGAATTGGACTCCTCAAATGATTTTATGACATGGAAATTGATTGTTTTGGGGGTGCCGTAAGAACACCTGTGAATGGCAGAAGGCACTGGGTGGTTTTCTTTCTTCCTTGGTCTGGGCCTGCGTTCTTGACTGTGAAATACAGATACCACATGAAGTGTTCTTTAAGATCTCTTATCCTCCTGTGTCTCTCTCATCAAGATTGGAGCCATGTGAGGGAAAGGGTACTGTCTGTAACTCTGTTCTGCACAGCCCTGAGCTCAGGTAGGAGCCAGGACCTGGCCAACCCCTCTTGACCTTGAAACTTTAAGCGTGGGTGCTGGAGGGCTTGGCAGACATGGATTGCTGGGCACCTTTTGGTTTGCAGCATGGTGTGCTTCCTATCTCATCTTCATTGCCATGACAAAATAGTGAAAAACATGAACAGGACACAGATGCAAAGCCCTAGGATGTTACCAGTGCACATTCACGCTTGCTCCTGCGTTCTTCAGATGGATTGAGAGAACAACCAGACATTCAGAGGCATAAGGCCTCTCTGTCTTCTTTCAGGGTATTGGGTGTGGAAATGTTAGATTAATATGCTTAATAAGTAATTAAACCATTGCCAAATAATTCTTGAGTTTTAAATTAACAATGAAAGTTATATGTGCTTATTTTGTAAATGTGTTTAAAGTAAAATATTCCTGAGTTTGTTATTGAAGCAAACAATTCTCTCACATTACAGAAACATAAGTCATTTGTGATAGCTAGCAATAATGTGTTAACTTGAACATAGTGTTCACCATGTACTAGGATTAGTTACATTACTCTGGATGCTCATGACCCAGCATGTAGTGGTTTCCCCTATTCCTATAAGCTAATGTATCATCGTGGTAAGTTGATGGAGTGGAATGACATTGTAAGATGCTATGTCAGAGTCAGAGAAGTACAGGAAAACAAATTATAGGTCAGTTTCACTCACCACTGATGTCATAATTTTAAATATGTGTTGCCATGCTGAATGCATCTACAGTTTTTATTAAAAGAACAATATGAGCCCATATAAGATCTATTCAAGGGATGCCTTGACATCAGAAAAGCAGTGCTGTTATTAGCACTTCAAGGGGAGATAATAGTATGGTCATCTCAATAGAGGCAGAAAACTATCTTATACAAGCATATGGAAACGTTTTTTACACTGTATCTTAAATTCTGGTAAGAGGGTTACTATATTGGGGTTCATACATCTGTGCCAATGACTTAATTCACTTGACATGTTTAGGAAGCCAAAGCACTGTTTATGAAGTTGTTAGGCAACAATATTGCATGGGTAACAGGTGTGTGAAAGTCCAACAAAGGCGGGGCTGTAACACATAGGTTTTAGCTCACATGGAATTGCAGTTTGTGCATTTCCAGTGTCACCCCCACCCCCTGCTTCCCCTGAATTCGGATGAATGCAAGAGATCATGTTCAGGCTTTGGAGTTCTGTAAATCACAGTTTAGTTTTGGTGTCACTATTTAAAAGTCACATGATCCAGAGACGTTTCTAAGCACTTCTAAACTTGTTTCTCTATGTAAAACTGAAGCTTATAATATTTGCTGTTTTGATACTTTGAAGATTGGCTTTAATATTTAGCTTTAGTATTTTGTTCCTTTGAAGATTAGCTTTAATATCTGACATAAAGTGTTGGCATTTTAAGCATGTTTGTTTTATTTTGCTTTAAACTTTGTGATTCTGAAATAGTCTCTGATAAAAGTTCATAAAATGTATATATACAAATACGTGTGGATGTGTTTGCATTTATCACTTACATCTTGTGGCATACATTGTCACAAATACAGGAGCAGTTATTTGTTGATTTGACCAGGGTGTGCTGCTGAGTTGTATTTTTGCTTTTCCTCCTCATCATCACTGTGTTACTTGATTTAACACTTAAAGCACACAGAAATCTTACACAACAAATTTCATCAAGACAGGAAAGCCAAGAGTAACTCTTGATATTATAATTGTAAAATGCTAAAAGAAAGCCAACACTGGATTCTTAAGTTGTAAACACCAACTGAACTAAGTTCACCGATGTATTAAAAATGTATATCCGACTTCTGACATCATGTATCTAAGAGACATATTTTGCTTTGCTTATATTATATTTGGTTAGATTTTGTAATTATTTTGGTTAGCTATTGGATTAAGTTTTATGTTTAATCGATTGTTAATACTTAATGTATATCAGTATATGTCTACCAAGGGCACAGCTCCCACCTGGCTTTTCAAACTAAAAACAAATGATCACTTGGGGGTTACTTTGAGTCTACTCTAATCCACATTCAGTTACCTAGGAGAGGGGAAGATGAACTGGATCTATGCATAACAGACATGGCATGTAAAGTATGTGTCTTTTTGTCTAAGTCCAGTCGGATATTTCTAGAATCTGAACTGCCAGAAAGCTACAATCCGGAAAGAAGGACCACTTCCAAAGGAAAGCAAAGCCTTCACCAGGATGCCAAATGATGGAGGAAAACCTCAGAATTGTGCTGTTGGCCTTAGTCTTTTCTTCTGTCTGATCTCCAAAGAAAGACTTCAGGAGAGTAAAATACAAAGAAAGCACAAGAGCAAGAAATTGTTTAGAATTCCCTAGAGTATGTTGTTGCTTACATGAGAGAAGAAAGAGGCTTTGTGCTTTAGTCAAGTCACATTTTCCATGTAGTGTATGCTTTAGGCTTCTAATGTCAAAATGTCCCTTGTAGGTGGCCAGCTTAGATCAAGAACTTAGTAGCATTACGATGATTCTTATTGTACTCTCTTGGAGTCTTCCTTTTCAATCCTTGGAACACCTAGTGGATATTGGAGCTGGAATAGTTAATTTAAAAAAGATAATTGATGAATTTTTGTTTTGTTTTGTTTTGTTTTGAGGTGGAGTCTTATTATGTAGTCCATGTTGTCCTGTAACTTTGTGGTCTTCCTTCCTCAGCCCCCTTAGTGATATTATCAGCATCTGTTATGACATCCAGCTGTGTTTTGTTTTAACATTACATTTTAATTTATTTGTGTGTGTGCGTGTGTGTGTGTGTGTGTGTGTGTGTGTGTGTGTGTGTGTGTGCGCGTGAGAGAGGGGGGGGGGAGAGAAAGCATGTTCATCCCTGGCATGTGTGTGGAGGTCAGAAGGTCACTTTTAGGAGCTGTTTGTCTCATTTTACCATATAAGTTCTAAGGATAAAACTCAGGATGTCAGACTTGGCTGCAACTCTTTTTTTTTCCTACTGAGCTATCTCACAGGCCCCTGATTTGACATTTAGAAAGTGACACGTTGAGAGCATTGAGGGAGGTTTAGCAGCTTAACCAAGGTGCCATAGTTTAATCTATGTTACCTAGTATTTTTTTTTCATCAAGCATTCCTTTTCTGGTCCCTTGTGTTACTGTTTTGACACACATGAAGAACTGAATCATGAACAGAGCATGTGTTATGTGCAATACATGGCATCAATGTGGCTCATGTGCTTTGTGTCACATGAATAATAGTTGATATTTAGCTAACTTACTCATTTCTAGCAAAATATGTACTCCAGCCTTCTAGCTAGTTGTGGGAAGAAGTTGCAAGAGCTCAGGGATTTGGTAGAACAAGAAGGATCAGGGACTGAAATCAAGTTGGTTTGCAAATGTTAGGAATATTATGGAGATTAAAGCTTCCTGGAGATAAGACTCCATGGGAGATGCAAAACCCTTGTGAGTTAGCACTGAATTTTTCTGATGGGGAAAAGGCTGCTATTGGAGGTAGGGAGATAAAGAGCGTTTCTCAGGTTTTTACACTAAAAATATGTCAGCAGTGTGCAGCAGGTGAGCCCAGCATGCCCATGGCCGAGGTAAAAATGATTCTTTGCTGTGTTCTTTTCTTTTGTTTTTGTTTTTATACTTTATTCACATTACATCTCCCATGTATCTTCCTGCTCCCTCCTCCCTTTGCTATGTTCTTTTTGCCAGCATTGGAAATAGATTAATATTTTAACAGTGTCCCCTTGAAGACTGCTTTCCTAAATTATTGCATCATGTAAGTGCATTGTTCTAGCCATTTTCAGAGAAGTTGTTTATGAGATGATTTTTAAAAATGAATTTATTGAAGGGCAATAATATTAAAGAGGACTGTCTGTGCCCTCCTGCGTTGGAGTTCGGATTGTGATCTGTACTTTTCACTCGTTATTTGTGACTGTCTCCTAACTGCCTTGCAAGGTTATTTGCCAAGGCTGTAGTCTATACACTCTGTCCTCAAGTGAGAGCTTCAGTTTTTCCGGCTTACAGCAAAGTCCTGTTGTTATACTATAATCTCTCAGGAGTGTAGTGAATGTTTCAGTGTTTCTAATTTTATTTCATCTAATGTGTGTGCAGGATGGAATAACAAAGTGCTAGCTCCTTGATTTACCCTGACTAGCCTAATTCTTTTGCACACTGGAATTCAGAGTTGTTTACCAACCTGTAGTATTTTGCTTTGATGGGTTCTGTCTACATGTGTCCCTTTGATAGCAGGGCAGCTAAGGGACAGACTTCACTAAAATCTATTTGTTTGTGGTTTTGGAGATTTTGTCTGGGCCTTGCCACTGCACCGGACTCCCAAGCTTCAGTGGGATATTAAGTTCTAGGTTTGCTGCTTTCTGATTGTGATGTGGGGAAGTCACGTAACTTATTTACACCTCAGTGTTCACATCTGTAAGAAGGTTCTTAGTCACAGTGGCCACCTCCCTGAGATGCTGTCATGGTTAGCAGTCACAGACAGTCAAATCTTTAGAAGACTATCTGCATGCAGTTTGTAGTCTTGGTGCTAATGATGGTTGAAATGGATGGCTCATAAAATGCATTCATCAGACAAGACTGGTCTATGCTTTGAGAGATGGGGGTGAAGGTGGGGTGTTGGGATGATGGTGCCACTGATGAGGTAAGAACACAAGAGGGAGAGTATGAGTTCGCCCTTTCCTTTTTCCTCTTCCTTTTATGGCAGTTTTTATTGTTGTTGTTGTTTAGTTTTGTTTTTTGTTTTGTTTTGTTGGAAAGGGAGTGTTTTAACCTCACTGGGCTTCTCATCTGCATATTGAGGGTTTTACTATAGTGTAATCTTGTCAACTTGTGATACACAGTATCATATTTGGAGGTTGGTGGCTCATGCTTGTCATGCCAGCATTCAATAGACAGAGAGAAGTCTAGTTTTATGACTGTGAGGCCCAGATGAAAAGGGCACTGTAAGAAATCGATTCACAATGAAGCAGAGGCAGACCTGGAACCCCTGAGTCTTCAACCCTAAAAACCACAATTTCCATCTCTTAAATAAAAGAGGGATATCGTTAACTGAAGCAGGAAGAAAGAAAGACCTTTCATAAAAATTCAAAAGCTTTGGATTTCTATAAGCTTTTAAAAATTTGTTCTTCAGGATAGCACTAAAACACTGACCATTTAGAAACTGCTTCTCCACATGTATCTGTCCTATAGTAGAGATGAGAAGAGTGTTCAGAGAAAGCTGCTAATAATATTATTGCTTAGTTTTTGGTGAGGATAGGGTTAAATGTGCCTTCAAAAAGTATCAAGCACAAGTGTAGCTTAATGTTAGAAGCCAAGTGAGTGGAAATGGGATTTCCCTCTCCCGTCCACTCTATTGTATCCCAATGGGTAGGTAAACATCCCAAAGCATTAGTGTGATGTAATTACTGTATAGCTGTGCGGCTCCCAGTATATGTGGGCCAGCATCAGTTTCAACCAGGAACTTGTATGAAATGCACATTTATGCCTCCATACACATGCACACATCATTCTCTTTACTTCTCATTGGTCTAAATATAGTCATGTGGCTAGAAAGGTGCTGTGTGCTGAGATTTAAAAAACCAAAAAATTCCGCTGGAGGTTTCTGTTGCAAGCTAGCACTATAGAACAGTTGACCCTTGGCTTTCTTTGCTGACAGCATGGGCAGTACTGAGAGGTCATAGCTGTAGGACCTAGATACTGGTTTCAACATTTGCAGCTGCCTGAGAGATTGCAGCACTCAGATTTGGAGGCCAGTGCTTTTGGACCCTACTAACCAAAATGTGGCATAGACTAGCAAGTGGGCGCATCATCTGAGGGCTTGTTAGAAATCCAGAATCTGGAACCCCACTGAGACTTACTCAATTGCAGTTTGCATTTAAACAAGATTTTTAGTGACTCATAAGCACATTAGAGTTTGTGGAAAACTGCTTTATAGAAATAACGAGTTTCCTTTATAGAAGTCAAGCTCTAGAATGCCTTTAATTTACCACTTTTGTGAGGAGGCAGAACAGCTGCTTTGGCTTATGCCTGGCAGTTACTTGGGGGAGGCAACCAGGAGGAAGCAGAGGGCAGCTTCATAGCTTTTGCTTAGAAGGACCAAGAGTGCCCCAGTGGCAGTCTGCCAGCCACTGTGAAATGAGTGACTGCGTAAGACCCTGGCAGGAGCACGTAACATAAACCCACTTTAAAGTGGCCTGATGCCAAGGAACTTCTTGGAACATAATGGAAGGAAGCGAAAAGCTGGGTTCAGGTGTGGTGGCACCAAGAAATCAGGTTTGATCTACCTCTGAGCTAAAGTTCCCTTTGTTAGCATCACTTTCTGGCTGGAAAGAAATTGACAACTAAGCTATTAAGAAAAGATCCTCAAATACGGTGGCTAAAGTAGATTTATTTGTCTTTAAAACTCAAAGACTGATGAGAAAGTTCCCCTTGGTTCTCGTACAGCTTTTGCGAGTAACTCCAGGGTGGCTCGTTCTCTCTAACTTCACAGAGTCGCTCTTAGAATTTTCCAGCTAGGAAATAGTCAAAAGGGCCACATCATTTTCCTCATAACCCCATTGGCTGGATTCCAACCACATGTCCAGAATGGATGCAGTCTCCATACCCAAGGCCATATGACTGCTCACACATGAAGAGACAGGGAACCTTTTTGGATATTGATGACCAGGAGAGAGCAATCCCCTGGCTACAGCAAGACTGGGTATGGCATGTCTGAGGTAACAGCCTGTCCTTAGCTGTTGCAGCAGAGAAAGACCCCCTTTCTCCACCAGCTCTGTCTTCCGCTCCAGAAAAACATCCCAGATTGGCTTCTTGTTGACTCTTACTTGGCCTGACTTATATGCACCAAGCTTGCACCCAGATATGGACAATTCATCACCTGAAACCCATGGACTACGGTAGAAAAAGGAAGGCTTTCCAAAGATGCAAGAAAAGACACTTACTTGAGAGGCTGGAGGGAATACCGTGGGATGGGTCCTAGCTCCCACTGTCACCATCCATTGCCTGTGTCTGACTTCCTATTGTAACTTCCCTGTGCTGTCAAGCCTGACTTTAGTCAATGAAATGGGTGGGACACACAGCCATTTGCTTTGGCCTCCCAATCCTGAGGCACCATCATGAGCAGAGTCCAGGTGTCGTCACCCTTTGTGTCTAGGCCTGTTCACTGACACTGGCTTAGCACAGAGTGAGCTATACCTCAAGCTTACACAGCTGGCCGGAGACAGAAGTAGAGAACTTGGTGTGGGGCCTCAGGTAGACAAAGGATGTTGCTGTCTCTCTGCAGCTTCGAGTTTGGAACACTTGGAGATTATGGCTCTATGGGGACAAGTTTATTCACTGGCTCTGTTGATGTGTTTTTGAACTTTGCATCATGTGCTTTAGTGATTAGTAAGTTTGAATCTAAGTGTAGATATATTAGTTTACTTTCGGAAATGTTTTTCTCAAATACCCAAAATGAGTTAAATGTCTTAATTCCTAGAGATGCATATAAGCTTATAGCCAAATAATACGTTTTATAAAAATAATGTTTTGAACTCACTTACCATCTCCTTCTGAAGCTTTTGTTTCCTTTAATATGTTTTTTTAGACCTGACTTGGAGCACAAAAGAATAGAAATGATTTCTAAAACTAAAGGCATTATTCTGCAGGAATGAGGTAAATAGTTAAATTAGACATATGCAGCTCAAGTCCTTTAGCATATACTGTAGAATGCCTTAAAGAAAGAGTTTTGACATCTACAGTGATAGAAAAGTAATAATAATAGTCAAATAACACGCCATTTCCATGCTTTTCAACTGAATGCTTATTGTCCTTTTAATAAAAATAAGGATTGTAGACACATCTGATGTAAATGAACTGAAAATTTATTTGCCAGAACTCTGTGTATTCCGTTAATAAGATTTACTCCAAACACTGCTGTGGGTTTAATAAATATTAAGGGAACATTTGTGATTTGCCTCCTGGTGTTTGCTGTTTCTCTCCTCTGAGCATTAACTACTCTTGTGCATCTTTACCAGACTACTTTTGTTGTTTCATGCCTTGAGGTACAAATAGACACAGAAAACCCAGAGGGTTCGAACAAACTCCATACCGTAAACTTTTTACAGATGTGTTTAGTATTCATTGAGTTAAAATCTTTTTGCTTACTGAATGAAAAATATTTTCTTCTTGGCATTTTATGTGTACAAGGGATTTGGTTTTTATTTTACTAGAAACTTAAAAAACAGCAATAAATGTTACTGGACAGACACGATGACTTGCCTGGACGTTTTATCTTCCTGGATCCCCCATTCGTTTGGACACTGGGTGTGAGGCAGTGGCAGGGACCTCTGAGGAGTTGATTTGGGTTGGATACAAGGATGAACTTTCTAACTGGCAGGCAGGTGAATAGGCAAACTGGACGGTGAGGCCCAGTGCCTGCTGTGTGTGTGTGTTTTGATTTTCAGAAGCGATACCCTCCATCCTTTGGATGTAGAGATTTGCTTGCCTTCCCAAGCTCCTTGAAGCCTTCGATGATGCTGTTGTTCTTGCAGCTTGAAGTTGTGCACTGAGCAGCTTAGCATGCATTTTGCTTCCTTTCTTGATGACTTGGTCTAACAGAGGCTAGGAATCTTTTGTTTTATCTTTAGTAGAACTGTGGGATTTTAGGATCAACTCACAGTAATGCCAAATGTTTTGTTGGGACGAAACATAAACATTGAAATTTGACATTCCAAACGGTTCTGCCAGGCATCTGCTGGGAGAGTCGTGTCAGTTTTACTCTGTCACGTTAATCAGAGAAGCATGATCCTGGCATGGGGAGGAGGGGGGGGGGTAGGATTAGGCAAGGCCAATCAGAAAGTGGTCGTGATGAGGAGGGAAGAGAGCCTCCAAAAGGGTCAGCCAGAAGCAGTGCAAACCACGTGGGCGTACAGCCAGCAGGGGCCTTGTCCCCGCCTCGGGGCTTGGGGAGGCACTGCTCTATACTTTATCACAAGGACCAGCATACCTGCTGAGATACTAACTCTATGCCATGGGTCATTAAGCTAGGCTTTCTGTATGAGGCTTAAGCGATAAACACCATTGAAATGAATAAGGGTCAGGAAAGTCTAGGTTAGGAACTACTTTCTCTACTTGTTTCTTTTCTCCTAAAGTACTTGTTTCCACATTTCTTTCCTTGTTTTACGTGGCTGGTAGACTAGAGTTCATGCCGGCTGGATTTTCTGTCGTTCACCAACTCAGATCATTGTCAAGTCACACAGCCTCTTTTCTGCTCTCCAGTTGGCCCCTGCACATAAATGCCCAAAGGGCATGCAATGTCTCTGTTTTCCCTCATAGATGTCATCTCCTTCAGCACTTAAACCAAGTGCCTTAGAGTTTAGTTCTTTAAAATTCTAGTGCTGTTTTTGGCCTTATGCCCCATTTTCCTCTCTTCTCCTTTAAAGCCAAGAGGATTGGTTGTAGCTGTCAGTTAGAATGCAGTAATCTTTCATGATGGACCATTTCCTTTCTGAGGTGCTTCTTCATATAGCTCCTTTCAGATACAATGGAGAGTGCTCTAGCTATGGGGAGCGGGAGGTGTCATAGGAAGTGAAGTTCTTACTGTAGGTCGAAAGTGTAGGGCAGGTGTCCCTCTTCCATAGCTGAGAACCCCCAGCTCAGCTCCTTCCACATTTTAAGCTCTAAATTTTATTCCAATGGGCATACAGTCGGCCTGTCTTAGAACTGAAGTATTTTCTTTTAATGTGAGCAAGTGTACATGCCAAAAACGGTTGTATTGCAGGAGTTGATGAAGTTCCTTTTCAACCTAGCATGCTATATTTAGGACCTTTCCATTAGAAAGACTCCCAAATGCCTATGGACTTCATGACAAGAATTCTTAGAAGAAAACACAGTTCACTTGCAGTGAACATATACACACGAACCGCTGGCTTATCAGTCCTAGGATACCTGCAGCCCCAGAGTGCTCTGAAGGTGGCTTGCTCACCCCAGTTCATCTCACCCTGCTGAAATGCATATTCATGGTTCCTACCCTCTATTCGGCAAGGTCTAAACACACTGATGTTTTAGATTCATTGCTTTAGGCTGCGAAACAGAATGCTCAGGATGACTTTCTACAGATCTTACCCCTGTGCCAAAATTTTAGACCCACTTGTAAGATACTCTACAAAATGTAAATTTTGATACAGAGCTAAAAGTGAAAATATCATTTGTGTTATCTATTATAAGTTTTATGACCACAGTTGATGTTTGTCCACAATGTACAATAGATCTTTTAAGATACTAACAATCACCACTTTTAAATGTTATGGTCAGTAGGTTTTGATACATTTAAAGTTGTGTAAGACCAGTGACCACTATCAAATTCTAAAACATTTTTATCACCTTGCCTCACATTCTCATTATCAATAATTTCTTCTTTACCCACAAGTTCTAGGAAGCCACAATATTACCTCATAGATTTGCCTATTCTTGTCACTGCAACAGAGAACATTATGGAAAGTTACAGCCAATCAAAATGCCGACTTCTAGAGCCCATTCCCAATGGATACATCTGGAAAAGAACTCCAACACCTAAGGCTCAGGGTATATCAGAGAAGAGAAGATGAGAAGATTATAAGAGCCCAAGGATCAGGTCATTGCTGAAGACATACATACAAGTAACATTATGTATATTGAACAGATTATAGTTAGGAATATGCACATGTATGGATGTAGCAATACTTAATGTAATAAGAGGTCATGCATTAGAAAGAGAGCAAGGGGAGGTTTATAGGAAGCTTGGATGGAGTAAATAATGTAATTCTACTAGAACTTCAAAAAGAAAAGAAAAAAATAGAAACAATAAAAAAAAAAGAAAAATTAAAGTAGCCATGTATGGTAGACATGTCTGTAATTCTAGCGCGTAGGAGGCAGAGGTAGAAAGATTGTTGTAAATTAGAGGCCAGCCTGGACAACACAGTAAGTTCTCGGTCAGGCTAGCATACAGAGTGGGCCCAATATTAAAAATAAAATAACTCCCCCCCCCAAACCAAACAACATCAAAAAACCAAAACCAGACAATGACAATAAAATAAAAAGTAAATAGCCGACTGATTGGGTTGCTGTTAGTTTTATTCTTTTTCTTTTCTCTCTGACGAGGAAGATGTTATGGAGTCTTCTGGAGTGGTTCATATGGTGGGTCTGATCTTTGACCTGCACCTGCTGGTAAATAAGGACTTAGCAAAATGATTAGCTGAAAATGTTTCCACCTATATAAGATGCCCATTCACTAGGCTGTTTTATTTTATGGTGTATGAAAGCTTATATTTGTGATCTTTGAAAGGCTGACAGTTTTTTTTCAAATTATAAAATACCTGGTATAGGGGCAGTAGGTAATCAACCCAACACTTTGCTCTGACTCTTGATTGTTTCTTCTCATGGATGTAGTTGAAGACATAGTCTGACTTCGTTTGTTAACTGTGGAAAAATATCTGTGTGTTCTTACAATATATTTTAATTTTATTCCTGGGCCTGAAGGGATTTAGCACTGTGGTATAGGTTTTTAATTGTTGGCAGCTGTTACATTAATATAGTGATGATAATAATTGGAAATAATGTGGTTCAACTCTTAAGCTGTTAGCATTAATCCACAGAATTTTTTTTTATCTTAAGTCAGCCAAAATCTTGAAGTAGAACCATTTGGAGGAGACCCATTCTAGTTTTTAGTCAGAGTGTGTTCATACCCTGTCTTGTTCTGATTTGCGACGATGATTTTCATTGTTTGATTTTAATGTTTTCCACATGAAAACACAAAAACAGCCAATGTACAACAAAATCCACCTAAACACCCTCTCTGAGGAGTCTGAACAGAAGCCACGATGTGCTGTGTTCTCTGAGAGCTGCCAGGCTCTGGGGGCCATGCAAAGCAGCAGAGGTCTGTTGGGAAGCAGGCTGTAGGAGATGGAGGCAGAAACAGACGCAGAAGCAGCTTGTTGCTTTTCACTTCTGTGTGACAAAAGTGATTTTCCCATTCTCCAAATAACTGTCTAGAAACCATAAAGTAGATTTACAAAGTTATTTTTCTTCCCTCACTGTTTTTAGTGAATTCTTCAAATTCTAAAATATAATTCATGAGTGGAATTTATTTAGTGCTTCTTAAGTCTCAATACATTTTCAAAACGTTTCAAAATTATAATTATTCACTAGTGAGTAAACAGAGAATGCGCTGTGGGAAGCCGTGGCGCTGCAGACGGAGAGATAGCCCAGCTGTTAAGAGTTCACACTGCTCTTCTGAGTTTTGTTCTCTGCACTCACCGCAGCTCTCACAACCACCTGTAACTCCCACTCTAGCAGCCATCCACACTTACCTTATATTCACACAGGCGCACACATATAAATAAAAAGGAATAAAAGCAAATATTTAAAAAATGACTTTGATAGAGGTTTGGAGACACTTAAAATATTAGCAACTAAGTAAGGACCTCTAACTATATTGAATTATTAAAGGATAACTTTTGCTTCAGGAGTCTTCTGTCACCAAATTATATAAATTTATACTTAATATGGGAAAGTATTTTACAAATCCTAGTGGAATTTGAATTGCTTGTGTGCTAGAAGCAGTAGTATAAAACTAACCGTATGAACAAATCAGTAGTCTCTCATGATTTATGCTGGCCCATAATTTGACAAATTTAGTACATAGTTGTTACCTAGAAGTGGCTGGTTCTCAGACACACCGCGGCTTTTCTCGAGAGACTTCTTGGCACAAGATGAGTTGTGCTAATTATAGTTGATCTGAGAATCCAGCCGAGAAAACATTGTAATGATGACCTTATTTTTTCAAATACATGTTGTAAATCCCTCTCTCAAATCTACAAGTGGAAAGCATTTTGCTAAAGCTAAGTTGTTTGTCATGCTATATTTCTAAGAGAACAAAGCTGAGTCATTTTCACTTTCAAGTACTGTGGGATTGGAATGATGAGGCATGACAGTGACGGGGACATGAGACTGGGATTAGGAAGTAATGTCAGCTATATATTTAGCAGTGGTGGCTGAGGCTGTTTGAGTCACCTTCACTGTTGTGTGAAATACTTGCCTGTTCATGCGAACAGTGGCATGGTAACAGAGCCTTAACGTCTGTGGCTCTCTAGGCACCTTTCCCACACCCACACCCACACCATTTATTTATGATGTTCAGTGTGTGGACAGAAAGCAGGCTTCTGTTGAGGTACTTGCATCTGGAAAGGCAGCTTGATAAAGCAAAACAGAGAAATCTGTTGGCATTTTTGAGCATGGAATCCACAGAAGATGGTGTTTGCAGTGTGCTGAAAACATAAGGTTCCAGCAGCCAGAGCAGGCCTGGTGCCAGGCAATCTCACTTCTAGAGAACACGGAGGGCCAAGCAGTCCTCAAAGGATTAGCTCCAGCTCAGCAGCTGCTGTCTGAGTCTGATTATGCGCATCCTGCTCCAAGAGACCTGCGTTAACCCTTAGCCCTCTGGGAAGGGAACCTCAGGGCTGTCTTTAAACAAAAGACTCTTCCAGGGATAACCCAGGATTACAGCCAAGACAATGTGGAGGTTAACAGAAGGCGGCTCTCTGGGAGACTAGATTTGAGGAAGCACTGAGCTGAAGCTGAGGAAGAACAGGGAACAGAAAAAGTTTTTGCATCCGGCGATGCTTGAGGAGCTGAAGAGGTCAGGGGCTCAGAGAAGTGACCTTCTGAATCATTTTTCCATTGCTACAAAGAGACAGCATGACCACAGCCATTTGTTGAAGAAAGCATTTAATGGGGGCTTACAGTTTCAGAGGGTGAGTCTATGTCCATCATGGTGGGGAGCATGGCAGCAGGCAGGCAGACATAGCACTGGATAGCAGCTGAGAACTTATGTTTGTTCCACAAGTTTATCCATAAATTCTTAAAATCTTAAAGCCCATCCTCTGTGGCACTCCTCCTCCAAAAAGGCCACCACTCTTAATCCTTCCCAAATAGGTCCACTAACTGGGGACTGAGCATTCAATTATATGAGCCTATGAGGGCCATTTTCATCCAAACTACCACAGTGAAATCCATGTCTCTTCATGCCCCAGTTAGAGCCAATCCCTGAATACCACGTCCCGCACCACATTTCCAAAGTTGTTATCTAACCTTGAGATACTCCTGTGTGTTTGTGAAAACTGATCTTAGAGAAGAAACTTTATAGAGAAAGCATTACGGTAGCTGAATACACACTGTCCTTGCAGAAGACCCGAGTTCAGTTCCTATCACCTACATTGCTTGGGCTCACAGTCTCCTGTGCCTCTAGCCTCCAAGGACACCCACACATATATGTACATACCCGTATTTAGACACATATGCATACATATAGTTAAAAATAGCAAAAATATACCAGGACTGGAAAGATGACTCAGCAGTAAAGAGCATTAGCTATTCTCCCAAAGTTCATTTCCCAGTACTCACATGGCTGCTCACAACTGTTCGTAACTCCAGTTTCAGAAGATCCAATCCCCTCTTCTGTTCTCCATGGACACTAGACATGCCTCTGGCACACAGATAGATATGCAGACAAAATATACGTGTATAAAATATGTTTCTAAAAGAAAGCATTGTGGAGTTGTATGTTAATCACTGTGTACTCCCCAGGTATTCTGGGATATTTTTCATTTTTCATTCAAGTAGTGTTTTATCAGTGTGTAAATGACTACTGGGTAGATCATTACAATAAATTCCATGTACAATATTAAAGACAGAGCAGGCATATTTGGTGTTGAAAAGTGTCACTGAGAATGAGTCGCCGTCTTCTTCTTCTTCTCCTTCTTCTTCTTCTTCTTCTTGTGTTGAAAAGCATCACTGAGAATGAGCCATCTTCTTCTTCTTCTGTTTTTCGAGACAGAGGTTCTCTGTGTAGCCTTGACTGTCCTGGACTCACTCTGTAGACCAGGCTGGCCTCGAACTCACAGGGATCCATCTGCCTGCCTCTGCCTCCCAAGTGCTGGAATTAAAGGTGTGCGCCACGACCACCTGGCTGAGCCTTCTTTAATGGAATGAATTCTTTTATTCAACTCCGGTGGGATGAGGCTCAGGGCTGCACTCCAGGAGAATTTATAGGCTGTAACCTAGAGTAGGTAGATGGGCTTACATTTGGGTTAAAGAATGAGTGAGTGTGTGTGCTGAGCCTAAGGCTGTCCAGGTAACAAAAGGCCTTGTCAGAGAAGATGAGTATCTTGAATTCTCTAATGTGTTGCTGTTTATATCATGAATGTTCAGTATTGAATAAGCCCCTGTTTTGTAGTTTTGAGAAGATGTATAGAATTGTTTCTTTGAGTGGTTGGGGTTGATAATTTCATGTAGGAACTAACACATGAAGTGCAAACCAATCAGTATGTTTTTTTCTTTCTTTCTTTTTTTTCAACCAATTGAGGAATTGAGCTGTTAGGTTTGGGTTTGCCTTAGAGAATTTTAACTAAACAACAGAACAATCCAACAAATACCAACAACAAAGCAAAACCAGGATATTCTTATTCACTAAAATTTTGCGTAGTTTTAGAATATATTTTCATTACTACTGTCTTGTCTTTTGTGTTTGCTTGTTTATGTATACGTGTTGGTTCATGGTGTGGAGGCCAGAGGTTGACGTCAGATGTGTTTCTCAATTGTTTCTCTGCCTTAATCTTTGAGACAGGTCTCTCACTGGGACCCAGGGTTTACTGATTATTAGATTAGACTAGCTGGCCATGGAGCTCCAGGAACCCTGCTATCTCTGCCTCCTCAGCACCGGGATTATGAGCACCTTGCCAGACATACCCAGTTTTTACCTGGGCATGAGGATTAAACTCAGATTCTAATGCTTCTGTGGACAGCACATAATCGACTGAGCTATCCTCCCCAGTCTTGTATTTTTATACTTCCTAATGGTGGAATCTCTAATTACACCATTTATTTTTGAAGGTTGAATGGGAGCCTACAGTGTAGATGTTCCTGTGGTCCCTCTATTCTTTCCACAAAACTAAGCATTTAGATGCTGCATTTAGGATGCTTTACTGAGATGCTACAAAATATCTTTCTTCACACCTATTCTTTCCCCAAGCTTTGATGTCACACATAGTAACAGTGTCTTCCAGAAGAGCTGTGGTTTGATTCAGTCACTTCATCAGAATGGACTTGTGTCCACTGGTTGGTTGATTAGGGTTGTGAAGTGATGATGAACTGAGTTTCCTACTCTAGCTAGAAAGAAGCTCTGTGTTCTTTGGTTGTTTACCTAAGATACAATTTTGGATATGTCTGAGAGAGAAAAACACAAGAGTGAACAAAGATACCAATGAATAAATGAGAAGAAAACCAACATAACATACTAAGAGAATCTGATCCTGTTTTCCTGTATTCCTTTAACTGGTAGTAATGTTTCTTAATCCCGAGGATGTGTATTTTCAATGCTGTTACTTTGATATGAGTGAAATCTGAGGGAGAATTTAAATGGAAATCTCTGTAGGCAGTTGTTCTAATTTGTGAGATATATCCTGTGCAACTTTTGGAGAATCTGTAGACTAGTAAAGCAGAGGAAGTAGGTTATGGATCTGCGGTGGATAAATGAAGTCATTATTAAGCTGTGCCATTGGACATTTAGAGAGCAAAATGAGCAGACTGAAGGTGTAAGATGTCAGGTAGGACTGCTTCTAAACTGTCACTTAGGCGAGAAATCCCATCAGATGGTGCTTTCTCTAGGATCTGGCATGTCTGTCCTGGGAGTAGCTTTACATAAATAGAGTGTGTTTCCCACCCACTGTTCTTGCCTGGGGTTGGCATTTTCCCCTTTGATTGTTTGTTGTTGGCTGTCTGGCTAGACATGTGTCCTCTTTCCATTCCAAGAGAGTGGATTGTGTGGTTTTTCAAGGAAAATTTCTCTAAGGGCTTCTGAGCTCAGTTGCTCCAGCCTTAGAGATTCCCCTTACACTGATAAACCTCAGAGTTTAAGAGCTCTTTACACATCATCTTACTTTTTTTTCCTCCAAAATATATGTGATGGATTATCAGGCATCTAAAATCTTGTACTTTTTGAGATCTCCTTTTTAGTTATTTTGTAGTATTTCTGTTTAAACCCAATTTCCTTTATAGGAAGTTGAGACTTTTGACTTAGAGGAGTCCATTATGAATGGCTCACAGCATGGCATCTGGCCCCTGTTAATTTAGAAACATTACTTAGTAACTTTCCTAAGAGTTGATCTTGCCCCCAAGCTGGCTTTTCCAGGGGAATTCCTGGGTACCGTTGGAGAGGAGCCTTCATTCTTGGCATTCTAGGAGAGATTTCCATCTGTAAACTGGATAAAAATATGTGAAATGGTGATTAGTTTAATTGTCCCACAATTATAATTATTCAGTAGGAAGTGACTGTGGAATTGCTGTTATAACTCCAAATGCCTGCTGGGAAGGGGAGGAAAGTCACTGAAAACAGCAACATTCTTAAATGCTGGCTTAACATATATTTAATAATAACAGATTGTCCTGGCCCTTAAAGGATAGAGAAATTCTTGACAATTTGGTACATCTATTCATCTGAAGATGAGGTGGACATTTGTTCAAGGATCACTGGGAGAAAACTTTCAAATGTTTTCTTTTCCTGACATACTAGGTAGGGAACAGGTTTTAGGAAGAGCTAAGCTCTCGGCCCGCATGTTTATAACTTGAAGACGGTTGAGAAGACTTTCAGGGTGGCCCCAGGAGTGGCGTTTTGGCTTCTTTCAATTCCAATCCTTGTAATATTGTAAAGTGGAGTATTTTTCTTTCACATCAAAGGGCAGGGAATGTTCTACAGACAGTGAGCTAAGAAGTAGGGAACTGACATTACAGTGCTTGCTTTGGGAAAGTATGCGAGGAATGTCATAGTTCATGGACCAGAGACCCTGAAGTGAATCCAGGTGCCCGTGTGGTGCTAAGTTGTCCCACAATGAAATGCCTGCAGGCAGAAATTACAGCCAGATAACCCCAAATAAAATTGATGCTTTTATTGGACATTCTTTTCATGAGATTTAACTTTCTAATGTGCACATATATCACTCTGACGATGTCGTTGTAAACAGCCGACCTTTGTTTCAGGGAGCCGCTGTGAGCTCTAGGTGCAGCTCTGCATGCAGCACTGCTTTGATTTCTACCCACATCTGTTAAGCATGTGAGATATGCATGCAGATCTGCACAGACACATGCACACACTCACACACAGATGCATACACACTGCACCTAGACAACTGGCAGCAAAACAGAGCAAAACAAAACAAACAAGCAAATAAAACAAACAACCCTCTCCCTAAGCAAAACAAAACCCATCAATGAAAACCTCTCAAATCTAAGTTTAGATGCTCCAGCTTAGGATAACAACTTTTCTGGTTTTGGATGCTGAAGTTGTGGATTTCTTAAATGGCCTCGCTGAAAGTTTTGTTAGAAGCCTCCATTGCAGAGCACTGGCGTTCTTTTTCTTGCTTCATCCACTCTTGCCTATGGTTAATGACTGCAGAGTGACTGGGAATAATGGGCTCACTCTGCAGAGCTTGTTACCAGCAAGCTTTGGTGATATTTAAATGTCATCCCTCCACCCTCTTCCTCAGCAATAGGAGTCAGAGTGCTGCCATGGCTACACCTAATAAATACTTCAGGCTTCATTGGGCTGTTTAATGAGACCTAATGTAGTGCCATTTGTGCAGCTCAGTGGGTGGTTCTTATTTTTCTGTGATGAAAACATGTGATGTCTGAAGAATTTCCAATTATAGTCTTCTCTTGGTTTTGTTTTGAAGACAGCATTACACTTAACCCAGGCTGGCCCTGAACTCGGGTGCAATCAAGATTGGCCTTAAACTCATCTCTACCTCTAAAATGAAGGGATTGCCAGCATGTGCCACCATGCTTGGCTGTTCCATTGATATCCTTTGATTACACTAGAATATTAGTGAGATAAGATATTTCACAGATACCCTGGATTTCCATATGAGCTTAGAGGGTACCAGAGAAGTTGAATCACAGTAATAAGGAAATACATTCTGCACATCAGGTCACTATAGAGAGATGAATAGAACACTGGCTGACCCTTCTTTCTGCACATCCTCATCATGACTTCAGCCTCTCGATGTCTACAGATGCCAGTTTTCCTTTGCGTGGTGTGCTTTGTCCTACCTTTTACTAGTTTAGACACAAAGGTGTTAAGACTTTCAGCCAATGCATGATGATTCTAGGGCAAATAAAAGCACCCTAGTCTTGTACACCCTAGGGATTACTGCTAGACTACAGATGCACCCTTTGGGTGGTAAAGCTTCAACAGCTACCCTCCCCCAGACTCAGAGTTGTGGACTTCCTCTCCATAGCATAGATTGGTATACCTAATTCTCTGGGTGTTCCTTTTAAATGCCTATTCTTTGGGAAGTAAAGCCATATCCCATCCTGTTCCCCATTTTGTATATCTTCACACTTACTTGATTATTCTTGTTTTATAGCTGTTTAGGGCTCAAGAAGAGGGTTCTTGTCCTGGGGGCCAGGATTCAGATAAAGTTTCTCTGACAAAACCTTCTTCAAGCTGATCATCATCCAGATAAGTTAAGTAACCTCTGACAGAGAAGGAAGCTGGTGTTTGAAAGAGTTAGAGAACTTACTTAGGACCTTATCTTACTAGCAAAGTAAATGTCAATTTTGTTCCTGAGCACATTCAAAACCTTGATTTATGGGACCCTTCATATATTGCTTGGTCTTAAGTTTCTCTCTCTATAAAATCAGAGTAAGAGCCCTCACTTACACAAAGGAGATGGTATCGAGAAGAAGCGAGAGCCTCTAGGACAAAGGCAGCACACCAGCCCTTTGCACACACAGCCAGAGTGGGACCTCACTTAGTCTGGGGATCAGGTGTCACTGACCAAATTTCATGGATGTGGATAGTAAGTCCCAGAAAGGTCCAAATGGAGCTTATCAAAGCTGAACATCTGGTCGGTAGTTTAAGTGTCATGTGACATAGATAGTCACGGCTTCTGGGTATGGCTGAGGCATGTTTTGCTTTGTACATCTTTCCTGATATTTTGGTTCTGTAGGCCCCTCCAATGCCCGTGTTTGTGATGGATCTATGGAAGTAGGAATTCTGCAAATGTTAACTAATTTTTTTTGTGACTGGTTTTATCCATGGATAAAGATATATTATTTTAGGTTTTGTAGACAATAAAGCATCTCAAAATCAGCATTCATGTGTATGTTGACGAGACTGTTTTCAACGTCCAACAGATACCCAGATGGATGTTCAAATTCTTATCCAAGAAATAGTATTTTATATAGCAACAGTAATTACATGCATACCTCAGAGACTCTTTTGATTACTTATAATGTCTTACAAGCAATACTTTATAATAGCAGTGTGTAATGCTGCATGAATAGTTATTATACAGGATTGTTTAGGATGTAGAAAGAACAAAGTATATTTGTTCAGTTGAGGTACAATTGTTTGAGAATATTTTTTTATCTCTAGTTTGTTCAGAAGGAAGAAACAAATTGGAAGCCTACAAGTTTGCAGCACAAAACTGATCTCCTTAAAGCAGTTGTACAGACTTCCTAGTTACTGAAGAACCATGTGTTTCTTGTTGTGAAGCATATGACCAGAAAATGCATAGCCAACATCTTAACACAAATTTATTCTGTTTTCTGTGAAGTGTAAAATGGTATACCAGGTGTTTTATCTTTAGCAAGACAGAGGAATTATCTTTTCTGTGTTCTATGAATGCAAGCACGGAAAATTCAGAGAACCCTACTAGTACACCTGATTGGTGATAGTGATGGTGGTGGTGGTGATGGTAGTGATTAGAGTGGGGAACGGCCTTTCATTCATTCTGAGAAATTTTGGGGGGACCTTCATAAGTAATTTGTACTTCACCAAGACTAGAGGTGTATCAGGCTTTATTTATTAACGTGATGAGAAGATCATGCATAAAGAGAGGGTTTTAAATTTCTGGATTATTTGAATGCTCCAACATGCCTAACAGTGGAATAATTACAGGGAATTTGTTCTCCACTGCCGTAGCCCGTAGCTACTGCCCTACAACAGATACTCCAGGAAGCTCCTGACAGTTTTTTCTGACACTGGGGGACTGAACCCTCATCTCATAATTCCCCTCCTGGGGTGCAGTGGTGTGGTAGGCTCAAGATCCCGGCTCCCTCAGTTTATGGGGAGATTCTGGGTAGGTCATCCCCAGCCAAAAGCTGCTGTTGCCAAAAGCTGCTGTTGGTTTCTCCTAATATACTGTGAAAAATACTGCCACAAATAACACCCAGTGCACAAAACATACTTGTAGCCAATTGTTTTGCTCTAAAATTCAAGAAGTGAATGCTATATAGAAGAGGAGATAATTTTAAATACATTCAAACAATGAATCCTTTCTACAATATCAGTAATATGTGAAAAGTAAGTGAATGGAAGAAAATACATTAAAACTTTGTAATTATTTCTGGAGATTGGATAGCCACCATATATCCTATAGATAATTTTTCTTTTCATATTTATAATCTGTGTATTTGACTTTTCATATGCTAAGAATGCATATAATGTAAAACACAGAAATTTATTAAAAGCAACCAAGTTACCAGCAGTATTGGCTTACATTTGGAAACTCAGCACTTCAGAGGAAGAGACAAGACTATGGTTATGAGCTGGAGGCTAGTCTGGGTCACATAGTAATGATCTGCCTCAAAATAAACAATAACCACAACAAAACCAACCAGATTTACACTTGTAGCCAGCCTATATTTACCCTTATAGTCCCCGATTTTTTAGAATAAGTAAAATCATTGTGGCTGTCAGGGTTAAGAATCTAAGGAGAAAACAAACAAACAAAAACCAAAAAACAAGAAAAAACCCAAACAAACAAACAAAACAAAACACCAAACCCATGTCCACTACTTAGATACCCTGGGGTATTAGCATCCCAACGTTCTTTCTCTGTGCTTATTTTGAAGGCTTTTTGAAGGTTTAAAAGGCAACCTTTGGGCAGGAGCTAGAAACTTCTTATTTGGGGTGTTGGTACAAGATGCCTTCTTCCTATTTTTTCTTGCTATTTTTTTTCTTTTTCTTGAGATTGTTGAATGGTTATTTGTTTCATTGTTATTCTCATCCCTTGTATGTATATAGGTAGATGTCCCTTGTGGCCACTTAGCTAAGTGATGGAGATTCTGTTTTTAGCTTGTCCCTCTTATGCCATCCCATCTAGTTCCTGGCTCATTATAGTTTGCCCTCTCCTTATTTTCCCCTCCCCCCATACTTATTTACATCTTCCTTATAATGAGATGCCAAGAGAACTTTCTATCCTATTAGTTTAAAGCAGATTTTTAAAGGTGTTCTCTTTTTTTCTTGGTCTTTAGTGCTTTCAATCCATATTTTGATAAAATGCCTTACTTTCTTGGTCTTCTGAAATGGGTTTTCATTAACTTTTGGCATTTTAATCCTTTGAGTGATTGCAGAGCTCTGGGGTCACGATCAATTAGTGCTCAGTTCTTCCATGAAGCATGATCTTGCCTCACATAGTTGTTTGGTAGAGAACACGAGAGGACTATTCGCTGAGCTGCTCTGCCTCTTCCTAAGTGACTAATATCTAGGCTGACATGTCACACAATAATCATTCATAAATATCAATTTACCACAATTCTGTTACTATTAAAACTGTGGCAAACTATTAAAACTACTACAGGCATGGTGGCGCATGCTTGTAATCCCAGCATTTTGAGAGGAAGATGCAGGCAGATAGCTGTGTGTTCGG
The DNA here is from genome assembly GCF_964271855.1 of Acomys minous. Lineage (NCBI taxonomy): Eukaryota > Metazoa > Chordata > Mammalia > Rodentia > Muridae > Acomys > Acomys minous. The sequence goes on along the minus strand of NC_140493.1, from coordinate 64,020,019 downwards.
GACCAGACAAAGATACACAGAGAAACCCTGTTTTGAAAAACCAAAAACCAGCCAAACAAAAAAAAACCTGCATTAAACATATTTTCCCTTTATTTATATACTACATTAAGATTTTATTTGGAGATAGGCAAAAAGAAAAAGAAAAAAAAAACCCAAAACCCTAAATACTAATAGAAATTCCTAATAGAGTACTAGTAAATAATATTGTTATTAAGCGTATAAATTTAAAAGTACTTTTATTTGTATATATGAGTTTAGTAATCCCATGGATATCTATATCAGTTACTTTATTAAAGCTTTTCTCCCCCAAGACAGCATATTTTGACTTTCAGAACAACAGGATGAATAAAAGAAGATGCTAGGCCCTTCTTAAGGCCCTGTTTTGACTAACTTGAAAATGCCTGCTAGTCAATAAGAGAGTCTTGACAGCCACTGCATTTCTGGGACCACGATATATACATTAGCCTCGACTTAGGAGATCCCATGACAAATGAAAGGGATCTGGGTATCATTCTCAGAAGTAGGGGACACCTAACAGATTTTTATTTATGTACTTTGCACCTCACTGCAAAATGTAGAAAATACTCATCTTCCTTATCTGAGTAACAATCCTAATGATCTAGCTTTCTCTGTACAGAGCAGGAAGTCTGCACTGGAGAATGTGTGGATGAGATAGACTAGGAAGAGACAGCCACGCCTGTTAAGGATTCCATTAGGCAGTTTTATGAATCATAGAAATTGGCGTTTTTGTGGAGCTCAAAGGCATGATACTGACAGACCAAGACTAAAGTGGTCTTGTGTCTATCAGCCTCCTAATATGTATGAAGGTACACTACTCACATGGCAATGCCTTGCCCTGAGAAGGATTTAATTTATGGGTGAGAAATTTGAAAAGGAGCTTGTTCGAGTTTTTTTTTCTTCTCTACTCTAAGACAGAAATAAGAAATGGGCATGCTATGGCTGTGCACAGGAACAGTCAAGTGAAGGCTAGTCAAGGTATGGCCACTGCCAGGATCAGTCACGTTTCCTAATGAAACTTACAGATGATATTTGGGTGTCTTCTGTGAGCATGGAAGGGTTCTGGATAAATAAGTGCTGGTGATGTAGCAGTGAATGGCCAGACACAGTCTGTGCTCTGAGGAGCCCGAGTTCTGTCACACTTAGTTGAGAAATGTAAAGACAGCTAAGCCAGGGGGGATCTCTGGCCTCTGGGATCTCCTTGGGGTTTCTTACCTATGCCCTTTACCTCTGTGTTTGTCGGAGAATTCTGGATACCTGGCAGCAATCTGCATTGTCCGAAGAGTTTATCAGACTTTAGATGTTTCATTAAGGAACCTTCAGTAGCCACTCTAATCTGACAAAAGCCAATTTCAGTAAAATCATTAGTCAACCTACTTATTTCCTTATGAAATAATGAAGGCATGATCCGGCACAAGTTAGACTATCTCTTTCCAAAGTTGGTGGCACATGCTCATAGTTCTAGTACTTGATAGGTTGAGGCCCGGGGATCTCCAATAAAAAGCCAGACTAAGTTACTAGTGAGATGTTTTTTGAGAGGAGGGAGGGAGGGAGGGAGCATTGTCATGGCTTTGTGGGGTACAATTATGAAAAGTAGTAAGAATTGATTTATCTTAATGACTTAATCAATTTTTAAGAGACTACCGTATTAGCAAGGTTTATAGCTTTTCTCCTTACCAAAAGAATTTATAAATGTTACAGGGGCCACATGGCTGGTGAGGAATAGAAGACAAAATAGAGAGCTATTGATTTTGAAAGTACATTCTCATGCTTTTGAGACAATGGGGTGGGGCTTCCTTTTCCTCAAGTCCCTTGAAATTTGAACTCTTACTTTTGTAAATATGTGTCTGCTTGAGTTGCTTAAGGTCCCTAGTCTGAAGTTCACAGGATTTGATGTCATCATATCCAGAGTTCTTTCTAATACTCAGAAAAAATTGAAAATAGCTTAAGAAACACATTAACACAGAGGGAACATTCTGTGGGCATGGCAGGGTTCTCCAGCAGAAGAAATAGCAGAGCAGGCGGTAATGAGAGTGGAAGATTATATGGAAGTTAAAAAAAAAGCTAACCTTTTCTGTGAGCAGTTCTTACTTCAGATATTTTGATTATTATTTTATTGGTTTCAAACACTAAATTTAATGATCCCTGTATTTTATTTTGGGGTCACTAGTTTTAACGACAACAAGGGAAAAAGAGGTCATGCATTTTTTTTCTTTTTTATTCTTTAGGGCATTATGCACTTAGAGCTGTCAGCTTTCTCTTTTTATTTACAAGAGACCCCTGACTTCAGGCTTAATTTGTGTGTGAACATTTAGATGTGACTCTTAACTTTTTGTAGGCTGCATTGTGCAGGCGGCTATTAATATGATGTAAATCATGAAGGCTGTATTATAAGGAAACCTAAGTTATATGTTGTATATTATACCTTTCATTCTTAGAAGTCTATTTCAGACTACTTAAATAACAAAATAATATAATATTCAAAAATGCAGATGCAGTTTTGTTTTTGTTGGTTTTGTTGGTGTTTTGGTGTTTTTGTTTTGTTTTGTTTTGTGGAGGGGGTTTCGTTTCAAGACAGGGTTATAGTCCTGACTGTCGTGGAACTTGATTTGTAGACCAGGCTGGCCTTGAACTCAGAGCTCCTCTTGTCTCTGCCTCTGGAATGCTGTGATTAAAGGCATGTGCTACCATACCCAGCATAGATACATTTTTCTAGAACAAGTAGTTTGTAAATATTTCAAGCCAAATATATTACAGGTAAAAGATATTTTTCTGTATATTTTTCTTTTGGCTATTTTTTTCTAACTAGCTTTAATTGACTGAAGTGTATATGATTTCAATGTTAAATCTCCCTAAGGCAGATAAATGGCTTTTCTGTTTCATCATTTAAAAGATCTTCAAAATGTGTTAGTTTTTTAAAATAGAGTATTTACCTCAAATTCTACAGTATATAAATTGATAGACATGAATGAGTTCCTTAATTGCTAAAAGCTGAAGGAGGGGCAGTTTCCATGGCAACTTTTTTCAGTCACCCATGCTTTTATATTTTAGAAGGATCTTCATTGCTGAGCTGTGAATGCAATATTAAGAATCCAACCAAATCTTTGCCATGTGAAAAGCAATTGCTAAAGAAATAATTTGCCTTAAACATCATTTTAAAAAGTTTCTTCCTGTGTCTATGGCTTCTCAGCTGTGTCAGTCCTGATAGCCTGCTGCTGATCAAGACATTATCTTTGAATACTAACCTCATAGGGCATGATTGACATCTAGTGTTTTGAAATCCCCATTAGAATTATATGAAAGACAGTTATAAGATGAGCTATGGTTAGTTGATACCTGTATTAGCATGTTAAAATAAAGCATTTTAAACTATTTATTTGAAAATACTCTATGAGCCCTCCCAAAGTGAAAAAAAAGTTTAATTTTGGCCAAAAGACATTTTCTGTCTTTCCTTTTGTTTTTATTTTTATTAAATTTATTTATTTATTCATTTTAACATCCCGATCGCAGCTCTCTCTCCCTTCTTTCCTCCTCTCCCACCCTCTTTCCTCTTTCCTCAAAATGGGAGTGCTGACACCCAACCCACAAACCCTTCCCAGCACATCAAGTTGAGTCAGGATTAATCATATCCTCTTCTACTAAATCCCACTAACTAGTAGGGGAAAGTGAGCCAAAAGCAGACAACAGAGTCCATGTTGGAGACCGCCCCACTCCACTTCCTAGGTGACCCACATGGAGACCAAGCTGCCCATCAATTATATATGTGTCAGGAGCCTAGGTCCAGACCATGCATGGTTTTTGGTTGGTGCTTCAGACTTTGTAAACCCCCATGGGCCCAGCTTCATTAACTCTATTGATCTTCTTGAGGAATTCTTGTCCCTTCTGGGACATTCTATCTTCCCCATCCCCACTCTTCTGCAAGACTCCCCAAACTCTGCCTAGTGTTTGGCTGTGAGTCTCAGCATCTGTTTTGATCTGCTGCTAGGTAGAATCTCTCAGAGGACGGTTATGCCAGGCTTCTGTCTGTAAACATAGCAAAGTATCATTAATAGTGTCAGGAGCTGACTGTCTCCTATGGGATGAGTCTCAGGTTGAACCAGTCATTGGTGGGCCATTCCTTCAACCTCTGCCTCATCTTTATCACTGCACTTCTTAAAGGCAGAGTTAATTTTAGGTGGAAGGTTTTGTGGGTGGGTTGGTATCTCTCTCCCTCCATGGAAGTCTTGCCTATCTAGGAAGTGGCCATTTTAGTCTCCATGTGCCCAGCAGCCAGGAGTCTCAGCTAGAGTCACCCCCATATCGTCCCAGGAGCCTACTCTGCCTTGTTTCAGAGATACTTTCCTCCCTTGGTTCCCCTTCTCCAAGACCTCTCGACTCCCACCTCCTGTGCCCACATCTGACCCCCAACTTCATTTCTATCCCCACATCCTCTCCCACCTAGTTTACCCACTTCCAATGTCCATTTTATTTCCCCTTTGGAGTGAATTCAAGAATCCTCCCTTGGGCTCTGCTGGTTTTCCTTTTGAGTAGAAGAAGACAAAACAAGACCTGTCCTTATCTTGCCATAACCAGTGATAAGCATGGAATTTTGTGTAACGTCACATGAACCATTGGAATCTTGGCAGAAATGACATTAAAGGAAGGTCTTTTATCTCCCATGTTCTCAAAGTCGAAACACATCACAGCAGGAAAAAGAAGACATTAAAGTACTTTTCCTCAAACACTTCTAAGTGTTTATTTTTCCTTCCTGATCTTCTAAACTAGATTTGTGTTTTGTGAGGTGACACACATGACAAAGTGTTTATACAGTTGTGGGTACACATTATAGTGACTGATTACCTGGCTGAATTTGAAACTTTAAAAGTTTGTATTAAGATAGGAAGAGCAGCATCAGTCTTGGCTTTCTGCTAATACTTAAACAAACCAATATGAAATAATGCTAATTGATGTTTACCTAGCATTGTGTTGCAAGAAGCAAAGTAAATCTAAGAAATGACCCCGCTCCATTTAAGATGCCTGGTCTGTTTCCTGACTATTCATCAGTGTTTAGAAAGCAATATAAAATGCATCTAGGTTTTTCCTTTTAAATTCTGTCTTCATATATTTTCCCTTAAAACAAACAAACAAACAACTAAAACCTTTGACACCATTTATACTGTAAACTTTACAGCCTTTGCTAGTTATTCCTGTCCTTTGGTTTCCCAGGTTTTGAAGGTGTCATTTCTGATGCCTTATTCTACTCTTAGGACACCATAGAATATAACTTAGCACAAGCAGTTCTGACCAGTGAATTTGGGAGGTAAAAATGGGCCATATTGTTACAAGACATACTTTTAAAGCATGTCCGCTATATTAAAGTCCATTGAGATAGTTACATCAAGTGCTCTAGAAGCTCCAAGGACTACTAAGAACAAAGAAAATAGTACAGTTCTGTCGTGAAAATTGTCATTATGTTCTTGGATCTCCTCATGTTTGAAGGAGCATAGGCTCAGGTGTTTGAATACTGATCCCCAGTTGGTGGCGCTGTTCTGGGAGGTTTCGGAGTGGTGTGGCTGGAGGAAGTATATCACCCCTGGAATCTGGCTTTCACATTTCAAAGCCTTTTGTCACCCCAGTTTCAGATTTAAGATGTGTCCCTCAGCTTCTGTTCCAGTCACCCCACCTCGCCTGCCTTTGGCATCCTTCTGTGAGAGTGATGGAATTTTCCCTCTAGAATCATAAGTCCAAATTCTTCCATCTGTAAATTGCCTTGGAAGTGATGTTTTATCACAGCAATAGAGAAATAATGGATACATGTCTACACTTAGAATCTTAAGATGGGCCAAGAGGAAAAAATAAACTCTTATACCCCGGTCTTGAAGACAAAGAGAAGTGTTCAGACACTTTCAACTGGAGGTTAGCTAGGGTCACCTGCCCCTCTTTGAGAGGTCACTCTTGTGGACACAACGCTACTCCTCCACCCCCAAACACACTTCTTTTTCAGACCTCTGTGGCTCATCAAAACCAGGACTTCAGAAGGTTTAGCACAACTTATTTTATCTTTCTGGCACTGATTTTCCTTTTCCGGATGCAGAGCTGTCCCTCCTGGCCTCCAGTGAGGTGAGCCTTACAGCAGCATTGAAATAGAGGCATTCAAACATAAGCTGAGAAAGTGCAAAGCAGTTTACCAGAAAAGTCTCACTGCACATGGGCCAAGAGGGCTATTGAGTTCTCCATTTTCCTTGATGGAAGACTATAGAGGGCAGCCTTGGGAAATATTTTCTTCCAGTTCATCTCTGTTTCTGTAGCAAATATCATTTTTTTTTATTCCAGTATAAGAAAGATACTTGAAACGCTCACCACATTGAACATGGACTGTGAGTGTGTTCTTGTCTTTGAAGTATAGTTATTTCATTGATTCAAAACACGTTCACCATGGGTAAACACAGCGTGCTTAACACAGAGAGTAGAGTAACTAGGAGTGGTGCTGTACACCTCTAATCTCAGCACTCAGGAGTCTGAGGCATGAATATTTTGAGTTGGAGGGCTGTCTGGGTATGCAATGAGGTCTTGTCTCAAAAAAAATTTTTTTAAAGAAAAAAAGAATTGGCATTCACTACCACTGAGGTAAAACTTAAAAACATTATGCTAATTTAAGGAAGCTCAGCAGAGGAAGCCCAGAACTTATTTTGCAGGGTACCTACAACAGTCACGTTTATAAAAATAGAAAATTCAATGGGGGGGGGTGCAGGTCTGGGAGAGGGTAACTGAAGGTTAGTGTTTGATGGGTTTACAAATTTCAGTGTAGCAAGATAAGGAAAGGTCAGAAGAAAATAGATGTGACGGTGTTTACACAACAGTATGGGTGTACATGATACTACTGAACTCTGTGGTTAAGGTGGTAGAGTGTGCATAGATTTTGCCACAGTTGTTTGTATTATGATGCATGCTGAACATTTGTGTTTTGAATCTATTTCTCCAGCAATTGGCATAAAAGTTCCCCAGGCTGGAGGGAGCTCACAGCTCAATGACAGGTGAGATTATGATGCTGTTGGAATGGAGGACACAAGGATAGGTCATGGTCAAGGGAACAGTGATTCTCAGATTGTTCTCAGACATAACCTGGCTGTTAAAAGAACTGTGATGCTCTCTTTCTGACTCACTTTTGGTCAAATCCTCTTATAGCATGCAGAAGCTTCCTCCTTACTGTATCCTAAGCCAGGATCATAACACCCCTGCCGGTGAGCCTCTCCTTTGACTGGCCTGGCTTCTGCTCTTTTCCAAACCCCGCACATCCTTTCCATCTTGGCAATTTTTTTTTTACATTTCTTATTTCCTGTGCATGTATCTTTCCTTTTACAGACCATATCATTTTCCACCTTGAAATCTTAGTTTAAAGGGAATGTAAGCTCTGAACTGTGACCTTTGTAGCACCCAGCACAGAAGACCATACTTAATCAATGTTTTGGGCAAGAAGGCTCTGAAGTTGGAAGCTGACATGTCTAATGTTATTAATGCCTCTTCAATACTAAACGATGGTCTGCTGTTTATAGCAGAGAATGAATAAAAAAAATTCTATCAGAGTATTTCCATGTATATCTGGTTTAGCAATCCAGGGGGATGAAAAGTGGGGACAGGCAGCATCCATTGAGAAGACAAGGGTCTATGTGCCCTGTATGTGGTTTCAAGGGGAATTATGGCTGGAATAAATCTATTCACTAAATAAAGTTCTTCAGTTCCTCAGTGCAGAAAGTATACTTTCTGCCTAGAATAATAGTGCAAGGGTGACATATTCCTAGGTTTTAACACGTTTGCTTGGCTTAATTATTAATAACTTACTTTTCATCCTATAGAGTTTTTAATGGTAATTTTATTGCTACAAAAGTCATGAGTAAGAAAGAATATATATAAAGAATCAGTTATATGAGGAGGTGGAAAAAAGATGAAAGGCGAGCTAGGTTGGTAGATCCAAAAGGAATTGTGGAAGAGCTATGTAGTGTGGAAAGACATTTGACTTTTAATTATGTTAGTCTAATATGTTAAAAGCCTGAACTGCTTGGGATCAAGGAAATACTTATTTTAGTTACTAATAATGTAGTAGTTCAGACTAACAGATTTATATGTTTACAGAATGCTGCAAACATTTTTATAGCTAAGAGAGCAATTAATTGATTTGTATGCTTATCTTGCTTTTCCTTTTCTTTACTTTTGTATTTCTATGTGTTCTCCTAAGGCAGAGTTTTTCTGTGTAGAAGAAGCTGGTCCTCTAACTTCTAGACATGACCCACAATTCCCAGATGTAATTTTTTTGTTGTTTTAACTATGGGAACCAACTTGGTTTGTAAAAATTCTAGTTAATAGTGTAGGTATTTAGATAATTTTACAGTGGATAGTCAGTTCTCATTAATTTTACCTAGTAGGTAATATTAGAAGAAGCTAAGGTAGGCTTATAATAGTTTATATATTACATATATACGTAGAGGAAATTCAGGCAATAGAGACAAAATGAGTGTTTTAAAATCAAGTATCACTTAGGGGATGTTTATGATCAAAGTGTTAATTTAAACTAGTTTGGGCTATTTGCTCGCTACTTATGTCAACTTGACACACAAACTAGTTATCTGCAAGAAGGGGACCTCAGTTGTGGAGATGCTGCCATAAGATCCAGCTACAAGGCATTTTCTTAATTAGTGACAGATGTGGAGGGCCCAGCCCGTTGTGTGTGGTTCCATATCTGGGCTAGTAGTCCTGGATTCTGTAAGAAAATATGCTGAACAAGCCTTGGAGAGGAGTGTATCAATAAGAAGCACTCTTCCTTGGCCTCTGCATCAGCATCTGCCTCCAGGTTCCTGCCCTATTTGAGTTCCTGTCCTGACTTCTTTTGATGATGAACAGTGATATGGGAGAAAAAGCCAAATAAGCTCTTTCCTGGGAGTTTTTTGGTCATGGTATTTCATCACAGCAATAGAAGCCCAAACTATGACAGCCTAATTTTATATGAAAGCATAATATCAGTTGAAATAAGTGGAAAGACAAGATACAGGGCTCTTTCAGTACTGATCTGCTCAGTCACCCAGGACTCGTATCATGGATGGTCCTGTGCAGTTCACCAGTTTCCATTCCATTGTCCCTGGCAACTCTTCACCTGCTCTGACGTGATCCTTTCTGTTTTCCTGTTTTAATCACAGCAACAGTGTTTATGTATCTATGCATATGAGTAGGTATTAGGTATGTATATAAAGTGATGTGTGCTTTAAAAGAAAATTAAGCGCATTTTCCAGCGATACTGCACTGTGTTGTGAAAAAATCTATAACTATAAAAGGAAACATCTATCTCATAATATCCACAGAGCTTCTTCAGGGTAGGAAAGAAGCAGACTTACTCTAGGTGTGACTGGAAGGAAGGAAGGATGAAATCTGACTCAAAGCCAGGTCTTTAACTTTCTTCTGAGGCTACCTCTTAAACCTATCACAATATATTCAGAGGAAATTGTTTTTAAGTGTCTTTACCTTTTAGGCTTACTTTGAGGTTATGGCACACTCATCTTTGTTAAGAGGGAATGGACCAAGGTCTTTTTGGATCCATTAAATGTGGTTTTCCCATCTGCAGTGTACACTTACTATGTAAAAGTTTGATCACCTTACAGGTGAACCAGAGAAGTGGTGGCTTCTTAGTTCACATGTCCTTGGCCAACTGCCTACATGCCTTCCTGCTACATTCCTGGGTTAGGAGTTTTTGTTTTTGTTTTTTATTTACCAGTCTTAAAAACCCTTCTTTTGCTGACTACCTCCTCAGTCCTTAACTCCACTTGAAAGACTTATGCTCACCCCTCAAGAACAAACTTGGATGCTGCTATCTCTCTGGTGCTTCCTCCATCTATTATGGTAACAGCTCTGCTTTGCCTGCAATACTTTGAATTTCTCCTTTGCCCCTTATCACTTAGTGCTATACACAGTGGCTATTTGTATTTCTTATATTTCTCCTACATGACTATGTGAACTCCTTAAGGGCATGAAGTTCCACGTTCAGCCTGATGAGCCTGCTGTACTTAGCTCAGTGCAGCAACCATAGGAAATTCTGTGGCCTTTTAAAAAATTATTTTCTTTTATGTGAATGGGCTTAGTGATAGTTATAGCTGCTCACAAGAGATTAAGCAATTCTAGATTATCAAGACAGAGAACTTTATTTAGAGAAATTATCACCTGGTTTGTGCGTAATTATGAAATGTAATTGCATTTTTTTTTGCAGTTTGTTATTATGCATTACTTGAAGGTTGCCCTACACTTTATGGGCCTACCATTTCATGACATCATCTAAGTGATTTGCGGAATGGTCCTTTGAAGAGGTTCAGAGATGACTTCCTTCTAGAAGCTCAGTGATCTGGTTCCTTCTGTTATCAGCATATCCTGATGGGCTAAGTTGGAAAGAGCTGACTAGCTTTGCTCTAGTAACTCCTGTATTAGCTAAGAGATAGGTTTCATTATTTCAACTCTTTCTCTGCCCAGGATACAGTTACAGAAATATTTTAATTTGTTTTTATTGTTGTTGTTTTAAGTAGACATTCATTAGCTAAGTCTTCAGTGTCTTGTGAGAGTTCTGTGTACGTAAACTTTATTTCTTGAATGTTGACACATTTATATTTCACTGCCAGCCCTCTCAATTTTATAGCTTCTTAGCCTGTCTTATGACTGGCATTTTTACCAACTTCTTTCCTTCTGCCTTCCCTAACAAAGTAGTGCTGATTTCAGACAAAAGAGCAACACCGGACTAGAACAGTATCCAAGAATAAAGGAGTTTGGTGGAGGTCTTTTGAAAAGTTCAAGATGTGGGCAGGATGAAATGAGATGGTTCTCTAACAGAAGTGAGAATCAGAACAAACTCAAAGGCAAGGAAGAAAACACCCTTTGTAAAGACTGTGGCAACAGGATCATAGCCAAGTTTCAGTGGAAGACTGATCTCTGTAGAGCTACAGGTGCCCTAGAGACCAGTGAGCTAATTGTCCATATTCCTGCTTCTTCCTACCCTGAAAATTCTGCTCACTGGAGGTCCTCTGGGATTAGTGTATCTCCTGGGATCTGCATTGCCAACAGGGGTGACCTTGGAATGTTGGAACCCCAAGTTTTGGAACCACTCCTCAGATGGCAGTGCTTACACTTCTGCAGCTCTTAGAGCTTGCAGTTGACTGACTATTCAGATTTAAGAAGAGGAATCTGATGCTGTATCTGGGAGACTCCTTCAGGGCTGCTGAGGAGTCCTGAGAGGGCTGTTCATGCAGGAGCAGAGCAGCAAGCAGAAATTTAAGGTAAAAAAATTTTCCAAGGCTGAAGGTATAAACATCTGAGACTGCTGTAAAATTCCAAAGAGTGTTTTGTTTTGTTTTTTTCCTTTTGTCATTCATTGAAATGGTTTAGAAAGTCAAGCTTTTAAATCTGTTCCTCTAAAGGTCTGATAATAGAGCCTCATAAACACCCCCAAATAGCCCAGGGTAAGAGACTAAACCTATGGAGGGATTTGACTTGGGACCCATGAACCTTAAATGTACTGAAGGCCATTGAACCAACTCCCAGAAATGTTAGAATGGTACAGCCATTTGCTTTATGGGGGAAAAAGGCCATCTCCTTGACTGCATCCTCAAAGATGCCCTTACTCAGATTTGTCAAAGAAGACAAAGCAGTCCTGAGATGTAGTCTGGGGAAGCCTAGGCTGGTGTCTTGCAGAAGACATCTATCTGCTTCTCTGTGGATGGGCCACGATCATTACTGGAAAAGGGTGGACAGAAAGAAAGGTATTTTGCAGCATATGTGATATATTTTTCTGTTTCTCATGGGACTGTTTCGTTGGTTTAGGCTGAAGTACAAAGGGATAGCAATTTTAACAGCAAGGAGGTGAATTGCTATCTGCTTTGGAGCTGAGGGAGCTGGTGTATGAGACAGGACCGTGTGTGAGTGTGTTCCTCAAGGGTTTCATTAGAGTTGTCAGAACAGTTAGCCCTCTGACCAGGCTACAGTCTCTGGCTTCTGATTCCTTTGTGGAATTAAAAATGCTTTTAGTAAGAGGAGTTAAACAAGCCTTTTGTTTGGATTTCCATATATTGATTTATGGACCTGGTGAGCATCCTGCTGTGAACTCCCTCTGCCAATGGTAGCCGTCACAATAAGCAAACGCATTTCTGAACTGGCACTTCCACAGACCCTGTAGACTGCTCTATTGGGTGTGACAATTTTTAAAAGCCACTGTGTTAGAATGAAAACAGGCCATTTCTAAATGGTCTATTGATTTGCAAAACCTCTTTGTGTTAGATTGAATACTCTCATATCTGAGATTGGGGGGGTGTGTGCCAACCATTTTCAATTTATTACTGTGACTTGAAGCCTTGAGCTGACAATGTTTCAGTGGTGGTGTTTGCCTCCTGTGGAAAGTCTTCTTGCATCTCAAGCCTCAGTAATACATGTGAAAATCCAATTCATTATTTTACACAATAAAAGACTTCTACAGTTCCCATAGAGTGTGAGTCACTGTGAATGTGGCTCTCAAAGGCCTAATTATGACTCAAGCTCACCCATAAACTTGTGGACCACCTCCCCACCAACGCTCTGTGCTGTGCTATTTGTAGAAGTTGTTAGGTGGCTTGTGTGTCAGGCCAACAGGATAGTGTTCGGTCTTAGAGTGGCTGTGAGTTCTCTATAAGAATATTAATTTACATTCAAAATTTTAGATGCACCGAGATAGGAAAGATGTCTTCTTCAAGGATGCCAAATACAAACAGACAAAACACTAAGAATGTAAAATTTACATAATTCATGACTGCTTCACAGTTCTTCTTGCTATAGGTAGTTGATTGTGTGTGTGTGTATATATATATATGTATATATATAATATAAATGATATGTAAAACTAAAACTATATATAATAAAAAAAGAATTAAAGATGGCAGAGGCTAGAGAGACAGATCAGTGGTTAACAGCATTTGCTGCTCTTCCGGAGGACCTGAGTTCAGTTCTTCTGACTTACGTTGGGCAGCTTACAACCATCTGTACCTCCATCTCTAGAGGACCCGCACCTTCTGTGGGCTTCTATTTTAATATCATTCCTGATGGGGTCTGAGTCCTATTTTTTACACCTTTAAGGTAGTTTTTTTCAGTGTCTACTTGTAATTTCCAGTTACAAAATTAGAAATGATACCTAATATAGGTGGCCGTACTATCTGCTGCCTGAGAGCTGTCCTCCCAAACAAAGACTGTCCAGGGAAAGACAGGTCTCAGAATCACAGTTTCTGCTTCAGATACACAGTGTGATTCATCTTGTCAAAGGAGTGTGTGTGTGTGTGTGTGTGTGTGTGTGTGTGTGTGTGTGTGTGTGTTCAGGCTCAAGTGTATATTGGGGCCATTTTTAACAACTTGGGTTTAACCTATATTTCATGTTATCACTGTGGTGTCTTCTTTTGTTGAAACCTGTAGAGGTCCAGGAGGTGACTGCAGCTGGGGCCTAAGTCTGAGACTACAGAGTCTGAGTCTAGTTTAAGCTGCCAATTTTAAGAGTGAAAATTTACTTGGCAGTACACATGAAAGAAAGACTTTGAAGAGTTGAGAGTTGTGGACTTTACTGGCTTGGTATCAAGTAGTATCACAAGTAATATAGTCTGTGAATGCTTTGGCCCCACATATTCATATATATGAAAGCTTTGACTGCCCCCCCCACTCTGTATGTGGACTAGGGCAGCCCTCCCCCACCTCTGTATGTAGACTAGGGCAGCCTCCCCACACACACTCTGTATGTGCACTAGGGCAGCCCCCCACTTTGTATGTGGACTAGGGCAGCCTCCCCACACATACTCTGTATGTGGACTAGGGCAGCCCCCCACACACACACATACACTCTGTATGCGGACTAGGGCAGCCCCCCCCCACACACATACACTCTGTATGTGGACTAGGGCAGCCTCCCCACACATACTCTGTATGTGGACTAGGGCAGCCCAGCATATCTTAGCAAGCAGTGAACATAAAGAGTAGATGTGGCATTTGCTGGGGCATTGAATGGGGCACAGCATAATACTGTGTTGTACAAACTTCCTGTCGACAGCACATTCAGCAAATTGAACTGAAAGGTGCCCTAGAACCTTTTCTCTCATGTGTTGCTATACAAATCGTATCTGTTGGAAACATTTCTTGAATAGTCTTAAGGACAGGAACCTGGAAAAAGTGTTCAACAGAACCCCTTTGTACTAAAATTGAGGAGACGTCTTGTAAGGAAAACATTAAAAAGCCATGTTGTTTAAAATCAATTTTTTTTTACTGTTTACAAATTTCCCGCATCAGTTTTCCTCCTCTGCATTTTCCTCCAACCACAGATCTTGGCTTAGAGAAAACAAAATACTCCCCCTGCCCTGTACATGTCTGACTCTTAAATCAGACACAAAGGAAGTGAAAAGGGTTAAGAATAGGGTAGCAAAAACGATATATAGGAGCCCTGGAAGACGAAGATTTTATCTTTAAGAACTGTGTGTGGATGAACTGTTGTAAGTGGTACAGTACAGCTTGGGGAGATTTCCTGTGACTTCTGTGGCCTGAGAGTTCTAGGTGCAGAAAGGGCACGATCACAGCTGATGGATGGATAGAAGCTGTTGTCCTCCGTCCGATAGGCTAATTGGAGCCAAAGATTTGAGGAATGCTTGTTAATTGCCCTTTGTTTCCTTTATTTATTTAGGGCAGCTTCACCAGACTGTTACCATGGTACTTCTGTCAAAGAAAATTCGGTTTTTAACAGATTTCATACCAGGTTCTGGTATGATGGCAGAATATGTTTGCATCTCTTCAAAAAATGATTTTGTGTAGCAATTCAATGAATAGAAGTATTGAGGGTTTCTTAAAATTTATTATGAGCACACTTAAAATACGCCATTTCTGCAGAAATGTGGTGGTGTGTGTGCCTTTCTTCACTGATAGACTGTAATTCAACGTTTCTAGCTCCTCAGTTTTAAGTGTTAAACCTGCATCCTAGGCGTGGAAATTTACACCTGGATTTTCAGGGTCTCTGAAATATAGTATTCCCAAATACACAGTGAATTTCTTCAAGCCAGGAGAAGATTTCTATTTTCTCAGAAAACGGAAACTCAAAAAAAATTGTTAGAGAGCTCAGATTTATAACTATTCTGTTAAATATAAAAATTAAAATCAGGATGGAAACTAGGTGTCTGCCCTTAGCTAGCTCTTTTGAGGTTTTGAGAGTAATTATAATCCAAACAGTGCACAGAATGTTTATTTATTGTCTGAGAGACAAACTCCAGTCTAAAATTGAATGTCAGGTGGTGTTTTATTATTGATGCAGCACTTTTCAAAGATGCTGATGAAATCGTGGCTCCAGTATTCTCCAACTGGTATGCGTCACCTGCTCAATGACATGGACTCATTCCTGTATAAACACAGATTCCCAGAGTCCTAGGGAAATAACTTAGTAAGAGTTCCCAAGAACCAATCTCTGTTCCATAGGCATGTTGGGTCAGAAAGGTTTTTAAAGGTCTAGTTGAAGTATACTTGCAGTGATCCTCAGAAAGGTGGAACTCTTTCTGGTTAGTGGTCCCTGCCCTTCTGTGAGTGTTCTCCCCTGCAGCCTCATACATAGGGCTTACTCATGAAATAATAAGGATCAAGTGACCTCCTACTGATGGCTGCCCTGAGCTGTTTGCTAGGTTCTGGATCATTGGCCTGTGGTCCTCCACTCCACACACCCTGCCCTCACAGTTTGGTGAAATCTGCAGGTTTTCCCAGGTCAAGAGCTACTTCTTCAGATTCAGTTTTCTTCCTGCTTCCCTTGAGACCAGCACAAGTCCCTGTTGGCAGTGAGCAGAGCTGCCAGAATAGCAGGTGGCTTTCTCCAGGGAACCTTGCCAAGTTCAAGTGCTGTGACTCTGGAGAGGGCTTCTCTGTCCCACACGTACTTTAGGCAGGTGGCTTAGATGCAGATTCATGTCACTGTTGCTAGGGGTTGCATCACATTCCCCTAGAAGCCCCTATGAAGTCCACCCTCTAAATATGACTGAAAGCGAGTCTGTTCGTACTTACAACTGTTCCTAGTCAGACCCCACAGTTTTCTGTCTGTGTGTGTGTATACATATGTGTGTGATTGCATATATGCTGGGCATGGGACAAAGGGGAACGTTAAGTATTTTTTTCCTCAGGCTCTCTCCACCTTGTCCTCTTACTTAGATAAGCTTTCCCAACAACCTGGAGCTTGTATAGTCATGGAGGCTGGCTGGCCAGGAAGCTTCAAGGATTCTTCCTTTTCTACCTCTGCAGAACTACAGAACTCATTTTTTTTCTCACATGCCACATGGTGATACAGGCCTCTGCTTCAGAGGGTAGTGGCTAGGGATAGTCACTTCTGTATCGTGTTCACTGTGTGCAAACCCTTCTTCTGAACATACTTTGCCTGAAGTCATTGAACCTTGGCAGCCACCTCTTGAGGCAGGTACACTATCATAAATCCAGTCACATAGAACAAAAACAGCAATTCATTTATTTGACCAAGCCTTGGCACTTAGTGGGCCCAGGGAAAAACCTACCTAGTTACGGATCCCAGATCTTAACCAATCACACCTCAGTCCCCAAGTGCAAGATGGTTTCAGGGTGGCTCATTTGGATGCCGATGGCCTTTTCCAGAAATTGACCTTGCTGCTCCAAGTGCAGGCAGGTCATTTTCTAAACACATGGCAGTGATCCATCAGGAAGATTTCACCAGCATAGCACTGGGCAGACATAGCCATGCTCTCTGCCTCAGCTCCTCTGGGCTTAGCTGAATGTTCTCTTGTGCTCATTTCCTTTTTCCTGGAATGGATTTTCTCAGATACCTCTTTTTTTTCCAATCTTTTCTTCCTCCTTCCTATTTTCTGAAATGAGATCAGCCAGTTTCTTGTTGGGCACAGGGTTTGGGGCTGCAGGACTCAGGAACCTTATTGGTAGGGATTCAAGATTTATGCATCTCCCTAGGCTGTGGAAAGGCCTCCTGGTTTGGCTAAAACGGCAAATCCCAATGTGCAGTAGAATCAGTGGCACATGAATGAGACTGGCCTGTAATAAGATGCTACCATATTCTCTCTGAGCTTAACTGGAAGCCCTGAGTTATCCAGATCTTACACCAGCCAGTGTCTCACCTCCAGGTGAAATAGGCATGAAATGCTGATTCTAGTATCTAATATAAAACTATAACTTGTTTTCATTCTGAACTCCATCTTGGGACTGTGTGTTCTGTCCAGAGGCTTGGAGTTTTGTTTATCCCTTTGTTTTTATATATTGAAGTACTTGAGTAATATCCCATGTTACTGATCGTGGCAAAGGTTTCAATATCAAGGAAGCAGCAAGTGTGTCATGTTACCGTGCATCTGGCTACATTTTGCCTAACTATTGAGGGAAGGTACTTTAGGCAGCTATGATTTATTGTTTTGTAAAATTATCTGTACTACCTGTATTATCTGTAGGCCCGGCTACCAATCAATTAAGACACAGACACTTGTTATATTTTAAAATAGCCTTAGTTAACCTCGGATAGGGCAGACATCAATCCTCTAAACTACCTCTCATAGTGGGGCAGGCCTGGGATCCCTGCCTCCACCCCATGTCGTCTATTTCCAATAACCCCTATCGAGCTCCTTGCCATCCATAATCCCAAATACTTGCTAATGTTCTTCATCTGGGCAGCCTTCCGCTCCTCTCCTCAGCTCAGGTCTCTCTCCTTTCTCCTCATGGTGGTCTTTTCTTCTTCCCAAGATTCCTCTCTCTCCTAGCCCCACCTATCTCCTTTACCTTGCCCAGGTCGGATGGCTTTTTATTAAGCAAAAAGTGGGTCACACAGACAACAAGATGTAATTAGCATCAAAATACATCAGACCATCCCCCAACAATGATTCATTACCATGAAGCCAGTTTCCACTTTACCTGAAAAAAAAAGGGGGGAGGTGACCTTTAAGACAAATTGAATGTGTCAGTTGTTTAAATCAAGAACCTAAATCTGTGGACAAATGATACATGTGACTTAGATAAATTAAAATTTGAACTCTTGTCTGATTTTTTAAAAAAAGTGAACAATTGCATTGCACGTCCTAGGGAAACGCACCAGTTCAGTTAAAGCACAAAATAAAACAAAGGTGACAAATGATCAGCTCCTCAATTTGTTCTGTGCCCCTTGTTAAAGTTTATTCTTGTTATCATTGTAAAGTTATGTGTTTTACTTCAAAATTTGAGACTGAAGGGGACATGGGTTTGTGGGGTTTGTTTCTGACTGGTGTCTTGTGACACATTTTTATATTTTGAAGACATGATTTTGCTTTTTTATATTCCTTGTTCTTTAGAAGGTTTGCCCCTGTTTACTGTTACTTGTTATATGAATACTTCCCCTCCTGTTAGGCCACGAGGAATGTTGAAATATCTCTGGTTTCTTGAAGCATCTTGTTAAGAGAATAATGTTTCTCTGATTCATTAATCTTCTAAGGGTTTTCTGGTATTGAGTGAAGAAGAATTGTAGGTATTTCAGGAATTCCTGAATGGCTGTTCTATAATCACCCAGTGAAAAGAGAGCTGATTTTAGGCATAGGATAAAGCAAGTTGCAATTTTTAACATGGATACAAAAATATGCACGATTATTTTTACAAAATGTCCTTTTGTATTGAGGAAGAAATTGCAAAAAGTTATAAAGTAAGTTTGGTTTCATTGTGTTTTAAAGATGGCTGTGATTAGGAACATAACTACTAAAATAGTTCTGAGACAATATCTCCATTGTTACTGATTTTAGAAAATATTAATTGCTGGTGTGTCATTTTGATAGCTGACCTCTGAAGAAATAGTCTGTCCATGCAAGTTGTATACACTTTTATTTTTATTTTACTAAGAACTTTTTCAGATTTTGAGCCACTTTTGGTAAGAATAATTGACCCATGTTATGCTTTATAATGCAAAATTTAAACATTAAAAACTTTTGGCTTAATGAGTTAATGCAGCCTCCTATCAGAAATAGATAGGCTACAATATACTAGCATGAATATCAGAACATTTTCCTCATTTTGTGTTTTTTTTTCACAAAGAATTGCACACACAAATAATGGAGCAGATAATATAGCCATTTATCTCCTTTAAAAACTCACAGTGCTATTTTTTTCCATTACCTTTTTACTTGGCATTAAAATGTTGGCTACATGATAAGAGTCACTGCCCTCTGCTTATTGTAGTTTTATATGAAGACTGTAAGCTGGCTGGTTCTGACCTTTCTCAGTAATACGGTAACTGGCTGATGATAGGCAACCCTGGATTTATGCCTAGGCAATTTTTTTAGGGAGTTTTATGATTCCTTTAAATGTAAGCTTATGTTTTATGGAAGCATAACTACTCTGTGCCTGATTTTTAAATTAATTGATTATTTTATTTTTATTGAAAATAGATTTCTCTCTCATACAATACACCCCAAAGACAGTTTCCTCTCTCCCCACTCCTGCCTGTTGCCCTCACATCTCCTCTTGCTCAGATCCACCCCAGCTGCTTCTCCCTTCAGAGAAGAGCAAGCCTCTAAGAGACGGCATGATCATGACTAAGCAAAATGCAATAAGACAAGGCAAAAGCTCTCACACGGAAGCTGGGCAAGGCAAACCAACAAGAGAAAAAGAGTCCCAAGGGCCATCAAAAGCGTCAGAGACACACGCACCCGCTCCGACAGTTAGGAGTTCTACAGAAACACCAAGTTAACAGCATCTTCAGGGAACCTGGAGCAGACACATGCAGGCCTTTGCTTGCCACTTCAGTCTCTGTGAGCTTGCCATTTATAAAGTTACAGTACAGATTAACTTATTTTAATAAAAGTCATTTTAATAAAAAGTCTTTAAAGTTTTGTGGATCATATTCTCTTAACATATTTAAAGTATTGGTATATACTTTTAAAAAACTATTATCTCTTTAGATACATTTTTAAATATATATCTTCCCGTTGTAAAAGGAAAAAAGTAAGTTTTAAGTGGGTGGTAGTTTATATTCTAGCATTTGGTTTTCCAAGTTGATGTGTAATAATGTTCATTTTTGGAATAGTTTGTTTTTACAAAGTGGTTTTTGTATTACTTATCTATTTTATTCCTGCCATTTGTACTGTGGCATAGGAGTTATAACTTGAGTCTTACACAATGGGTTAGGGATCATCCATCAATGGTTGAACTGACACCTAGGTCTCAGGTTTAGGTCATCCATGCTACAGAATTATTTTCATTTTTGTGTAAAGATAATGACTGATAAGATGTTTACCTGGGCTGCAGGTCTGGCTGTGCCTTCCTTCCTCTCCTCTTCTCTGTCATAGGCAGAACAGGCTGACAGGTTACATTTCTCATGTACCCAGCTGCTGCTTCTCTCGATTTGCTTTCATGTACTATATTGTTTCTGCATACAACTCTTTTTCTTCATTTGTTTTTTTCCCTTCCTTCCTTCTTGTGGTTAAGACCTAATTATCCCTTAGGGTGGTGCGAAAGCCTGTTGAGCCACATCTTCTGATCTCCCCACTGTGTGTTTCATGGCTCCACTTCCAGCTTTATTGCAAGCATCTGTCTTTCTTTCTTTCTTTCTTGTGTACGGTTTACCTTTTGTGTCACTTGGTTGTCTCTCCCATTAAACTAAACTCTGCTTTAACAAATTCTTTGCACAGTTTTCAATTTATTGTGTTCTCAGTCTCTAGCACAGTGCTTGACACATAAGAGGCACCTATACATCTGGGCGGATGGAATAGACGAATGACGCAAAGATGCACTGATTACACAGATTTTGTTTTGCCTCCTTTCTCAGAACAAAATGAGAAGCTCATGGCGTGACGTTAGCGCCTGTTAAAGGTAGCAGATATGTTTACGTTCAAACATATTTGTTCTGTTTACTACCAGTTCCAATAATCTAATCGTTATTCGTGGAGTGTGAGGTAGGGTGTGACCTGTTGTACCTGTGATATTGCCTTTATTTCTATATCTTACCACCTGAGCGTGCTTACCAAGCGTGGAAGGTGATTTTTGTAGCTGCCGGCAGCTATCTGTGGATGAACATGGATACCAATATGAGAAGTGCAGGACCATGTTCACGCAAACTCTGTACCACTAATAGAGTATGAAATTAGGTCAGATTTCATGTTTTCCACTTTAATATATAATACTTCCAGGCTTTGAAAGTTCTCAAACGTTAGGTCCCTGCTAAATTGGTTTTTGTTAAAACAGCCTTCTCATATAATGGCATTTTCCACATCCATCCTCTTCCTTTGTTCACATTTTTTACCCTTTTATTGGCCCTGCAAGTTGGAATGTACATATAAATTCACATATTTAAAAACACTTTCATAGCCAAGCATGGAGGTGCATACTCTGCACTTGGAGGCAGTGTGAGTTCCCAGCCAGCCTGTTCTACATGGTGAGTTCCAGAAAAGCTAGGGCTGCAGAGAGAGGCCCCGTATCAACAGCATCCAGCAGCAGCAGCAGCAGCAGCAGCAGCAGCAGCAGCAGCAGCAGCAGCACATAACACCCTAGACAACAGAAATAAAGAATAAAAACTTGTCTGGTACAGGCTAGATTTGAGTCAGTATTTTGGTATTTTTGTTGTTGGTGTTTTCTTTTGTTTTGTTTTTGGCCTAAAGAATAAATTGTTTAACTTACTGAAAACTATGCCCTTGTACTTCTTAAGCTTGGTGCGAAATTAGAGTTTGAAGTGAAATTTCAGAATATAGCACATATACAATACGCAAACTTGATTATACAGGGTGTACTTGAAAGTCAGACTGGATAAGGAATGTCTTGGATTATTTCTGTAATTATGATAGTGTATATTTCTGTGTGTGTGTGTGTGTGTGTGTGTGTGTGTGTGTGTGTGTGAGAGAGAGAGAGAGAGAGAGAGAGAGAGAGAGAGATTTTGAGAAGTTATTTGCATAGTTGCTCTAGTAAGGAATTTTTTTCTGTTAGAAAGACAGTAAACATGGAACATACTTCTCTAGTATTTATGAAACCTTCTTCCACACACAGTTTTTAAAAAATAATTTAAATGTTTTATCAATTAAATATTTTGCCATGTGTCTAGACATAGTTTGTCTTTTTCCCTTCTGAGTTTGCCTATTCAATGAATTGTTTCCAACCCCAGCGCATGGGAGCTTTGGTGTGTGATAGAATGCCAAGTTCAGAATTGTTCAGAAGAAGGGATGGAAGAATTGAAGAGCATAAGTACATGGAGCTGATGCTGAGGACAGATGTCAGGGTGTGCCAAAACCATGTTTTCATTCAGTGTGCTTTGTAAGGAAAACCAGTAATTGGTTTGCATGAGTAGTCAGAGGAGTTCTAATTACATGAGTCTACTTGTGAGAGAAGGATCCATTCTGTTCTTAGTGGTTGGGAAGATTATAAGTGTTGAGAGGAGCTGGGTATTTTTGACGGTCCATTCTGTTTGGAGGATGGAGAGAGACTGAGGTAAAAGAAAATGGGCTTGCCTTCTTTCTTGGCAAGAAGAAAGGGATTTGTGATTCTTTCTCAAGACTGGGGCAATACAGACAGATCAAGCAAAGGTTGGGCACTGGGTTGCTTTGTGATGAACAGCCTTCACTGACAGGTGTGTGCCTTGTGAAGGCATGTGTGTAAGTTCTCTCCAGCTTTACCGTTCAGGAGTATAACAATGAATAATTTCTACTGAGAAATTTCTGTGCCTTTGGGCTTCTGTGATCAAGCTTCTGATACCTTGTGAACATCCAGAAACACTGCTGAAAAAATGAGTGAACGTGATTTTGACTTGTTGTGACTCTATACAAATCAATATGCACCTTTTTAGCGTGACTTGTATTGTCCCAATTCTGAGCATTGTGACTATGGTCGTAAACTAAGCATTTATGGTCAAGAAGCACTTCAATGAAAGGCTCAAATCAGTTTCGTTTGTTTGCTTGCTTGTTTTTAATTGTTTAATTTGCTTGTTGTTACAGTGGGCAGTATACACATGAAGGTCTGAGGAGCTTGCACTATTCTCTTCCATCTTGATGAGGCAGGAACCCTCTTGTTTCTGCCACTGTATATCATACTCCGTGCAGACTAAGTGGCCCTGTACCTTCCAGGTGTCTCCTCCCCTCACTTCCCTGTAGGCATCCTATGACTGCAGACTCATGACCCCACATGTGTGGCCTTTTACGGTTTGAACGCAGGTCAATAGGCTTTTGCAGCAAGGACTTCTTACCCATCGAGCCCTCTTGCCAGCTGTCAGATTCTACTTCAAAAAGTCACAATTAACTCCCAGATTCCTTCTGGCTTATTTTTGAACTGTTTTTTTTTTTTACATGCTTTAACTTGGATTAAGAACTACACGTAGTCCCAGAAATCTGATGACTAAGCTATCTGTGCTTCGGACACAGGGAATGAGGTAGACTAGAATGGAAAGAGAGGAATTGATACTACGGGACTAAGAAGGAGGTGAACCCTGAGGTAGAGGGAAACAGTTTAGCCAGAGGAAAGAGGAAGGGCCCCAGAATCTCCCCCTTGCTTGGAGATGGCGATGTGGAATATGGGATGGAGAGGAGGAATGTTGTCTGTTAGTAAGATATGGGAAACTAAGTAGGCTTGTGGGCCTAGCAGAGGAGTTAGGGCTTATAACGGAGCTCATATGAAGGCACTGAAAAGTGCAGAGAGAAGCAGAAAAACGAAGCTGTGAACGCAAGCAGGCTCTCTGGTGATGTTAGTCTAATTTGCTGTTTATGGAGCCACACTCCAGGTATTGTTTGCAGTGTGGTTTGCTTTCCTACTTTCTTGGTAAAAAGGAATTTCTGGCAACTATTTAGTGATTAAATCTAGGCATTACATTCATGTCTTGCTTTTTGGAGTGTCACTGGGTTCCAGAATGTGAGCTTTTTAATTCCAGTTCTGTAGGAAAAGTGACATTGAGCTCTGGGATTTACCAGCAGATTCTAGCCACATAGGACCCAGCCCAGGAGTACGTTGGCGTTTTTTTTTTCTCTTTTAGGTATTATTCAGCAGCCTCATACAAACTGAATTGAAAACACCTGGGTAAACAAAACAGCCAGACCAGTTGTTAGTGTCTAAGGTGATGCTTTTACTTAAAGATGACAATATTAGAGATATATTTCCCTTTTAAATTTTTATTGATTTTTAAACAGGTTTATGGAGATGTCTCTCATACAACATATGGCATATCCACTTAAGAAGTATATAGTTACCAGTTTAAAGTCAAATCCATACATCACAATCTAAGTTTTGAACCTTCCCACCACCGTCCAAAAGCTACATTCATTAGCGTAGCTCCCCACAGTTTCTCCTTTCTGCCCCCTCATGTCATGCCATGTCATGTCATGACTCTGTAGTCCGTAACTGTCTATATTCCAGGAGATGATACCCTTGATCTTGAGAGAAAAACAGTTTACCAAACTGGACGAAGAAGCTTCATGGATTGGTAGAGAAACAGCCAGCCAGGTTGAGCTGTATACTCTCCAGTTTTCAGTATGCCCTGTTCTTCAAGTAAAAGTGTATCTGGCATGTGCTTGCTTAATCTTGGGGATGGAGATTGTTAATGCATCTTAGTCACACATAGAGAAGGCATGAAGACTGCTGTTCCTCAAATAAGAGTAAGACGGAGGCTGAAATGTCTTGCATATTCGAGCAATACCCTTTGGGCGTTTACCTTTTCAACCATGCATATAAACAAACATCAGATTCCCAATGGACCCCAGGGAAGTGGGAATTCAAGGTAGCTTTACTATTCAGAATGTGTAGTGTAGCTTTGAGTGAGTGTATTCCCTAGGTAACGGCTACTCATACACAAAGGGTACCATTGTTTATTTCATAATTGTTAGATAGCACTGTGATCAAATATCAGAGATATAACAGGATTTCTGAAGGCAGTGGTCGCCCAGGAGCCAGCAGGACAGGGAGCTCTGGAGGGTACCCCTGTGGTGATAGTCCTGTATGGGTGTTGGGACACGAGAGGCTTTGCCATAGTGAGACAACTCATTTTCTCTTCTTGTATCAGCTTCTTATTCCTTACAAATATCTAACTGATAAGATCATTAGAGCAAAATTTCGTCTTAGCTACTGGATCCAGTAATTTCACACAAACAATAAAAACTGGTAATCCTCATCTTTGCACTGTTAAAACCTAAGCTAAATTAATGTTTTTCAAGCTTCCTAAATGATCACACTCTGCACCTAAACCTGTCACATCCTTCTCTGTGTCTACAGATTAGTCTACATTTTATATATTTCTCATCATCTGGAGACTTCGATGGCCATCCTATTAAGCCAGGGTGAAGGGAGTAATAGGTTAGAAACTAAGAGAGATGGGATTTTTTTTTTACCATGGATTCTGTTTCTTTTTTATCCTCTTCCTCCTTTCTTCTCTTTCTCCCTCTTCTCCTGTTCTTCCTCCCTTTTCCTTCTCTTTTTTCTTCTTCATCCTTAGCACTTCACTTACCTTATATATTGGCTTCAGGCGGTAACTTTAACATGTATCACCCTAAATTTGTTTTTATGCTATGGCTACATCTCTCCAGTTATAGCCCCAGGGTTTGAACCTCCTGGTAGATGTTTATACTTGACACCCACTATTACCCAGACAACCACTAACTGTCAGTTTTTCTCCAAACACGTTTTTCTTCTGATACTTCTGTAAACAGCACTAGTGAGATATCCTTGTAGACAGGGCTTTGATGAAGGTTTTAGTTCTAAAATCTTAAAATTCCCTTTTGCATTTGTGGTCCATTATCTTGATCAGTCTATGTTGTAGAGAGCACTCTATCTAGTTTCCTTAGCTCTTCCTATTGCTATTATAGCAGTCTCTTTAAAATTTTTTTGAGCCTAGTATCTAATTAGATTGGGCCTTCTAGCCCAGCACTCAGCGTCCTGAATTCCCTGACACTTGCCCAATTTTGGTTATTTCTTTTTTTAAAAATTTTATTAATTTATTCAGAATACAATTCAATTGCCATCCCGTCACTTGTATCCTCCCATCCCTCCCTCCCGCCTGCTTTCACCCTATTCCCCTCCCCTAGGTTTATGACCAAGGGGGACCTCCCCCCGCCCCACTATATGGTCATAGGCTATCAGGGGCCTTGGCTCTTATTTCTGGGACAATCTTTCATACTCTTTGCTACCCAGTTTTGGTGCTTTTTTCATCCCCCTACTTCCTACAAATGCCTTGAGTTTTCTATTTTTCTTTGTTCAATCTCAGATTCTAAACCAGTTGTTCTCAGACTCCAGAGTGCAACAGGCTCACTGGAGCACAAATTCTCCAGAATTTTAGATATGAGGTTGCATTTGGGGATTTCTGCTGCTGCTGCTGCTGCTGCTGCTGCTGCTGCTGCTGCTGCTGCTGCTAATAGAAAACTATCAACTTGAGAACCAACCAATCTTCAAAGCATTTTTAGGGCTTGTGCGGAAGGCCTATAGTTCCTATCTAGTACATTTTGGTTAAAGGTTCGTGTAATTCACAAGAATGCCGTTACTGAAATGGTCCTGAAAAGCCCGTGTGTTGGCCCCAGCTTAGCAGTGCTGATAACTGATGGAGAGACATTAAGTGGTGTGTCTGTGGAAATAAGTCACCAAGACAGCATCTTTGAAGGAGTTTTTAGACAAGGGGTACAACTGCTCTTGTCTCTTTTCTTCCCAGCCTCTGTAAGGTAGCAACTTGCTCTAACTCTTGCCCTAGTCAGCTGTTTCACCAGGGGTCCCAGTCAGCAATGCAGCCAAACTGAACAGGAGTTGAAACTCCTAAAGCTATGAGCAAAAAAAAAAAAAAATCCTTCTCTCTTTTAGAGGTGATTATGTCAGGCTCTGTTGCAGTGGTAGAAATCTGACACAGGGGTCATTGGTTATTCAGAGCCCTGCAGCAGACTGCACTGGAAGTGGGTGAATTTATTTTATTTTATTTTCCTTTTTATTAATTCATTCATATTACATCTCAGTTGTTATCCCATCCCTTGTATCCTCCCATTCTTCCCTCCCTCCTGCTTGCCCCCTACTCCCCTCCCCTATGACTGTGACTGAGGGGGACCTCCCCCTGTTTATGCTCATAGGGTATCAAGTCTCTTCTTGGTAGCCTGCTATCCTTCCTCCGAGTGCCCCCAGGTCTTCCATCAAGTGACACCACATGCTGGCGAGGATGTGGAGAAAGAGGAACACTCCTTAATTGCTGGTGGGAATGCAAATTAGTACAACCACTTTGGAAATCTATCTGGCGCTATCTCAGAAAACTGGGAATAGGGCTTCCTCAAGACCCAGCTATTCCACTCCTAGGAATATACCCAGAAAATGCTCCACCACACAACAGGGACATATGCTCAACCATGTTCACAGCGGCCTTATTCATAATAGCCAGAACATGGAAACAACCTAAGTGTCCCTCAGTAGAAGAATGGATAAAGAGAGTGTGGTACATTTACACTATGGAATACTACTCAGCTATTAAAAAAAAGGAATTTCTGAAATTTGTGGACAAGTGGGTGAATTTAAATACACATCAACTCCTATTCTGTGCTTGCCCATAGACTCTATGTCTACAGATGTACCGTTGACTAGAGGGCTATATTTCTGTGTCTCTTTGTATGTTAGGGGAGGATATTTGCCTTATTTAGTTGTTGGCTCCATATGGCTACACCCTGGCATTACAGACCAACAAATGCTAGTTAACTCCCAGCATCCAATCTTTGGTTTGGTTTCTAGAGATAGTTTTGTGAGGCTGTGTCGGCTTCTTGGTAGTTCCTTCTGTTTCCAAGGAACTACAATCTTGTAGCTCCATGGCATTGGAAGTTACATCTGTAACAGAAGCAGATTCCCTTAGTAGTCCTTAAGGGAAAATGATGAAATGTGAACCACAGTAGATTTTGAGTGAGTGAGTGAGTGAGTGTGTGTGTGTGTGTGTGTGTGTGTGCGTGCGCGCACGCTCCTAATAACTCCCATGCTTACTGAAATTTAGTAATATATGAATAACAAGCATACATACTACCAAAAATTTTTGCTAGCGTTTTTGGAAACAAGTCTATTTTTAAATTTAATTTTTAAAATTTCAAAAACCTCTTTTCATCATGTTAAGCACTTCTGCTTAGGGAAAAGCGTGTTTCTGAGGACATGTTTGTATACATATGTTCAAATGTTATCCATATTTTCCAAAGCTCACATGACACTTTATCAATAAGCTCTCAAGAATATAAAAGTTTTTATCCAAATGTAATCAAGATCCCAAGTCAAGAATTTTGGTAGCAAAAAGACAGGGATGAATCACCAATTATCTGTGGCCATCTCCAGCCTTCTTTAAGCTGATGAAAAATTCACAGGAGTAATTTCCTTGCATTGGATATGTTTCCATGAACTACTTTTTTTTTTTTTTTACTAAAACCTTGCTCCTGGTTTCATGAGAAGTGTAGTGGAGGTCATGTGTATTCAACATCTTGTTTGCCTGTGATTCCTGTAACTATCCTAGAAGGTAGTTAGTGGTATATCATTATTTTTAGAGGAGAAAACTCTACACATTGCTGCTGTCACTCCCGGCTAGGTCTGGTTCACAAGGAAGTTCTATATTTATCCCATGCCTTCTTTATTCACGCTAAATTTCTGGTTCTTTACTTAGTGTGTGGTGATAAAACGTGTTCTTGTAATTTTAGTATCAATGAACTTAAAATATCTGCCTTAGTCTTGTTTGCTTTGTATTTAAAAAGCCGTGTGAACCATGAGCCTCATTACTTCAGTGTCTGCATCGAAGCCAGAGGGTCTTTTCTTCTTTCCTTCAGAAGTCCTAGCAGTAATTATCCTTAGTACGTTCATGGGGCTGAAAGATGCCACAACTTGCCATTCTGAGAGCACTCATGATATGTCCTTTGAGCTCTTGATAGGTGGCTAAGCCAGACTAGAAAATGCTATAAGCACAAAGCACATACTGGAATATGAAGACTTTAGCATGGAAAAAATATATAAACTATTTTCAGTAATTTTGAGATAGCTGGGGATATAATAAGTGGTAGAGTGAGTGCCTAACATGTATGAGCTCCTGGGTTCAACTCCTAGACTAAGGAAACAACCCCTGTGTACTGTGTGTATTGTAAAGAATACTTCATATTTTAGATTAAATAGAGTACATTATAACTTGAGTATTCCTAGCCTTAAAATCTAAAAGACATCAAAATCTCAATGAGTTTTAGCTGTCATGGTGCTGATGATGTAAAATTCAGCACTTTAAAGTTTCTGTTTTACGTATAAAATTATTAAAAGCGTTGAGACTTGACTCCCTAAGATATATATATATACACACACATATATACATACATATATATATGGTATGTATAGGTATGTATGTATTACATATATACATATATATTAATTTTTAAAAAACATTCTAAAATTTGGAGCACTTCTTATCCAAAGTAGTTTAGAAACCATACATTCAGTCTGTGTTAAATGAATGTAAAGTCAAGCAAGATAGACAAAAAAGGATAAGTGTTACTGCACTTATGAATCACCTGCTACAATCAGATTCAGAGAGATACGGTGTAGAATATCGACTGCAGGGCCTGAGGAAAGGACAGTGTGAGTTACTGCTAAGTGAATACAGTGTCGATTCAGTTTAAGGTGACAAGAAGGGCCAGGAGATAAAAGTACTGATGGTTACACAGATGACAATGTGTGATGTCCCTGAACTGTGTACCGATAACTGGTTTAAATGACATTATGTCTATATCACAACAACCTTTAAGAGCTTCCCCTGTGAACTATATGTTTTTTTATATAAATTTATTTTACTATTAGAAAATTGAAAATATAGATGATTCGGGTTGTGTTCCTGTGAGTCTGCTCTGGGATAGAGAGCAGTAGGAAGGTGCTTTGGACAGGGGCTCACACTTGAGACCTGCACAGTGTAAGAAGCTTGAAGGAAGAGGTTGCGCGGAGGAAAAGCCACGAAAGATGCTGGGGATGCGTGGGGAAGTGGAAGGGCTCAGGTTGCAGGGAGTAGGATGGCGAAGTTTGTGTGCTACTGTTGTCCATAAAATTTAATAATAGAAACCAAACAAAAGAACAAACGGAATTTTCAGACTGGCAGGTTGGCGTAAGAGTGAGAGTGTATGCTTTGGAAGCCTGACATCTGAATTTGATGGCAGAGCCCACAGAAGAGGAGAGAACCACCTCCTGTCCCCTGGATCATAACCTGTAGGTTGTGGTACACATGTGTGTTCTCTCTGTGTGTCTCTGTCTATGTCTCTCTCTCACACAGAGAGGGGGCGGGGGTTAGGAGGATGACGGGGGGGGGGGGTGGAGACGAGAGCTACAAACACATTTACATGTGCACACAGAAATTATTTGTAAGAAATTTTAAAAATTTAAGTGTGCCCATAGCTCAGACCACACGAAATGGTTACTTATTGCCTACAGAATGGCAGTTTCATCTGATACTCTCTGTAGTTTGGAGATCTAACTGTTTCCAAATTGACCTGTCTAGACACCATGTGGACTTCTCTGATTTCTGTGTAAGTGTTCCTTGGTAGTTGCCTCACGGACAGCCCTATGTCCTACTGGCTTGGTCAGTGCAATACTGTATAATAGATCTGCCATGGAATAGAAGAAAGTCTCGCTGTCAGAAATAATAACAACCTGGAAGGCTTTACCTTGAATCTTTTCATTGCGGTCAAGCTCTGCCTTAGCATGGTGGTTCTTGGAGCCCAGAGGGGGAAGATAAGAGTCTTTTTTAGCACCTTTGGATCCTGACTTGTTCAAGTCTCCAGGATCATCATTATTATTGTGCAGGTAAAATTTTCTTTCCAGAAAGGTCTTGGCACAGGACAAGAAAATTAAAGGATTGACTTTCTCAATAGGGGAGTGTTGTGAGGCAGGAAAATTGGAATTTGTTTGGCCTATTAAAGGCCATCCATTCTGGCTCTGATACCTTGACATCTTTCATTTCATGGAAATATTTTCTTGCCTTTGAAACATCTCTGGCTTTGCTGGGGACCCCTGAGTCTAGCAGTGATAGCAGGCCCTCGTTTGTTCTAGTCGGGTTTTTTTCAAGATGTGCTCTGTTGTATGTGAACCTCACTGTCATAGTGTTCAAGTGTCACCTCTGGTTCTGGGAAGTGGAGAGATGACTGCAAGTTACTTGAGGCAATCTTGAATTTTCAGGTTCCATGGATACTCTGTGCTCCACTGGAATTCCTGGGAATGGCCTCATATCCCAGGTGCTGTGAAAATTAGTTTGCTAAAAACAGTAAAGATTTAGTCATTTTTTATGTTACTATTGGCATATAAGCCACAGTATAGAAACATATCATATACTTTCTAGAAGATTTCTCAAGTATGCATATGATGGGCTATTTTTTATGTAGGACCACTGTTGTGTCATCCAAGTCCACGTCAAATGGGCCAATGAGAAGTTACTTGAATGATGTCTAACTTTAAAGCACTCTGCATCTCGATGGGCATTTTTTGTTTGTTTCTTTCGTTTTGTGGGCTGTATTTGAAAACAGCTACAGGACATGTCTCCATTGGCTTTCAGTCTTGGTCACATTGTTCTGCTGAGTTCGTGTCAGGATTCCTCTGGCCACCTGGCTCAGTTCCAAGCAGTCTCTTTGCACATTGTCCGCCTGCCCAAGAGGACAGGTACATCCTCACACATAGAAGGAACGGTTTGCACAGTTTCCTCTTGCAGTTTGCATTAACTACTTCACACACTTCAGCTCGTTACCCTGTCCATGAAATCTTGGAGGCAATCACTACTATTTAATAGATAGACTCAATCTCAGAGTTTCAGTGCAGGTTCAGATTGGTTCCTTTTCTCCCACATCCCTTTTGAAAGTGGCCAGAAGGGCTTCAAGAACCCAACTATTTAAGCTGAGAAAATAATTCCTTGTCAAGTATTATTTCCAAGTTTTAGTCCAGTAACTCCTGTTGGTGTGTACCCCTGCCCCATTCCTCAGCTGCATATAGTAGAAATACATGGCTTGGCTCTTGGCTTAAGTACATAGTAGCAGCCAGATCTTTAGCGTAGGGTTCCAGTTTGAAGAGGGCACAACATAGGTCATTTGAGTTAATAGCAGAGCCACCAGCGCAATGGGAAAAAAAAAAGATAGTATTGTCACCAGAGACTTCTTGCTCTATGCACAACAGAAAAGCTTTCTTGTGGTTTTCTGAATTTGAGGTGGCTGCAACAATCTCTGGTCCAACAGTAATTTTCTGTGATGTACCTGTTTTGCTTTTAAACTGTAATTGCCTTCTAAGAACCCTCCGCAAAAGCATCTCAGTTTGTCCCACTAGTGACAGCCAGGTAAGAGTCTGTTACCCATGGTCCCTCGGAATTAAACCTCTACCAGCTGAAAACCAAACCTACTCTGCTGTCTGTCCACTCTTGGGATCTTATTCCATCACGATAGGATTACACAATCTCTCCATGACCATCCCACAGCTACCTACTGATGGCTTTGAGGCTCCAGTGTAGTCTACTTGTTTTGTGAGACACACATATGACACCTGTCTTTGTTTCTTGGTTACTATTCTCTCGTAAAACTGTAGACTATAGAAAGATGTATTACATTACATATATGTTCCAAACAATTAGTAAGCCAAGATTTTCTTTCTTGTGAGCATGAGGTGGAAGTGGAGGGTTTTTTTTGTTTGTTTGTTTTGTTTTGTTTTTTGTTTTTTGCTTCTGTTAGATGCAAGACTCCTAAATGTTCCTTGACTTTCTGGCTCTGCTTCTGAATCAGTTCTCACATGTATAGTCATGCCTGGACAAAAGCCACAAGATGCACCCAGTGTGGGTGCCATACGTGTATCCAATTACAAACATGATTTAGAAATGTTTGAGGACTGCGGAGGTAGCTCGCTCTATAAAATGTGACAGGCAAGCACAAGAACTTGAGTTTCTCCACAGCACTTATGTAAAAATCCAAGAGTGGTGGTCTGTATTTGTAATCTAGGCACTGGGAAGACAGAGACAGGAAATACCTTCCTCCACGGCCAGCCAGCCAGCCT
This sequence comes from Acomys minous, assembly GCF_964271855.1. Lineage (NCBI taxonomy): Eukaryota > Metazoa > Chordata > Mammalia > Rodentia > Muridae > Acomys > Acomys minous. The sequence continues at coordinate 63,987,037 of NC_140493.1, read as the reverse complement.
GCCTAACTTAGTCAGGAAGTCTCAGGTCCCAGAAAACCAATCAGAAAACCAAGGGTGGACAGCTCCTCAAAGTTGACACTCATCCATGGTTGACTTTCAGCCTCCATACACATGTGACACACAGCATGTGCGTGTACACCTATAAATACACTTCACAACGTAGATACACACATGCACAAAGAAAATTATAAAAATAGAGAGAATTCCTTAACTTAGGGAGTAAGGTTTATTTTCTAAGGCCAACTTTATTTTCTTTACTATTTATTTTAGTCAGATTTTTACTGAAGTGTAATTAAAAAAATACACAAATCTAAAGTGTAAAGTTTGAACTTCAGCTTGTCTTTTTAATATGTAATTCATGAATAATTTAGATAGTGATGCTATCATTCATTTCTTGGCTAATTGGGTGGTTTGGTGAGGTTGGAGATAGAAGTTTTGAATTATGTTTTCTTGTTGTTCCCACCCCCCCTTTTCTGCTGGTAGTTGACCCTAGAGTCTTGTGTATGCTAAGGATGCATTCTGTCACTGGATTGCACCTGCGCTGAATTCTGCTTTCTTGACAACCATGTAATAACTTCTCATGGTCACTGTTTTGAGAAGGTGAAGATTTTCTTTTCCTGGTGATAATATCTGAGTCACTTGCAGCTTGTACATTCTTTTCTTTAAAAAAAAACCTTCAAGGCTATTATTTTAGCCTTGGAACAAAAACAGGAATTCCATCATCACAGCTACATACATATATTATTGGTTCTGTTCTGTGAGTCTGATAATATTTGTCCAATAAAAAGGCGCCAAATGATTGGTTGCACATGTAATTCTGAAAAGCAAGTTTTCTACCTTGATTGATTTTATTTTCTCCATTTTGAAGACACCTCTACCTTTAATCTTTCTTCTTTATTGGCTCTTTGTTGTTGCTATAAAGACATCCCCAACACAGGCTAATGTTATTTAAAAAAACAGAAGTTCACTTAACTCACAGTTTAAGAAGTTCAAAAGTGTGGTGCTGTCAGCAGCTCAGCTCTGGTAAGGACCCATGGTAGAAGGCATCACACTGATTGAAGGATCACGTATCCAGGAAGAGTTCTATTACCAAACGGAAAGCTGGAAGACTCACATTGCTTTTTATAACAATTTGCTTTTCAAGAAAGTGCCCAAGGCTTCCACAAGGGCCACTTTAATCCCATTGGAAGGAAGCTTTTACAGTGACCTAAAGATCCTACTTGGCTCACCTCTCAAAGGTCCTCCTAGACCTGTAAGTGCTTGCTGCAAGCCTCATAACAGGAGCTTGATCTCCAAGACCACATGGTGGAAGGAGAGAACCAACTCCCTCAAGTTTAATGCTGTGGCACATATGTACCCCAGCCTCACAAAAAATAAGTATTTAATATATAAAATATAGAGTTTGCAGCTCAAGTCTGCTGCACAGGGTGTGTGTTGGAAGAGGGGTAGTCTTATATGGCGAGTATATTCCAAACTATATTTTAACTGGAAAAGTTAAAGTTGAGTGTTGTCTTATACACCAGAAAATACGGTAAATACATCTAATAATTAAAAACAGCAACACAACAAATCTCAAAGTGCTACCACCCTTTACACAATCTCATGAACCTTTGGGACAAACCACACCCAAATTGTAATATTTCCCTTTCTATCCTTAAAAAAAAATCCTCTTCCTTTTAGGATGAGATGATCCATTGACAGGGACCTTTTCTCCAAGACAAACTGATAACCACTCCACCCTTCACATATACCTTAAGTCCCAGCCACCTGCAAGTTGGCATGATTCTCAATGAAATTAAACTTGTTCTTCTAACTCATATGAAAGTAGTGAAACTTTTTTCAACTGGAATCATCTCCTACCTCTAGTTTTTAGTTGTAAATTCTTAAATATATAGATAAATTAAAATAATAGGATAATATCCTATATCTAAATTCAGTAATTGGTGATACATTATCATTATGTCTGTCTGTCTGTCTGTCTTTTGGTAGTTCCATCCATAGGAAGTGAGAGGTTACTACTCTCCCAAAGACTTCAGCAGAAGAATAATAAGAATAATCTCACCTAAGAAAGTTAATGCTTCAGTAATATTGTCTAATATCCAGCCCACCGTCATATTTGCCAGTTGACCCAAAAATGTCTTTTCTAGTGTTTTTTTTTCAAAGTGATCTAATGGATCTTTTATATTCTGAAATTCAGTTAATATATCAGAAACTGTTCACGCAGTTGTGATGGCTGAATGGATGTGTCAGTGGCAACCAGTTGTATACAATATATAGGCAAATGACCCATATTTATAATCCAAGCCACACTCTCCTGTCTATTAATGGCAGTTTCCTTGACTCTTGAGGTACCCAGTATGGCTGTAGAAGAATTTAATAACAGTGAATAGAAAACACCATATTTATGAATAAGCCACTTGATGGAATGCAGAAATCTGGAAGTATGCATCTAGTTGCTGATGCCAGTTGAGTCTGGTACCATGGGGGTGAGCCAACTGGGCTCCCAAATTACTGCTGACCAGGCAGCATCCCTTCTGCACTGGTTTACTAAGAAAACATCTTGTTACTGTAGTAGCGACTATAACCCAGGCCATAACTCTGAATATGTGGGAGGCCTAAGAAGTTCTCTAGGGATTTGGCTTTGTGATAGTTAATAGCCATAAATTTTGGTGACATTAGATTAATATAATACATACATAATATTTTACATACCTTCTGATTAGATTAATTTCTGTCTTTGTGATAAAATGTCCTAACAAAAATAACTTTGGGGAGGAAACAGTTTACTTTGGGGTCATAATTCCAGGTTACAGTCCAACATCACAGGGAAGCCAAGATAAGAACTTAAAACAGCATTCACATCATATCCGCTAGTCAGGAGCAGAGAGAAATGGATGTGTGTCCATTTGCTTGCTTGCTTGCTTGCTTGCTTGAGCTCAGATCAGTTTCTTCACTCATACAGTTCAGGACACCCTGCCTAGGAAATGGTGCTATCCGCTTCTAACTCAGTCAAGAACTTCCTAGACAGACGTCTCCACTGCTCAGAAAGCTCAGTATAGACAACGCCTCATTGAGACTCTCTTCCCAGGTATTTCAGCATTTGTGAAGTGGACAAGAGGATTCTGGGAGCTCGCTGCTCAGCCCATCTAACCACATTAGGGGGCTCTAGGTACTGTACTTGAAGATTGAGAAGAGCAGTAGAGGAAGACAGCTGAGTCCACTTCCAGCCTCTGGCCCCTCCCCGCCCCCTCCCTGACGACTACACACACACACACACACACACACACACACACACACACACACACGTATCTGAGTATACAGGGATAAACTGGCTCTTGAGTTCAGCACACTTTGAAAGCTCACCTCTTCATCCGCTGTAAAGCACAGTACAGTGCATTGAGCACAGGAATGGAAGCTCTATTCTTGATCAGAGGAATAGACATTGAATGAGGACGAGTGTGGCCACAGAGAGCATGAGTAGGTCAGTGAGGCTGTCCCTTTTACAGGGGCAGTGTAGGCCTCAGACTGTAGTGTTAGTTGACCTTCCATCTTCCACCTTCCATCTCCCATTTTATATACTAATACATCTTATATTAGTAAGGTGCATTTTTCCAATCAATGAACCAGTATTGAGACATTATTATTAACTGTAATTCAGAATTGATGTTAAGGTGATTATTCACATTGCAGTATTCTGTGGGTTTTGATAACTTTGCATGTCATGTGTCCACTGTTACAGGATAATGGGATATTTCAGTGTCCTAAAATCCAATATACTGTACCTATTTATTGCCCTCTCCTTTTTAATGCCTATTCCCTGGTAGCTACTGATGTTTTAATGTCTTTATAATTGTGCCTTTTTCAAAATACCTTGAAATGGGATCCATATGATACCTAGCTTTTTTCATATTGGCTTGTTTCATTAAGCAAAGATGCAAGTCATGGTTTTCCATGTTTCTCAATAGCTCATTTGTGTTTATAGCTGAGTAATATTCCAATGTCCTCTTACACCACCTTGCTGCTTTGTCTATTCACATATGTTACTGTTGTACATTTTAAAATGTGTGTGTAGTAGTCCGCGTGTGAAGGTCAGAAAGCAAACTGTGGGTGTCTATTTTCTCCTCCACCACATAGGTCCTGGAGATCTGACTCAAGTCCCCAGTCTTGGCAGCAGGCACCTTTACAAATGGAACTGTATCACTGGCCCTTACTGTTGTAATTGTAAACAAATAATATAATGTTTCTGTATATAAAAGTTGTTGAATCAATAGTTGTTAAATGACCTGGTTAGAGAAATTGGGATAGACATGACAACTAAGTTGTTAGGCACTGACTACTACAAATATACAGTTAAGCAGCTTATCCAAGTAGGAAAAGCTTAGCCTGACAATGTAAATGGCTTTTGAGGGCCCAGGCTTTTAACCATCATCTTAGGTCTCCCTTAGATGTGCATTAATCAGTAACAGTAGCCTCCAGACACTGTGGCTAGTAGAACATAAATTTATTAAAAGTAAATAAGAAACAGAGTATCTCAGTTGTTTTGGCTACCTTCCCCCTGCTCCATAGCTGTCCATGGCTACTGTTTTGAACAACATACATGTAGAAATTTCCTTCACTGCAGAAACTTTCACTGGCTAGCCCTGATTCACATAAAAGCATTCCAGCTGGAGGATGGGGCTGGAATTAGTTGAGCAAGCTGATTCTGGCTTCTCTAAGCTTTAGCTCTTTTGTGCCATCATCACTTCACAATAGAGGAGATGAAGCCCAGAGATTTGTTTGCTGGGGGGAGGAAATGTTGCTTAAAATGACTTGCTGGGGATAAAAAAGTCGCCTGGACCGGTGAAGCTGTGAAATGCACCCCACCCCCGCCCCGTGTGAACAGCCCCAGAATGTTTGGCTTGGAAACAGTCTGGGCCCTTGATCAGCTAGTATTAAGGAGTCTTACAGAACTCTCAATTTTTGCTAATTTAGTTGGGCAAAAAAAGCAAAGGCTTTCTATAATTTGAGAGGATAGGATAGATGTGAAGTTCAACTTCTCATGTCAAAACAGAAATTTGTGCCCGTCGCTTCTATAAACTCCTGTGGCCGCTGCATGCCAGGAACGTGAAGCTGGAGGGAATAGTGGACATGAGCCACGGAAATTGTAGCTAGCTCCTTGAAACTGAAATTACTGTGATTTGGGAGCAGAGCAAATAGCAGTTAAGTTTTTCTTTTCTTTTTGCCAGCTCTTTGGATGTGGTCGGATCTAATTTCATTCCCACAGTGGGTGTCACACTGACACACAGTGTTGTGGGATGTTACTCCATTTAAATTTCAGTTTTATGTTCATTTTATTGTGGCATTTTCATAAAGTCTCAGTTTTTCCTTTGAAACAAAAGTGCCAGTAGCAAACATTACGTTAAATTGTGCTTTTTCCTTCTTAGTGTCTAGTCTGGAATTTGGCTGTTAACACTGGTGATGATTTTTTTAAGTATGATTTTATATGCAAACACCAAACTGCTCTTAACTGTAAATATTGACCTCCTGCATTTTGAAATCCTCAAGTTTCTAGGAGACATCGTGTGAAAAGGTGAACTTGACAGAAAAATATATCTACCATAATTCCTGTGGAAAAAAACTTAGCATATTCTAGTATGTGGAAGTTCAGTCAGGGTGTGACCATTTGAAATCATAACTTTCTATAAATACAGGCCCCGAATTGATAGTTTTCTGTACAAGTAGGCACAGAGAAAATAGTATATTATCTTGCAAATTGAGAATTTGAAATGCCAGATCTTGAATGAAGATGAATTTCCATTCAACTTTTAAGTCTCTCTTGCCCACTAAACTATTATGAGTATCCAAGTTTTAATCAGTATTTAATAACTATTGAGGCTTAGTCTAGTGACTTTATAAAGAAAAAAACAATGTTCTGTCTTCCTTGAATACTAGGCAGCATATCAGATGTGTCTATCATATGTAGTATGCTTTTTATCTAATTCTAACTATATATGTGCATATATGTGTTTTATGTTAGTGAAGTCTAAAAGAATTGATTATGGTTTCTTAGCATTGACTTGTTTTCTTAAAAGCTGTCAATGGGGAAATAATCAATATTAAGGCTTTTGGAACAACAGCATTTCACAGGGGTCTCCACCCACTCCAGCACGATTGATTAAGCTGCTTTTGTACAGGATCTAAAAGAACAATGTGTTTTAAAAACATCATTCTTTGGTCTGAGCTTGAACAGTTCCAAATGGGTTTCCACAGGGGCTGCTCTACAATGTGACCACTGAAAGAAACTGTGGCCGTAGCCAGTGGGACAGGGGAATCCAGGCAGGAGAAAGGCACTTAGGTGAGGAGTGAATGGCATGCATGCCAGAAAGGTTGTCCCGGCAGCTGCACTCACTCAGCCACCAAAGTAGGAGAGACAGAGGCAAGTCAGTCTTGCACAGGCAACAGCACACAAGAGTAAGCTGCAAGAAGGGGGCTCAGAAACATGTGCTTGCCCCAGAGTACTGGGGAGAGCTAGGGATCTCCAGTCACAACTGGGGACGGTGGTGAGAGATTGCTCTCCAACCTTCAGGTGTTCTGCTGTTGTCCGAAGGCTGTTGGGAATAAACACACCTTTATTTGGTATTTCGCACATGTCTACTGTGACCTCACTACTCACACTGCATGCTGATCTGCACCAGTTCTATTTTCACACCAATTGATTCTGTACCAATTGTGTTTTCTTGACAATTAAGGTGAAAGTGGCTAAGGAGCTTTCATTTAAAAATAAATAAATAATACCATTTGGGTGTTGTTGTTGTTTTTGTTGTTGTTGTTTTGACAGGTTTTCATTGTGTCAACCTGGCTTTTAACTTTCGACTCTTCTACCTCAGTTTCTCCACTGTTAGAATTGCAGATCTTGGTCACCATTTTCATACATACTCAGCCAAAAGCTGCCTCACTGACGACATGTATAAGAATGTGGCGGTCTTTTACTTTGGACAAACTGAAGATTCTGGTGAGAGTGGGATATTTAGACAGTGCCTGACTTTTGCATCATTGTGTTTAATCAGTGAGAGCTAGATCAACACTGAAGTAAACCTTTCGTGTGGCTTCAGTCAGCTGGTAACTTCCATTGGTCTTGGATTAAGTTGGAGAAGGAATTCTTTGAGATACTGGGAAGATAAGATGGATATGACTTATAAAGATTTACTTTTGTTAACCTCTCATACTTTTGGTAAACTAAAAGTTTTATCTGTAATGAATTGGTATTTAGGAGCACGCATTCTAACCACTACTTTTAATTGTTATATATCTTCATCCTTTGGGGTAAAAAGTAGTGAAATATGCTGCCTTGACCACTTTCTTGAATGCGATTTTTAAATATTTTCAATAAAGCAGTTAATTTCACCATTTGTAGCCTCTTCATCCTCTACAACCCCTTAGCATAGGATTATGTGATCCTGTGAACAGAATGTCAAGATGTTTTCTTTGACAGATCTAAGTTCTGGTGGAGGTGGATCAGAAAGGTGCAGGCAGACTCCTAGGGAGTTGCGTGGCCTTTTAGAGTTTTGCAGCCTTTGGCCAATGTGTCAGTATGCTGGGAAAAAAATGTCGCTTTCCATGGTTTTACTGTTCCACTCATTTCATAAGACTATGAATGTGATCTTCAGATAAAATACTCATAAACTACAACTTAGCAAACAGGATTGCACCCACTCCTCCTCCCCTCACTCTGCTAATCAGTTTTTATTTATTTATTGAAAAGTTCATATATATATATGATGTTTTGATCAACTCGACTACCCACTTCCTCCCCTTCAACTTCTCCCATAATCCCTCACCACTTCTCCGTCCTAGCTTCATGTGCCCCTTTCATTTTTAACTCGCTGAGCCTTTTCGGTGCTGCCAGGATGCATATGGATGAGGTCATTTGATGGAACATTGGACAACTTGTTAGGGGACACATCCCTAAGAAAACTGATTCTTCTTCCCACTAGCCCTTACTTGTTAATAACTCCGAAGTTATAGGGAGTCCTTGGGTCCCTTTGACTTTCATGTGGGAGCTTTGACTGGTTCAATCTTTAGTCTCGTGTGTGTGTGTGTGTGTGTGTGTGTGTGTGTGTGTGTGTGTGTGTGTGTTTGTGTGTGTGTGTGTGTACAGCCACAGCTCCTGTGCGTTCCTAGACTAACAGCTCCATGTGGAAAACAGTTTCTCAGTAGTTCTCTGCATCCTTCGATTCTTAAAGGCTCCTGTCCTTTCCACAGTGATCTCTGATCCTTAGGAAGAACGTTATGATGTAGTAATCCCATTTGAGGCTCAGCAGTCTCCAGTTTCTTATTCTCCATGCGCTGACTAGTGAGCCTCTGTAGTGATTGGAATCTACTCAATAAGATGTTTCTTTGATGATGATTGTTTTCCAAAAACTATTCACTTCTGTGTAGCCCAGCCCATGTGTCTATCACTTCATCCCATGAGAGGCAGGTCCTTCGGACTCGGGGCTCATACTGCTGTTGTCAATGTCACATTGCAGTTTGTTCATGTAGTCTGTGCTGGATCAAAGTCCTATCTTTTCTTTTGGTCAAAAGACTTTTGTAAGAACTAGGCAAAATATAGGATGGTTCGTGAATTTGCACATCGTCTTTGCACAGGAGCTGTGCTAATCTGGTCTGCATCATGTCAGTTTTAACCTGTGCTGTCGAAAGGAACACTACGTTTCACAATAGATGCAAACAGATTTAAAATCTCTTCCTGGTTTCTCTATCAAGGAAACCGTTCTTTTAAAGCTGTTGGGACCTTCTCATTTGTTTTATCTGGCTAAAAAGTTTGGTCAAGAAGAGTTCCTTTCTATAATGAAAAGAAACACCGAGTTAGGGCTATGCATCTAGGAAGAAAGTGGTGTTGTTTCCAGGAGGTCATCAGGAAGATGAGTAATGTCTTGGGCACATACAACTGCATGGTGGCTTTCTGTGAGGTACTCATGGCCTATCTTTTAAAGTCATCTGTTTCCACTCCTTTGAAAGCACTGTTCTTATCTAACTTTTGCATTTATTGCTTCTGTTTCAGCTTATTGCTTAAGTGTGTTGGTTTAGATTTTTTTGAAAGTGTTAATGTGTTTTCCAACTTTACTCTAAGTGAATAGCTGGAAATGTGTGTAAACATGCCTCTTAGATTATACAGTTATGGAACTCAGGCTTCCTTGTGATCAGCAGGCATGTCTCTCTGTGCAGCAATGTCTGTGTCATAGCAAGGATACTGAAAGCCAGGAGGAGTTCAGACACTGGATAGCTAGTTAGTATTTTTGAGGCCTAGAGGTATCAGGACACACTTAGGTCCTGGAGCTGTGTTGGAAACATGCTTGTTACCTGGGCAACCAAGTAACCTTCCCATAGCTTGCAGTAGATTTTCTACTTGTCTAGGTGACTAGAATCAAGAAATAGCTAAAGAAAATTGGCAGTTAGTTCCTGGACTCCTATCTGTTGTATTAGACTCATTGCCTTTATGACCTTAAAGGAAATGTGTCAGAAGTGGTGCAAGAACTCTTTTATGACCTTAGCACATCTTTCTGAATGGTGAAGTCCTCTTAGCACTTACCATGTATACCGCCATATGATTCCATGAGGCTGTCTGCAGATTATTTCATGTGTTCTGGTGTATACATGGATGCTTATAGGAGATTTGCTTCTATATGTGGTGCATAGGCATGTGTGTGTGTGCATTTATGTATAAAGTAAAGAATATAACATCATTCTTCATCAGCCTTCCACCTTGTTTGTCTGTGTGTGGTTTTTGAGACAAAGTTTTTCTTTGTAGCCCTAACTGTCCTGGAAATCACTCTATAGATCACACCGGCCTCCAATCAGAGATTTGCTTGCTTTTGTCTCCTGAGTGTTGATTAAAGGTGTTGTATAAAGTGAGGGCATGAGCTCTCCAAGGTAAGGTTGTGGGGAAGGTTTTGTTCTAGATATGAGGGAGACTCCAGCCAGAAGCATCTGGAAGAGTGCAGGCGAGAGAGAGAAAAATATATACTGAAAATGGTCAGCAAACTGAGAGAGGCCATGAGAGGGGGGGGGGGAGGGTGAGAGAGGAAGAGAAGAGAGGAAGTCAAAAGAAGACCAAGAGAGTTCACGGCCTCATTGGAAGGGTTAGGAGTTAATGAGATTTGGTAGGAAGGGAAGCCCAGCCCTTGAGCTGAAGAAGTTTAAGGTAGAGTGCAGGGTGAGAAGAGCAAAGAGTCACAGGCACTGAAGGAGCCTGGAGGCCATCATGTCCTTTGATGTGCCAATAGGCACCACAGTTAACCGTTTGTCACGACTATCATTCTCATATTTAAAATATTTCTTTCTCTGATCATTTCTGAGATGTATATGCTTTAATAGTGAGAGTCTCATAGCTTTCTTTCCTTTTCTCCCTCCACCTCCCCTCCTTCCTTCCTTCATTTTCCCACTCCCCTCCTACTTTCCTTCCTCTCTTCTCTTTCCTTCTCCCTACCCCCTTTTTGTTTGAAATGAGGTCTCACCAAATAGTCCAGACAAGCACTGAGTCCGTTGTTCTCTTGCCCCTTCCAGGGACCACAAGCCCAGCTGTGAAGCACCTTAAAACCCAAGGCAATTTCTAAAGGGCCTGAGTCTGTTAGATAGCGTTGGTTAGATGGCACAGGGTTTGTTTTACAGCATCAGTGCAGGGCTGTACTTGCCTTCAACATTCAGACTCACTTCTAGCTCAGTTCTCTCCAACACCACTGAGTTGGCTGTTCATCTAACACTGACTGTTACAAGCCAGTGAGTCCTCAGCCGTTTCCCAGATTCAGCTGTAGCATCTATCTGCTCTTTGAAGTCAAGATCACTTCCATTTTTCTGTCCCATATGTTTCTCGTGGCATTCTGTCAGCCCTGATTTGGGTGGAGAATGCACATGGACCTAGAATTGGAGGCGTTGAAAAACTCCTTAGAATGAACTATTAAGTCCAAAACCAGAGGTAGTTGACTCCCGATGCTTGGCTTAGAATCTGTTCTATGATAACAATTTTCACAGAATACTTATGAATGAGAAATGAACTCCAAATATCTTTTCCTCCATCTCCTGCCAAAGTCTACCAGGAAACAGCATCTCATTACTTCAGTTGGAATTTATTAATTCTGACCTTCTCCAACACTTGGATCTTTCAGGTTCATCTCACATTGATTCTATTTTTACTGTAGTCTAAACTGTGGTCATATGGATATCAAATACTGGAATATTCTAGCTTCAGAGGGAGAGGGGCAGTAATACTTATAATAACATAGCTGCAAACATCCTGCTTCCCTCTGCTATTCCAAAAAAGGAAGCAGGCACGAGGCGGAGGACATCTGCAAGTAATGGACATTTTCCTTTTGTGTGTCATGCATATTCATCGTAACCCACTCACCATCCCTGCTGTTGCCTTTGTGCTTTGGTTTGGAGATCCCTGTTTCTGTTGCCAACAAATTTAATTCAACACAGAGGGTGTTTCCCCTCTTCCCTGGCTTGTGAATCTGAAGCCATCACTGCAAACAAAAGTATAGCTTGCCAGTGTGTTCTGTTCACAGATTCTAGTAGCTGTTGTTCAGTTGGTTTTATTCCTTAGTCACCTTTTCTGTTGTGGTTGTTACCAAGGAGGAAGTCTCTTATTTTGTTTAGTATGAGCAATAAACCAACTGGTTTTAGGATTTGTTTGTTTTTTGTGATTTGTGGACCTTACACAAGCTAGGCAAATGGTCTAGTGTTGAGCTACTTTTTAAAAGCAGATATATTAATTGAGCCCCGCAATGCAGTGGTTTTAAATTTTGGAAGTTACAGATGGGCAAGCAGTGAAAATTGTCACCAGATGGGATTATATAGGTTTTCTTTATAATTATTACAAAAGCAGGAGATGTGTCAAGAAGTTTGGTGCAGAGGTTTAAGTGTCTGTCTTGCTTACTTTCTTCAGTTAAATGTGATTCATCATGAAAAGGGAGCCTGTGAAAGTGAAGGCATTATGGCCATAAGGTTTGGAGAATAATATGCCAGGGATATGGTTGTCAGCACATACTCACTGCCACCAAGTTCCCCATTAAAGAGAAATGAGACTGGGAAGCACAATCTGTGTTTTGTGTTCTAACACATGAGGGTCGAAAAAGGTGGCTTCACTCTGTTAAATAAGCATAAAAGACCACCTGGACCCACAAATATGAGATGTTACTTTAAATTTACCCAACAACCAAGTTATTGAGCCAGGCACTATTCAGTAGGATCAGTAAACAACATGGTAGGAAGGCAAATAGTTTAGTAGCATTGTATTCACCAGCATCCATGCAGTGAGACACCTTATCTGAAAGCATTAAATCACAAATTCTCAATAGTATTTTAGTGTTCTTGGGCCACACAACTTATTGGCAAGGCATTTTGGTTTAGGTAAATGGTGTGTGTGTGTGTGTGTGTGAGAGAGAGAGAGAGAGAGAGAGAGAGAGAGAGAGAGAGAGAGAGAGAGAGAGAGAGAAAGAGAGAGAGAATGCATGTGTGTATATGTATGTGTGAGTGTATGTTGATTATTGCACTAAATAAAACACAATTTTTGTGAGAATTTTGGATTAGGAAATCCAGCTGCTTTTGACTGGATGCAGTTCTTTGTTAAATAGAGAGAAATGTCCACAGTTAGTACCATGCACTAACTCAATGTTACTTTTTAAAAACCATTTTCAACCACTTACATTTTTTCTAAGATTAATGCTTTCTTGGCTCATTAGAGACATTTAGTTTTTCTGTGCATGAGAACCTTAGGAAACTACACGTCTACTTTCTCAACAATCAAATTGTTTTCCTACCTCACCTGCTTCCTTTTGTTGTTGTTTTTCTTGAGACAGACTCTCACTATGTAGCCCAGTGGGGCCTAAAACTTGTTTTGCCAAACAAAGTGACCTTAAACCCTGATCCTCCCTCCCCAGCTTCCTAAGTTCTGGGGCTACACATGTGAGCACCGTCCCGCCAGCTCATTGGTCACATTCTTAGTGGGTTGGGGTTTCTCCCACAAGCATGGCCATCTTTCCTGGGGGCCTTCCTCACAGTTCAGGACTAACTCACCACACCTTCCTGTGAAGGCAAGAAGATATTGATCTGTTTTTTCCAAATTTGAAACCAACTAGGTCACCCTTAAAAGGCCTAATGAGACAGCCTAGCAGAAAATTTCAACTTCATTTTGTTGTGCATTCTTGTCATGTTGCCTCGCAGAGCAAGGGAAGGGATGCTGAAGACACTGAAAAGGGTTCTACTACTTAGTCACATACTCAACTGAGCTGTGTTTATTGTTTTTTTAATTAACTTTTTTGTTAGAATAGAAAATCAAATTTTCCTTAAGACATACATATATACAAACACACACACACACACACACACAATTTTGCTCATGTACATTCTTCTATAAGCCTTCCCTTTCCCCTACATTCTATTTTTCAATCACATACACGTGTTTGTACAAGTGCAAACACACACACACATATATACACAAAACATTATTTAATGTAGTTCTGAACTATGAGTTTCTTAAGCATAGGATTTAAGAATTTTTCCCCTATTCAACTTTACCTTTTTCTATGAATAGTTTAGATGGAGTGTATGTAGGGAAATGGTGTAAATCTGGAAAATCGTTAGACAGTAGACACGCCTCTTTAAAGAAAACCCTTAAAATGAGTGCCTGTAAATATCCATGGGGTTATTCCTCTGTCATATAATCACAGTAAAGGGCAAGAACATCTTTGCCCAAAGATAGGTAGACAGTTCTTTCTTGCTGCTACACTTTAAAAATAAGGTATTTCTCAAAAGTGATGTAAGTCAACTGGCAACTGTGGCTCTAGCTAGGCAACCTCATCCTCCGTGAAGCAGATTAGATTGATAGGTGCTAAGCAGAGAGGGGACTGTTGAGCCAGTTGCTCCTGGCTCAGCCTGCAGCTGGTTTCTTCTACATACTTCTCTCTTGCTTTCCACAGCTTCCATTCTGATCCTGTATTCACATCTTACAGCAGCCAAAAGGGGGAACGTCTGAAAGGCCAGCTTTGCTGTTCTCTGAACCCTGTTAGCCAACAGCATCACCTCCACCTCATAGCCGGTGTGATCCAAACTAAACAGCCTCTGTATGAAATTCCACAGTCTGCTCTCCTGTTGGCCTCTGTGTTTTTCCTTTCAGTTACCTTTATTCAGTCACGCTGTACCTCTGAGCCACTGAGCATGTGTGAGCATATACTGTCAAGGGGTATGGATGTTTGGCTAGGTGGAAAATCCAAATCTGTTGAGTTCTCCCTTTTCATGACCTTAGGGAGATACACATCACCATATCTTAAAGGAATGCTGGTGAATAATTCATTAGCCTTTTCAAGCATGTTAACAGAAAAATCTTTTACTAACACAGGGAGTGAAGTCAGAAATGGCATGTGTTTTGTTTGGAACAGTGTTTGGAGGGAATGGAGCCATGGGGGGAATTCATGGAGCATTATCTGCTGCAGGTGAAAAGGATCCTCCTTGCTCTTAAGGTGAACTATATGGAAGGATGAGACTGATCCCCACTTTGTTGCCAGAGATCCTGAAATCAGAGCAGGGGATGATTATTTTTAATTTGATGTCAAAATTACCAGTGGATGATGGAAAAACAAATACTTTTGGCTGCCTCTAAACAGTCAGACATCTGGGCAGCCCTGAACTAGTCTGGTGCTACAGGACCAAAGCGGCTTTAAACAGATTCCATCTGTAGGTGTCCCCTGACCCTATCTCAAGTTCTATAGGGATCCAAGCCCCACAATCACTTCTTAAGCCAGTGGCTTGTCATGCTACCCAGTGTGCTAGAAATGTGATATTGCTGGGATTGCCTGGGCAAATTCCTCCTGCCATGCACTGGGGACAGAGCACTTGTCGACAACTGGGTCATCTAACAACTGGAAACTTGCTTGGTATAGAAGAATTAATTATCTCAATGTTAACACTGCCACATCAGATTTGTTTGAGAAAGAGAAAAGAAGAGAATGAAACGAATTTGGTGTTAAGAAAAGAAAACTGGTTTCTAAAAGCTTCTTACGTGTATGACCCTGGGTCACTTAGGCAGATGCAGTGCAAGGTGTGGGAAGTGTGGGGCATACTACCCCTCAGACTTGAGTCCAAGAGCTTTTAACTATGAGGATCCCAGAGGTCTTGGGGGGGAGGTGTTACTGGAACCTGAGTCAAGGGTTGCTTAAGCCAGTGTGATTTAGTAATCTCAGCTGACAAATATTTATTGAGTACTCATGCACTTTGAGCTGGACAAAGAACAAGGTCACACAGGTTACTCAAGACCTCTATTGACAGGTTGTTGTCCTACAGAGGCAAGGAGAATACATATGAGACAATTAAAAACATCAGCAAATATCTATCTTAGCTGGTATATGTGCTGCAAAGTCAAAGACAAGTTCATAACTAAGGAACATAGAAGAAAAATGACTAGAGAAGTCAATGTGTTTTGAAAACCAGGCAGAATTTGACAAGAGTAGATGGGTCCTTAGGAAAGTTAACAAGACAATGTTTCATCCAGGTAGGACCAACAGTAGCTTGAGGTAGGAGCACAAGCTAACTCAACACAAGGAGTGTTTTCTGGGTGCCTACTATATGCCAGACACTGAAATTCAGTGTTGTATCCAGTTGAGTCCAGGATGCCTCTTGTACACCAACACTCACAGATGCTCAAGTCTTTTATATAAAATGACGGATCTTGCATGAATTCTACATATCCAGTTTCTTCCTGTGTATTTTAAGTCACTTCTAGGCTAGTTATAATGGGTAAATACAATGTAAATGCTATGCTAATAGCTGTGGTTTATTATGGCAAGAAAAAAAGTCTGCATATGCTCAATACAGATTTTTATTTACATTTACTTATTTATTCAGAGACAGCATCTTATTAGGTATCCCAGACTGCCCTCAATCTTGTGATCCTCCTACCTCAGACACATTAGTACCATTGTATACTTTAAACATACACACACATTTTTTCAATCTACAGTAGTTTGAGTTCATGGATGTGGATACCAGTAATGTGGAGGGTTATGTACGTAGTCTTCTCTCAAAAGAGTTGAGAATACAATGGGACTGCAATATGCAAGTGACCCCATTTATATTTCAAGCTTTGAGAACTGAAATGTGGAATGGACAGATGATTGGAAGCTGATATTTTGTAGAACTGCCTCAGATTACAGAGTGAAGCTTGAACTGTGTGACAGGAAAGATCCAGAACATTCTTGGCTGGAATAGGAGGGGCGTTACTCATGCCTGCAAACCAGGCTGCTGGAACCCAAATCTCTAAAGGCTATGTCCTCTGAATCTGTCAGTGGGAGATGTCAGACAAAGTGATTCCCATCTTTATTCCTTGGCATCAAGGCCTGTGGAGCATGTGGGCTCACATTTAAAATCCTTCTGTTTCTCCAGCCAACCCCTGATACCTGAGAGGATAAAGTGCTGCTCATCAGAGCCGGCCTGCTAGTCTTCCCAGGGAGGAAGACTATTGACTGCTGAAACCAAGTTTTATTTTTAGTAGAAATCTGATGGAAACCAACATTTTAAAAAAATTCTTGTGAGGGACAAACATCCAATTTAATCATTAAAAATGGGATAATAACGAATGTCCCCTGTTCCAAAGGCAAACATTGTTTAGAAGCTGCTAGTCTGAGATACTGGGGCTAAAATACCAATTTACTAAAACCTTTAAAAAAACATTCCATCTCTTCTGTGCCTGTAGTTCATGAGAGTAATTCCTTTGGCAACATTATAGTGAGCTTTAATAGTAACATCTTACTGAAAAGCTGAGAAGCTGTGGAGCTGGAATACGTGGTAACTTGATCCCTCTCCACATTAGACCTATGATTTGCTATCACTAACTGCCAGTAATAGAAGAAAAAGTATTCTTGTGGGTTTATCTGTGTTTGTCATTAAACGTTGGTAAGCCAGCCAGCCTGAGAAGTGGGCTTGCTGTCGGCCTTCGCGATTGGCAGAGGAGCCCCACAGGCCCTGCTCCACGCAGTTTGCCTTGCGTGGATCTGGCCAGTGTGGATCTGGTCTGTACAGAAATCTCTGGATTTCCACAGCAATTTGGGAGCACTTATTCTATAGTGAGAAAGCCAAGCTGGGTTGAGCTTGTGAGAGTCTGGTGTGCCTTGATGGGCCCCTAAGAGATTGTTTAGTTTGTGTCCTGATACCTTGCTTAAGCTCTCCAAAAAAGTCTTAAAAGATTTGAGTTTTCGGTAGCTTAGCTTTTCCATCAACAAATCTTATTTGTGATAGAAGGGATATCTGAGATAGTTTATTAATGTGGGACAACAGATACTCAGACAAATTTAGTGGAGTGGCATGAATTAAGCCTGTTCCAGAACTTGGGTGGCTTTGCTGTCATCATTCTGTAAGATTAGGCCACATGAGCTTCCTTGGGGACATGAGTGTGTGTTTGTCAGGGCTGGGTCGGGCAGTCTTTGATTTCCTATAGGTTGCTAGGCCATCCTGGATAAGGGATGGCTAGCCATGAGGATTCAGAGCACATCCATAGGGGTTCAGGTCTTCAGTGTAGCACATGCAAAAGTTTGTACAGTAGAGAAAGCAGAGCCTTTCTTAATCTGACCATCCTGAGTTGCTTGTCTTTCCTTTCTCAGAGAGCAGCGCTGACATCTGATAAGGACATGTACCTTGATAACGGCTCCATTGAAGAAGCTTCTGGAGTTTATCCTATTGATGATGATGACTATTCTTCTGCTTCTGGCTCAGGTAAGGCTGCCTGCTGGCTGCCATTCTCTGTACCTCAGCAAGCACACATTCTGTTGTGCCTTCTGTCCTAACAAGCATGGCATTTGTCATAGTCATGAGCATGATTTGGAGTACAATGTCTAGATCTGTGTAACTTGTGCTATGAGAACTTTGAATTTAAATGACTGTATTTACCACCAAATTAAGGTTCCGTTGCTGCAAAGAGGCACCATGACTATGGCAACTCTTATAAAGGTAAACATGTAATTGGGGCTGGCTTCAAGTTTCAGAGGTTTAGTCCACTATCATCATGGTGGGAAGCATGGCAGAGCACAGTCAGGCATGGCGCTAGAGAAGGAGCTGAGAGGTCTACATCTTGATCCATAGGCAGCAGAAGGAGACTGTGTACCACACTGAGCAAAGCCCTAGCATAACTTGAGCACAGGGTACCTCTAAGTCCCACCTCCGCAGACACACTTCCTTCAACAAGTCCACACTTCCTAATAGTGCCACTCCCTGTGGCCAAGCGTTCAAACACATGATTCTGTGGGGACTACAGTGTATTAAAAGCACCATAACCACAACCACATAAAGCTTTTATAGGGATAAAAGGAATTGAGGTATTAGCCTTAAATTTTGTTAAAAATTTCAGAATATGGTCGTAACCACAAGAAATCCTTCAAATATGAGTTTCATAAAATGACTGCTTATGTTAAGATTACACACAGACCCCAGAACTTAGAGGCTTCTAAAATATGTTGTTCCTAAGTAGCAAGGACAATGTTACAAAGGAGCCTTGTAACATAAAGGTTGATTCATTGCTTTGACTTCTTTGTTGTATTAATTATCTGCAATGCTGCCTAACAGACCATCCCAACACTCAGTAGCTTGCAGCAACAGGCATTTGTTTAATGCATTATTCTGGAGATTTGCTATTTAGGGGCTGGACCCTTCTGTGTTTGCAGCTGAAGCTTGGTTTAGTTCTGTCCTAGGTCTGTGAAAACTGAGCAGACTTGGCTTTACTCTATGTAGCTCTTCATTCTCCAGGTGGCCAGCCATTTTTTTTTTCACAAAGTGAAGCAGATATCTAATCCTAGACTGACAACTTGGCACAGCATCACTTCCGTGTGTGTCTGTCTGTCTGTCTGTCTGTGTGTTGATATTAGAGTGATAAAAGACAGTGTGTTAGCTCTATTATTTCTGTGACCAATTTCCTGAGAGAAATGTCACAAGAAGGAAGACTGTACTGAGGATCATGGTTTCAGATGATTTGTTTGGCCCGCTGTGCTTACTTGGAACAAAGCAAATAGAATATGTAATGGAGGAGGCCCTTTGCCTCATAGTTTGCAGAAAGCAGATGATGTGTAAGGTAGTGATGACTAGGTGTAACTTCCCAAGATATGCCCTGTCACCAACATCCCCTGCTGTTTAAAGGTTTTAATGACATGCAAAATAGCACCACTAGGTAGAGATCTAGGGCTGAATACATGAGTCTGTGGAGGAACATTTCGTACACAAACCATAACACCAGGGCCCCATGCATGTATATCACTGGCCAGTGTTTCCAGCCCCAGACTGCACCTCTTAATGGTGGGAGCTAACATCTCATTGCAAAGGATATAGATACCGAGAGGAATAAATGAACCTGGATATCTTTTCCAATGTATCTTACCTGGAATGTTTCACTTTTGCCAGGAATGGCTTCCAAGAAGCTGAGAAAAAGGAAGAGCTGAATATGTAGTCAGTGGACAAACCAGAAATGTCTGGCCAGTATCATGTAAGAAAAGTCTTAGCAAGACAGTTATTGTGCTGAATGTAAATATATAACAGTGAAGTTGGCCTAGGTTTCAGAATGTTCTAGAACAAATGAAAGTCAGTTGTTCTTGGTGAATATATAAGAGAGCTTGAGTTTGAAAATGGCCAATCTGAAAGGATGAGAGGCAGTAGGTAACCTAGTAACAATGACTTTCCACAGCATCCTGCTGTAAAAATAGCCCTAGTTATTCAAGGGAGTGCGATACATCTCACACACGCACAATGAGTGTGAAAGAGTTGCTCTCTGCAACCCACAACACTATTAATATCTTTCATTCATGGCACCTCTTTTGTTTAGCACCTCAAAAGTGTCTTGTAACTGTCATTTCAAAATGTCCTGAGAAATAATAAATATGGGTGTTTGTGGTCCTCCCCATTTCCTCACTGATCTTTGTATTCAAAGGTTGTCAAGGATCTGTAGAGGTTGCCCAACTCATTTTCTTGACTTCTCCCAAGATTGTGTTTACATTTAGTATAAGGGAAACAGAGGCACAAGCCTCTGTGACTCATCTAATTAATTAGAGTGTCACATTTGAAGCCATGAACCCACTCATCAAATGGACTAGAAGGAGATAAGACTTAAATGTGGGCAAGTTTCTTTAATCAAAAATCTAGCTCTAGGCATATTTTTGCTGTTAAAAAAAACAGAAACGGATTGTTCTTGACTTTAGAAATTACACTGAGCTGCACTGTGGGTATCTTTTTCATTGTAGTAGTGTGTGTAACTAAAATTTGTGAAGCACTTGGTGCTGGGTAATGCCGCATTCATGTAACAACATATCCCTGGTTCTATTATATGTCCTCTTTCACCTGGGAACATCCAAGGTGCAGACAGATTAAAGAGCTGCCTCTCATCTCATCCAAAAAGGCTGTCAGAAAGGAATGGACCAGGAAGTGGGGCTTGAGAGAAGGGCTTGTCTTTCAGCCCCTTGCTGTTTTACCTCTTGTGTGGTAAAACACTGTCCTACCATTAAGAGGTTCTGCCTCACAGATGACCAGTCCCAGCTGGAAACACTGACATCCCTCAGTGTTTTGTTCAGTGTACCCCCTGGCCTAGTTCCTCTCATGGTTCTCAGTAGAAAAGCAAATGGCTTGGAAGAGAATGTCTAAAGGCCCAGAGAATACATTCCAGCAAAGAGAAGGGACCCACATTATACAAATATGGATTCTGAATGGAAACCAACAAACTGAGAGTCTTCACAAACGTTTGTGAAGCTTTCTATCCCAAGGGCTGAACTAAAAACACAGAGAAAAAAGAAGTTTTCCACCCCTAAGAGAGCAAAAATCCATTCATTGAAATCTAGAAATATAAAAATGATAATCATTAGAATACCGTGTGAGTGGTGACAACAGAAGGTACTACTCAACAGAAATAGATAATAGAATTCTCGTTAAAGATGACAAATTGAAGCCGGGTGCAGTGGCGCACACCTCTAATCCCAGCACTCAGGAGGCATAGGCAGGTGGATCTCTGTGAGTACAGGGCCAGCCTGGTCTACAAACCCAGTCTAGGACAGCCAAGGCTATACAGAGAAACCTGTCTCAAAAAAACAAAACAAACAAACAAAAAGATGCCAAACTGAGCAGAAAAACCTGCCACATGCAAGATAAAGTGATATTAAAAGAATTGAGCATGAACTCACTAGAAATGTAAGAGAGCGACTCTAACAAAAGTCTCAAAGTTGAGACACACATGGGTATGCATTACCAGTCTTGGCAGACATGAAAAGACTGAGTGGGCCAGCACTGGGAAGCAGAAGGACAAACCACAGCACTGCAGGAGAGTGAAGGTGAGATCGCTAAAGCTGAGCCATAAAGAGCATTTGTTATCTGTTGTTTTGGTGGAAGAAGATGAATATATCTGTTTATAGTGTGCATGAATGCCGGAGAAAATTAGGAAGCTGTAAACTCTCAAACAAATAGAATGTGTCAAGGAGACATTCCTATCACAGTGTCCAATTGTGATAGGAATGTGTTGGTCAGATTTCTATTACCCCAACAAAATATCTGAAATTAACACCTTAAAGAATAGGAAATGATATTTGGGCTCACAGTTTTGAAGGTTTAGTCCATGATTGATTGGACTGTTGCTTTTGAGCCTGTAGCCAGGCAAAGCATCCATTAATTAAAGAAACACAGGAAGAGGTCATGGTCAAAGCATTCTGCACAGGGGACTGATCCCCAATGATTGATCTTCCTTGAGACTTCACCTTTTAAAGCACTGGTTCTCAACCTATGGGTTGCAAACCCTTTCGAGGTTATGTATCAGATATTGTACATATCAGATATTTACATTATAATTCATAACAATATCAAAATTACTGTTATGAAGTAGTAATGAAATGATTTTATGATCGGGGGGTCACCAAACACGAGGAACTGGATTAAATGGTTACAGCATTAGGAAGGCAGACAACCATTGTTTTAAAGGTTTCACTATATTCTAATAGCTCCATGAGGTATAGTTATGCATATGGACTTTTGGGACCATTTATCCCACCAATACAAGAAGGGTTGATTAAGTGAGTACCACTTAAAATAAAGCCATTGAATATGCCAACACAGAAGACATTGATTATCGTAACAGAAAGTATCAATAGTGGATGAGAGGGCCAATCAAAGAGGGAGGAGCAGGCACAGAAGAGGACATGGGGAGGATAGGAGCTTATGAAGGACCACAGCATCTTTGGGAAGGTTGGCTATAAAATGTTAGGGAAGGAAGGGGCTTACAATGAGATAAGCAGTCACCTGAAGGTCAGTCTATTCTTTCCATGTTCTGATTAGCCCTGGGTGGTGAGATGGCATGCTTCAACAACCACAGAAATATCACATAGGAGGAGAAACAGGACTATTGGGAATGGTTCAAGGGTGGCTCTCTGTGGACGTGCAGTAGCCAAGAGCTTAGCTTTGTGTATATTAACACTCTTGCTAACTGAAAAAAAATCACCATGCTACCGAGGGTCCCTGCAAACTCACTGAAGACCACAGGTATGTTTGTGCTAGAAACTCGAGGCTTGGCATCTTCAGAGCATGATTCTGAATCAATATTCAGTGGTATTGCCTGACAATGTACAAATCTGTGTCATAGACACATGCTTAGCATACCTTCATATTTTTCCTAGGAGCTGATGAAGACATAGAGAGTCCAGATCTGACAACATCCCGACTGATTCCAAAGATCTCGTTCACCAGTGCTGCTCCCAAAGTGGAAACCATGACGCTGAAGACACAAAGCATTACTCCTGCTCAGACCAAGGTGCTTTGGCATAGCATTGCATTAATATGTACTTGTGAATACCACTGTCTTTTGACTGCACAGAACAGTTTTCTTGAGAGGCTCCACTTGAAATTATATTGGGGCAAATAACCCTTCCATTCTCTTGCTGTAAATGGCTCTTTGCTCCTTAGCAACATTTTACAGTTGACCTGCTCACTGGTCTTATCACCTAAGAGGCATCTTCCTTAGAAATACACTTTTTATCAAGGCACTGTGGAATTTCGTTAGCCCAGTTATGAAGCAAACTCTTAGCCTATTTAGCTTAAGTCATATTTTTTTCTCCCCATGTCAAAAAACATTGTGAACTTTAGATCACTGCAACCGGTTAAGGAGTGAGGCCTCCAGTCCTGTCTTGGGGTCTCAGTGATACTCATGAACCTGCTATATCTGTATTTATTTGTTATGAGAGCTTACTTAATTAGAAAAAAACAAGCTAATTAAAACACTGAAATTATGCATTTGACCATGTTAGCATTATTGTGCAGTTAGCTAGTCATCCACTACTAGATAAGCTATTTAGTATGGAAACTGCATATTAGAGTCCAGTGAAGGCCTAAGTATTGAATTCTGGACCTAGTCAAATTTCTTGGATCATTATAAAAATTAAATGTGGATATTATGTCGCAGGCACCTGAGGCCTGGTTTCACTGTGTGAATGTTAGTTGAACTCATTGAACAGAAGAGATCTGACCTGCTCACCAAGACAGCATGTGTAATAATTTGGTAGTAGAGTTTATACATTTTAGGGATGGCATTCTGCTCATGAAAGCTTAGCAACACAAGCAGTCTGTTTTTGTTTTTGCCTTTTTAGTTCACCCATGTGTTGGTTTAGAAATGTTACCAGGCTCTTGCTGCATGCAGGTTTTGTGGTAGGCTTTGTGGGGTAAGAATCACCTCTCTGCTGGCAGGAGCACAGGCAGGCTTAACTTACCCATTAGAGTACCCTGCCCTTCCTCTTCCTTAGGTCTCCCCACTCATGGGACCATGAAGTTACGGCATAAATGAGTGGTTCTCATAAGACATGCAGTAGCCAAGAGGTCAGCTCTGTGTGGATTAACACTCTCTCTAAGCTTCTGTGGCATTGGTACTATTGCCAGCAAAGTGGTTCCACAGCCAGGAAACAGGAAGGCCAGGAGATATTCATGAGGACTGGGGCAGACATGCCTAGCATTTTCCGGGAGCCGTTCCATTGGTTTCTAAGTTGTATGAATAAAAGAAATGAGGAGCAAAGGAATGAAATGTAGCAGTGCTGTTGGTGGTAGGATGGTTGAAAATGCCAGAGCATGTGTGGTAGTGAGCTTGTGTTCCTGTGGAGAGATGAGCTCGCTCTCTCCCATAGTTGGACGTGATCTCATATAGCAATGACTTCAACTCAGTGACCGTTAAGACTCAATATCTTGAAGTCAGAAACTCTCCTGAGAAAGTTTTGGCTTTCAATCCTCAGTGTTTTGTCCTAAACAAATTCCAGTTTGATGGACTGTATGGATTGAAAATTGATTTAAGTTTGTAAAAACTGGCATTAAAGCATAACTGAATTAGCTTTATTTAGCAAACCAACATTTGGTGATGATTTAGAAATGACAGATCCCTGAACATTTTAATGCAAATATTTATATTTTTGTTGTATTTAATGTAATGGCAAGACTTTTTATGTTTGTGAGCGCTTTCATCAGTGTGTGTCAAATACACAGTTCTAGGTGCCGATTATGAAGAGCCTGATCATAAATAATGACAAAAGCAATGTTATTTTCTGTTTTATAATTACATGGTATAAGTAGGTTAAACCTTGCCTCTAGTTGCCCTTCATGAAGAGTCTGCTTTTGAATAGGTCTTACAGGGGCGTTATTGTAATGTTTATAGTTTTTCTCTCTAGATTGTTGTTCAGATATGTGACTGAAGAGTGAACAGAGCCTGTCCTTGTTTTTGTGGAACCTAGTCTTTTCCCCACTGCATTTTCACAGCCCCTAGACATCCAGACATGGATTCAGTAAGCTTTGAATTGGCTTCAGTTAATTATCTGTGCTCCCTTCTCATAATTGCATAGACATATTTTTTGAGAGGCATGTCAGATCAGCTCTGTACTGGGCAGTGGCTTATGCATCACAGAATCCCTGCTTCTTCTGTTCAATTGAGCATTTCAGTTTACAAATGATTACTCTGCCTAGAGCACCTTGTGACTTACGTACTGACTGACCACTCTCTTAAGTGCCATTTCTGTGGACAGCTTTCTAGATCATTCCTTGAATGAATTCTTTGTCCCCTTCTTATTCAGAAGTTCAATTGAAGGAAACTAAGCAAGTCAACTCTTACATGATT
The DNA here is from genome assembly GCF_964271855.1 of Acomys minous. Taxonomy (NCBI): domain Eukaryota; kingdom Metazoa; phylum Chordata; class Mammalia; order Rodentia; family Muridae; genus Acomys; species Acomys minous. The sequence continues at coordinate 63,961,914 of NC_140493.1, read as the reverse complement.
TTATGGACTTAAAAATAAAGGGAGGTGAAACAATGTGGCTTGTCTCAATACTGGAGTAAAGAGGAACACTGGAAAGAGAGATGGCTCAGCAGTTGAGGGCACTAACTTCTCTCTTCCCAGAGGACCCAGGTTCAAATCCCAGCACCCACACGGCAGCTCACAACTGTCTGTAACTCCAAAATCTGCCACTCTCACATAGACATACATGTAGGCAAAACACCAGTGCTTATAAAATTAAGGTAAATAAATTGAAAAAATAATGGAGTAAACATGATAGGAATACATAAACTTGGGGTCAAAGCTTCAGTGTCTATCTTATTTCCTGCAGTGTTCACTCACATCCTTCCCTGCACTCACACACATGAGTATCATCCAACCTGCTTGATTTTTCACTCCCCTTTCCTAACTGTTAACTGCATAGCAAACACAGCAATCCTAATGAGCAGAGAAGCATGTGCTTCCTCGATGGGGACTTCGATAAGACAGTCTCTGATCTGCTGCCCACCGCACCAGGCAACCAGTTAGCGATGGGAATTCTATACAAAGAAAATGGAGAGAACATGCAAAGTACTGCCAACAGGCTTCTTTCATCTGCTTTACTTGGACACAGCAGGACTTATGAGAGCCACCCATGTTTTCTTCTTTACTCACACAGAATACAGTGAAACCATTTTCTATTTATGCAGCAGTAAGAATTATAATTTATGGAAATCATGGCAGCTTAGGAGTTATGAAGCACAAGGATTCTTGTAGCTTGGAAAAGTAATGACTATCAATGTTATTACTTCCTGTATTTAGTGGAAGTTTCATGTGTTCTGATCAATGAGATGGGGACCTACTGAGTCCCATAATCACCAGAGTTTAAGTAAATCCACCTTGTCTAGCTTGTGGTTCTTCCTAAACATAAAAATGATTTTGAGGCTGCCCAAGAAAATGAACTTTTTTCTTTGTTCTTTTGTCTTCTTGACTCAGAAGAACTCCAACATCCACGAAGCAACTGAATGACACATGGAACGTTACTCTGGTTAAGATATCTAGGCATTCTTCAAAGCGATCGGAATAGGTCTGGATAGGTGGGGGCTCATTATCAACTGACTTTAAAGTTTGTACTGTCGTGTTTTATGTCAACTTGACACAGCAAGAATCATCAGAGAGAAAGGAGCATAAGTTGAGGAAATGCCTCCATGAAATCCAGCTTAAAGACATGTTCTCAATTAGTGACCAATGGGGGAAGGACTAGCCCATTGGAGTGGTGGCATCCCTGGGAGGGTGGTCCTGGGTTTTATAAGAATGCAAACTGAGCAGGCCAGGGGAAGCAAGCCACCCTGCTATGGATTCTGAATCAGCTCCTGCCTCTAGAATCCTGCCTTGTTTGAGTTCCTGTCCTCATTTCCTTCAATAATGAACAGCATGGACATGTAAACCAAATAAACCCTTTTATCCTCAACTTGCTTTCTGGTCATGGAGTTTGTTCATGGCAATAGAAACTTTTAACAGAGTTGACAATGTTTTCCCATTAGTAGTGAGGTCCAAAGCCATAAGATTCATGGGACTCCAAGGGGTCAAACTCAGATTATTATGCTTGCAAAACAAGCAAGAACTTGATGGACAGGGCCATCTTCCCAGCTCAGAAAGTAAAGATTCTGAGAATTGTCAGTAAAATAACTATGTACATCATTCTTATATTATGAATGCATTAACTACTGATCTTTGCTTCCATGATACCAGAACCACAAGCTACATGGGTCCATACTAGGGCCTCAACCATTGGCATACAAATATCATGCAAATTATTGTTGCTATTATTTACTAAACTTGTTTATTAAAGAAAGGAAATTAGGGATGTACTTTATTATTTCTATTCCTAATACATTTATAAAGAGCGATATTTGTATTTTCTTTCTTCTCCACACCAGTCACCTGAAGAAATTGACAAGGCAGAAGTTGACATTTCTGAGGCAGAAGAGAAGCTGGGCCCTGCGGTAAAAAGCACAGACGTGTACACAGAGAAACATTCAGACAATCTGTTTAAAAGGACAGAAGTCCTAGCAGGTGAGTTGCCAACAGGGTCAAATGGGAAGGAACTTAAAGAGCCCTGCTGCTTGGGATAAGTGGCATTCAGAGGCCAAAGTAAGGCTTGCGATTAATTAGTGGCCTCCCAGAAGCAATCTCTAGGCTTTTTATTCCAGAATGACAGGTGAGAGGCTAGGACTACTTTGTCTATATTCTGTTAACTCCTCTGGCCTACCCTTAGGCCAGCTAAAGGCTAAAGTGGGAGACAATTTCAGGCTACAATCCATCATTTCAAGGACATCAAAGTGGAGTAGTAAGATTGATCAGCCCAGAACTGTTGGATACGAGGACAAGGCAGGAGATGCCAGACAGATGCCAGTCTTCAGGTGACCTTCAGAGTTCAAAACCCACATCAGAGAAGGAACATGCACAAATGCTGCTGCTGCCAACATTAGAATTTTGCCTCTAATTAGAATTCACCTGATGAAAGTACAGGTTGAGCATCATTGATCTGAGCATCTGGAATATTCCAAACAGCCAAAGCTTTTTAAAGCCTGACATGATGCAACAAGTTCTACTTTCTGATCTCAGGGTGGGTTGTACCCCCAAAACAGTAACACTACACAAACTTTGTCTCATGAATGGGATTATTTGTTAACTTGTGTTTTTCTTTGAGCTATGTGTATAAACTATCTATGAAAATATGAATGGATTTGGTGCTTAGAGTTGGACCTAATCACTCTTAGCTCATTGCATACATGTAAATATTTAAATAAAAAAATCAGGCTGGAGAAATAGCTCAGAGGTTAAGAGCACCTGCTGCTCTTACAAAGGTCCAGAGTTCAATTCCCACCAACCACATGGTGGCTCACAACCATCTATGAGATCAGGCATACATGCAGGTGAAATACTGTACACATAATAAATAAATGTCTTTTTTAAAAAACACTCCTGATTCCAGATATTTCTGATAAGTGATACCGACCACAACCTGTATTGATACTTGTTTTAAAAAGGAAAAAGATTATTTACAAGATTTAACACCTAATTTGTTTAAGGGTCTCCTCAAATTCAAGAATAGATGCGCATTTGCATGCTTTCTGTACTTATTCTTCACTTTTTAAAACGATTGTATCATGTTTTGTGCCTTCATTGTGGTTTGAGGATGACACTGTAAAATGCAACCACTGAACACAAGGCTTGTGCTTTTGAAAGTGGAGAATTAGTTGAAGTTACCACTGGATTTTTCTTATGAAGGCCTTCGAGCGGCTAATCCATACCTTTCTGAGGAATAACACTATTGAATACAGATTATTCTTTTTAAAACTTAGGTTCTCAAATTAAACCTTTTATTAAAGTGTCAGTAGGTTGGAATTGTCCACACAATTTCCTGCAAACCTTGAACCTCATGCAAAGGACTCTTTCTTTCTGTTTCAGCTGTCATTGCTGGTGGAGTGATCGGCTTCCTCTTTGCCATTTTCCTCATTCTGCTGTTGGTGTACCGCATGAGGAAGAAAGATGAAGGAAGCTATGACCTTGGGGAAAGGAAACCATCCAGCGCAGCTTATCAGAAGGCACCTACTAAGGAGTTTTATGCATAAAAGCTCCCACTTAGTGTCTCTATTTAGGAGATCACTGAACTTTTAAAAATAAAGCTTTGGCATAGAATAATGAAGATCTTTGTTATTTGTTTTGTTCATTACAGAGCCATACTGGCCCTTCAATGATAAATATCCCATTGTATTTAAAACTTCATGTATTTCTTTAGAATGACTTAAAAGTAAAAATTTAACATCTGCAGTGTTCTGTGAATAGCAGTGGCAAAATATTATGTTGCGAAAACCCTTGACATTCATGGAATTGATTTGAACATCTATGTGCAAATACAAAATGATTGTGTTTGTCCTCTGGTTCAAAGATGACTGCTGTTCCCCTCGTCAGCATGTCTCAGTTGATCTACCAAGTGGATCTTTGTTTATTTATCTCATATCCCTCTACTCCACTGTCCCTTCTTGTCCCCTTCCTTAAAAACAAAACCTTATGCCTTTTATAGCTGTAACGGTGCAATTTGTCTTTGAATGATTACAATAGTGGTAATTTAGTGTATATGTGATTTTTTTCAAATATGTAAACCTTAAGTTCTACTTTCTGTAATTTTTTTAAAATGTCAGACTATCCATTTTACACTTGCTTTAGTTTTCATTACCTGTAGCTTCAGGCAGATTTGCAACAGCAAATTAATGTGTAAAATTGGATTATTACTACGAAACTGTTTAGTCCTAGCTATCTAATCAGGTCTTCTTTTGTGAGGATTTGGTGTAACTGACAAGCCTCAGCAAACCCAAAGATGATAACAGTATTTTGAGAAGTTGCTGCAGATACCTTTGGCCACTGTACTTGTTAATTTCTTGCAATTTGAAGGTACAAGAAAAAAAGATCATTTTTTTCTTTAAAATGCATTTAAGTTGTAAACATCTTTTTAAACCTTTGAAGTGCCTATGATTCTATGTAACTTGTTGCAGACTGGTGTTAATGAGCATATATATATAACAGTTTTAAAAAAGAGTAGGTATTTTATAAGCACAGACAATTCTAATGGTAACTTTTGTAGTCTTATGAATAGACATAAATTGTAATTTGGGAACAAACAAACTACTGAATAAATCATGTGGCCTAATATTGAAAATGTCACTGTTATAAATTTTGTACATTTCTTAAATGTACATCTCCCTTTTGCTATGACTGACCGTCTGCTCTCAGTGAAGGCATGGGTTGGATTTCTGAGTATCCCATAGTGTCCATAAGTCAAGACCAAAGAGCCCCTCAGTAAAGCTGTTTATTACCAGATCCACCTCTGAATTGGCTAGAAGTGTACTGTCATCCTGCGTGTGTCTAGGTATAGGGATAGGAAGCCTGCCAGGGGATTTCAGGCTTTGAAATCTTTATAGCATAGCTACTGGGAATATTGACACAGATGTCCTCCTTTGCAATTTACTCTTAGAAGTATAAGTTCCAAAGAAGTGAGGGGACCTTTCTGGAAGGAAATAGGTATCTGGGTCAGTCCTATAGAATCATTTCTTTGTCAAAGCTCCACTGGAGATTGGCAGAAAAACCCTTTGAGGAACACCACAGTCACTGCATGGGGCAGGAGGGAAGGGTAGGGAGGCTCTGGGTATGAAATGGCAGCCTTGTTAATTAGTATGGATGTTGCTAGGAAAGTAAAACTAGAGGAGGAGATGAAGGGATGGGGTACCCTGGTTGGTACTCACTGTACAGAGCATTTCCTTTTCCTGTTCTATTTTCTATTTTACCATTAATCTTATTTTTAAACTGTGAGCCATGGGCTAAGAAAAAAGACAGCAAAAACGGCAACTTTTCCAGCACAAAATTTACTTTTAATAAAGTTTGACTATTTCATTTGAGAACTTTCCCTGGACCTGTCACAGAACTCATTCAAACAAAAATAAAGTAACACTTGGAGCAGTGTTGCATCTGAATCCATAATGACCTTAACTTCCAAATTCCTGTCCAATTACGTATGTAATTCACCTTGTTTAGGATGACTAAAAGGAAATGATAAGCCCTTCCAAAACTGTATATGGCCCCTCAATTACAGAGGCTGAGAATGCAGTGGTTATACCTCTAACTGTGCAAAACAGAGAAATTCTACTTGTAGAATAACTTGCTTGGGATATCTGTGCCAGGAAATAAATTCTGGCAATATTTTGTCACTGCTGTAAAGCAAATTTGTTAAAGTGCCAAAATAAAGTCTGTCATGCTGAAAGTAAATCATTGTATAGACTCACATCCAGTTTTCTGTATGCTTTCTGCTCAGTTGTTTTTGTTTTGTTTTTTTAACTTTTAAAGTATAGTAAATAATATCATAAAACTGTTAGTAGTCATTATGGAGTTCAGGAAAATTTTGATAAAATATAAATATTAAAGCCAGTGTGGTATTTCCTGTTTTTTGTACCACATATGAATGAGCTTCCTTGTGTGAATATTGCTTTTTGTTTGAGAGATTTGCAGGATTCACACTGCCCTGTTTTCAACACATGATGGGAAAATGAGAAGATCACATTAAAAATAAAATGTTTAGTTACAGGTAGAAAAGTACCCAAACCTCAAGATTATGGCCTGGTTAATAAAATTGAATTTAGCTGTAACAAGACAGAAGGTGCCTTCAACTTATGTTAATAGTTGAGAAACTGTCTTCTAGGAGCTGCATTGACTTTGTCACTTGGTCCCGCAACCTTGATGAGGATACACTGTAGTCAGTGCAGATGGTTTAAGGTGTAGGAAAATGGTGACTAAGTAGAACATAGGCCTCGTACAGACAGGCTAAAGAAGCTAAAACTCCCTAAAAATAATAATCCATAGTTCTTAGGTGATTATTTCTTCAAAACCTTAGACATTTTCCAAATACAAGAAAATTTGGGGAGGAGGGAATAACAATATAACACCTAAAACTGTCAAAAGGTCAATCAACATATTAGTTTGGTATGCTGGTTAGTTTTTTGTTTGTTTGTTTAACTTGACACAAGCCGGGGTCATTTGGGAGGAGGAAATCTTAATTGAGGAAATGCTTCCATACAGTCAGCCCTGAGCAGGGATGAGCAAATAACAAAGAGCAAGCCAGTTAAGACCGCTGTGCCAGGGGCTCTGCTTCAGTTCCTGCCTCCAGGTTCTTGCCTGATCTGCTGGCCTGTTTTCCCTAAATAATCAATATGTCAAGGAAAAAAATATAAGCCAAATAAGGCCTTTTCTCTCTGAGTTGGTTTTATCACAGCAACAGAAAGCAAACTAATACATTCGATAAACAGGATCTTTTTTTATTATTATTATCCTTATTAGAGTTAGATAATGGAGTAGAAGCAGTATATTTTTCAAAATATTTGGGTGGCACATGCCTACATGATCAGCTGCAAGGGAGACTAAGTCAGCGACTAACTTCAGTCCAGGAAGTTGAGACCAAATTGGGCAGTACAGGAATAACACTTCCCCAAAACAAAGGAAAGGTTGAAGTGCTGGGTTGAGTCTAAGGGTGCAGTTCTGGCAGATTTGAATATATCTCTTATCTGTTCTGCTTTATATGCATCCAGAAGGCCCTGGGATCGATCCTCACCACCCAGCAAAATGAAAGCAAACATGGAATCAAGGACAATGTCTAGTGTGAAAGTCTCAGTTCTAAGTCTCTAGCAAGCGACTGTGAGAGCCTAGGCCATTTCCAGTGAACTTGAATCAAGACAAATGAAATGCAGTTAATTCATATTAAGTGACTAAAATGCTTTTCAATGTTAACTATTTTATACTAATCATGAAATTTGAGACTTGGTCATTTCCAGTTTCTGAGGAATCAGATTAGGGCTTCCTGAAAAATGTAAAACAGGTAGATTTAGGTAAAAACAACAGTCAGATGAAGTTTGTCCTATTACCTTCTGACAGGGTCAGTGTCACTCTAAGGATTTTAGGGTCTCATTCCTTGCTCCCCGTGCTCTGTAGCAGGCCCTTTTACAACTAAAGAATCCTGGTCGCTTTGGAAGCAGTTTTATTTCCTGTTAGCTGGCAGCAAGGCTGTAACCCAAGCTGCCAGTCCAGCTCAGTATAAGCAAAGCGAAACTTTAGGCTTTGGTGCTCCGAGATACTGAGCTCAGGATTAATTGGTTCCAGTTTTGTTAGTGAAATAGATCACTACCACAGACATAATACAGTGTGAAGGACTAGGTTACTAGGTATGCTGTGGTCAGGATCTCAAAGTCTCAGTTGCTTCAAACACCAAACAAGTACTTCTTTTCTTGTTGTTGTTGTTTTGCTTGTTTTTTTGTTTTATTGTTTTGTTTTGTTTTGTTTTGTTTTGTTTTGTTTTGTTTTGAAAAAGAGCCTTAAGCAGCTGAGGCAGTTTTCAAATTCCCTATGTTGTGCAGATTACCCTACCGTTCCAACTTCCAGTCCCCCTACCTTTACCTCTAAGATGCTGGGCATGTGGGGATACACACCAAAAGAGATGGCTAGCCCCAGATAAACTGGTAAATTGTGCTTTAGACAGTTTCCATCTTTACTCCAGGGCTCTGGCCTTTGGAGTAGCCATTAACTTAACTATGAACAATTACTGAGTTGAAAGAAAAGAGCCAAAGTAGAGCTATGTGACTTTTTACCACAATTTTACCGGAAAAATCAAGTTATATACTATAATTAAGGTCCAGAGTATGGAGAAATTCAACCCTACTTTGTGGCTAAAAGACAGAGATGTGTTCAGCCATCATGAATATGGCCTGGTCAGAAAAGATCTCTTAAAAGGGGAAGGCCTTGGTGATACTGATTCAGGTTTGCTAAAACCAGACCAAGCCACCTTCCAAGATAGAAAGGGGATGATCTTGGCCTCTTAGAGGAACATAGCTTACAAATCCGTTGCTAAGAGGGAGGAATTGGTGAGAAAGAGGTGACAGAAGGAGACAGATGTAGAATCACTTCCTAGCTGGTCTTTCTTTCTATTGTGTTCTTTTATATAATATTCTCCTCAAGGAAGATAGACTGACATAAAGACTCAGTCTATTTATGTCACTCTTTCCAATGGCTTCTACAGTCTTAGAATAAAACCCCTGCTGATTACCTTGACTTTGAGGCCTATCAAAACTTCTCCCTGCATGTGTGTAAGTGTACAACATAGGTGTGAACAGCTGGTTGGGAGGTCATTATTATCTTCTAAAGACTATGGAAATGAAGTGGCTTAAAAAAGTATTGTTTGGAGAGTCAAAACCACCAAGTATTGCTAAAAGTTTGGAAGAACAGAAAAAAGGGAAGCAAAGTGTCTAGGAAAGCTGAGACATGCAAGTGATTAAATTCTTACTTGCACATCCCAGCCTGGGTTCTGTTTTCCTCCCTGGACTCCCACAGATCCCACAGGAGTGGTATAAAAGCCATAGGACTATGTGACTTTATCTGGAGAGGTAGGAGCAGGTTAGTCTTGGGACTCTCTGGTATCAAAGTCTATCTTTTTAGGTAATCCATTACCAGATTTACTCTAGTGAACTGTTTTGCCATTTGAGCAGCTGCTAGGCAAAGTACACAGTGTGTGAAGTGGTGAGTAACTCTTTCTGCTTGATCACCAGTAACAGAATGTGACCTGTTGTAAAAAACAAAATAACTGGGCAAAGAAATAAGAACTGTTTATACAGACAGGAGACATAGCTATTATCTGTATATAATATGGCAATTCCTCAACAAACAAAGGTTCCTGGTTCTCCCACTTGCAGCATTATCCTGAGGTCCTTGAAAGTAAGGGTTTGGCTTCCTTAGTTTCGTTCTGCTTATTCTGCTTAAGTAAATACCACAATAAGCTTGCATTTCCTCTGCAACCAATTTCTGAGAAAAGTAGCAAAGACTGTTTAAAATGTTAGATGATTTCATTATATATCAGACCTGAATTTGGGGCCACGAAAAGCACTATTCTGATAACACCATGCCTTAACCCCTAATATTTTTATTATCTTTTACTTTTTTCATGTAGATAAATTATATTTTTCTTTTGCAAAATACAGATAGCAATATGAAACCTGTGGCTTGGAAGTCACTGATCCAATAGAGGTGATGCCTGAACAAACACACTGGTATCTGGTAGACTGTCAAGTCAAGATTATTCTACTAAATGCTGCCTGGGTGCTGTCTGAAGACATGGTGCTAGGCAGGAGAAGAGACAGACAATAAACAAGTCTGGGCTGTAATTAGGAAAAAAGTGACATCTGAACAGAGCTGAAGGTGATAAGGTATAACATCACAGATGATGAAGGAGGGGAGCCATGGGGTCTGGGATCTCAGGAGCAGGATAAACAGAAAGTGTGGCAAGAAAGGAGAGGAGTGAGTAGTTAACAGCAAGCACAAGCCAGAAGATATACACATGTCCTTGTATCCATTGTGATGACCTTGGATGGCCACTACAAGGTTTTGAGTCAAAGAGAAGTGTTTAATTTCGGCTTAATAATGGCTCTCAGATTTCAGTAGGTGGGGACTGAGGATATTGTTCAGTTGGTGACGTGCTTGCATAAAGTTCTGTAGGAAAAAACCAGAAACAATGATGTGTGTCTTTAATGTCAGGCCTGGGTAAGCAGAGACAGAAGATTTTTTGGAGCCAGCCCAGTTTTAAACAGCCAACTAGGTAAGGTGGAACTTCAGTGAGAAATCCTCTGTCAAAAGTAACTTCAACAGTCAGGGAGAGTCAAAATGTTTGCAACTATACCTCATGACCATAAGTAAGCCTCATCATTTGCTCCAAACTTCCACAAGTATAGTGTGTGTGTGTGTGTGTGTGTGTGTGTGTGTGTGTGTGAGAGAGAGAGAGAGAGAGAGAGAGAGAGAGAGAGAGAGAGAGAGAGAAAGAAAGAGAGAAATATGTACACAAACAAAAAACAAATATGTAAATGTAACCTAGTATTAAAAAATATAAGGTGAAAAAATATATAAGGTGAGATCAGTTGATGACAACACTCGTTATCAACATCTGCAGTTTATACTCATGCACATATATAACTATACTTACCTTCTTATACATGTGCACCCACAAACAAGTACACACACACACACACACACACACACACACACACACACACACACACACACAGTTCAGCAGGCATGGGAATCATTAGTCAAGTTTTGAACCGATTTTGGAATCTACCCTTGAAGGTCTTGATGGAGCCTGAGATTTTGCAACTGACAATCATGTCACGATTTGCTTTGATAATGCTATTGAGAACAGACTGATGGGGTGATGAATGCAAGAAAAGTAGGGTAGGGAAACCACATGGAGACAGACAATCGTGGTAGATTCTACAGAGCCAGGACAGTCTCTAAGTGTGGCTCCCTGTAGGCTTGTTGGCAGTATATTACAATACCTAATAACCTGATTCCTAAACTTTGTCTGGAGTCAACTTCTGGAAAGTTCACTCAACAAGATTTCATACCATATCCTAGTTGACATTCTCCTCTCAGGTGCTACAAGTTTCAAAACCTTCCCTTCTTCTCAGGATGGTTACAAATCTCATCTATCCAAACTCCAGTTGACCTCACCTCTTCTCGTTTCTGAAAAGTTCACATATATTTACCTCTGGCCTTGTGTTTTAATACAGCATCTTCCTTTTCCTTCAGCTTAGATGCATGGCAGTTTCCCCACCCTCACCCTTTTTTCATGGTTTTATGTTCTAGTTTCAGCTGCCCATACGCAAGTGTCGTTGGAAAACGGTAAGTAGAGAATTTCAGGAATATGTCATTTATAAGTTTCAAATACATGCTTATTAAATGTCACTTTATTTGTTCTGCTTTATTATTAGTCATCAGCCTCTTAGTTCCTGATTTATCATTCCTGATTATGATTTATAATACATTCACATGGGTATAAAACATCATATAGATAGGATCTACTATGAATATTATAATGTATCCCAGTGAAAGAGAAAGACCCATTACTTGAAGTACCTACATGAAGTTTGATTCATTTTACAACTCCCATCCCCAGTACTATTCCAACTCTGTTTCCTAGCCCTGTCACTATCATACCTCACAATAATCATTAGCTCTTTCTCACTTGGCTCTCACTCTTCTGTGAAATTTGGAAGAACCTTATATGTCTGTGACCTAAAGCAAAACAAAACAATCTTTATTATACCAAATCTAAACAAAATTCAAGCAACTAGATGCCTGCAGATATTCACCCAAACCCTAGGCTTCAATTTCACCTACTTAAAACATGGAAAATGTTCAGAGCATCATTAGTCTCCTTACAGATACATTTGAACATTCTACAGATAAACATTTAGCAGTTATACAGGGAGATGATTAGTGTTTTCTTCCTTTATTCTTTCAATATTTCCGTTATTGTGCCACATACTCATCACCTTGAAACGAGGCTGTCCCCAAGATCAAAAACTATCCTTTTATGACCCTCATCTCCACTTCTGTGAAAGAAGCAGGGCTATAAATGTGGTATTGAAAAAATAACTTTTTCATGTCATCTTGATTGCTAACATCTGCTCAAATTTCCATTCAAAAACTTAAAATTCAGGCTTCTTCAGCCATCTGTTTGCTCCCAATGATCTGAAAAGAAGAAAAGTTCAAAGCAAATGTGCAGGTGGGAGAAAGGTTCCTGCTTACCTAGGTGAGAATGTATTTTCCTTTTGTGTTTTCTTCCTCACAAGTGAAGAGAACAATACTTCTCCTTTAGGGTCCTTCAATCCCTGTACCTCAATCCTGGAAGAAAAAGAGATTAGGGAATGGCATCTTTCTTTCTCATCATTCCCATTTACTTCTCCTGGGCAGTGTCCTCCATCCCCAAAGACAGTCTTGTCTATTCCATGAGTAAGAGACAGAGAAATCTTTCTGCAACATTCTCAACACTGCCTGGTAATCTCAGCAACTCTGTAGCTTGCTGGACCTACGGGACTCTCTTTGGAAATCTCTTCATGAATTACTCTGGCATGCTCTGTGAATATGACTCAGCAGTGGTTAAGACCAGGATGCCATGCTATGTTATGCACCACACGGCCCCCTACCACTCCCATTTGTTCCCTTTTAATTTTGCTCTTGGCAGTGTCAAATATGTCCAAGGGACTCAGTTGTTGTTGTTTTTAAGTTGCTTGGCTCTATTCCAGACATTTTGTTTCAGCAATTGTGACTAGCACAACACTTTAAGGGCCTATTGGGTACACTACTCTTTCATATGCTACCTGAATTGCTCTTCCCTTTCAGCTTCAAAGAACTTCTCTTCCTAGTTGTTTATGTTGAGAAGCAAGTCCTCAAGAAACTGTAGGCAAAGTCTATTTGTAATTCTTGTGTCCTTCCCGAAAACCTCAGCAGTATGAGGAGCTCAGATCCACCCATCTCTTAGATGAATGGTCTAGCAGGCAAGCTGTTGGTTTGTGGTATGGCCTTGCTGACTTAAATGTTCTCATTTCATTCTGCTCTGACACTGCTTTTATATATAACTTATGACTGATGTTCTGGGTCTTTCTGTGTGACCCAGAATGAGTCATTTAACCATTCTCAGATCAGTATCTGAGAATGCTAATAAAACAGAAAAAAATTTAATCCCTGCTATGGTTTAAAGAGGAGTCTGAAAGTTCATGTATTAGGTGCTTATTTCAATATTCATATATTAATATTAGTTAAATTTGGAACTTTTTTGGCAGTGACTGGGAATAGATAAGTTCATAGAGGTAAGAACACAGCTCAGCATTTGTGGCTTTAAAAGGAAGAATATAGATACAAAGCTAGCATGCGCGTGATCTCTTTTACTAGGAGATGAACCCTTCCATGTTGTCATTCAGTGAGAGAAGATTATGGTAAGATGCTAGCATCTTGCTTTTAAACTTACCATCAGTCACAACTGTAAACTAAATAAACTTCTTTTCCTCACAAGTTACCCAGTCTGGAGTATTAAGTTATACCAACAGAAAATACACCAAGTCAATCATTGTTGAGTGAATAATACGGGAGATGTTTGTGCTATGTGATGGCTATTGGAGGAAGGTCCAACTGTGCTTTAAAATGCTGATTTTAATGTCTTGAGATCTGGTTACCAACTTACCATGGGCATTGTCATGAATGTTGAACTATCTCCTGTAACCATTTGATGATTAGGAATGTTCCCTTATTCTTGATTGGCTAAATAAAGATGTTGGTGCTAATGGCTGGGAAGAAATGATATACAGAGTTTTATGTTGTTGGGCTTGGGTTAAAGAGACTAGGACAGGAGGAGAAAAGGCACAAGAGATAGCAGGAGGAGAGAAATCCATAGAGAATTGAGACACCTTGAAGCAAGATGAACAATGAGGATATGGCCATTTCCTCAGGACAGACTGATAGAGTCATCAAATTGGCAAGCAATTGGCTTTTATGATTCTTTCAAAGGCGCTAGGATTAGAAAAGCTCAGAATCTGCCCACCATTGTGCCTACAACTGGATAATAAGTCATAGTCTCTCTATGTCAATCATTAGGAAGTAGTTGGTTAAAGAAAACTGCTACCATAATAATTTCCTATATTAATTAATTTAGGAAAATTGTATTTTCTATAGACAGTAGGTGTGGCAGTCTTTGCTGTTATAAGGACACTAGACTTCTAAATTACCCATGCTTCTAAACATCTGTGGCTATCACGTAAGCCCTACCACAGCTAAACTTTTTATCAGCTCGCCAATATTGTTGCTGCAGCCAAACTATCTGATCTCAGAGTTTTTGTCTGTTGGCCTAAGGTTATTGTGTAATTCAAATGTTGATTTCTGTACCCCCAACATTTGATTGCAATCTTTGTTCTTAGAATCTCCTTTCTCAATGTTCTGTAAACATTGCTTCCCAGTTGTCTCCTGGTATGCCAATAAAGTAGCTTACAGCCAATTGCTCAGCAGGTGAGAGAAAATGTACTTCCTTCCAGCTGTGTGGCATGGACTAGAAAAGGAAGTAGGGGATTCAGTCATAGGCAGAGGTGCAGGAAAGATGAAGAAGATGCAGCTAGAGCAAAGAAAGAACTAAAAAGTAATTAACTTGGGGACTTTTGGCAAAGATGGAGTCAGGATAACATAGAGGGTTAAGAACAGACTTAAACATCTCAAGGTTGTGTTGTAAACTTTTATAAATAAACATAACACAGTCTTAATTATTTTTGTGATGCCTTGGTTAAGAAATGAACTAAGAGAAACAAACACAGCCTTTTAAAATTAACCCTAATACCCATCCTCTCCTTCACTATTCCTTCAGACTCATGTAAAGAAGTGCCAAGGTCACAAGCTCTACCTGATTGATAATGTTAGTGTTTCCATAAATCTGAGGAAAAACGGAAAGCAGACAGTTTTCAGGCCTTTTCTCCACATCATGCATCATTAATCTATCCTTCTATGCTCTTCTGTAAGGCAAACTTCAGAATTATCCAGCTTGGATTTGATGTAGGCACAGTAACTGGCAAGAATTGGATGGAAAAGGAGACCTATTCACCAATCTTTCCCCAGGGACAATGGTCTGAATGCCATAGTTATTCTAAGTCAGCCATACCATGAGTTAAAACATTTAGGATGGTTAAAATAGGTTAGCCTAAGGAGCTGAACCTAATCTGTGATCTGGTTATGGGAGAAATGTATTTGAAATTTCAAACATTATAAGGATAAGGGGTGGTGGACTGGAAATAAGTAGTTTCTAAATTGGAGATTTGGAGGCCTTGGTTATGAGAGTTGCAGCTAGGGTTGATGACAAGATCAAGGGCTGTGTGGCTCAAATCCTGGCCCTACTTATGACTACGTAGGTGACTTTTCGGCAAATCCATTAGCCTCATATGGCTCCCTACCTTCCTCTGTAATGTTCACCATTGTTAAGGTAACTAAAACTCTGTGAATTTTAACGCACTTAGGACTGTGCCCAGTATGCAGAAAGTCCAGTTAAGAATTTACACATTTGAGGAGATAAGATGGTGGTGTACGCTATGTACCATGTCTAGAGAGCAGAGGAGCAGAGGCTGGGAAACAGACTGAAGGGAACAAACCAGGAGCACCAAGCCCCTGCTTCATCACAGGTGGACAACTCCCAGTTTGGAAGGCACAAACTCTGAGCACCCTGCACTCTTCCAAATATGAGAGAGAGCACAGACCCCCCCCCACTCGACAGCAAAGGTTGCATAGTGGTGGCAGTGGTGGAGGTTGGCACCATGGAGGCACTGCACAGCACTGCAAAACAGGTTAGCTACTAATCCAAAACAGTCTTGGGGACTGACTTCTCAGACTTATCAATTGGGAAGGTTCAGAAGAAGCCTCCCCACAACCCCCATCACAGGGGCACATCCCCTGGATTTGGAAGTCACAAACCCTAAGCATCATGCACTCCTCTGAATACTGGAGATAGTACAGATGCTCTGGAGAAAAGAGGTTCTGAGGTGTAACAATACTCATGACTGAACAGGCTGATGATCTAAATCAGTCTTGGGGACTTCTCAGACTAAACAATTGGTGACGATAAGAGGCCCCTACCCTGAACCCCATCGCCACCATGGTACCCTGGGACTGGGAAGCTCTAAGCACTGTGCACTACTCTGAGTACTGGAGCAGGGTAGGTCCCCTGCAGAACAAAGGACCAACACAGTGGAAACAACACAGCATTTTGGCCTCCAAGCAACTGTTCTACTCTGTGGCTGATTCTTCTTTGGAGAACAAGTAGTCAGAGGAACCTACTAAATACCGTATCCTACATGGCAGAACTTAGACGAATCTAGCTCCAGGAGGACAGTGTCTGCCAGCCCAGTAAATGAAGCAGCTACTTTCCTAAGGTACTCATCCCCATGACTGCCAGCTTAGAAATCCCAAGCCACCTCAGCAGACACCTAAAG
This sequence comes from Acomys minous, assembly GCF_964271855.1. Lineage (NCBI taxonomy): Eukaryota > Metazoa > Chordata > Mammalia > Rodentia > Muridae > Acomys > Acomys minous. The sequence goes on along the minus strand of NC_140493.1, from coordinate 63,945,550 downwards.
GAAAGGGTAAGAAGACAAAAACAAAAAAACCAGGACAACATGGCTCCATCAGAAAGCCCAGACAACCATACATACTCTAATGCAGTTGAATCCCAGGAAAATGACCTTAAAGCTATGCTTATACAGTTATTTGAGGATTTAAAAAAAGAGGAAATGAATAGATCCTTCCAAGAATTATAGAAAAATACAAACAAATGAACAGAGGCCATCAAGGAGAAATAGGATACAATAACCAAACAAGTGAAGGATATGAGTAAAGCTATTAAAGACATGAAAACAGAATTAGGAACAATTAAGAAAACACAAATTGAGAAGAAATCAGGAATCACACAGATAAGTATAACTAATAGCATTTAACAGATGGAGGAGAGACTCTCAGGGGCTGAAGATACAATAGAAGAAACTGATACATCTCTCAAAGAAAATATTAAAATAGAAAAATTCATGATATAAAGCATCCAAGAAATCAAGGACACCATGAGAAGGTATAAGCTCAGGATTATAGGAGTAGATGAAAAGGAGGATGCAGTGTCTCAATGACCAGAAAATGTTTTCAAGAAAATCAGAGGAAAATTTCCCCACCCTAAAGAAAGAGATACCTTTGAACAGACAAGAAGCTTACAGAACACCAAATAGGCTAGACTAGAAAAGAAATTGCTTCCGTCACATAGTAATCAAAACACTAAACTTGCAGAACAAAGAAAAGATATTAAAAGCAGCAAGGAGAAAAGGGCAAGTAACATAAAAAATGCAGATCCATCAGAATTACTCTTGCCTTCTCATCAGAGACCATGAATGCCAGGAGGGCTTAGACTGAGTCATCCAGATACCAAGAGACCACAGATACCAACCTAGACTACTATATCCAGGAAAACGTTCAATAACCATGTAAAAAACAAATTAAACAATATCTAAAACCAACCCATCTCTACAGAAGATAGTAAAAGGAAAACTCCAATACAGTGAAGTCAACTACAACAAAGAAAACACAATATTTAGGTAATCTCACAACAGCAAAACCAAAACAGGCACAGCCAAACACAGTCACCACCAACTCCACAATAAAATGATCCAACAATCAGTGGTCAATAATAGCTTTCAATATCAATGGTCTCATCTCCCCAGTAAAAAGACACTGACAAAAAAAAAATGGACGCACAAACAAGATCCAATATTCTGCTTCATTCAAGAAACGTACCTTAGCAACAAGCATAGACATTACCTGAGAGTAAAAGGCTGGAAAAAGATTTTACAAGCAAATGCACCGAAGAAGCAAGCAGGAATATCCATTTTAATATCTGATAAAGTAGACTTTCAATTAAAATTGTTCAAGAAAGATGGAGAAGAACACTTCATTCTCATCGAAGTAAGAAACCACCAAGGTGACATTACTATCCTCAATATCTATGCCCCAGTACCTGCATTCATAAAAGAAATACCTTTAAAGCTTAAGTCACACATCAATCTCAACACAATAATAGTGAGAGACCTTATCAGCCCACTTTCACCAATGGGCAGATCTTCAAAGCAGGAAATAGAGAAACTAAATATAGAAATAATCAAGCTAACAGAGGTCACAAATCAAATGGACCTAACAGACATCCACAGAACTTTTCACCCAAACACAAAAGGATATACCTCCTTCTCTGTACCACACAGAAGGGTTCCCTCTCCTAAATTGACCATATAACCAGTCACAAAGCAAGCCTCAACAGATATAAACAAAATTGAAAGACTCTCCTGCATTTTATCAGACCATCATGGTCGAAAGCTGAGTATCATCAACAATAGAATTAACAAAAAGCCTATAAACATATGGAAATTGAACAATGTTTTACTCAGTGACAACTGAGTCAGGGATGAAATAATGAAAGAAATTAGAGACTTCCTAGAAATAAATGAAAATGAAGGTACAAAATATTTAACCTTTGGGACACAATGAAAGCAGTGCTAAGAGGAAAAATTATAATATTAAGTGCCTTCATAAAGAAATTGGAGATATCTCATACAAGCATATTAATGGAACACCTGAAAACCCTAGGGAAAAAAAGAAGCAGAGATACCCAAGAGGAGTAGATGGCTGGAAATAATCAAACTCAGTTCTGAAATCAATACATTGGAAACTAAGGAAACAATTCAATGAATCAACAAAACCAAGAGCTGGTTCTTTGAGAAAATCAACAAACCCTTAGCCAAACTAACTAAAAGGCAAAGGGAAAGTACCCAAATTAACAAAATCAGAAATGAAAAGGAAGACAAAACCAATGATTTCCAGGAAATCCAAAATATAATCAAGTCTTACTTCAAAAGCCTATATGCCACAAAATTCGAAAATCTAAGTGATATGGACAATTTCATTGATAAGTTCCACTTTCTGAAGTTGAATCAAGGTCAAACAAACAAATTAAATAGCCCTACATCCCCTAAGGAAATAGAAGCCATCATCAAATTATCCCCCCCCCAAAAAAAAGCCCAGGGCCAGGTAAATTCAGCCCAGATTCTACCAGACTTTAAAAAAATGAAAACACAAACAAACAAAAACCTAATACCATTACTCCTCAAACTATTCCACCAAATAGAAACAGAAAGATCACTGCCAAACTCATTCTATGAAATCACTGTCACCTTAATATTTAAGCTACACAAAGACCCCCAAAAGGAAGAGAATTTCAGACCAATTTCCCTTATAGACATAGACGCAAAAATACTCAATAAAATACTGGCAAAGTGAATCCAAGAACATATAAAAAAATCTCATCTACCATGACCAAGAAAGGTTTATCCCAGGCATGAAGAGGTAGTTCAATATATAGAAATTCATCAATGTAGTCAATCATATAAACAAACTGAATGAAAAAATCCCACATGATCATCTCTTTAGATGCTGAAAAAGCATTTGACAAAAATCCAGTACCCTTTAATGTTAAAAGTCCTAGAGAGATTGGGGATACAAGGCAGACACCTAAACATAATAAAGGCACTATACAGCAAGCCTATAGCCAACATCAACTAAATGGAGATAAACGTAAATCAATTCCACTGAAATCAGAGACATGATGAAGTTGTACACTCTCTCCATTTCTCTTCAATGTAGTTTTTGAAGTCCTAGCTAGAGCAATAAGACAATGAAAGGAGATCATGGGGACACAAATAGGAAAGGAAAAAGTTACAGTTTCACTGTACATAGATGATATGATCAATACATCAGTGACCCCAAAAGTTCTACCAAAGAACTTCTACAGCTGACAAGCACCTTCAGCAAAGTGGCTGGACACAAAATCAACTTGAAAAAGTCAGTAGCTTTCCTGTATACTAAGGACAAATGGGCTGAGAAAGAAATTAGGGAAACCACACCGGTCATAATAGCCACAGATAATGTAAAGCAGCTTGGTGTGACTCTATCTAAGCAAGTGAAAGACTTACATGGAAAAAAAAAACTTCAAGTCCCTACAGACAAAAATTGAAGAAGATTTCAAAAAATGGAAAGATCTCCCAGGTTCATCAATTGGGAGAACCAACATAGTAAAAATGGCCATATTACCAAAAGCAACCTACAGATTCAATGCAATCCCTATCAAAATAGCTACACCATATTTTTCAGAACTGGAAAGGTCAATTTGCAACTTCCTATGGAAAAACAACAACAACAACAAAACAGAATAGCTAAAACAATCCTGTACAATCTTCTGGAGGAATCTCCACCTCTGATCTTAAGTTGTATAGATCAACAGTAATAGAAACAGCGTGGTACTGGCATAGAAATAGGCCAGGTGACCAATGGAATCAAATTGAAGACCTAGAAATAAATCCATGCACCTATAGTCATTTGATTTTTGACAAAGAAGGCAAAACCATACAATGGAAAAAAAGACAGCATCTTCAACAAATAGTGCTGATCTAACTGGATGTCTACTTGTAAAAACCATGCAAATAGATCCATAGTTATCACCCTGTAAAACACTAAAGTCCAAGTGGATTAAAGACCCCAACCTAAAACCAGACACACTAAATCTGTAAGAAGAAAAATTGGGAAAGAGCCTAGAACTCGTTGGCACAGGAGACAACTTCCTGAACAGAACACCAACAGCTCAGGCTCTAAGATCAACAATTAATAAATGGCAACTCATGAAACTGAAAAGCTTCTGTAAGGCACAGTATACTGTCGACAGAACAAAGCAACAGCCTACAGACTGGGAAAAGATCTTCACCAGCCCTACAGCTGACAAAGAGCTAATATCTAAAATATATTTTAAAAAACTCAAGAAATTAAACACCACCAAACCAAATAATCCAATTAAAATGGGGTACAGAGTTTAACAGAGGAATATCGAATGGTGAGAAACACTTAAAGAAATGCTCAATATCACTAGTCACCAGGGAAATGCAAAGCAAAACAACTCTGAGATTCCATCTTAAACCTATCCGAATGGCAAAGATCAAAAACTCAAGTGACAACACATGCTGGCAAGGATGTGGAGAAAAGGGAACACTCCTTTGTGCAGATTTGTACAACCACTTTGGAAATCAATTTGGTGCTTTCTCAGGAAATTGGGAATAATTCTACCTCGAGGCCCAGTTATACTACCCCTGGGCATATACCCAAAAGATGCTTTACCATACTACAAGGGATTTGCTCAACTATGTTCATAGCAGCTTTATTTCTAATAGCCAGAATCTGGAAACAACCTAGAATCTGGAAACAATCTAAATGTCCCTTAACAGAAGAATAGAAAAAGAAACTGTGGTTCATTTACACAATGGAATACTATTCAGCTATTAAAAACAAGGAAATTTTGCAATTTTCAGGCAAATAGATGAAACTAGAAATGATCATCCTAAGTGAGGTTACCCAGACCCAGTAAGACACATGCGGTGTATACTCACTTATAAGTGAGTATTAGCCCATCATAGATGTCCTCTGAGAGACTCCATCTAGTGGGGGATCATATGGGATAGATGACTGGGTCTAGCAGTTGGACTCTGGACAGAATGCTGAGAGTTGTAGGGAAGAGGAGGGGTGATGGAAGGTCTGGGAGGGAGCAGGAGCTTCACAGGGAGACCATCAAGGCCTGCGGATCAGGGCACAGAGGGTCTGCACAAACTGACGCACCAGCCAAGGACAATGGATGCAGGGGACCAAGACCCGTCTTTCACACGGCAGGAAGAGGGACTGCTGCTGAACCTGTGACATGCATTCAGGTTTCCACTATGTGGTTACTGCCCCTTGGCAAGATGGCCTAGTGGGCAGAGTGGAAGGGGATGCAGACTACCCCAATTGTAATAGGCTGTTTCCAGAATTCTAGGGCAGGGGAATAAGCAGAAGAGGGAGGGAGAATGGCAATGGGGAGATAAGAAGGAGGGGATAACAATCAGGAGGTAATGTGAATAAATTATAATAAATAAATTATACATCTAAAAATTCCGCGCGGAGGAGGGGGTTGCTGCAGAGAATAACACACCAACCAGGGACCATACATGGCAAGGACCTACACACTCTGCTCAGTGGCAGTGCATAAGCAGCACAGTCTCCCAGTGGGTCCCACAATAGGGAGAGTAAAGACTACTTCTGACATGGCCTCTGGTCTCATAATGTGGGTCACTTCCCCTTGGCTGGGTGGCCTGGCCAGGCCACAGAGGAAGAAGATACAGGTCATACAGATGGGACTTGATGACCTGAGATCAGATATTAAGTAAGGAGGACCTCCTTTCTGAGGGCTAAGGAAGGGAGAGGAGATGAGGAACGAATTTTGGGATCAGGAGGTGATGAGGGAGGGGACTACATAACAAGCAGATAACATATTCCTAATCCCACTACATGGGAATAGCTGTGAGACTGGCTGATACACGAATGTCTATGCATAGACAATGCTTCTTATTGATTATAGCATCCATGTGATTTAGGATTAGATGCCATTCTTTGTACGGCATGAATGGAGATTTACAGATGTATTTTTTCAGCTCATGCAAAGAGCAGGAAACTAGCCTTATGTACACTTTGCATACCTCATGCACTTATAATTTTAGGACTATATAATGCGTGTGAGAAATTATATGTTTTCAGAACATAATAACCGGACTTTGTAGCTGGATCAGACCTGACAGGATTCATTCCTCTCGTCATGCTGTATCCTGATATCCTGCATCCTTCATGGTCCAGCTCCAAGTGCTTCAGTTGCTATTCTCTGTCAGAACAGAACAACTCCCAAGATTGCTCTGAAGAAAGCTTCCATTCCCAATTGGTCCAGCATTTCAGACTGTCACACACAGGACTTCTATTAAGCCTGGAATTTCTCAACACTTAAAACTGGACCATGATATGCTATTCTTGGCTTGTTTAACCATCTTCCCCAGTTTTATTTGGGCCCCTACAAAGGTATTATTCATCTCAAATCAGCCAGAAGAAACCCTAAGAGAACGATGATCCATTTCCCTTAAGGAAGGTTGGGTAGGTTTATGATTGCTTTCTTAGGCTATAGATGTTTATTTTCATTGGGAGTTGGTGATAAATTACTATTGGTCTTATCCAGAGAGAAAATGAGGTTGGACTCAGGGATGTCTCTCTTATACTTTATCTTTCTTTCTTAGGTTTGGAGATAGGGGCTGAAAAGAAAAGAGGAGGAGGGGCTGGAGAGATGGCTCAGTGGTTAAGGGTTCCAACTGCTCTTCCAGGGGTCCTGAGTTCAATTTCCAGCAACCACATAGTGGCTCACAACCATCTATGTTATCTGATGCCCTCCTCTGTAGAAAAAGCACTCATATATAATAAGTAGAATAAAATTTTAAAATGAAAGAAAGAAAGGAGCAGGAATATAAAAATATATAGGGATGATAGGACAAAAAGTAGATTATTGAGTCGTCTCCTCAACTTAAGGCCTTAATTGTACTCACAAGGTTATTTTTAATTCATTGGTATATAAATTTGTATATTGAAGCAAAATAAGTTTAATTTTGACACATTAGTATAGAATTCAAATTTAAGATTATTCTTAACACATATTATACATATATCTTCTCTAATATGAGGTATTGTACCCATACCCCTCAAGTAGAATACAAGGTTTCCCTCTAGTACCTTGAAAGACCTATTGCAGGCTGTTTAGGGTAAGTAAGTTAGACGAGTTAATTGCCAATTGATCAAATCATGGTCATGTCAATTACTAGTCTATTTTTAATCATAAGAATATACATTCTAGGTGTAACAGATAGGTATGATTCTATAGACAGATAAGGCAAAATAATTACATAAGGTCTTCAAAAACCTCAGAGTCCTACAGAATGTGGCTTTTAAAGATATTTTTATTGTTTTAAGGGTTCTTTGACAATAAAACAGGTTAACTCCTGGAAACACCCAGCCTATCTCAATGAAGATGATGAACATCAAAGAACCTTCTCGTGAACATGACTTAAAATGTGGCAAAAAGCCACTGGGAGAAGTGTCCTCATTTAGACCACTGACAGAAATCTGCCTAAAAGTAGGCAAGCTTGGATGCAGGTAGAGTCAATGGCCAAATTCTGCCAAGAAGGGGTAAACAAGTCCTCAATAATTCCTACATCACACATATGTATGTCAGATATACTGGGCCAGAAGACTGAAGACGATGCTCCAATGTTACAGAGAGTTATGGGTGACTGTTCAGGCAGCAAACTGTCTCTATCATTTTTTTTTTCAATTTGGAAGCTGCTAACCTTCACTTCCTGTTTACTTGGATAATTAATATTATTCCTTCTGAAGTCTTTGATGGGTTTGAAGACCCTGAGTTTAGTTTCAATTAAGCTGTTTAGGAGTTAAGATATTTTTAGGTCTAGATAGATGTTTTAAGTTATGAGATATGATAGATATTGATTTACATTCAGAATTTTAAACTTGCCAAAATAGGAAAACGTTTTCTTCAAGGTTGCCAAATACAAACAGCCAAAACACTATGAATGCAACATTAATATAATTCCTCATGGTTTCATCGTTCTTCTTGTTCTATGTAGTTTATTTTATATATGTATAATAATAGAAAAGTATGTATAAAATTTTTTAAAAATTAATAAAAAAAGAATTTACAGATTTCAGAAACATCAGGTTGTAACTAAGACTAGGAAATTATATCTGATCCCTTTGGCTCTTTATAAAACACAAAAGGAAATTATCATAAATCTACTTATTAAAATATATACTTGGTGGATGCTTTTAATCCAAGTACTTGGGGAGGTGGAGTCTGTAAGTTCCAGGCCAACCTGGTCCACAGCTTGGAGTGCAGGACAGCTAAAGGAACAGAAGAACCCTGTCTCAAAAAACAGAAAAAAGAGATGTACTGTTGTTATCTATTAGTGGCTTATTTACTACTTTATAGCTATAGTAACACATTTAATCTTTCCAATAATTTCCTGAGACAAAGAATAGATACGATAGCTAAAAGTTTTGTGTGCTATATTAAATACAGTCTAAAATTCCTTCAGGTACCTGTTAGACACCGGTAGCAGAGCCCATAACCTTGTGCCATGAGCATGCAGATGACTCAAAGGCTTCCCTCACACACAGCCATTGGCATTGATCCTTCCTGTTGATAAAAACATAAAAGACTGAAACCTGACAGTATGTATTTCATCAACTCCCTTTTCTCTAGTTCTGGTTTTAAATATCACTTTAATGTGAACTACATATATATATATGTGTGTGTGTGTGTGTGTGTGTGTGTGTGTGTGTGTGTGTGTGTATAGATATACTATATATATGGCATTATATATATATACTATAGTATAGTATACTAATATATATATTAGTATAGAATATATATAGTATATATAATAGAATATATATATGTATATATTCATTAGAAAATAAACACAGCAAAATATAAGAAGAATATAAAAATATTCTTGCCACTTCAGGCATACCAGTGCAAAAAGCTATTATTTGTTCCTCATAAACATTATTCGTACATCACGATTTCTTGTATACAAATAGCCTCCAAATTGTACTTTGCCCATGGTTTATGCAAGCTTGGAACTCTTCTAGGACCACCTTTGCTTCTGCTGGCTATGTCCCATAAGCCTCTTTTAATGTAGCCTCCACTCTCATTTTTTTCTTCATGGCGTGGATCTGTAGAAGAGACTGAGTCACTCTCTTGACTTTCTTTTTTAAAGTTAGAAACAGCCCCAACATGTTTGGAAAACTGCACAACAAATTGTTTGTTTTTCCTGAAGAATCAGAGCAAAATCTGCTGATGTGATGGTGCATAAATTGATATTTAGATATATTTCCTAAAAGAAAAAATATTGCATTCCATTTTATCTCCTTAATGCAAACGTCAAGCCAGAAACTTCCTGTGATGTCTTCCCTCTAGCTGACAGTTTCTCCAATTGTCACAGTGATGTGCTGTTAAGAGAAAATTTCGGTCTGACATAATGTGTTTACTTTATGTCCTATGTTTTGAGCCTCCTTCAGCTTGCAACACATACTCCAGTCTTTCCTTGGCCTTCATGACCTTGATGCTTGTGAAAATTAAAGACTAGTTATTTTACAGAATGTTCCTCAATGTAGGTATGTCTGATAACCTTTCATGATTAGACTGAGGGATGCATCACACCAGAAAAATCACAGTCCTGATGTAATATGTTCTCATTACATCCTATTAAGTCATACAGGATATAGATCTGCCTCATTACTACTGATGTTGACATTGATCTCTGATTAAGGTGGCATTTGTCAGGCATCTTGCCCTTTATCATTAGTATGTTGTAGGGAAGTATTTTGAGTTTGCATCAATAATGTGATTCTACTTTTAATTTGATATTTATTTATATTGTGTGGGTTCCTATTTCTTTTATGGAGTCTTAGTCTGCTACCATCCTTATTCACTCATTCATTTCATTTTGTGTTAGTCTATATTTGGCCAGTAAGTGTCCCTTCAGTTGGCCTCTGTGTCCTTTTTGATGTGACATGACATTAAATTTTCCTAGCATTTCCTTACTTTATTGTACAAAAAGAGGTTTCATATTTATCCTCTACATTATCTAGCTTAGTTCTGAATTCAGGCATTATCCAAAGACCCTGAAAGTCTTTTAGTGGAGAACAATGTTCAGAATCCATTACCTGTGTACTCAGTGCTGTTGGGTGCTAACACTGTTTCTTGACCTTTTTAGTATATGAAGCTATGTAAAGCACAAATGCCTTGAAGTGCATACACTTTTATGCTTATTTCTCTATCACCTCTGTCTTGAAACATAGGCATCATTATCACCAAGTATAATCCAGCACCACAGGACTCATTCACAGGATGCTTTGACATATTTCTTATTCGTGGTATATTAGTTTCTTTTCTCAGGGTTGGTATAAAATACCTTGCAAAGCATCATGGATGTACGGTGTCTCTGTGGTTTGCGTGGTCTATTTTGGCTCACAGTTTAAGGTTACAATCTTCCCTGCTATCATAGGAGACCTAACTGGTTGATAAGGTTGCTTGGTAAAATAGTATGGAGCTTGAATAGCGTGGATAGACATCCACATGGCATGCTGACCCAGTGTGGCACACTGAAGGCCAAATGATGTAAGGAGGACAAACTGAATCTGGTACCTAGAGAAGTGGTTAAATAAATGAAATTAAATGAAAGCTAGAGCAATGTAACTATTACTTCCAAATGGAAACATTTCTTTTGGTAGGGAGGATAGAGAACTGTAACACTCCCTCATTTTGTACACAAGCAAAGGACACATTGGCATGAGCTTTGAAAGATGGTGATACTGCAACTGTAGTCAAGATTCAGAGTGTGAATGCTTATGCTAAGCTTACTGTGCAGCTTTGAATGAGAATGTCCCCCATAAGTTTTCCATAAGCTCACATAGTCATACACTTGGTCCCCAGTGGGTGGAACTGTTTGGGAAAGATTAGGAAGTGTGGTCACGTTAGGGGAGATGGGTCACTGTGGTGAGCTTTGAGGTTTCAAACATCCATGCCATTCCCAGTTATCTCTCTCTGCCTCCTCCTAGCAGATGATCATGTGAGCTCTTAGCCATGCCTGCCTGCCTACTGGCATGCTTTCTGCATAAGAGTTGTAAACCCCAACCCTCTGGAACCAAGAGCCCCCCAAATAAACACTTTCTTTCATAGGTTGCTTTCATTATGGTGTTTTGTCACAACAATAGAAAAATAACTAAGACACTTTCTTTTATACAATCAGGATCTGAACTCAGGAATGGGGTTACCCACAGTGGGTGGGTCTTCTCACCTCAATTAAACTAGTCAAGATAATTCTCCAAAGTCATTTGGAATAGGTCCATCACTCTTATGATTCTAGATCTTATCAAACTGACAGGTAAGATTAATCATCACACTCTCTCAAAGCATAAGGTAGCTGGCTGCTGTGTGCTTTTTCCTGGATGGCAAGAAAAAAATATCTATTCACACTAGATGAGTGGTAACTAATGACAAACCAGAGAATTTATCCAACCCAAATCTAGCATAGTGAACCAGTGAGTTTGCTGAAGTTACTTGTAGGGCCATAGGAGAAGGGTTACTTATAGCAAAGGTGGCGCAAAGACAGCTATATCACTAGGAAACCAACCTCAGCATAGATGACTCAGCAAAGCTGTATCCTGGAGAATGGGGAAATAGAAGGATCCAGAGGGTTCTAGAAACCTAGAGGAAGAACATTGTGATGGGCAGATCTGGGCCTTGGGGTCCTGCTCAAACTATGGCACCAGCCAAGGACAATACCAATAGGTGCAGTAAACGTCAAACCCCTACCCAGATCTAGCCAATGGACAAGACGTCCTCCACAGTTGAGTGGAGAGTGGGGACTGACTTTCACATGAACTCTGGTGCCCCATATTTGACCACGTTCCCTGGATGGGGAGGCCTGGTGGCACTCAGAGGAAGGATAGCAGGCTACCAAGAAGAGACTTGATACCCTATGAGCATATACAGGGGGAGGAGGTCCCCTCAGTTATAGGGGGGGAGTAAGGGGAAAGTGGGAGGGAGGGAGGAATGGGAGGATACAAGGGATGGGATAACAGTTGAAATGTAATATGAATAAATTAATAATATATATATATAATTCAGCAACTTGCCCAGGTGAAATATCACCTCTCCTTGGCAATTGCTGACATCTTTTATAATTTTGAGACAGGGTTTTGTGAATCTTGTAAATCTCCTGAACTCTGTTATGTTTTGTTTACTTCCTGAGTCTTATGGGCTTTCCTCCTCCAACCGGAAAGGAATGTTTCAATTTGGAAGTAATAGCTGTACCACTCTAGCTCTCATTTTACTTAATATATTTAATCATTCCTTTAGAAAACCAACTATGTCTGTCCTGGTATCATTTGCGCTCCGTTATGCTACACTGGGTCAGCCTACTGTGTGGATTCTTATTCACCCCATGGGAGACTCACAATACTATTTTAAGCAATTCTATCAACCAATTAGGGCTCCTATAACCCATGCCAGCCTCTTTCCTCGCTGTCCATGAATGCTTGTCTCACCACTCTTGACCTCTGCTGTAATGCTGAGCTTACGTGCTGTGTCAATGTCATCCTCCCTCTACTCACAGTGGGATAGAAGGGATACCATCTATACACTCATTTCTAATTCCTACAATGTCACGTTTCTACTTGAGGACTCTTCACCACATCCTGTTCAGCTTTTAACATCTCAGTTGAAGGAGGCCACACCACAAATGGCCTCAACACACATTTAAAAAATTATTTTTCCAGTTGGCATACAAAATAATGGCTTTCAGTCTGACATTTTCAAACACAATTGTCACACACTTTGCTCCCATTTGCCTCCTGCTGTCAGGATGATGAGGCCATCCCATTTTCAACCTCCTTGCTAATATCCTTTCTTCTCCTAAATAGACCTCTTCCAGTGTGTATGTGTGTGTGTTGTGTGTGTGTGTGTGTGTGTGTGTGTGTGTGTGTGTGTGTGTCTGTGTGTGTACATTTTCACCCAGTTTCTGCATACCAAATTATCTATGTGATGATCACAATATGTCATAACTCACTTGAAACAATCTTTAATGCCATCCATTTTTCTGCAAATGATGGAGTTTCATTATTCTTTATGGATGGCTATAATCTCATTGTATACATGTTCTACATATTATTATCCAGTCATATGTTAATGGGAATCTGGGAAGCTCCATATTAAGATAATAGGAATAGTGCCATAATAAAAATGGTTGTTTGTCTTTGTAATATACAATTTTAGATTTTTTGATTATGTATCCTGATGTAAGCATTGTTAGTTCTGTATTTAGAGGTTTATTTTCAAACCCTGCATACTGATTTCCATAGAGACTGCACAAGTTGACATTGTTATCAGTAGTGTATCTGAGTTCTCTGCCACCCCTCACTCCTACTCCATACATACATCCTTTTTTAGTTGAGTTTGATTTTTCCTGTTTTGTTTTTTGTTTGGTTGTTTTGTTTTGTTTTGCTTGGTTTCATTCCGTTTTTGAGACAGGGTTTCTCTTTGTAATAGAACTAGCTGAACTGGACTTGCTTTGTAGACCAGGATGGCCTTCCCCCTACCCCAACATCCTTAAAGGCATTTTTGTCATTTGTTTTCTTGATAATAGTCATTTGATTTGGGTAAAATAGAACCTTAATGTGGTTTTAATTTATTTCCCTGATGAACAACGATGTGAATACTTTTCAAGTATTTTATTGTCCATGTATATTTCTTTTGTGAAATGTCTGTACACTTATATTTGGCCATTTATGGATTTGGGGTCCTTTTCAGAATGTCTCTTTCTATGCTTACATATCTTAGAATATTCTCATGTAGAACTTTCAGAGCTTCAAAATACATTTTGTGCCAGGCCAGCAAGTCAGATCCCACCATCTGTTATAGGTACTAAATGTTTTCCTCAAATACCAGAACCTTCTTTCAGCCACTATAGATTATCATTACTCCCACACCTAAACACATAGAGACAAACCTTGTTCACCCTGTTCAATCTCTTGAACAATTTTTTTTTTTAAGGTAAAAAGAGGAGGAAGAAGGGCTGTTACTGACTATGTATCCTTGGTTGTTGCTTTATTTTGTTTTCTTGAGACAAGTCCTTACTATATAACCCAGGTTGGGCTCAAATTTAAAATCATCTTGCTTCAGCCTCTCCAGTATTGAGATAAGTGTATCCAATCCTCTCGAGGAAAAGAACACTGCCTCTTAACCACTAGCTTTATTTTCCCACTGAGACCTGAGATTCACTCCTTGAAATTTTGGCTGAAGAGAAATTACCCAACGACAAGTCTATGAACTTCACTGGGGGAGAAGAAAAGGAGCCAGGAAGATATTCATTTTCATTGCTGTTGAAGAGACATGCCAGTTTACAATGCTTAGTGGGAGATACCATGAGTTTGATGGAGATGCCATGACCAAGTATCAGGAAAGGAATGGCTCAGACACAAACTTTGTTTTTCTCACATGTGAGAGAAGCAGTATGTCTGGAATCAAGGACCCAGATAGGCTGGTTTCTCCTGAGGCTTCTCTCTGTGGCTGGAAGACAGGTATTTTCTTTATTCTTCTTACACGGTTATTCTTCTTTATGTGTCTGCGTCTTAATTTCTTCTAGAAAGGCTACATGCAATATTGGATTTGGGGTTAATTATTTCTCTAAAGATTATCTCTGCTTACAACTACATCCTGAGGTAATGATGCCTGAAACTCCAACATGAACTTGCAGGGTGCATAATCTTAGAGAACAAATTATGCAATGGTCTTCTTGGTATTGGGTGAGGTGCTTTATGTAGTGCAGATGTGAATTCTTATTTGAATGACTAATCTCCCCATAACATTTTATTTTTTCTTATCTATTTCTAGCAAAATTCCCATTACCAAACTTGTGAAAAACATTTTGTGGGCTGTAGAGGAGGTTTTAACATTAGGTTAAAAACTGCAGAAATTAAAACCCAAAGAAAATGACAACAAATGAAAATGAACAGCTATTAATGGGGCCTCAGTGGTTCACCACAAAATGCATTTGAGGAGGCAAAATGATTCAGCCACTCTTGCTGTGAAAAAGAAAGTCTTATTTAGGTGCCTAAAGGTGGTCAGAGAGGTCAGTGACACTGCCTAGTGCGATGAAAAAAAAATCCAGCCTAGACTTAGTTCAGGAACCATATTTAGGATTGAGTCAGTAAAAATGCTCTTCTATGGTCTCTGTTTCAGTTCATGCCTCCAGTTTCCTGCCTTGAGTTCCCATCATGAATTCCCTCAGTACTGAACTGTTACCTGGAAGTGTAAGCTAAAATAAACTCCTTTCTTTCCAAGTTACATTTGGTCATTTTGTTTATCACGGCAACAGAAATCAAACTAGAACAAAAGCAAAAGTTGAATAGGAAGTCAGACTTAATGCACCGTGAAATGTCAATCCAAAGAGATCCAGACACCAGACCATAGGATGAAAGTAAAGGCAAGGAAATCGATTGGGAGGGTTTAGTGTATAGTAGAACCTGGGACAATTTTATGAACCACTGGGATACAAGTGCAGGAGCTGTATATAGGTTCTTGGTAGCAATGACCATGGTAATGTAATAATTTTTAGTGAGACCGAACTAATTCATGCCCATCAAAAATAGTCTTGTGGAAACAAATGGTAATTCAAATATTAAAGAAAAGCAGGAATTTGCTTGTATATATAGCTGCAAATGTTCTTTTTTCTTTTTTTATTATGTTTCTTTTTTAACATATACATTTGTATTATTACACGTGTGTAAAATAAATTACATACATCAGGAAGAACCACGAGACAATCAGGAATTATATAAATCTTGCATTCATAGTGATTTGGCAAACTTGAAGTAAACATCTTTCCTATCTTGTTGGGTCTAAATTTCTGAATGGAGATTAATATCTATCATATCTCACCTCTATTAACTTAAAACATCTATCTTGATTTACAAACATCTTAATCCTTAACATACTAAACTTAATTGACAGACTAAACTATCTGGTCTTCAAACCCATCAGAGACTTGAGAAGGGATAAAACTTAAATACTTGAGTAAACTCGGAGTTCAGGATGAAAAATGACTTCCAAGTTCAGGATGAAAAATGACTTCCAAGATGAAAAAATGACTGAGACAGTTTACTGCCTGAACAGTCATCAAATACTCTCTATAACATTGGAGCATCATCTTCAGCCTTCTGGCCCAATATCTCTGACAGACATATCTGTGAGGCAGGAACTATTGAGGACTTGCTTACCCTGTCTTGGCAGAGTTTGGCCATTGACTCTGCCTGCATCTAAACCAGCCCATTTTCAGGCAGAATTCTGTCTGTGGCAGAAATAAAGAAATTTTGCCTAGTGGCTGGTTTGCCACATTTGAAGCCAACTCCATAAGGAGGTTCTTTGATGCTTGTCTTCTTCTTTGAGGTAGGCTGGGTGTTGCCAGGAGTTAACTTGTCTTCTTGTCAGATAATCTTTAGAATAATAAAAAAAACATCCTTAAATGTCATATTCTGTAGGTCTCTGAGGTTTTTGAAGACCTTAATTAACTATTTTACCTCATATATCTATAGAATCATATCTATCATATCTATTTATTAGATCTTCTTTTGATAAAATTAAACTAGCTTTTGACATGAGCATGATTTGCATCAATATGCAAAATGCAATATCATTGAATTAAAAAATTACCTTATTTGTGAGTAACAAGTAGAGCCTTGAAATGAGGAGTAGATTCAATAATCTACCTTTTGGTCTATCCTTCCTCTATATTTCTATATCCCCTTTTCTTTCTTTTCAGCTCCTATCTCCTTACCTACAAAAGAAAGATAAAGGAAAAGAGATACATCCCTGAGTCAAACCTAGTTTCCTCTCTGTAAGAGACCAATAATACTTATAACGAACTCTCAATGAAAATAAGCATCTGTAGACCAAGAAAGTGCTGTAAAAGTTCTTATCCAGCCTCAGGAATAGCTGGATCTTATAGCTCAGGTGGTATCTGACCTTCCTATCTGCAAACAGATCTCCTCTTCTTCTCTTTTGGTGTTTTTTTTCCCCACATGTGTGCCTTTTTTGTGACTGGAGAAATGTTTAAACAAAACAATTTATACTGTATTTCATGTGTCCAAAATAATTCATTCTTTCCCTTTCAATAGATTGTGTTAAGTTTTAAAGAGGAATTTGGCCCAGATTGAGTCATATTACTATTTGGAAACTTATTTCTGATGTCATAGAAAAGGCATATTGACGCTGATGTGAAGAGCCAGGCTGTTATTCTTCCAGCAAGATGAGGAAAGAGGTAGCAGAGGTTCTCCAGAAGTTCAGGAAATTACTACAAAAGGGTGAATAAACCCAGGATGAGAAACATTTTCCATTCATTATGAAACCTTACAATTATTTTCTAACTAAGGAGTAACATGTTTCTCTTGTTTAAGACATCCATTTCTGAATTATTTTGTATGCTACATGTTTCCTGGTAGGCAGGACAGTGGCCCCCAATGGATAGTTTTGAGTCAACTATGAAGGGGACAATGTTGCAAAAAAAAAAAAAAAAAAAAAAAAAAAAGAAAAAGAAAAAAAGAAAAAGAAAAGAAAATTCTAGAAAGAAACTAGGAGATACATGGTGACTGTCTGCTAAAGAGTTCTCAGTGTTTAGCTGTGAAGCTCTCTGATATGATGGGGGACCAAAATCAGTTTAGAACTGAAAAAAAAGCTGCATACACATGTTTAGTAGTGTATCCATATCTTCTCAGGGTTGGTCTAGCTACCATTTTACTGTAAGAGTCCACATCTGTGTAGTCGAATAAAGCAACTAGACACCTTGTTGACATGGAGGAGAAGCACTGCCTCTCATCCTCTTTCCTATAACATCGCCCCTTGTCCTGAGGTAGACAGAGGTATAGAATAGAGGCCCCAATAGGATGCCCAGGATGACCTGATTCCATAGAATGTATAGGTCTTTCAGTATCCATCAGTGGTCCTGCCTTTACATCTTGTTTGACTCCTCCTTTACCACCTCTATGATGAATGGCAGATGGAGGAGGAAACTCCACTTTTGATTAGAAGTGTCAAGTACAAAGTCAACATTATTTATGATTCATTCCTACATATTGGTCAGTTTTTAGGATGTTTACTGTTTTTTGTTTTTGTTGTTGTTTGTTTGTTTGGTGTAAAATTAAAGGAATCTGTTCCTAGCAAAAGTGAGAATATACCAGGAGATAGAAGAAATAAACACATTCATCTAACCACAGAAAGACAACCTTTGTTAATATTTTAGTTCAATTTGTTGCTGTGTTTTTTATATTTTTCTATATAGTTCTAAATATATGAAAACTGTCCCCATAATTTAGACTTCAGTGTTACAACATAATCAATTCCCCTTGTTTTAATCTGTTATAGCAGATCAAGTGAGATTCACCATAGAAATGAGTGTGTCCTTTAATCATGCCCTTGTTTGTATGTGGATGAAGATACTTCTTGGATTATGTTGGGGCTACATCTCAATAAATACTTGAGAACTAAAAAATGTCCTTAATACACTTGCACCTGACCTAGAGAGCATGACTGGCCTCACCTACCTTGAATTTGGTCAGAACATTCTCATTCTCTGATACTTGATAAAAATCATCAAACCAAAAGCCTACCTACAATCAAATGCTGAATGGCTCCTGCAATTTACTGAATATCTGCCAGTCAAAGCAAAACATAGTAACACTGGTAACACAGTATATTCTTTGTATATTTTAAAAAATAGTTTTATTTGTTCTTTGAAATTTTCATAAATGTGTTCAACATAATTTGATCATATCCATTCTATCCCCTGCACCTAGGACTCCCATCAAATATCCCTTATCAACTTTATGTTTTAACCCTCATCACAGAGTTGTTGTTTATATCCAACATTACTAAGGAGTGTTAGACCACATATTGCCACCCAAAGTAAAGGAATTTAAAGCACAACCTTTTCAGAATGAGTACCACCTCTCATACTATCAAAAGCCTGAAAATTCTTGAGCCATGATAAGCCAGGAACCATATGGATAAAAATTATACACTTTAAATTATTTTAATTTTTACTGTTTAAAAACTATTATCTAGGAAGGTATGGCCCAAATTTTAGAGAACATACCATTGTTGCTTTTAAAATTTGTATTTCTCACCTTCCATGAAAATATTTATAAATGAGTCTACTTTTTTAGATGCTTAATTGCATCTAGATATTAGTCAATATAGACTATCTCCCTATTGGGCATTTTTCCTTCATGATAGCTTTCAAATAGGAAAGATGTTTTAATTTTTTAAAAACATTCAATTTTTCAAGCAAATCTTTCCTTTTTGTTGTGCTTCATTGTTTTCATCTATGTGGTTACACAGCATGAAAATGTTTACTTTTTACATTTAAAAATTATTTTTATTTAACTACTGGCATTTATCCATTGTTCATGTTGCTGGGCTACATGCTCATACAAATATATAATGTACTTTGAGCCCACATCAGTATTCTTCTATCTATGCTACTTTTTTTCCCATTAGTCTTCATGTTCTACTAAACAATTTTACTTCTGCATTCATGTTGGATTTATGTAAACTTTAGTAACCATAGAAAAGAGGATGCACGCAATATCCAGTTTTCTGTGAATTAACTTAATATGCTTAGCACCAGCTATGTCAATTTTCTTGAAAATGACGTAACCTCATTCTCTATGGCTGGGAAAAGTTCCTTATGTATACACAGCACATGTTTTTATTAGTTCTGTTGGCAATCATACTATCCGTGTATTTTAAAGGTATACCAATAACCCATAACTGATAAATAAACAAAAGTGCTGCATTTGATACTTCTGTTTTGGGAAAACTACAGGGTTAATCAATGATTACAGAATAGGATGTTCAGCATAAACATTGAGCAATTCTTTTGAAAACAAGGCCACTATCCAGGATATTCTTTATTTATTTGACTTTAGGTAGTATAATTTGATTAAACATTGCAACTCTTGGGTGCTTTAGTACCAACTAATCAATTCTACCATCCATATATTCACTGTAATTAAGAACAGCAGTATTATGGGGTTAAGACCAGCTCACATATTTGTCTTAACTTGGGTGACAAAATCTTGGGTTTTCTATTAGCTTAATGCTTTGTGTCAAAACTATTGTCTACTCTAGAGCTGTTCCCTTCTGGCACTAAAGGGATGGGTGAAAATTAGGGTTAGGGAAGTATAACAAAATCTTCAAACTCATTTCACCGATCTGTTCTCACATGGCTGTGCAGTCACCTGTACATTGCTGTTACATAGCCTGGTCAGCTTAGTCTACAGGACTTATAACACAACCCTGTATTGAGCACCTACCTATGATGGGTAAATATGTTAGACATTGTTCTCAGTACTCAAAAATGTAGTGGCTGTAATATAAATGTTGGTGAGTATTTGTCCATATAAATAAGTATAACCATTTTATTAAGTGCATTAATTAATTTTAAGAGGCTGTGGCAAAAAAAAATACCTAAAGAGAACAAATTAAGAGAGGAAGAGTGTGCTTAGCCAATGGTTGTTTGGCTATGTGCACTTGGACATAACATCACAACAGCAGAAAGTTTCATGAAGAAGAGGTGGCAGAAAGGAGCTGGAAATATGGAAGGATCCTTTAAAAGCGAGTCCAGAGTGATTTAGGTTTTTGTTTTTTTTTAACTGCCGAAGTTTCCAAAACCTCCCCAAGTAAAACCATTAGCCGCAGACCAAGCATACAAAACAAGCTTGTGGCCGGGACTGTGCAGATCCAAACTCTAGCAGTAAAGTAAAGGAATGCATCATGTGGCATCCATTTTAGCAGGGCATGTAGATGTAAGCAAATAACTCTAACATGAAGTAAGCCCAGGAACAGAGTGTGCTAGCACAAAGAAGGAGCTCTACTTCCAGTGGCTTGTGGGAGCCAAGTTCAGGGCTAACAAGTTGTTTTGTCAGAGAGAGCAGTTCTAAGATCTGTGGGGGCTACACCAACGTCACTGTATCATAAGCTTAACAATTCTGAAACAGATGGGAATAAAATGGAAACCACTGGTGGAAGATATTATAGTGGAGGACCGTGAATGGGGCAATGACTTTCAGTCAGCTAAGGGGGCTTTATGGTAAAGGGTACAGCACGGTGTTTGCGTAGACAGACTCTGGAATCGAACCGTCTCAGTTTAGAATGTTGACTTTGACCTCACTGGTTGTATGACTTGACTTCCGCTGTTCTCAACTTCCTCGTCTGTGAGGTGGAAATAATAATAATGGCTGACTTATATGGCTGATAAACATCCACTGGTAATCCACCTTAGTGGAGTAAAAAGCACTCAGTAAAAGTTAAACTCTTGCTATTACTACATTGTGAGTCAATGCCAGAGAACTTTTTCAGTATGAAAGGAACAATATGAGAAAAGACAGCAAGTTAATGCACCCGACACACCGGGAATAAGTTCCTGACAGCTAGAGTATACTCATGGCAGGAGTCTACGTGCTGTTGTTTTATTGGCACATGATGAGCTATGTACAGAAGTTGAGGGTAAGCAGCTAGAAATATAAACAAGAAGCTTTATTTTTTTACTTGCTGCAACCGTCATTTTATACCTTTCCGTTCATCTTTGCTAGATTTTTAAATTGCATTTTACTAAAATAACAGTCATAGCAGATTGGAAATAATACAATTTATTATTCATCCAACATAGTTTCAGAGAAACGTTACTCAGTGAGGCTGGACATGGCTCCCCAGACACTATTCATGGAAAAGCCAGGCTACAAGCACGTTGTAAAGACCCTTGAGTACCTCACAGAGGTATACACTGTGTGGAAGGCAACAGGACTAGTGAACATTTACAAGGATTGTTACATTGTAACAATTTCTGTAAATAGGGGAAAAGATTCTGAATGGTTTTCTTTGTACACATTTCATTCTTTCTTTCCTGTTTTTCTATGCATGTGAGTTTTTTTTTTCCTTGCATTCTTCCTATGCAGCTCAGACTGGCCTAGAACTAAAGATCCCTTACCTCCGTTTTCTGGTTTCTGAGATCTCACTCTTACATACACACACACACACACACACACACACACACACACACACACACTATCATGCCTAAGTTTTTCGTGCGTGCGTGTGTGTGTGTGTGTGTGTGTGTGTGTGTGTGTGTGTGTGTGTGATATGTTTAAGACGAAAGACAGAAACTGTGAAGTATTTCACAAAGATAACTCTGATAAGAATCTGGTTAAGCGAAATAATTTAGACTCCCCCAAACACAAACCCTTAAAAGTGCATGCCCATGTACTTTGTGAGCAGTAAAGTATATTTCTTTCCTGAGTACCTTCCTATAATGCCTAAAGAGACAAATGACTTCCTGATCTCCTAGTATAGATCACGTCTTCCTCCTTCACAATCTCTGAGAGTTCTTCAAGCTTTAAGGAAGGGGAAAAAGAACCTGGTGGTTTGGTTAATTTTTGAGACGGGGTCTCACTCATTCTGTCCTGGGCGATCTTCTAGCTTGCTTAGTCTCCCTAGGGCCTGATGGTTACCAGCTGTTCCCCTGGGAAGGAGTTTGAATGTCACCAGTACAAGGTCTCCAGAAGCCAGGCCTTGATAACACTGCTTGTCCTAAGCCTGCTTTGGAGGCAGACATCTCTCTGGGTTGTCAGTCTTGCCAAGGCCTCTGTTAAAGCCCAGGCCTCAGACAGCGGCAGGGAGGGTCTCGCCACGGTCTGTCTCCCACGGGCCAGGACTGACTCCACAATTGCCCTGGCAGACGAAGAAGCCAGGCTTGCAAACTCAGGCTGCGGGTGGCTGTGGGGCTCTGGAGCCCGCCCTGTGGGCCCAGCGCGATAGGAGCGACCTTCCCGGTCCCGCCCCCAGACGCGCCCCATAGCCTGCGGGGCCTCATTCGGGTGTTGCTGCTGCTGTTCCGCAGTCTCGTGACCAGGTGCGTGTGCCGGGCGTAGGTGACCTGCTTGGAGGCGGGAGGGCGGGCTGCAGCCAGCAGGCTCCTGACAGGGCTGGAGAGCCACCGCCGGAAACCTGGGCATGTCTTGTTGTCACACTGAAACCCAGAGGCAGAGTCCAACTGCGGATGCCTGTCACTTGTAGCCCTTCTCCAAGGTCCCCTGCCCCTGCCGCTAGGCTGCCTAGGTTCCTTCAGCCCCTCTCTGGAATTTTCCCTAGTGCCCTACGCTGCCAAAAGGCTTTAACTGGGGTAGGGTGGTAGCTCGTTGGGAGTTTCTTTCATTTTCTACCTAGTTCTTTCAATTTGGCTGTGAAGGGGCCCTCTTTCGAGTTGCCAGTGTCTGCCTTGTCAGACACTCAATAACTAATAAATGACTATGAAGTAGAACTGAATTAATTAAGTGGACGACTACATAGGAAATAGAGCACAGCGAGCAAATATGCTGACTGGCTCAGTGACTATGGAGTGGAAACATGGGACACAGGCTTTCGATTCTGTTTTTTGAGTTAAGTGTTTGGCAATCTCTGTTGTTTACTGAGATTAGTTTGGTTCTATGTCATTGTTAAATATATATCACTTGATTCCCTCACCCTATATCTACTTTAGTTGGATTTTAGTATATATTTTCCTTAAAACAAAATATACCCAAGCTGTTTCTTGCTTGTGATTTGTTCTTCCCTACTTTTCGTTTTAAGGCATCATTGTCACCGCAGTATTTAATGTATTTCCAAAATACAAAGATACATTTTAAGGACGAACCATGTGACTGGCTTTTGTGTAAAACCAGACAATTCTCTTGAGTCCAAGGCTATGAGTGATGTCTGCTTTCTTAGACAAGGGCTGGTTGAGTTGCAAGTGAGTGAAGAAAGCTGAATATGCCTCAGTGAGGAAAGAAAGTAATTTATCTGTGTACACAACGCCACAATTGCTTTGCTACAGTTGCCACTGCAGCGGTTCTGTTTTCTAGATCCTGTTACATAAAAACCAATGACCTTGGGTTTGTCATTTGATCTCTTTAGGTGTGTGTGCATGTGTGTGTGTGTGTGTGTGTAGTCAATTTCAGGCAACTTTCTCAAAGGTTTTATTCCTTAAACTTTTGAGACAGCACATCTCAGTGACCCCGGTGGTCACTAACTCATCTAGATAAGTTAGCCAATGAGTTCTAATGATCCACTTGTCACCACATGACCAGCGCACTCACTGACATAGGTCGGTGCACCTGGCTTTGACGTGGGTCTTGGGTCCTTATACTTGCAAGGTAAGCATTTTACAAAACAAATTGAACCATTGTACCATCACCAGCTTTTCTTTTTTTTTTAAATCTCTCAAATGATGTTGCTTAGCTAAGCTCCTCTCCTGAGGTAGACTTTGTGCATGTTCTTTGGTCGGGGTTGAAGGTGAGGTTTTGAAATGATTTCATGGACTTCTGCGTACTTTCGCTTCTGTTTGGGATTCTGTGAGTCCTGCGCACAGGGCCTTCTTTGCAGGTGGCAGCTCACTTGCTTTATTCACTACATTTGAAAGCAGAACCTGAGCCCTTCAGTTGGTAGAGGAAAAAGAGGGCAATATTTTCTTCTGTACTGTTACAGGCTCCAGTCTGGCTCTCAGTTGTTTCCAGCAAATCTAGTCACATAATGCCATGACTTCCACAATATTTAGGAAATTGTATCATTATAAGTTGTTACCATAGATCACATTTTAGAACTTGAAGGACCTTGGATATTTTCAAAAGACTCTTTAAAAAGACATTTTACCTAAATATTAAAATATTACTTTGCGTGCTATGGTTAACAAACAGTCCAAAAATGAAGTCTATGTTATCTGTTTATTTCAAGTCTATCTGGTAGAGTAAATGTTTCGCTTAGTGAAAAAGGCTGACTTTCTCAGGTTCTTTTTCCAAAGAGCCAGTTGTAGGGTCATGTGTCATTTGGGTATGAAACGATCGAGGTTGATATATATGATGCTCTCACCACACACTTCCCTGTTCGTTTAAACTTCTTACATATATTGTGCCATTTAATCCTCACCAGAAGCCTGAGTGAGGTATAATTGAAATTCCTTTTGACCTTACTAACAGAAATAGTACTTAAAAAATGGGAAGTCAGAACTCAAGCAGATGGAATTACAATTTCTCCCATGAACATAGACAATGCCTGCTGCAAGAGCTTCAGTGGTATGGAATACTGGTTTCCATGGGTTCTGGAACATGTACGAAATCTGGATGTTGTTTCCATATCCAGTGAACTGAGAGTAGGAGATAAGGAGTAGAATTATTAAGGTGGATTTAATTATTTTATTATTTTAAAAATTATCAGCCAGAGGCCACCAAGTTGGGTACTTGGTAAAGGTGCTTGCTGACAACCCTAATGAACTGAGTTTAATCCCTGGGGCCACACATGGTAATGGAAGGAAAGAACTGATTCTGCAAGTTGTCCTCTGAGTTCCACATATTCACCATGTGTGCTCATGTTTACACACACACACACACACACACACACACACACACACACACACACACAATAGATTTAATAAAAATTGTTAACCAGATTCATACTTATAATACCAACACTGGGATGCTTAGGCAGGAGGATTGCTGTGAGTTTATGAGTTTAAGAACAGCCTGAGCTGAGTGAGATAATTGTCTAAGAAAAAAAGGTTTGAATTCCAGTATGATTTTACGCATTGAACCTAAATGTTCATGCATCATAATAATTTTACTTATTTAGGGAACTTAAAGTAGGTAACATAAAAGGTTGTCACCAGTGACCAGCATTTAAAGGACTGCACCATGCCGTGACATTTAAGCACTGTGTGTGTGTGTGTGTGTGTGTGTGTGTGTGTGTGTGTGTGTGGTGTGTATGTGATAGTCTTGTGTCTTTCATTTGAGGCTGCTTGCCAACCTTCTAATAGGAAACACTGGGAATGTGCGATGGGCTTCCAGGAGTCTTATAATTAATTGATAAGAGCAAAAACGTGGCCTATAAAATAAGTGGAAATTTATTTTGCTTCTTTTTGTCTGCCAGATTTAGCTTCATGGAAGGCAGAGACCAGTGGTAGCTGCCTGGAAATCCAAGAGCCCATGCCAGTTTGATTTAGCTGGAGTTTTCTGCCCTGGAGGCTGGTATGGTGGAATAGACTTTCCCATTGCTCACAATATTATGAAAAAAATTTAAAGCAGAAACTTATTGCTTGCCCTGGAGCTAGAGCTTTAAAATGTACTTTCTCTCCCCCACCTCCACTTTCTCTAAACCACTTAGCTTTTTAGAACCAACAATCCGTTCAAGTGCTCACGATTGTGGATCATTAGTCCCTTCTCGTTATTTCTGGGCAGGTTGCTTCCTAACTTCATTTCTTTTTTTTTCTTTCTTTTTTTCTTTTTTCTTTCTTTCTTTCTTTTTTTTTTTTACCTCTCCCTCTTTTGTCCCTTCTTTCCTCCTTCTTTTTATCCTTTTCCACGTTGCCTGTTTTCACTCTGTAGTTCAGGTGTCCAGGAACTCACTATGCAGCAAAGCTGCCTTCAAAGTTGGTGCAACCAACCCTTGCACCTCAGCCTCCCAAGTGATAGGATTTTAGGTGTCAGTTACCCCACTCAGCTCTGGGCTTCTCTCTGTAATATTGTCTTTGCTATACTAGTAGGCCCGAACGGTGTGCTTCTCTTTAGGTATTAATTTTTTGGAACATATCAATATCTCAACAGTTTACTGAGTATGTGCTATATGCCAGATGAAGAACGGAATACTTATTTTGAGCAGGAAAGTGAACTACCACATATTTAATTATACCAAAGGGTAATGAGGGATGGATGTAGTGGCATGCCTGTAATTCCAGGGTTTAGAAGGCAGAGATGGGGATCCCTGTGGCAGACTGGATAGCTTCTGTGTTTCCCAAATCTGCCTTTGCTGAGAAGCTTTGGGTTTAGCTAAGAGATAGAGAAAGATTCTGGATGCCAACTTTGGGCCTCTACAGGCGTTAACACATGCACATATACACATGCAAACAAAATAGCACATAGGACACGTACACATGCAGAAAATGACTATTTTATCTTAATACTGATTTGGATTCAAGGACTATGAGTTTCTAGTTTCCCTGTGTCTGCCCACTATATGGATAGTAACTGCAGTATCAAGGCTAGACTTGTTTTTCCATTTCCCAGCTGAGTTTTATATTGATCAATGCCCTACTTGTAGATGCTTGGTAAGCACTAAAGGTAACTAGAAAGATTTAACTGAAAAATCATTATGTTTTTAAAGGTCTTGCATGATTCAGGGATTTAGTCCCAAATCATCCTCTTAATATTGGATATTCAAGTCTTCACATCTTATACTTGTGATACACGATATCTTACCTTACAGGTGTATCTTACCTTAAATGAATTCTCTACTTTTTTCACACTATGTACCATTTTATCACTTTGTAAAAGGGTTATGGGTATGATTATTCAGCTCATAGAAGGGTTGTCTTTCTTGCTGAAGATCAAGTCACAAGAGGGTCTTATACTGGAGTGTCTCCATTGCCCTGAAATTATCACTTGACTTTCACAGTCTCAGGACACTATGGTCAAACAGCACACACTCACACAGCACAGGCGCACACAGCACAGGCGCACACAGCACAGGCTCACACAGCACAGGCACACACAGCACACGCTCACACAGCACACCTCACACAGCACACGCTCACACAGCACACGCTCACACAGCACAGGCTCACACAGCAGAGGCTCACACAGCACACGCTCACACAGCACACGCTCCCACAGCACATGCTCACACAGCACACGCTCACACAGCACACGCTCACACAGCATACTCTCACACAGCACACTTCACACAGCACACTCTCACACAGCACACGCTCACACAGCACACGCTCACACAGCACCCCTCACACAGCACACGCTCACACAGCACATGCTCACACAGCACAGGCTCACACAGCAGAGGCGCACACAGCACCCCTCACACAGCACACGCTCACACAGCACATGCTCACACAGCACACGCTCACACAGCACACGCTCACACAGCACAGGCTCACACAGCACACGCTCACACAGCACACGCTCACACAGCACATGCTCACACAGCACACGCTCACACAGCACATGCTCACACAGCACAGGCTCACACAGCAGAGGCGCACACAGCACACGCTCACACAGCACACGCTCACACAGCACACGCTCACACAGCACAGGCTCACACAGCACAGGCTCACACAGCACACGCTCACACAGCACACGCTCACACAGCACATGCTCACACAGCACACGCTCACACAGCACACGCTCACACAGCACATGCTCACACAGCACAGGCTCACACAGCACATGCTCACACAGCACACTTCACACAGCACACTCTCACACAGCACACTTCACACAGCACACTCTCACACAGCACACGCTCACACAGCACATGCTCACACAGCACACGCTCACACAGCACACGCTCACACAGCATACTCTCACACAGCACACGCTCACACAGCATACTCTCACACAGCACACTTCACACAGCACACGCTCACACAGCACACACTCACGCAGCACACACTCACGCAGCACACTCTCACACAGCACACGCTCACACAGCACATGCTCACACAGCACAGGCTCACACAGCAGAGGCGCACACAGCACACGCTCACACAGCACACGCTCACACAGCACACGCTCACACAGCACAGGCTCACACAGCACAGGCTCACACAGCACACGCTCACACAGCACACGCTCACACAGCACATGCTCACACAGCACACGCTCACACAGCACACGCTCACACAGCACATGCTCACACAGCACAGGCTCACACAGCACATGCTCACACAGCACACTTCACACAGCACACTCTCACACAGCACACTTCACACAGCACACTCTCACACAGCACACGCTCACACAGCACATGCTCACACAGCACACGCTCACACAGCACACGCTCACACAGCATACTCTCACACAGCACACGCTCACACAGCATACTCTCACACAGCACACTTCACACAGCACACGCTCACACAGCACACACTCACGCAGCACACACTCACGCAGCACACTCTCACACAGCACACGCTCACACAGCACAGGCTCACACAGCACACACTCACACAGCACAGGTGCACACAGCACACGCTCACACAGCACAGGCTCACACAGCACAGGCTCACACAGCACATGCTCACACAGCACAGGCTCACACAGCACATGCTCACACAGCACACGCTCACATAGCACACGCTCACACAGCACACACTCGCATAGCACACGCTCACACAGCACACGCTCGCATAGCACACACTCACATAGCACACGCTCACATAGACACACTCACATAGCACACACTCACACAGCACACGCTCACATAGCACACACTCACACAGCACACGCTCACATAGCACATCTCACACAGCACACGCTCACACAGCACACACTCACATAGCACACACTCACATAGCACACGCTCACACAGCACACACTCACATAGCACACACTCGCATAGCACACACTCACACAGCACACGCTCACATAGCACATCTCACACAGCACACGCTCATCACATACAGCGGTACTGCCACTGGGACTCGTAGCCACTGAGCCCCTCCTTAGAGCTCTTAACTCTGTTGGCCTTCAAATATCATCTGCTTTAGTTTTTCACTTGACATGGTTGACAGCGTTAGAGAGAACATACAGCAAGATGTTCTAAGACAAAGCAAGGCTCTGAGATAATAGATGCTGCCATGGACTAAAAGCCAGAAGGTTGTGAGTTACTGCCAGCATGAGAAGTATGTGCTCCATTTTGTTTTTGTTTTTTAAAATTTTTTAAATTTTATTTATTTATTTATTTATTTATTTATTTATTTTTGTTACATGGCTTTATTTTTCTTGATTTCAACCTTGGGGATGATGGTTCTCCAGGTCATAACAATTCTTAAGCTGTAATCTCTTTTCTAAATTTTTATTTTATTAATTTATTCTGATTACATCTCAATGGTTATCCCATCCCTTGTATCCTCCCATTTCTCCCTCCCTCCCATTCTCCTCTTACTCCCCTCCCCTATGACTATGCCTGAGGGGGACTTTCTCCCCCTGTATGTGCTCATAGGGTACCAAGTCTCTTCTTGGTAGCCTGCTATTCTTCCTCTGAGTGCCACCAGGTCTCTCCATCCAGGGGACGTGGTCAAATATGAGGCACCAGAGTACGTGTGAAAGTCATACCCCACTCTCCACTCAACTGTGGGTTTGTTTTTTTAAGTAGAGTCTCCCTGGGAAGGCCAGGCTGGGCTCAGACTTACAGTGTGGCCCCTGCTCCCCTCATGTTAGGAATACAGGCTTGAGCTACCAAGTCCAGCAGCTTCACTCTCTCCTGATGACTTTTAGTAATGCCTCAGTCTCCAGCCTTTCTTCATTCACTGGCTCTGACGTAAGGAGTAGAACTCTAAAACTCCACCTAAAATACAGTGTACAGTTATTAGTGAAGTCTGTTTTTCTTTGTGTACTCCTAACTGTTCTGTCAGATAGATGTATCTTTGTAGACTGCAGATCTGTTTTAGGGTAGCAGCAGCCTCCAAGCACCCACATAGCACAGCTATAGTGGAGAATATATATACTGGGTACTCCACTTGAACAGTCCACAGATGCCTCTACCCCTGATCTCCTAGAATGCTCTCTCATTTCCTAAGATTTATCCACACTACTGGAATCTTCATTTGCCAGCTTATGCAATACAAAAGCCTTAAAAGTATTTTATGTTTCATTTCCATAATTCATTAAGTCCTCCCCACTCTAAGACTGTCTCAACCCTATCCTTGTTTCATATGGCCTAGAGCAACAGTGTTCCCCATGATGATTTGTCCTCCTGGCTCCGGATCTTCCCATTCCAGTTCTTATAAAATATTCTTACTACAGCTACTTTTTTTTTTTAAAGTCCAGTCATATTGCTTCCTTGAAGAAAATTTAAATGCCAGGTGAAAGGTACACTCCCAATATAATCCCAGTACTTAGGAGGCTGAGGCAGGAGGATCTCATCTTAGAGACCATAGAAAGACTCTGTGTCAAGACGTTATGGAGTGGACAGGGGGCAGGTAACAAAGGTTGCCCTGACATTAAAGAAGCTATGACTGTGCAGCTATACTAGATCTCCACGACTCTCGAGGCAGGAAGGCCAGGCCACATTCACTTCCTTCCTCTTGCCTTTGTAGTTCCTTTTGGTTGGAAAAGCTTTTTCTTTTCTCTGAGCCTTTAGGCCCTAAAACACAGCTTTTAAAAATCCAACCATTCTATGAAATCTTTCTAAATTCCAATTACGTCTCTGTCCTGGGAGAATAAGTGTCCATTACTCCCACATCTTTCACATCACCCTGTGACCATGGGCTCTGAGCATTGAAACTCTAGTCCTCATGTGTGCAGCAAGTATTTTCCAAGGCAAAGGCTATTATTAGACCCAGAGTCGTTTCATACTGTTAACAGATACAAAATAAGACAGGAGTACTTGTGATCCTTTACGAATCATCTTGGAGAAAGGCTTCCACGCATTCTTGTGAGGAATTATATAGATTAGCTTAATTGAGGTAAAATATGCACCATTCTGTGGGTGAAGTGACCATTTGCCTTAAGCTATGCTATTTTTAACCTTCCGTTCCACGGTGGACTTCATCCTTAAACTATAAGTCAAAACAAACCCCTCCCTTACTTGAGAGAGGTGTTGGTGTGTCTCTGTGTGTTCCTGTGCGGTTCTTGTGGGCGTGAAGGGGAATGAAGAGGACATATCTTTTTAAAAAATATATTTTATTAATTTATTCATATTACATCTCAATGGTTATCCCATTCCTTGTATCCTCCCATTCCTCCCTCCCTCCCATTTTCCCCTTACTCCCTTCCCCTATGACTGTGACTGAGGGGGTCCTCCTCCCCCTGTATATGCTCATAGGGTATCAAGTCTCTTCTTGGTAGCCTGCTATCCTTCCTCTGAGTGCCACCAGGCCTCCCCAACCAGGGGACGTGGTGAAATATAGGGCACCAGAGTTCCTGTGAAAGTCAGTCCCTGCTCTCCACTCAACTGTGAAGAATGTCCTGTCCATTGGCTAGACCTGGGTAGGGGTTAGAAGTTTACTGCACATATTGTCCTTGGCTGGTGCCATAGTTTGAACAGGACCCGTGGGCCCAGATCTGCCCATCATAATGATCTACTTGTAGGTTTCTAGGACCCTCTGGATCCTTCTATTTCCCCATTCTCCCTTAATTCTCTCACCTAGAGTCCCAATAGGAAGTCTTCTCCTCTGTCCCACTTTCCTGGTAAGCGAAGACTTTCTTGGGACATGCCCCTTGGGCTAGTGGAAGAAGACATATCTTGAGGTTGTGTGTTTTCCTATTGACTATCTTTGATTTTGAGACAGGCTCTCTGAGCCTGGAGGTCACTGACTTGGAAAGCAACCAAATATGAATGACCTTCTTGTATCTGCATCTCCTCAGCCTGACCCCTCCCCCCGCCCCATTATTGGGATTATGGGTATCTGGCACCATTTGTAGTTTTTACATTGCTGTTGGGAATCTGATCTCAGGTCCTCTTCTCTGTAGTTACCCTGTGATTGCCCCAAATGGTGAGCACCTCCTTCCCCAAGACCAGGGCTCTGGGAACTTGTCATTTTCACTGCACTGTATGTTAGACTCAGTCTCCAGCAGCTTTTCAAACTTGCCATTTCCATGTTGCTACCTGCATAGGAGTCCAATGGCTCTGGTCCAAGTGAGTGCATCTTGACTGCAAGTCTGGGTTTGCCTATCTCTTCATTCTTAGAAGGTTGGTTTACCCTTCTGATGAACCTAAGGAAAGTTGTTTGTTTTCAGCTTGTTTGGTTCTATTTATTGAGGTAAAGATAAGGACAGGAGCACTGACTTGTAAACCTTTTATGTTGTAGCTGAAAGTGGAGGCATAGGCAGTGATGGCTTTAAATCTCTTGTTTGTCCTCATGATATGTTTATCTATGCATTTGACTTCTGATTTTTACTCTCTGCTTTTTACTTTAGCATTATACAAGAACTGAATAACATCCCCAAGACTCTCTTGTTGAATTAACTACTCTTAATACATGACAAATATTCTTAACGTATACAGCCAGATCAAGGCTCTAAACATTTACAATTTTCTCAGATTGGATACATATGTCAGTGGTTTAGAGAACTTGCTGCTCTTGCAGAAGTCTGAGGTTTAATTTCCAGCACTTGCACTGAGTAATTCATAACCACAAGAAACTTTAGCTCTAGAGGATCTGACGCCTTCTTCTGAACTCCAAAGTGTGTGTGTGTGTGTGTGTGTGTGTGTGTGTGTGTGTGTGTGTGTGTGTAGGAGCGCATGAGCGCATGGTGCACAGATGCATACATACATAAAATAATATCTTAAAAATGTAACAATTTCTCGTGAGAAAGATGTGTGATAAAAGGAAGACAACGCAAACACAATATAATAATTGGTAATACTTTTATATTTTCTAAATTATACATTTAAGGAAGATTTTAATGGCCTAATGCTTACAGATTCCTTAGTGACCATTTGTTAATATCTGCTTTTCTTTCTGCCAATAAAGCAGTGCTTTTCTATAGACCACCTGTGACTTAGTAGCTGAGCTTCTAAGCAATTGTTCCCTGAGACTGGGAATAACAGGAACATACCTCAGACAGTCAAAATTTTAATTCAGAGAAAGAAACTGGAGTCTGTTGCTAACTTTGTATCGGTTTCCAAAAACTACAGACCATTCAACACTCTGCTTTTTAGAGATGGAGCAAGCACCTTGCAAGTTATTTTTCTAATTCCTTTTCTGAATGAGGACAAGCAGCAGTAGTAGCAGGACTGGCAGGGGAAGGATTGTGTGGGCCCATGTGGGGAGAAGGGTTCTGCTTCGAAAACACAGATGGTTCTTTGGCTGTGGAAATTTACAAGGCACAGGGAGCCTTGACACATCTTTAGAAGCTGAGTCCAACAGAATAAATGAGAGGCTGTTTGCTGGCTTGGCATTGGAGCCCGTCTGGCGCACACTATACTGTGAACAACTTTCCAAACATTTGCATCTGCATCATGACACTGGATTCTGAAAATGTCCAATTAAACACTTGTCAGTGGAGAAATGTTTGCTTCCTCGGGGGCCGTGGGGGCCTCAGCATCAGCCTTGGCCTCCGATAGGGAAGTGCTTTCATCTGAAGCTGTTGTGAGCTCTTCTGCTCTGGACTTTATCTTGTCATTATTCAGACAAAGATCCTCTTGAGAGCTGTGGAAACCGTGTCAAGCTGTGGGTCACAGAGCCAGGAGAGGTAACTAAAGAAAGATACCCAGGTGAAAAGCACTTTTCAAATCAAAAACCACTCTAGAGCTTTAATTTCTTTGGATTTTTAAAATTGTTTGTGCTTGAAGTGTTTTAGAAAAATGATTGCTTCTGTGAAAAGAAGAGAAAGGCAGTACTGACATATTTTAAATATTTTAAAAACCAATTTTTTTCCAACACAACAAAGATTTCCAGAAGTATCAGTGGCAGTTACGTGCGGTGTAAGTACAGCCCTATCCTTGTTGACGGAAGTGGTAAGTAAGTGCCTGCGATGGGAACAGTAATGAACAAAGGGATATTAGAACATTAGAACAAGAGTCAAGAAAGATTTTGTCTCATCTTTAGAAAAGTTGTCATGTATTAATACGGGAAAAAATGAAAAACCAATTTCTGTGTCCTTGAGTAAAATTTTTGACTCCCTCAGCTTCAGTTTCCTAATTAATAAAATAGGTAGTATGACTTTAAATGTATCAGTGACTATTATCAGTATTAAATAAAATACTGTTTATAAACTGTTTTAAATAGTACTTCACATTCCATCTAGGTGGAATCTTACAAATGCTCAACTCATACTAGTGAGTCACAAAATACTTTTGTGCACTGACAAGGGTTACACATTCCTCTGTAATAAAGGAAAGGAGAAAAGGATAGGAAAATGAAGCCCAGATATTTGGTGCGATGTGTACCAAAAATTTAACATTGGGAGGGCTGATCAGCTTGTATAGATGGGGGTGGGGCTAGAATAGCTTTGAAAATAATGCAGTACAAACTATCTCATGATCATAAAATTGTCTCCTCAGTTGTGAAGAGGGAGCTTTTGCTAAGCCTGAGGGAGAGAAGGGGTAAGATCTGGAGCTTAAGGAGAGTGGGAGAATTTTGCAGCAGCTGCTGTAGGGGAATTTGATAGGTGTCAACTGAAGACAAATATAAGGGTTGCCCAGCAATACAGAGGATACAGCTGGGGTCAGACACCTAGTTTATAGCAGAGAGCTTTGCATGGTGATGTGATTGTTGGTGGTAACATTGTGCACCCTGGAGCTTGCACACACACACACACACACACACAAAAGATTCAAATTTTGTTCTGAAGAAAGTGAAGGGGATGAAGAGGAAGGCCAGAAGTTTTAAAAAATGCTTATGAAAACATTGTTGGAGTCATTAACCACCGAAATGCAGTTGTGGTTTCCTCTGTCTCTGAAGTGGTGGTTTGGATGGACGGAAGCAGGATAGACTGGAAGTTAAGGCTCTTCAGTCAGTGAATACCTGAATGGCAGCTCTGTACCACCCATGTGATGAGAAATGGGTGGATGATAAAGATGGTGGAGACAGTTCATTCTAAGAGTTAACAAACTGGAATATCCTCCCAGTGATAACCATCTTTCTCTTGAAAAGCGTTAGCTCAGTGCCATCACCTGGGTAATTTAAATTGAGGTTATGTGATATTTAGAAAGAGCTAAGCAGAGGGTGCAAGGACATCATAGAAAAAGACACTACCTGTCAAAAGAGAGCAAAGGTCAAGAACAGCATCCTGGAAATGGTGTTGCCCAAGCAAAATGATCATTAAATGTATGGCATGAGGAGTGGTGGGAAGGAAGAAGAGGAGGCAAATGGGGAGCAGAGGGTTGATCTGGTCAAGGAGGACAAAGGATTTCCTGGGACGGTGGTGGTGGTAGCGGGTAAGCTCTGTGTGATCCTCAGCCCATAGTCCAAACAGGCTGACATGGGCTGTCTCAGTACTGTGGTCTCTGTCTCCTGGGTCAGCTTCTCTTGCTTCCTCATACTCTGAACACAAACTTCTAGTACACGGTGGACAAATTTCACATATTAGTCGTGCTAATGCAAACAGCTTCTATTGGTATCACCCACATCCTTTATATTGTGTGTTTAACTTTTACTCAGATGTGGTGAAGGCAACAGGGTAGATGTCTACCACAGAAAAGATGGTTTGTTATTCTTCCACAGTGAATAAATGGTAAAGGTCCTGGATCAGGGCAGGGAAAGTAATGAGAGGAATATTGTAAAGATAAAAAGCAAAGAAAAGTAAATAAACCTGAAAATAAGAAAATAATGTAGCAAGCTAAAGGATACAACCTTAAGTCCACTGATAACAGGGTGCCCGGATCCATGTTGGTTGTGTTGACCAGGCTCAGTTCAGATATGTCTCTGGCACTGTATACCTCTGTGCCAGTTTCTTTTTACCTTGTTTCAAGAATTGGCCTAATGCTTTTTTCCTTCGTTTGTGTATCCCCATATAGTTCCTAAAACTCAGTGTTTAAAAACAAATTTAAAGCTTCCAGTTCCTTTGACTAAACGATAGTATTTTCCTCTATCCCTGTAACACTGGCTAAATTCCCACCATACTATCAGCTTCTGGGTCCTCCGAAATGTCTCCTGCACTTTCTCCTTTCTTTTTAGCTTTTCTTATATTGATTTTTCTAAAAAACACAAAATAATGTGTTTCATTATAACCTTGTACTTTGTTCATGCTTATTTTCCCATTGGTCTGCTACCTGCTCTCCTCTCCACCCCCCTCACATGCACTCACACATACATGCATCTACACATTCCCGCAAAAGGAAATTCATATTCCACATATAAGAAAAAACACATACACACACAGAGACTCGGAAGTTAATAGCAATGTCTGGTCTTCCAGAGGACCTGAATTCTATTCCCAACACCCACACAGCAGCTCATGAACATATAAGCATCTATAACCCCAGTTTCAGAAGGATCTGGCACCCTTTTATGTTCTTCTGGATAACTACATGCATGTGCTGTACGTGCACGCACGCGCACACACACACACACACACACACACACACACACACACACACACACACACTCAGACCACTCAAACTCCATTGAGTACACTATACATACCATGTTTTCTTTATGCCGTCATCTGCTGATGGGCATTTCAGCTATTTTAATGTCATGGCTATCATGAATAGTGAAACAGTTAGATGGCCTCTCAGAGTCACTACAGGACACACCCAGGCACCAAGTTCTCAGCGGAAGGGAGATTTATCACCCAGGAGCTGCAACTGGGGAGGGGAAGGGTTACCTCTGGATAGGGGAAAGATGGAGAGTAAGCAGCAGCAGGTGTTTTTATGCAGTATTTTTTTTTTTTTTAGATTTATTTATTGTGTATACAGTGCTCTTCCTGCATTGACACCTACAGGCCAGAATAGGGCATTAGATCACATTATAGATGGTTGTGAGCCACCTTGTGGTTGCTGGGAATTGAACTCAGGATCTCTAGAAGAGCAGACAGTGCTCTTCACCACTGCGCCATCTCTCTGGCCCGTGGCAGTAGCTTTTTAAGGAAAAAAATGGGGAGTCGATGCTAGGGTGAGTTGGTGAATCCTGATTGTATAATGAATTTTGATTGTTGGACCTTGGTGTTTAGTCCCAGGAACGAGTCAGTAGTCAAATAAGAGAATAGACCTTGGGGGCCTATCTTTAGGAATGCAGTCTAACACTTTATTTAGCAAGGGAGAGAGCAGAATAAAGGGCAAAACTTGTCAATGCCATGTTTACCATGCTCTGGACTATTAGAAAGCCCTTCAAATAGTGCTACAGTAAACTGTATGTACAGGCACTGTTTCAATATGCTAACATATATGGTTTCAGGTGAATGCCTAAGAGTGCTAGATATGGAGCATATGTAATTCTACTTTTAGGAACTACTTTTTGAGGGACCTCTGCATTGATTTCCATGGTGGTTGCACCAATTTGTATTCAGGCCAGCAGTGAAGTAATGCTCCTGTATTGTTTCCTTGATGACAGCCATTCTCACTGTAAGAAACACAATTGTAGTCAGGGAGAGTGAGTGACAATTCACTAAGATAAGCACAAAGAGATACTATGCTAATAGATATACTAATTTATCTATTAAAAACTAAGGATAAAACTCTTGAAGCCATCCAGATAATAGCAACACTTTTCCAAAATGCAAATGTTATCAGACTGACAGCGAATTTCTCTTCAGAAAGTGTGGAAGCTAGAAACCATGCTGATACACTTTTTTTTTAAGGTGTGAACAAAAAATAGCTGTCAAATCAGAATCTTATTACAGGAAAAACATGTTCTTTAGGAATGAGGATAGAATCAAAACGTTTTCAGATTAAAAAAAAGAGAATAATTTTAAGCATAACTACCTTAAAAGAATGTCAGGATTAAGTTCTCTGGACAAAGATGAAACGGTGAAAAAAGAATCTCAGGCTATGAAGAAGGTCAACTATAGCTAGCAAAACACTGATCAGTACAATGGCTCTTTTTTTCCTTTTTGGGGTTTCTTAATTGCGTTTTACAGGTAAGGTGATAATTATAACTCTAATATAATTCTAAATGTTTGTAAAATAAATGCTTTAGAATAATGAGTTGAAACATGAAAGATTAACTATATATAATAGCTTGTAAGTTTTCTTTCATCCAAAGTAGTAAAATGATGACACCAGCAAGCTATGATATGATATACATACATACATATGTACGTACATAGATTAGAATAACCACCACAATGGGCATTTAAATATACATACTAAAATCATTATAAATAAAATAAAATTGTATTCTAAAAAGTGTTCAAGTAATTCAAAGGAAGGTAGCAAAACAAACAAAAAATTAGAGAGGAAATATGTAATGACAGATTTAATTCACTAAAAGGAAAGTAACACTTGGGAGACAACACATGGCACACTTAAATCACAAATCAAAAAAGGAAGTCTTCAGAGAAGTAAAATCCTTGGTACTAAATAAAAATTAAAATACAGTGCATTCTTCTATCCTCATCCCCACTTTTCCACAAGACTCTATGCTTCGCCTAATGTTTGGCTGTCAGTCTCAGCATCAGTTTTGGTCCACTGCTGGGTGGAGCCTCTCAGAGGACAGCTATGCTAGACACCTGTCTGCAAGTACAGCAGAGTATCATTAATAGTATCAGGGGTGGGTCTCAGGTTGGGCCAGGCATTGGTTGGACATTCCCTCAACCTCTGTTCCATCTTCTTCCCTGCACATTTTGTAGGCAGAGTATATTTTGAGTCAAAGGTTTTGTGGGTGGGTTCGAGTTTCCCTCTTCCATTAGGAGGGCTGTCTAGATTGAGGGTGTCTTCTTCAGTCTCCATGACCCCTGCTACTAGGAGTCTTAGCTAGAGTCACCTCCACATCCTCTCAGAAACCTACCCTGTCTTAGTGGTAGAAGGGCCTGGAGGTGACAGGAGATCCACAAGAAGACCAGAAAACCAACTAATCAGAGCCCAGAGGGGCTTATGGAGACTGAAACACCAACCAAGGACCATGCATAGACTGGACCTAGGGCCTCTGCAAAGATGTAACAAATAGGCAGCTTCATGTGGGTCCTCTAGTAAGGAGAGCAGGAGTTGTCTCTGACATGGACCCTGTTGCCTGCTTTTTGATCACTTCCCCCTGGCATAACTGGCCACAGGGGAATATGTGCTCAGTTCTGATATGACTTGATGGGGTAGGGTGGGCTCCCCTTGTCTAAGGAACAGGGAAGAGGAGAAGGGAGCTAAAATTGGAATGTAAAGTAAATAAATAAATAATACAACATTTGTGAGATGTAGCCAAAACTGTGTGGAAAGGGAGATTTATATAATGTTTTACATACATTAGGAAAGAAGAAAGGACTACTATCCATCTACCTCTACCTACCTCAATAAGTAGAAGGAAGGAAATAAGAAAGAAAGGAATGCATGGAACTAAAAGAGGATATACAATTGAGAAAATCAGTGGATTATTTGAAAAGGTCAATAAAATTGGCAATGATCTAGCAAGACTAAAAAAGATGAGTACGTATATACAGCAGTTTTCAGACTTAAACATGATACCATTGAGTTTAGAAAGCTTCAAATGCTAATAATGGAATATTGTAACCAGCCTCAAATATGTGGGTATACAGCATAAATAAAATGGGTCAAATTCTTTTTTGGGGCGTATGGTGTTAGAGACAGGATTTCTCTGTCTTAGCCTTGGCTATCCTGGACTCACTTTGTAGACCAGGATGGCCTTGAACTCACAATGGTCTGCCTGCCTCTGCCTCCCGACTGCTGGGATTAAAGGCATGTGCCACCACACCTGGGTGGGCCAAATTCTTTAATACCCAAAGTACTTTAACTTATGAAACAATGAATCTCAATACCTTTATATCTATTGTGGAAATTCATAAATAAAAAACTCTCAAGAAAGAAATACCTATTTCCAGGTGGTTGATATTTCTACAACATGTATAAAGACTTAACACCTGTGGTATCTGTTATAGTACAGAAACAGAAGGGAGAACATTTTCTGTTCATTTTTTGGAGGTAATGTTACCAGGACAGCAAAATGAAAAACACAGCAGAGAAAAAAAAAAACACAAAAAACCGCACTGACCAATGTGTCGTGACTGTAGATACAAAGACCCTACTAAATTATTAGCAAATAGAATTGAGTATAGAAAATATATTATCCATTTGATTGAAGAAATTTTATTATGAGTTCAATGTTTGAAACCCAGTCCATGCAATCCACCTTATTAAAAGGCAAAAAAGAAAAATCCCATAATCCTATTAACTGTTATATACACAGTGTTTGACAAAACCAAAATCCCACTCATGATTAGAACTTGCATAAAGATAGGCATAAGAGAAACCTCATTTTTAAAGTACACTTCAAGAAATTCATCATTAACATTTTATTTAATGATGAAAAGTACAACTCAGGAGGAAAAGTTGGAGGAGGAGAAAGAATAAATCTATTTGAGTTTAAATTTTGTTGGAGAGGTTCAGAAATCCAGAGTATATGATAAAAGGACAGACCAACAGATCCGGAGAACAAAACATAAAACTCAGAAGTGTGCCTCCAAAAGGGAGCCCAGTTGACTTTTCATAAGCAATGCCATGAAGTGAAGACAGCCTACTCAAAAACTAGTGTTGAGGAATCATACAGCAAAAATGAGTTCCTTGGTATAAGTCTTACATTTATGAAAAACTTAAATGTACTGTGGACTTTAGTGCAAAATTATAAAATTTATAGAGGAAAAAATAAGAACAACATTGAGGACCTAGGCCTGGGCAAAGAGTTTTTTGACTTAACTGTAGAGATGAACCATACAGGACAAACTGGTCAACTGGAACAATCAAAATTTAGAAAATCGCTGCATGGAAAATCCTGCTATAAAGGTAAAAATTTAAGACACAGATGAAGACAAAATGTTTTCCAACTACTTATCTCACAAAGGACTAGGTAGCAAGGATATAGAAATTCTCAAAATACAAACTTAGAAAGTGTATAGTCTAATCAATTTGTGAAGACACACAGGTGGAAAATAAGCTCTTAGAAAATGAGATACCACTTGTCACAATGGCTGAGGTTTAAAAAAAGAAGAGTTGACAAACCTGGCAAGGATATGTGAAAATATAGATTTCCTGTACAATTCCATAAAATCATAGAGCCATTAGAGAAAGGTTGCAATCTTGCTCTTTTTCTTCCCTCCCTCCCTCCCTTCCCCTGTGTGGTTCAAGGGATCAAGTCTAAGGATTCACACCTATTAGACAAGTGGTATACCACCAAGCTATATCTCCAGACTAAGACTTAAATTCATATGGAGGCCCATATGTCATGCTCATTGTGATGGTATTTGTAATAGCCAATTCTGGAAACAAGACAGATAAATTAGAATGGCAAATGATTAACAAGACCTATAGTATAGACATCCTGAAGACTAATAGTCTGAAATAAGAAAAACAGATTGTTTATATAAACACTAATCTCAATGAATTTCTAGAGAATTATGATGATTTTTTTAAAAGGTAATCCTCAAAGATTAGGTGTATGGCACTGTTTGTATCACATTTTTAAAGTAAGAGAGTTGTAGAAACAGGAATCAGAATGTGGTTGTCAGGACTTAAGATGTTGGTGGCATGAGGAGATGGGTAAACATAACCCTAAGAGAACACTGTGAGGGCTCCCTGTGATACTTGAATATGGTGTAGGCTGCTTGTCTCAATGGCAGTATAGTGTTTTGGATATTATACTATATTTTTGCAAAATTTTACCGTGGAGAAAAATTCAGAGGATTCATGAAGTCAGCCTACAGTGGTCTCAAGATAAAACTGTAATAAAGTTGAGGGTGTAGCTCAGTGGTGAAGAACTTGCCTAGCATGTGTGAGGTCCCATGTTCAATCTTTGTCATAAATAATAATAAAATCCCTGAAATCTGACAATAAAAAATAAACCTGTGCAGTGAATTTAGGTGCAATTTCCTTCCCTGTAGCTGCCTTTTAAATCTTCTGTCACCTACTGATATATTAGTTTATAAACATTTATTCTGAAATCCTCTTAGTATCACAGTGGCTAAAACTATTAACAGTAAAGTATAGAACATAAAAATTGGAGTACATACAAAAATGTGCAATTATGTATGCATGGAGAGCGCATATAAACATGTCTAAGACCTCAGGCATGACTTTCCTCTTTCAGTATTTCTAATGCTCTGCTGTAAATTATATGGAGCTGTAGTATAAAGTGGCATTTGTAATCCTTTTCAGCTCTTAACTTGCCAAGAAGAATGTCCTCTCTTGGCATCTGTAGCTTTCCTACAGTATCAACCATTGTATTGTTAAAGCCATGTGGATTATACAAAACAAAGAAGTGGCCTAGCTAAGATATGGCAGCTACAACAAGGAACTTCGCAGTCTGAAGTCTGTTCTAGTGCGCTGCATTTCAAAGAATACTTCTCCAGGCCATCCTAGTGTTTGGAATGAATGAAGCATCATGAAGAATCTGCAACTCATTTCCCAAACACATGGGAAAAAAGAGCATCTTATTAACATTCTCTTGCTTTGTACTCACGGAGTACAGGAAGGTTTAACATTTTTTATTCTGCTTAGTTTTCCTTTAGTTTGCCTGTGGAATCTCTTTGAAAGTCTATTTTCATAAGTGTTTGAATTTGAGGAAAAATTGAAAACTTGGGACAACTAAGAACTGTTTATCTTGAGCTCAGTAATAAAGTCTCCTGGGGGCTTACAGCGTCATACATCCCCTAAGTGCTCATGCTTTACGGATTCTTACAGACTTAGGTGGAACAGTAAAGATTTCATTTGTAATAAGGCCAGGTAATTGTCTTTATGCAATGTCCAACATCAGCTTACTATGTGCAAAACCAATTTTATTCCTTCTTAAGTCCCTGATAAGGTTGAATACCATACACACACACACACACACACACACACACACACACACACACACACACACACACACATATATATATATATATAATTCCTGGCTATTTTGTGGTTCTTTTTGCTGTAGGTAGTTTATTGTATATTTGTGTAATAATATAAATGTATATGTAAAGATATTTAATAAAAAATTGTAAAACAAAATAAAACAAAACCTGAGACTATAAAGGCAAAATTAAAGCTTCGTAAACTTTTACCATTTGTGAGTGTGCCTTCATCACACAACATAAAGCAGTAGTTAGCAGATACTTTGTGCCTTTACAGAGTTTCATCATTGCACGAAAATCACACAAAGGGAAGGCATCCTTGGGGGCTCTGTGCTGTACTGTCAGACACCGTGCAGTGGCCCTGGCACCTACTACACACCTGATGCTGTGCTTGGTATGGAGGGTACAGCAATGAAGAGAACTTGACATT
Organism: Acomys minous; assembly: GCF_964271855.1. NCBI lineage: Eukaryota > Metazoa > Chordata > Mammalia > Rodentia > Muridae > Acomys > Acomys minous. The sequence goes on along the minus strand of NC_140493.1, from coordinate 63,901,667 downwards.
CATGGCTTCGTGGAGATTCCATTTTAGATTGTAAACAAATGAAAAAATGTATGCAATTATTTCTGTGTATATATGTATATATGGTGAGTGAATGCATGTATGTGGAGTGCACATGAACATAAATGTGGGCAAGTGCACATGTGCATGCAAACATGTATGTGTGGGTGTGGGAGTATGTGTGTAAGAGAAGATATGGGTGGGCATGTGAATGTGGAGGAGTGCAGAGAGATGTTTTCTTGTAATAAAAACTTGGTCTGCTCATACTGATCATTGTCATTGTATATTAAAAGCTTCAATATAGCAATATACATAGACATCTTAAATTCCTTTTACTGAAAAAAAAAATAGACCTAGCTAGAAACAGAAAGGTTCTTAAGAGAAGAGATGTCTTAAGTAGAACTGAAATTCACCTATTTTCCCAACTTTTTTGTTCTTTCCTTAATGATGTTGTACATAAAATAGCTTTGTGGTTCATATATACTGTTTAATAAATGTATGTGCTTGCATTTCATTATCTAAGATCTACACAGCATATTAGTACAGTATAATCATATCTCTGATGTGTAAAACTTGATGACAAAGTATATCGTTTGTAAGGATATCTTCCCTTAGCAGATGCTTAGGGAGAGCTTAAACTATGAAGAATTATCCAGAACACCTACATAAGAGAGAGATTCCAGGACCCTACTCTGTCATAGGTCTCCAGCTTGTCTCAGAAACGCCCCTGCCCTCAGTTTCTCTTGTCTTTTCAGTCCCTCTGACCTCCCACCCACGCTCTCCCCTTATCTGATCTCACCCTCACTTCCCTCCACACTCACTCTTCTATCCTGTTCCCTCTCTTCATCCACGTCTGCTGTCTGTTCTATTTTCTCTTCTGAGTGAGATCAAGCATCCTCCCTTGGGATTCCCTTGTTACTTGGGGTCTGAGAATTATAATATGGTTATCCTATAATATATGGCTAATATCCATTTATAAGCGAGTACATATCATGTATGTCTTTGTAGGTCTGGGTTAACTCACTCAGGATGATCCTTTCTAAGGCTATCCATTTGCTTGCAAATTTTATGATTTCCTTGTTTTAAATAGCTGAGTAGTATTCCATTGTATAAATGTACCACATTTTCTTTATCCATTCTTTGGCTGAGGTTGCTTCCAGTTTCTGGCTATTACAAATAAAGCGCCTATGAACATAGTTGAGCAAGTTTCCTTATTGTATGGCAGAGCATGGCTCCTGGAAGGATATGGGGGTGACTCTGTTTACAAGTTGTGCAGGGTTAAAGTTAGAACAAAGTTTGAGGAAATGCCCATCTAAAGTCTGTCCCAACCTGAGATCCACCCGATGGGGGAGAGTCAACTCCTGACACTATTTACTATGCTTGCAGACAGGAGCCTAGCATAAATGTCCTCTGAGAGGGTCCACCAGCAGCAGATAGAAACAGATGCTGAGAATCACAGCCAAACATAAGATGTAATGCAGGGAGCCTTGAGGAAGAGTGTGATGGCAGGAGGGAGAGAGGGGAGCTTCGAAGGACCTAGAGAGGCCAAGAACTCCACAAAAAGACCAACAGAGTCAACTAACCAGGGTCCAGGAGAGCATACATAGACTAAAGCACCAATCAAGAACCATGCATAGACTGGCCCTAGGCCCTCTATACACATGCAGCCATTGGGCAGCTTAGTCCTCATGTGGTTCCCCTAGTAAAGGGAGCTGGGGTTGTCTCTTACATGGACTCTGTTGCCTGCTTTTCAGTCACTAACTTCTTGTGGTGCTGCCTTGCCTGGCTTCAGTAATAGAGGATACTCTCAGTCTTGATGTGGCTTGAGGGAAGGAGGGACTTGGAGGAGAGGAGGGGGGGCTACAATCTGGATGTAAAGTGGAGAGAGAGAGAGAGAGAGAGAGAGAGAGAGAGAGAGAGAGAGAGACAGAGAGAGAGAGAGAAACAGAGAGACAGAGACAGAGAGAGAGAGAGACAGAGGGAGGGAGGGAGGGAGGGAGAGAGAGAGAGAGAGAGAGAGAGAGAGAGAGAGAGAGAGAGAGAGAGAGAGAGAGAGAGAGATGCCTCCCTATCAGTGATTCTCAGCCTATGGCTCATTACCCTCCTTGGCGTCATATATCAGATATCCTGCATAACATATATTTAACATTACAATTCATAATACTAGCAGAATTATAGTTATGATGTAGCAATTCGGTAATTTCATGGTTGGGAGTCACCACAACAAGAAGAATTGTATCAAAGAGTTACAGTATTAGGAAGGTCAAGAACCACTGCTCTAGATGAAAGAGCACAGGTTCAGGTTACAACTCTGGATGAAGGAGCACACGTTCAGGTTACAACTTGGCGTAGTTGTTCTAAAGAGGAAAAAGGTTCACCTAAAATGTGAACAAAATCTTCCTTTATTCTGCTTGAAAGAGGCATAATGCATTCCTTTCCTACCCTCATATATTACCCCTCATAAAACTTTGGGAAATTTATTTTTGTTTTTGTTTCAAATAAAATATGAAATGATTTTGAAAAACAGTTTATCTTTGAATGTAAAGGGAGAGAAAAGCCTTTTGATGTTTGAGATAGGTTTGCTTAAGAAAAGTAATTTATAGGTCTTTTAAAAACAAAGAGTGAATTTTTTGTCATTGTTAGTTTTGGACTCTTTTATAGATCACAATCACACTGACAATTGGAACATGAATATTCTTAAGGCCTGAGTTTCATCTGCCTGTCCCATGAGGGGGGCATCTTAAGAAGGATAGACATGCAGTGCTCATTGTTGGAGAAGTTAAGAAGATAAAAAAAAATATACACAAAGGCTTTACATTTTCATTTTCCTGCTTTGCCAGCCTCAGCACGTGGTTTTTTATCTTCTTGGTTATTTCTTTTTGGTTGCACTTAAAGGCAAAACATACCATCTAGCTGTATCAAGAGACAGAGAAAATGTTGTTTCTCCCAATCTGCTTTTCTTCTTATATTTCTTATTTTTTTATTTTTTTCTCCTTTATTAATTTATTGTTGTTACATCTCAATGGTTATCTCATCCCTTGTATCCTCCCATTCTTCCCTCCCTCCCATTTTCCCCTTATTCCTCTCCCCTATGACTGTTCCTGAGGGGGATTTCTTCCCCCTGTATATGCTCATAGGGTATCAAGTCTCTTCTTGGTAGCCTGCTATCCTTCCTCTGAGTGCCACCAGGTCTCCCCCTCCAGGGGACATGGTCAAATATGAGGCACCAGAGTTCATGTGAAAGTCATACCCCACTCTCCAACTCAACTGTGGAGAATGTTCTGTCCATTGGCTAGATCTGGGTAGGGGTTTAAAGTTTACAGCCTATGTTGTCCTTGGCTGGTGCCTTAAGTTATTTTTGAGAATTTCAAACATGAGAACTGCGTTTATATTATTTCTACCCATATCTTTCCTCCTCCAATTTCTCCTCTGACTCCTGACTTCTTCTCAAATTAATGATCTTTTCTTAATTATATTACTGCTATATATGTATGTATGTATAACTCAATGAGTCATTTTAATGCTGCTCATATGAACATGTCTTTGGGGCTGACCACTAGTGATTGGATAACCTATTAAGGAATCTCTCCCTAGAGAAACCTGTTTCTCCCTGTCTCAGCAACATTACCTGTAGTTCTTATCTCGTTTTTGTTAGCTATAGAAAACTGTGTTATGACTTCTAATGTATTTGTTATGTATTGTTACCGTGATCACTGCTTGTTTCGGTCTTTGTTATATTAACTCTGTATATACTGTCATGTACTTAATAATAATGTTTGGGCCAGTGATTTGCTACAGATATGACAATAGTCTCATATAATGAAGCTGAAAATCCCTTTGTCAACTGACTTTGTAGCAATCATTATATCTTGGAGTCATGCATTACTCACATGTTTGTGTAATGCTGGTATGAATAAGCTGCCAGTCATATGAAAAGATAGCATACACAGTGATATAACACCTGGCAAAATAATATAGTAGTTACATTACTTCTATATGTATTTATTACATGATACTTTTATTATTAAATTATAGAGTACCTCCACTTATTAAAGAAAGCTTGTTGTAAAATAATGTCATGCTTTGTTGCATATCATGATCATTTCTGTTTTATTAATATCATGTTTTCTCATTTATCATACTCCTGTGGATAATAAGCTATTCCAAACACACACACACACACACACACACACACACACACACACACACATACACACGAACATGCACATGCATGCACATGCCTGCACTCACACATGCATGCCATATGTCCTGCTTAGTAGGTTTATATTACCTATGTTTGCTAAATAAGCAGTAACCAAGTTGCTTAATGTCACAGAACTTTGGATTCCTGCATGCTCAAAAATATTTTTGCCAGCCATCTTTATTCTTCATAGATTTATTGAACATAAATTATTTCTATTCACATGAGTAGTTTTCCTAGGGAGAGGAAAATTTTTGTTCTGCCTATATTCTTTGGGGCTACTAGTTTTTTATACATGTGATTTCAGTTTTTTTATTTCTTCGATTTAAAAAATATCTATTTATTTATTTAGTTATTATGCATACTATTCTGCACGTACACCTACATACCAGAAAAGGGCACCAGATCTCATTATTGATGATTTTGAGCCACCATGTGGTTGCTGGGAATTGAACTCAGAACCTCTGTAAGATCAGACAGTGCTCTTAACCTCTGAGCCATCTCTCTAGGCCCCTGTTTTTATTTCTGTGTGTATACTTTTTGCTATAATAATTTTCAAATTTATTTCTCTGTAATTTTTAATTTGGCTATTTACATGGTTTTGTTCCTCTTTTGTATCATTTATGACTGTATATTGTTTTCTTTTCTGTTTAAAACAACAATCTATTTTCACTCATTAATTGTAACAAGTATATCATGGCAATACAAAGTGTTAGTATTAGTGAAATGGGTATAAAAGAAAATATCATATTATCTACATTTTCATAAAACTCTAAATGTTCTTTTAAAAATATTCATTATAATTTATTCATATTACATATGGACTGCTATCCCCTTGCTCCTATCTTCCTGTTCCCACCCTCCCTCCCTTTTCTGCCCTATACCCCTCCCCTAGACCTCTGAACAGGGGTTCCCTCCTACCACACCTTCTGACCACAGTCTATCAAGTCTCATCAGGATAGTCTGCATCCCTTTCCTCTGTGTTCCTGAAAGGCCACCCCAACAAGGGGGAATGAACAAATTGTAGGCACCAAAGTTCACATGAGAGGCAGTCCCCACTCCACTCTATCCCCAAACATGGAGAATGAGCTGTCTATTGGTTACGTCTGAATAGGGGTGTCTAGGTGCCTTGGTTTGTGCCTCCATTTGTGCAGGCTCCGCTAGGTCCAGATCCACCAGCCCTGATGGTCTCCCTGTGGCGCTCTTGACCTCTCTGGGTCCTTCCATCCCGGAACTCTTCCATAATACTCTCAGTGTCCATTGAGAGGCCAGCACCTGTCCTCATCCCCTGCTGGGTGGAGCTTCTCAGATGACATCTATTTTGGGCTAATATCCACTTATGAGTACATACCATGCATATCTTTCTAGGTCTGGGTTACTTCATTCAGGATGATCATTTCTACATAAACAGATTTGCCTGATAATTCCAAGATTTACTTGTTTTTAATAGCTGAGTAGTATTCCATTGCTTAAATGTACCATAATTTCTTTATTCATTCATTGGTTGAGAGACATCTAGGTTGTTTCCAGATTCTGGTTATTAAGAATAAAGGTACTATGAACATAGTTAAGCAAATACCTTGTAGGTTGCTTTTGGTAAGATGGTCATTTTTACTATGTTGATCCTTTTAATCCAAGAGTATGGGAGATCTTTCCATCTTCTGATATCTTCTTCAATTTCTCTCTTCAAAAAGTTGAAGTTTTTTCATACAAATCTTTCATTTGCTTGGTTAGAGTTGCATCAAAATACTTTATATTATTTGAGGCTATTGTGAAGGTTGTAGTTTGCCTAATTTCTTTTGCAGTGTGTTTGTCATTTCTATACAGTATGGGTACTGATTTTTAAAAACATTTATTTTTAACCTTTAATCACTTTGGTGAAGGTGTTTATTAGCTGTAGGAGTTCTTTGGTGGAACTTGCAGCATCACTTATGTATAGTCTCATATCATATGCGAATAGTAATACTTTTACTTCTTCTTGTGTCTGCGTGAACTTGGGAACTTTCCATGGATTAGCTGCATGGCCTGAAGTCAGGTAATCTTGTGTTCCACATCATGGGGTCTCCTGTGAGCTGGGAGACCCAGACCTTGGTGTTCTGTGGTTCACTGCTTAGTCTGATACATTGAGCAGATGCCAATGGCTTACAGACCACTTGCCTGCAGGTACCTGAAACCTTTTTCATGGATTAGCCATGGAATCTGGGGTCAAACCTACTTGTGACCCACATGATAAAGTCTCAGTTCAGTTTGGTGACCCAGACACTGGTGTTTTGTGGCCTACAGATCAGCCTGGAACACTGAACACTGTGTGTTGTGCCTCAGTGTGTAGCTAGACACTGGAGCCTGGGGGCAAGCCTATAGGTACCAGAGACTTTTCTGTGGATTAGCTGGGTGACCCGAGGCTGGACCCACCGAGTTCCACACTGTGTGGTTTCCTCTCATCTGGGAAACACCAGCACTGATGTTTTGGAGCTCTGAGTTTGGCCCTTCAGTCAGTTGCTGTGAAGTTACTGCTATTCTGCTGATCAGACACAGTGTTGTCTGATACTCGATGCTGGATCCACTCCCTTTTAATGTTTTCACCAGTCTTTCAGCCCCTTTAGGGTTATCTTCAACACTTCACATGCATGTGCATACATGTATCCATACAGGCAGGAGCATGTAAAAACACACACAAATATAGAAATGCATCATCCTTAAAATGTCATCTTTAACTGTAGCACATTTTAAAACCAGACTACTTATTTTTACAAGGTTTTTATAAGCCAGAGACAAATTAGAGATACTTCTTGGCTATGAGAAGTATTCATATAACAGGGTTTTTCTAAGGAGGTTTTCTTTTTCAGTGAATTTTAAAAGTTGGCAAACAAAGTAATGGGTTTTATATGGTAGTTCCAGATATGTTTTTGTTCTAATTTCATCTCATCCTCACTTCCCTACCCTGTGTCCCTGCCTCCCAATGGTTCTCTTGCTCATGTACATTTATGCTTTCATGTCACTGGGTATCTGTTTTCTTCTTCTTTTACCCTTCTAAGATCCTTTCTCTCCTTTTGTGATCTTCTTAATTTTAATACTCAGGTCTTTTCCTCTCTGTCTCTAACTGCCTTTGTCTTTCTGTCTTTGTCTCTGTGTTTCTGTCTCTGTGTCTCTGTGTCTCTGTGTCTGTCGGTCTGTCGGTCTGTCTCTCTCTCTCTCTCTCTCTCTCTCTCTCTCTCTCTCTCTCTCTCTCTCTCTCATACACACACACACACACACACACACACACACACACACACACATTTGACGTCGACAGAAAACATGTATTTGCCTGTAGGCTTTTATATGCATATGATTTTAGCACTTACTTCCGTCTACGCTGTGTTGTCTTAGCTTCTGAAAATATGGCTTTCAACTGGGTGGTGGTGGTGCACACCTTTAATCCCAGCACTTGTGAGGCAGAGGCAGGCGGATTGCTGTAAATATGAGGCCAGCCTGGTCTACAAAGTCAGTTCAAGGCTACACAAAGAAACTCTATTTCAAAAAACCAAAAAAGAAAATAGGGCTTTCATATGTGAGTTGTTATTCATAATCTGTTACTTGCTTTCTTACATACCAAGTTAAAGTCAGACAGTCTCTTTCTGTAGTTCATGTACCTCCTGTCACCTGTCCTTGTGAAGGATTGTTAGATTTTCCTATCAGGGTGTAACATTTACTTTGAAAAAAGCTGAATTTTTGCTTTCATCCCACATCTAGTGTTGCAATTTCTCTTTTAACCCCTCTTTTCAACTCTGACTTGTGACAAAGTATACTATATGCCCAGTGTAGGGTGAAATGGTGCCTAGCTCCAAACATGCTGTAGTTCTCTTGCTCAGACTCTTCAAGATGTGGGAATTAGAAAAGGTTGGTCTAGAATTATTTTCCCCTATGACTCAAAAGTCATCTTATGGTTCTTGTTCCCATAGCATGTGCATTTGACTCGCATCTGTCGTCTGTTGTGAAGTGTGGAGTGAAATGTTCTACCAGAAACTTATACCCCAAATCCAGATGGTGAACAGAATTGTTTCTGGAATATAAGTTTCTACAAGGCAATATCCATGAAGGAGATGTCTTTATATGTGTGATATGTCTATCACAGTGTCTATTTTATAATGACATCTGAGAAAATATTTTCTGAATAGAGAATATATCTACAGAAGCTGGCTCTACTGGTTTCCTCTGGCAATCTGGACCAAGTTTAAGTGGCAGCTTAAAATAATAAATATTTATTCCTTTACAATAATGGAAGGCAGAAGTTTTAATCATGATGCCAGCAAGGCTACTCTCTTTCTAGAGGAGAATACTAATTTGCCTCATTTAGCTTTTTGATGGTTCCTGACATTCCTTGGCTTGTTGTTTTGCTACAATTCCCAATGTCTACCTTTGTCTTCCATGGCTGTGGTTGTTTAAAAGAGAATGACCTCCATAACCTCAAATAGTGCATGCTTGGCTTTGGTGAATGTAAACATGTTTTTGTTTCGATCCCAAATGTGGGATGTGAAACAGACTTGTGTGTGACATTTCTGCTGAGAATAGACTTGTGAGAAGGTCCACCATAAGGGGACCTACCTCATGTAGGTGTCTGCTCTTTGTCAGTTGCAAAACATTCTGTACGAACTATGGGAGAGTATAAGCAGTCCAAATAACAAAAACCAATCACTTTAACATTGTTTTGCATTTCTTGGATTTTCATTGCTCTGCTTCAAGATACTTGTAGAGAGAAACTCTCCAGAGAACACTTTGAGGTTCCAGATGTTTCAGTTGCAGTTGCTTTTGCTGTTTTCTGTGTAATGGGTCTTCTGAAATTCTGATAACAAAGAGTGGAATTGGCCTAAGGAACTGAATCTAAAAAGGTCTACCTGTAATCAATCCAAAATGATGGCACTGATCACACATTGTATCTGATCTGTGGGACTGAGCCAAAAGACCAGGCTGGGAGCTACAGAGCACCAGAGCTAGAGTGTCCTGCACGAGAAGGGTCCATACTGTGTGGTACACAGGTGGGTCTGGCCTTGACCATCCAGCTGGTCCATGGTGGAGTCCCTGGGAACCTGTGGGCATGTACCCAGTTCCTAGAGCCTGAATGCATGCCTGCATGTGACCTGCATCTGCTCTCTACATCTTGGACTATGTGTCTTGGACTGAACTGTGGCCTGTAGGGCATTAGCTTCTGGGTCTGCTAACCCAGGGGATACTCCATGGTGTGGAGTATGGGTGGATCTGTGCTCAGATCACTGACCAACCCAAGGGTAGTTCCCAAGTCCAAGTAGGTGCAACTATAGGAGCAGTCTCCAAATCTTAATACTTACTGGCAGGCATCCTGAACCCTAACTTTCTGCCTTGGATCAAGCAGTGGGTTGCAAGGTGTAGAGTTTGGGTCTTCTAGGCCAGAGGAGACCCGACAGTGTGAAACATGGCTGGATCTGGCCTCAGGTCATCCAGCAATCCACAGAAAGTTCCCAGATCTAAACCCAGGTTATCTGCCTGATCCCATGACGAACTCCCTGGTCTCTGCCAGTGAAGGGTCTCAACGTATAGACACTCACCTATGAGCTGCTCTCAGTGGCCAGTGAAGGGCAGCAGAAACTACCACCCAATGCCAGAGACAGCAAAATGACTAAAGGCCAATGTAAAAACACAAACAACAAAAGCCAAAATAATATGGCTTCTTCAGAACCCAGTTATCACAAAGCAGTCTGAAACAGAAGAGGACCTTAAATCCTTCATAATGAAAATGATAATCGATGAAATGAATGAAATCTGTAAACAAATACAGGAAGATACAACAAAATTGAAGACATTAGAGAGGCCATGATGGAGTCCTATAGAGAGGAAATGAAGAAATCACTGGAAGAAATTCATGAAAATGCACACAATCAGATGAAGGAAAACAAGGAAATCAATAAAATACTTCAAGATTTGAAGATGAAAATGAAAACAGTAATAAAAGCACAAATTGAAGAAAGCCTGGAAAGAGAGATCTTAAAGAATAAAATAGGAACTGTAGAGGTAAGCAACAGAAGAAAGATTCTCAGGTGTAGAAGATACAATGGAAGAATTTGATGCAACCATCAAAGAAAATGTTAAATCTAAAAAAAAAAAAAATGCTTGATACAAAACATCTAAGAAATCAAGTACACCATGAAAAGATGAAACATCAGAATAATAGAAATTGAGGAAAGCGAAGATGTCTGGCTCCAAGGCCAAGAAAATTATAGAAGATTTCCCCAATTTAAAGAAAGAGATGCATAGAAACATACAAGAGGCCCACAGAACACCAAATAGAGTATACCAGAAAGGAAAATCCTTCTGACATATAATAATCAAAACACAAAATGTACAGAACAAAGAAAAATATTAAAAGCAGCAAGAGAAAAAGACCAAGTAACATACAATAACAAAACTATCAGAGTCACATGAGACTTTTCAGCAGAGAACATGAAATCCAGAAAGGCCTGCACAGAGGTCTTGCAAACCCTAAGAGACCATAGACACCAGTCCAGACTACTATAACCAGCAAATTTTCTATAACCATAGATGGAGAAAACAAGATATTCCATGACAAAACAAATTTAAATAGTACCTACCCACAAACCTATCTTACAAAAGATAGTACAAGCAGGCTAACTATACCCAAGAATACTCAGGAAATCGATAACTGTACATTAGTAAAACAAAAACCAGACAAACACACAAACAAACTACCACCACCAAAATAAAAATAAAAGGACCTAACCGTCACTGGTCATTATTCTCTATCAACATCAATAGTTTCAACTCTCCAATAAAAAGACATAGACTAACAGAATGGATGCATAAAGTAGACCCAGCATTCTGCTGCATTGAAGAAACACATCTTAGCCATAAAGATAGACATTACCTCAGAGTAAAAGGCTGAAAAAATGTCTGCCTAGCCAATGGATACAAGAATCAAGCTGGAGTAGCCATTATAATATCTAATAAAATAGATTTTCAACCAAAATTAATCAAAAGAGATAAGAAAAGATACTTCATATACATCAAAAGAAAACTCAACCAAGATGATATCACAACTCTGAACATCTAAACCCCAAATACAAGGGCACCCACAATTGTAAAAGAAACATCAGTAAAGCTTAAACCACATATTGATCCCCATACATTAATAATGGGAGACTTCAACACCCTCCCCTCACTGAAAGATAGGTCAATGAAACAGAAGCTAAACTGAGAATAATGACATGAACAGATATCACAAATTAAATGGATCTAAAATATATCTACAGAACTTTTCATCCAAACAGAAAGGATTATATCTTTTTCTCAGCACCTCATGGAACCATCTCCAAAGTTGACCACATAGTAGAAATACAAAAAGATTGAAATAATACCTTGTATCCTATCAGACCACATGGACTAAAGCTGGACCTCAACAACAAAGGAAATGGCAAAGAGCCTACACAAACATGGAAACTGAACAACCTTCTATTTAATAACAACTGGGTCAGGGAAAAATAAAGAAAGAAATTATGTACTTCCTAAAATTTAATGAAAATTAAGGTACAACATACCCAAATTTATGGGACACATTGAAAGCAGTGCTAAGCAGAATGTTCAAAGCAGTAAGTGCCTTCATAAATAGATTTGAATCATCTCATAAAAGGCAACTTAATGACACATCTGGAAGCCCTAGGAAAAAAGAAAGCAGACATACCCAAGAGAAATAGATGGCAGGGAATAATCAAACTCAAGGCTGAAATCGATAAAATAGAAACAAAAAGAACAAAGAATCAACAAAACTAAGAGCTCCAAATAGTCCTATTTCTCCTGTGGAAATAGAAGCAGTCATCAAAAATCTGTCAACCAAAAAAAGCTCAAGGCCACAAGGTTTCAGTGTAGAATTCTACCAGACCTTCAAAGTAGAGATAATACCAATTCTCTTCAACTATTCCACAAAATAGAAATGAAAGGAACATAACCAACTCATTCTATGAGGCCACGGTCAACTTTATACCTAAATGTCACAAAGACCCAACAAAGAAGGAAAGATTCACACCAGTTTCTCTTATGAACATTGACACAAAAATACTCACTAAAATACTCACAGACTAAATCCAGGAACACATAAAAAATATCATTCACCATGACCAAGTAGGCTTCATTCCAGGTATACAGGGATGATTCAATACATGGAAATCTATCAATGTAAGCTATTATATAAACAAATTTAAAGAAAAAACAATAAGATCATTTCCTTAGATGCTGAAAAAGCATTTGACAAAATTCAACATCCATGCATGTTTAAAGTCTTGGCAAGATCAGGGATACAAGATACACACCTAAACATAATAAAGGCTATATACAGCAAAGCAATAGGTAACATCAAACTAAATGGAGAGAAACATAGAGATATTCCATTAAGAGCAGGGATAGACAAGGTTCACCACTCTTTCTAATATAGTACTTGAAGTTCTAACTACAGCAATAAGACAATGAAAAGGAGATCAAGGGGATTCACGTCGGAAAAGAAAAAGTCAAGGTATTGTTATTTGTAAATGATATAATTGTACACATAAGTGACCTCCAAAATCCCACCAGAGAACTCCTATAGCTGATAAATACCTTCAGCAAAGTGGCTAGAAGCAAAATTAGTTTTAAAAAAATTAGTAGGCCTCCTGAATACCATTAACAAAGGGGCTGAGAATGAAAAAAGGGAAACTATACCCTTAACAATAGCAATGAATAATATAAAGTATCTTAGTGTAACTTTAACTCATGCAAATGAATGACCTGTATGACAAGAACTTCAAGTATCTGAAGAAAAATATTGAAGAAGATATCAGAAGATGGAAACACCTCCCATGCTCATGGATTGGGAGTATCCACATAGTAAAAATGGACATCTTACCAAAAGCAATCTACATAATCAATGCAACCCCTATGAAAATACCTACACAATTCTTTACAGACTTAGGAAGATCAATTCTCAACTTTATATGGAAAAACAAAAAACCCAGAATAGCTAAAACAATCCTGGACAATAAAAGATCTTCTGGAGGAATCTCCATCCCTGATCTCAAGCTGTACTATAGAGTGACAATAGTAACAATGGCACAGTACTGGCATAGAAATAGGATGGTTGACCAATGAACAAATTGAAGATCCTCACTCACACACCTATGGGCACCTCATTTTTTATAAAGAAGCCAAAACCATACAAAGGAAGAAAGATAGCGTCTTCAACAAATGATGCTAGTCTAAGTGGATGTCTACATGTAGAAAAATGCAAATAGGTCCATATTTATCACCCTGCACAAAAATATAGTCTAAGTGGATTAAAGACTCAACATAATACCAGACCCACTAAGTCTGTTAGAAGAAAAAGTGGGGAAGAGCCTTGAACTCATTGGCACAGGAGAAAACTTCCTGAACAGAACAGAAGAGCACAGGTTCTAAGATAACAAGTAATAAATGGGATCTAATGAAACTGAAAAGCTTCAGCAAGGCAAAGGAAACTGTCAACAGAACAAAATGAGCCTACAGACTAGGAAAAAACCCACCATCCCTACATCTGATAAAGGGCTAATCCAAAATGCATAAAGACTTCAAGAAACTAAACACCAACAAACCAAATAATCCAATTAAAAATGGGGTACAGAGCTAAACAGATAATTCTCAACAAAAGAATGGCTGAGAAGCACTTAAAGAAATGCTCAACATTCTTAGTCATAAGGGAAATGCAAATCAAAATGACTCTGAGGTTCTATCTTATACCCAGCACTTGGGAGACAGAGGCAGGTGAGTTCAAGGCTAACCTAGTCTACAAATGAGTGCAGGGCAGCTAAAGCTACACAAAGAAACCATGTCTTGAAATAACAAAACAAACAAACAAACAAAAAACCCACCACCACCACCACCACCACCACCACCACCAAAAAACTCAAGTGACTGCACATACTGGCAAGGATGTGGAGAAAGGGGGACACTCATTTATTGCTGGTAGGACTGCAAACTTGTACAAACACTTTGGAAATCAATATGGCTCTTTTTGAGAAAATTGAGAAATGTGCTACCTCAAGACCCAGCTATACCATGCCTGGGCATGGTACCCAAAAGATGCTCTACCATACAATAAGGACATTAGCTCAGTTATGTTCATAGCACTTTCATTCATAATAGCCAGAATCTGGACACAACCTAGATGTCCCTACATCAAAGAATGGATAAAGAAACTGTGGTACATTTACACAATGCAATACTAGTCAGCTATTAAAGACAAGGAAATTTTGAAATATTCAGGTAAATGGATGGAAGTAGAAATGATAATCCTGAGTGAGTTAACTGAGACTCAGAAAGACAGGTATGGTATATACTCACTTATCTGTGAATATTAGCCCAACATAGATGTCCTCTGAGAGACAGATGCTGGGATTCGTTACTCGACTCTGGGTGGAGTGGTGAGTAGTATGGAAGAATGAGGGGACGGAAGGACACAGAGGGTTCAGGAGACCCACAAGGAGCCCATCAAGGCAGGAAGCTCTTGACCCAGGGGTGCCTGCACTAACTATTGCACCAACGAAGGCCATTGTCTGCAGTAAACCTAGACCCCTTGTTCAGATATAGCCAATGTACAGCTCATTCTCCATGGTTGTGGTTAGAGTGGGGACTGCCTCTGATATGAACTCTGGTGTCCTCGATTTGATCACATCCCCACATCCCCTTGATGAGAATGGCCAGCAGCATACAGAGGAAAGGGAAGCAGGCTATCTGAATGAGACCTGATAGGCTGTGGTCATATGGTACAGGAGGATGTCTCCTTCTGTCAGAGGTCTAGGTAGGGGAATAGAGGGGAAGAGGGAGTGAGGGTGGAAACAGGAAGATACAAGAGAGGGGATAACATTCCGGATGTAATCTGAATAAATTATGTTAAAATTTAAAATTTTTGAAAAAAAGAAAAAACAAAGGTCTACTTCTCCTCTCTCTGTTAATCTTCTTTCCCTCCTATAAAGGGTAGGTGGGCTGGAAGGGAGGTATTGGCATTAAAGAACCTCAAAGTAAGATTTTAAAAGATTAAAGCCTATGCTTGGTCACCAGTTTTTAGGAAGGATTAGAAACTGGGGCCTTGATGGATGGTGAGGGTGTGTCACTGGGCACGAGTTTTGAGTTTTCAAAAGCCCATGCCAGATTCAGTATGTATCTCTGTGTCTTCAACTTTTATATAGGATGTAATTTCTCAGCTACCATGCTCCGTTCCATGATGGCCATTGACTTATCTTCTCCAACTCCAATGAAATGATTTCCTTTTTAGGTTCCTGCAGTCGTGGCGTTTTTCACAGCAATAAGAATGTAACTAAGGCTGGGTGTGGTGGTGCACACCTGTAATCTCAGCACTCGGGAGGCAGAGGCTGGCGGATCACTGTGAGTTCAAAGCCAGCCTGGTCTACAAAGTGAGTCCAGGACAGCCAAGGCTACAACAGTGAAACCCTGTCTCAACACCACCCCCCACCCCCAAAAAAGAATGTAACTAAGGCAATGTGTTTTTCTCACTCCTCTGTATTTTCTCTACCATTATATCCTGTTAGCATTCTTGTCACGGAATTTGGAGAACACCAGGTATTCCAGCATGCCCTATGACCTATTCATACAGTCCCTTTTTAAATAAAGTTATACTGATAGGAACTGAATCTTAGGATATGGGCATTGCGTTTTGACATGCCCCTATTCTACTGAAGACATCTGTGTACTTGTGGTGTCACGTCACTCAGACATTTAGCACATCTTTAGCAAGTACATCCTCTTGTATGTCCCTGTTCTAGGAGCTTCAGAATATTGACTGCTATCCCCATCACTTCAGGTATTTATAATTTAACTTATAACTCAGTATCTATATTCAGTCAAACTATAAGTTAAAACAAAAAGCAAATGGAGACATCTTGGTCCCAGTTGTAAAATATATCTGCTGGGATTCTTCTTGGGATACTACTTAGCTTGGGTAGAAGTTAGCCTCTCAGGTCCTTAGATACAATAATGTTGCTATGGCAGGCAAGCCCATTGAAGACTATACATGAGAAAAGGTATGTTCTGTGAAATGTGACCCTTTCTCCTTACTCAGAAATATCAGAAACACCATAGAATAAGAGAATATAAATTTGGTTGAATGAATTGTATGTGGAAACTATGGGTGGGACAGAGAATTTCAAAACATGCAACACAGTTATACAATTAAGTCCTGTGCTTTGGGAGAGTATGAAAGTCTCTGGTTAGAATTGGCTAGAGGAAATAAGCATTTTAAAAAGTGGGTGGAATATGATCAAGAAAAAGAAGGCTCCATGAGTAAGAATGAAATTGGCAAAGGTGGTAATGAATCTCGGAGCTTAATAAAGTTCTGAGGTCCCAAAAAACTTGCAGCACAAGTGGAAGCTTGTAACTTTGTTTGTAACAACTCATAGGCTTGTTCCAAATAAGGCTGCAGTGCATTTAAACAGGTGGGACTTTGTAGACTTGGAAGTTTTACTAGAATTTTTGACCTTCCATTATCTTTGGAACTAATTTTTAACCAGAGTTTCATGTTTGTGCTTCACTAAATTCAAACAAAAGTTGAAACACAGGGTAAATATGAGGCAATTAGGTAGAATTTGTATTGCAACATATTAACTGTGACTTTTCTTACTTACCTTTGAATTGCTACACATGCCAAGATAAGAACAAAAGAGTATCAAACTGGACTATTTTGAAGATAGCTGCAAATAATTAGGGTCTGATGCTTCTATATAAGTCAGTAAAAGTTGGTCAACCCGTTCTTACTACTACAAATATGACAATAGCCCCTATACCTCCTTAATTGACAAGATATAAAACATACCAGGTAGGCTACACACAGACCTTCTCTTTTCTCTCTCACTTCCACCAGAACCAATATTTTATTCTTGTTCTTAGCAGCGCAACAGAATACCAATTGCAGCCTTTCTTCCCCTATCCATGTCCGTGGGCCCCATCCTTAACTCCCTGCCCCTACTCTTCACTGTACCCAAGCCTCCAACACCAGCAGGCATCTCTGTGAGCACACCAGCTGAGCAGGCAACACACAGCCATCACATTTTTGAAAACTCAGAGAGGATACAGAAACCAAACAACAAAACACCCACCCAATAAAGACAAACCCATAAATCAGCACCTAGACTTATAATCTTCCCAAATCCAGATGACAGATGACTAAAAGCCAGCATAGAACACAATAAATAACAGCCAGGAAAATTTGTTGCTACTAGAGCCCAGATATCCTACAACAGCAGGCCCTGGATATTCCAGAATAGCTGAAGCACAAGGAAAAGGCCTCAAAGCCAACTATATGCAGAAAATAAAGATTTGTAAAGAAGAAATTAATAAATTCCATAAAGACAAGAAAATACAAACTTTTGAAGAAAACAAATAAAAGTAACTGTTCAAGACCTGAAGATGGGGATAGGAGCAACAGAGAAAACATAAGCTGAGGGAATTGTGGAAATGAAAAATTTAGGAAAATAAACAGGAACTACAGAGGCAAGCTTCACCAACAGAATACAAGTTATGGAAGAAAGAATCTCAGGTGTTAAAGATGCTAAAGAAGAAATGAACATATCAGTCAAGAAAAATTAAATCTAAAAATATTTCTAACACAAAATGTCCAGGAAATCTGGGATACCATGAAAAGATCAAATTTACAAATAACAGGAATAGAGGCAGGAAAAGAATACCAGTTCAAAGTTCTAGAAAATATTTTTAATAAAATCATATAAGATAAAAGGAGTTGCCTATAAAAGTACAAGAAGCATATAAAACACCAAATAGATTGGACCAGAAAACAAAATCCCCTTGCCACATGATAATCAAAACACTAAACATAAAGAACAACAAAAAATATTAAAAGATGCAAGGGAAAAGACAAAGTAACATAAAGATACACTTATTAGAATTACACCTGACTCCTCAATGGAGACTATTAAAGCCAGAAAGTTCTGGACACCACAGATTCCAGCCCAGACTACTATACAACAAAAATGGATAAAATAATATATTACATAATAAAATCAAGTATATACAATATCTATCTACAAGCCCATCCCTACTGAAGGTGCTAGAAGGAAAACTCGAACCTAACGAGTTTAACCATTGATGCTAAAGTACGCCCTTGAAAATACAGGAAATAAATAATCTCACACCAGTAAAATGAAAATAAGAAAAACAGACACATACACTCATGCACACACATACACACACACACACACACACACACACACACACACACGTCTACACTGTACTATCACCATCACTACCACCACCACCACCAAAATAACCGAAATCAACAACCATTGGTCATTGATATCTCTCAATATCAATGGAATCAATTCACCAATAAAAAGATGCAGACTAACAGAATAGATTTGAAAGCAGGATTCTTCCTTCTGTGTATCCAAGAAATTCACCTCACCTCAATGCCAATGATAGACATTACATCATGGTAAAGAGTTGGGAAAAGATATATCAAGCAAATGGACCTAAGAAGCAAACTGAGTGTAGCCATTTTAGTAGGTAATAACATAGACTTCAAATCAAAATTATTTAAAAGTAATGGGAAAGAACTCTATATACTCACCAAAGGAAAATCCACCCAGATGGCATTTCAACTCTTAACATCTATGCCCCAAATGTAAAAGTTTCCAATTTCATAAAAGAAACACTACTATTACACTTTAAATCACATACTGACCCACACACACTGATAGTGGGAAATTTCAGCACCAATAGATACGTAAACCAGAAAGAAAAAAAGAAATATTGGAGGTAGCAGACATCATAAACTAAATAGACCTAACAGCTACCTACCCAAGTACAAAAGAATTTGCTGTCCTCTCAGCACATCATGGAACTTTTTCCAAAACTGACTACAAACTTGGACAGAAAGCAAGTCTCAACAGGAACAAAAAATTAAAATGACTCCATGCATCATATCAAACCACCACCAATTAAGACTGGATACCAAAAACAACGGGAACAATCAAAACCTTTCAAACTCATGGAAACTGAACAACTCCTATAATAAATGAAAAATGAATCAAGAAAGAAATTGAAGACTTCCTAGAATTCAATAAAAAAGAACACACGGTATACCCAAACTCATAGGACACAATGAAAGCAGCGCTAAGGAGAAAGTTCATAGCACTAAAATGCCCACATTTGAAACAATAAATTGTAGAGATGTCATTATAGCAACTTAACAGCATATCTGAAAGCTCTAGAACAAAATGAAGTAGTAGATGGCACACAATAATCAAACTGAGGAGTGAAATCAGTAAAATAGAAGCAAAGAGAACAATACAAAGAATCAATGAAACAGGGATTTTTTTTGAGAAAACCAACAAGATAGACAAACCCTTATTTTACTAACTAAAAGTTGGATAAAGAATATGCAAATTTACAAAATCAGAAATGAAAAGGGGGCATAACAACAGATACTGAGGAAATCCAAACAACCATAAGAATATAATTTAAAAAACCTATACTCCACCAAATTGACAAATTTAAAAGAAATAGATAATTTTCTAGATAGGTACCACTTACCAAGTTAAACCAAGTACAGATAAAGAATTAAAATAGACCTATAACTCCTGGTGAAATAGAAACAGTCATTAAAATTTGGCCAGCTATAGTGAAGGGTGTCGCTGGCTCTTTTTCTTGCTATGGGGACCCTATTCCTTCTAATGGGTTACAATGTCCAGTCTTGACATGAGGGTTTGTGCCTGTTCTTATTGTAACTTCTCATGCCATTTTTGGTTGATACCCCTGGGAGGGCTGATCTTTTCTAAAGTGAAACTGAGGAAGAGTGTATCTAGGGAAAGGGAGATGTAGGAGGAACTAGCATGAGGGGAAGAAAGGGAAACTGCAGTCAGGGCATATCATATGAAAGATTAATAAAAAAAAAACTTCCAGCAGGCATGGTGGCACATACCTTTAATCCCAGCACTTGGGGCAGCAGAGGAAGGTGGATCTCTCAGAGTTGGAGGCTAGTCTGACTTACAAAGTCAGTTTAGGATAACCAAGGTTACACAGAGAAACCTTGTCTCAAAAAAGCAAAACCAAAAACTTTTCGACTCCAAGCCCACAAGACAAAAACAAAACAAAACAAAACAAAACAACAACACCAAAACCTGATAGTTTTGGCATAGCATTCTACCAGTCTTTCAAAGAAGAGTTAAGGCCAATATTCCTCAAATTACTCCAAAAAAAAAACCCCAAAAACCAGAAACAGAAGGAACACTGCCCAATTCATTTTATGAGGCCAGTCACCCTGATACTCAAATGACATAGAGACTCAACAAAGAAAAGGAATTACAGACCAACTTCCTTTATAGATACAAAACTGTAAACCAAATCCAAGAACACTTAAAAACTATAATTTACCATCATTACATAAGCTTCATTCCAGAATTGCAGTAATGGGTCAATATATGTAAATCAGTGTAATCTACCATATAAATAAACTAAATGAAAAAAAACCAAACATGATCTTGTCATTAGATGCATTAAAGGCCTTTGACAAAATCTAACACTCTTCATCCTAAAAGTCCTGGGGAACTTAGGAATACAGAAGGCATACCTAAACATAATAAAGGCAATTTACAGCAAGCTAACATCAAATCGAATGGGGAGAAACTCAAAGCAATTCCAGTAAAATCAGGAAGAAGACAAGGTTTTCCACTTTCTCCATATCTATTTAGTATATTACTTGAAGTTTTAGATAGAGTAGTAAGTAAACTGAAGGATATCAGGGACATACAAATCGGACAGAAGAAGTCACAGTATCTTTATTTGCAGATTATATAATTTCAAATATAAGTTTCCTTAAATATTCTGCCAGGGAACTTCTATAGCTAATATAAACTTTTTAGCAAAGTAGTATGATACAAAATTAATTCACAAAAGTTGATAGCCCTCCTATATACAATGATAGATTGTCTGAGAATGAAACCATAGAATTATAACCTTTCACAATAGCCTCAAATAATATAAATTTTTTTTTAATAATACCCCCTGTATATGCTCAGAAGGTATCAAGTCTCTTCTTATGGAGGCATTATCCCAATTGAGATTCCCTCCTTTCAGATAAGTCTATGTTGTGTCAAGTTGGCATAAAACTACCCAGGACAGCTTCTCTGGTGACATTTCCTTCAAGCTAGGCCTAGCTAATATTAAATGGCTAATTGTCTTTGCTGCCTGGGCCAAAGTGACTATTTATAGGAATGTCTTCTCTAAGCCCATCAATAACCACCCAAGCCAGCCCAGCAACCTCCTTCCAAGTCACTGACAGAGTATGTGCTGCCACCATAGTCTTTGGTATTTAATAGTCAACAGAGAAGGGAGGGAGGAGAAATTGATCATGTGAAAATCATCAAGGCAGATGAAGAGCTGATGATGACAATGCTGGAGCTTTCTCAGAGTATGCCTCCTAAGGGCATGTCCAAGCTTAAACATATGGAGAGTAATAAGGTCCAAAGCCAATGAGGAGAAGGGTTGAGAGACAATTGCTACTGTGCAACCGTAAAGGTCCTTCATCTGTGGATTGGGAAAAGGATGAGATCATAGACATTAAAGCAAGCCCGGAGTGGCAGGGTTTTAGCTGGCAGGATATACATCCCACTCTGCCAAACTCTTCGGGGCCATGGTTGCCAAGGAACACACTCACATGTCTGAAAGCAACTTATTCCCAGCATCTTTCCAGTGCTGTGCGGGTGGCACATTTGGGAGCTGGCCACCGCCCCATTTCAAATCTCCTTGCAACTTCATCATCTTTTGATCAGGACAATAGGCTCTTTATTATGAATTTTATAGGACAAGCTTATCACTAGCTCCATTTAAACTTCCATAGTGAGTAGAAAATGCTTTGGCAACATAGTGACTTCATTGAAAAAGATCATTCAGGATGTAGAAAACACTGACTACTTTTCAGGTTTGATGCACCTTTCTACCACAAACCACTTTTGATAGCTGCACCAACAATTAAGCCTCTTTTTAACCACATCTGTCTGCAGTTATAAGAACACTACCCCCTTGAAACAATTATGTTGCAAGCTTCATAGTGGACTTTATTTTATGTGATACTCCAAAACTTCTGGGAGCCCAAAGTTACTATTCATCTCCATGGTACAGTGAAAGAAACTAAGATAAATAATTTGCCAGATGCAATGTGGAAAGCAGTATCAGACCAAGCATTCGATCATGTCTACACACTTTCCATCTATATGTTTTCACTGCCTAGGATATCACCAAGGTATCGCACAGCCTAAACATGAAGTGATTCAAATACAAAAGAGCTTGGTTCAATCTCCAAACTTGTGCTCTGCTAAATCCTGTCAGGAAACCATCATTATACATTGCTTTGAGTGGGTGGAAAACCCCTAAGATGAACAGAAATGAACAGCTTTTGAACGCCCACTTGCAACTGAAACAATATCTTCTTCTTCCTCTTTATATCTTTTTTATTGAAAATAAATTCTTTTCTTATACAATATATCCTGACTATAGTTTCCCCTCCAATTTCCTCCTCACTTCACCTCCCTTCTGGATCCACTCTCTTTCTTTCTCACATTTAAAAAGAACAGGTTTCTAAGAAATTAAGAAGCAAACATGACAAAAATATAATAAGATGAAGCAAAAGCTTTCATATTTAAGTTGGACAAAAAAAAAACCAACAACAACAAAAGGAAAGGAATCCAAAGAACAGGGAAAAGAGTCAAAAACATGTTCTTATAGTCAGGAGTTCCATAAAAATAGTAAGCTAATAGCCATAATATATACTCAGAAAACTGGGTGTAGAGCTATATAGACCCTGTGATTACTGTGCTCATCTCTGTGAGCTCATTTGCATCTTCCTTAGTTGATTCAGAGAGCCTTGTTCTATTCGTGTCCTTCATCACCTCTTCCATGGGATTCTCTGAGTACTTAGGGGAGGGATTTGATGGAGACCTCTGATTTAGACTCCCTCCCTCCCTCCCTCTCTCTCTCTCTCTCTCTCTCTCTCTCTCTCTCTCTCTCTCTCTCTCTCTCTCTCTCTCTCTCTCTCTCCAAGTAATATCTGGCTGTGGTTCTGTGCATCTGTCCCCATCTGCTTCCAGTGAAAGCCGCACTGATCTATGAGTATAGCAGAGTATCATTTTATTGGTTTTTGTTTTGTTTTGCTTTTTTTTTTTTTTGTGAGGGGGAAACCAGTCATGTCTGGGTTTACTCTAAGTCTCTGGGCTATCTAGTCTTTGGTTACACAAGCAGTCTTAGGTATGAGTCCCTTCTTGTGGAGTTGGTCTTAAGTCAAATTATACATTCATTGGTCCCACAATTCCTGTGCCATCGTTGCCCTAGCATATTTTGCAGGCAGGGTATATTACAGGTCAAAGGTTTTGGTGTGAAGGTTTCCCTCTCAGCTGCCTGCAGAGTACCTTTGCACACCAAAGAGACTAGAATTTAGGCATGAAGTTCCCATGTAGGCATGAGTTCAACTTCTCCATGCTGAATGAGTTGTGTGGATGTTGTTCTCAGCAGTGGGGCCCCACTTTCAATTTGATGAGAACAACCTTTTGTTGTAGCACAGCCTGGGTTTTTTAGAGATCTACACAGGACCCCCTTCAACCACAAACTCAGCTGAATGTAACCCAGTCCCACCACTGGAAGCCTTGCCTGGCTACAAGAGATGGAAACGTTGAGATTCTGTATTCTCTATACCTAAGTGTCCTCACTAGGATCCACCTCATAAATTCCAGTTTCCACTGCACTAGTTTTCTACACCTCCCTGCAAATGTCCCTCAATTGCAGCAATTTCTCCCCACTCTCTCCCTTCAAACCATCTTTCCTGCTTCCCATCTTGATCCCTCCCACTTCCATCCCCTCACTCATCTAACTGTAAAATCTATTCTATTTCCCCTTTCCTAGGAGATCCACATCTCTCCATCTATGGATCATAGCTTAATTATCATTTACTTCATGGTTAAAATCCACTTTTAAGTGAATACATGCTATATTTGCCTATCTAGGTCTGGGCTACCTCATTCAGCATGATTTTTTTTCCAGTTCCATCCATTTGCCTGTACATTTAAAAAAGCTGAGTAATACTCTATTGTGTAAATGTACCACATTTTGTTTTTAATTCTTCTGTTGATAAACAGGTTATTTCCAGTTTCTGGCTATTATGAATAAAGCTACAATGGACATGATTGGGCAAATGTTCTTATGATAGGATGACATGTTCTTTAGATATATGCCCAAGAGTGATATAGCTGAGTCGTTAGGTAGATCAATTCCCAACTTTCTCAGGAACTGCCATATTGATTTCCATAGTGGCTGTACAAGTTTGCACTCCCAGCAGCAACAGAGAAGTGTTCTCTTTGATCCACACTCTTGCAAATATGAGCTGTTACTTAAGTTATTGATCTTAGCCATTTTGACAGGTGTAGGATGAAACTTCAATGTCGTTTTGATTTACATTTCCCTGGTGTCTAAAGATATTGAACATTTCTTTAACTATTTCCCAGCCATTTGAAATAACTTTATTGATAATTCTCTGTTTAGATCTGTACCCCATCCTTAAATTGGATTGTTTTGATTTTTGATATTTTGTTTCTTGAGTTCTTTGCATATTTTGTCTATTAGTCCTATATTAGATGTGCAGTAGGAAAAATCCTGTAGGCTGCATATTTGTCCAATTGGTGGTGTCCTTTGCCTTACAGAAGCTTTTCAATCTCAGGAAATTCTATTTATTAATTGTTGATCTTAATGGCTGGGCTATCAGTGTTCTGTTAAGAAAGTCATCTCCTATGCCAGTGCTTCAAGGCTCTTTCCCACTTTCTCTTCTATTAGTTTCAGTATATGTGGTTTTATGAGGTCTTTGATCTACTTGGACTTGAATTTTGTGAAGGGTGATAAATATGGATCTATTTTCATTCTTCTGCATACAGACATCTCCTTCTGCAAGTACGAACCGTTGAAGATGTTTTCTTTTTTCCATTGTATGTGTCTGGCTTCTTTATAAACACTCAGGCATCCATATGTTTTGGTCCATATGTGTCTGCTTTTATGCTAATACATGTGTTTTTATTAATATAGCTCTGGTGTACAATTTGAAATTTGGGATGGTAATATCTCCAGTAGTTCTTACGTTGTTCAGGATTGTTTTAGCTGTTTTGGGCTATATGTTTTTTCCATATAAAGCTGACAATCATCCATTCAATATCTGAAAAAATCTGTTGAAATTTTAAAGGGGATTGTACTGAATCTATAGATTTCTTTTGATAGGATGGCCATTTTTACTATGTTGATCCTACCAATCCATGAGCATGGGAAACTCTTCCATCTTCTGATATCTTCTTTAATTTCTTTCTTCAGTGATTTAAAGTTTTTATCATACAAGTCTTTCACTTTCTTAGTGTTACCTCAAGATACTTATATTATAAATATAAATATCCTCAGTCACAGTCATAGGGGAGGGGAGTAAGAGGAAAATGGGAGGGAGGGAGAAATGGGAGGATAAAAGGGATAGGTAACAATTGAGATATAATATGAATAATAAAATATATTTTAAAATAAAAAGAAATTGCATTACAAAAAAAAAAAAACCAAAAAGATCTATCCATAAGGCATTTTCTTAGGTAGTGATGAATGGGAGAGGATCCAGTCCATTGAGGGTGGTACTACTCCTGAGCCAGTGGTTCTGGGTTCTAGAAAAGGGCATGCTGAGCAAGCCATGGGAAGCAAGCCAGCAAGATACACCCCAACATGACCTCAGCATCAGCTCCTGCCTCATGGTTCCTGAGCTTTCCAAGTCCATGTCTTGGCTTCAATGATGGACTAAGATGTAAAAGAGTAAGCCCAATAAACCCTTTCGTTCACAACTTGGTTTTTTTGTTGTTGTTGTTGTTGTTGTTGTTGTTGTTTTTGGTCATGGTGATTCATCACAGCAGCAGAAACCTCAACTAAGCAACTCTCCTCTAAAGTGAACTGTACTTTTAGGTGAACAAGCTCTTGAAGGGAGGAACATCCAGGGTCCTGGATAGGCTTCTGACAGTGTCTGTGGCCAGGGCAATATGAAAGCAGCTGGAACAAGGCAGAAAAGGGTTGTGGAGGGGAAGTCAAAACAGAAAGATATCCAAAAGTTGTAGCTATTGAGTACCCGCTCTGGACCTCTCACATAGTTTTAATCCCTGGAAGTTTAAGATAGTGCTCCATTGCTTTACTCTGTTTATTATTGTTAACTAAGATAAATGGTGCTTATTCTGTACCTAGTAGGGCCTTAACAAAACAGTTTGTCTAGTTAAGTCTTTAAATATTGAATACACACAATACAGTAATATTATCGTCAATTCAGATGTGAGTAATCTGACACAGAAATTAAATAAATTCCCTAAGATTACACAGCCAGTAATTGGCAAAAACAAGTTTAATACCAAAGAATTTTCTCTTTTTCTTGATTATGGCTCACATACACTTGCTGCAGAACCTCCTCTCTTCCTTTTCTCAAGCTACAAACAAGTATCATTTTTGTGGTGTATTTAGTATCATCTTCCTCCTGTATGCTGTGCTTATCCTGGGTGATTATGCCATTTGAGATGGCCCCAAGTACGGTGCTTTGGGCTGTCTATGCCCTTTATATAGAAGTGTTTGTGTTCCAAAAGCTTCCCTCATACTTGAGAGATTACATTGCTGCCTGTGAGTGCAACATTAATGAGTCAGTAAGTATTACATATGGTACCTTTAAGGACACTCATAAAACAAGATGATATAAAAATGTTTTGTCCAGAGGCTCATATAACCTAACTGTACATTTCCATGGAAGGAATTCTCAGTTCAGTATTCATAGAAAATCTGTAGAGTAAACCTGCAGTGAACAACAAGGCTCAGTCACATGTCCTTTGCTGGCCAAGATGGCATTTAAATATCTGTTGCCTCACAAGCTTGACTTATTTTCAAGTCAGTATCATCATTTTCCAGGTACTACCACTACATAGGTTTTGTTTCCTCAGTTCATAAAATTCCACATATAATGGTAAATGGCTGATGCTTAGTAAATAGTAGTTGAGTGAATGAATGGCTTAACAAATGAGGAAATTATTACTTTAAGCTAATAAGATAATTTGGTTTAGTCATTTTTGCATTTTAAGGAACATGAATGGACCAAGGAATCAATTATTCTTTCAAACTTATCCATAAAGCATTAAGAATGTCATTGTTGTTGGGTGGGTGTGCACATTTTATCATCTGTGTGTGAATATCAAAGTACAATTTTGTAGAGTCAGTTCTCGCCTTCTGTCTTTACCTGGCATCCAGGGATGGGACTTGGGTCATCAGCGTTGTGTAGTAAAGAGCCAACTTACTGACCCAGTAATACAAGGCAGCTTGTTCTGAGTTGCCTTTTGGTTGTCCCATTTGAAGCTATGGAAATTTCCTGTATGAAGAAATTAAGGTCTTTCTGTCTTGTATGTGTGAACTATTTATTCACTATGTCAGATTTTTGGATTGGTGTGATGAAACACCTGGCACTGACAACTCCAAATCAAAAAGGTTAATTTGCCCTTGATCTCAGAAGGTTCTGTGTATAGTCACCTGACTACTGGCTTCTGGGTTTATGGTAAACCAGTATACCAAGAGGGTGTGAAGGGGAACTTCTTCACTCAGAGAGAGCATCACAGAAAAACATATTCCCCAAGGATATGATTTTGTATCCCTTTCTTTCTGCTAGGTCCAACCTCCTAAAGTTTACAAAACCTTCCAAAATAGTGCTCCAATCAGGAAAAGCACTCAACACATCCCTTGGGGAACATTTAATGTTCAAAACTATAACAACACCAAAAGCTATGTGATAAATGGAAGAGATTGCCATCTATTCACAGCTATGATAGTCTTAATCCTATTGTAGTTAGGCTGCAATAGGGTTAAAAGTCAAGGTTCAAGAACTAGAGAGACTATGTAAGTGGTTTCTGATCTATGAAGGGTATTGTGAATGCCTGATGAGCTATGGAAACAGGGTTTTGTTTTATTTATTCATGTATTCAGCATTGCTTGGAAGATGAACTAGTGGTTCTTGGCATATCAAAATATCACTTCACTGAGGTTATAGTTTGGCACATTGGAAAGCACTTTTATCCAAGAGCAACTGTATATTCCTTAAATATCCAGCCATTAAAGCTTCGAAATCTTGAATTAACAATCACTATGGAACATGTAGTTGGAGTTGACAAGTAGATCATTGTAGATACACAGCTTTCAGTTTCAGAAAAGTGGTCTGAAATGAAGATCCTCATGTAATGGAAGTAAAGCTTTTGGACAGCTAGTGATTCAGTCTGTGTTGCCTGAACCTTATTTTAAGTCATGTTCTTTGTTGCTCAAATCTTTAGACTTACACTTTATTTCCAGCCTATGGAATTTTATGCTTAGATGACCTGTGGAATTTTTCTTACGTCCCTGGTTCTGAACCAGTGACTTTGTTATTTGAAGACCAGTGCGTGCTTTCAGCCTGTGTCTTTCAACTTTCGTACTTCCTGTTACATCTTCAAGTGTTTTTTCTGCCTGAGTGTTTTGTTAGCAATGGAGAGAAAAGGAATGGCCTGTCTGTGGTTAGAGAAGAGGGATTTTTTCTTGGAGTGAAATGTGAGTACATGGAGACCTCAAGGAGAGGCTGTGTGAAGTGGACCTAAGTTTGAGAGTTGCCTTCCACGTAAGTATTTTCTCATTTCAAAAAAGTTTGAGGTTCTGTGCTCATAGTGAAGCTAATTTTTTAAAACATTGAAAGGCATGCACTCAAAAATGAGAGTTTAATATAAACTGGAAATTTCTGATTCTTGAGCAGTAGTATAATTCTGAATACTGTGATCTTATTCATTGACAACAGATGACTTATATCTTCAGGTAATATTAGCACTATGAATAAAAGCCACAAAGTTATAGAGGAGCAAAGATTTTGAATTTTTAACTGATAATTTTCACCTTTTCAACTATAGTAATGATCTTGCTATTCTAAGACTTGGATATATTTCATGAGTGGCGTTCAGGGGCCATTATGCTTTGAGTCTTAAATGTCTCTGAGAGGCTGATGTGTTATAGGAATTGTTGCCAACTGATGGTGCTGTGGGGAGGGAGTGGAACTTTTAGAGATGGAGCTTACTGAGAGGAGATTAGCTCATTAAGGGTAGGTCCTGGGAGGGAATTATGGGTCCCGGCCCCTTTCTCTCACTTAGCTTCTGGCTTTGTTCATCTTACACTGCCCACCATGATGTTCAGCCTTGTTACAAATGCAATTGATTCAACTAACCATGACAGAAAACTTGAAAAATATGATCCCAGAAAGAATTCCTTCAACTTAAGTTCATTATCTAAGTTATTTTTTCACAATATTGGCTATATGACTAGCACATGAGTATTGTCTTCTAAATTTGGAACTGTTTTGTGGAAGAGCAGGCCAAGCCCTAAGTACCTTTATACACTATTTCATGTGCCTGTACTTATATTTAATTCAGCATAGCATAAGAGTTATTACACTGATTCCAGTCTTCCATCTCATATAATATTACCTTCTCTGGACCTTGCAGTTTATTTAGATTCTGTGTGTGTGTGTGTGTGTGTGTGTGTGTGTGTGTGTAAAATATATTCCCGACTTAGCAACAAATCAGTTATGCAATTATCTATCTAGGTCATTTTATTATCTGACCCTGCGAAATCTCTACAGAGTGGCCATGTGTTTTTTGAGTTTTGGAACAATGTCAACCTATATTTCCTGTAGAGTTACTAATCCCATTTATAATGGTATCATACCCTCTACAGTTCATGAGTAAATATTTTGGGACTCCCCGTTACTTTATTGTCCATATACGTTTGTCATCATTGAATACACCCATCCTCACCCCACATCTTTGACGATCTCCCAGATCTGACCAGTTCTGCTACTGTGTTTTCCTTTCTCACAATTTAAATTTGAATCCATGTGTCTAAAAGAATTTCCCCTCCAGCTTACTCAGTAATTAAGACTGTATTTTCTTTTAATTCTTTGAACACATCTTTAATGTCTTCAACATATTTACAGTGGCTATCTTAATATCTTTATCCATTAAACCTGACACTATATTACCTTCATATTGGTTTATGTTGATTATTTAATTGAAAAAAAACATAGATCACATTTTCTTTGCATCTGTATCGATTTGTATCATATGATAAAGAATATTGATGAGGTCTGTGTGTGCATGTGCTAGTGCATGCATGCATATGTGCACTCATATATAAAAGTAGTTAAATAATGACTGATCAGTTTGAACTTTGGTTAATTTACATTTTGGTGGAATGTTTTTCTGGAAACCTCTGTATTTCTCTAGCTTACAAACTAATTCTTCTGAAGATGCTCCCAAGGTTTTTTGTTTTTGTTTTTGTATTTTTTTTTAGATCAATCAATAGTGAGTACTCTAGAGAAGTATTTCTTAATATTTTTATTATTATTTTACCCCAAAGGAGCTTTTCTTGGACAATTTTCCCCCAATTATGTCCCCTTCCTTCATGAAGTTTGAGTACTTAAAATATAAATCTCTAAATGAAGTTCTTCAGGGACCACAAAGCACTGTAAGAATTAAGGTTACTTTGCCCCTCCCCACTAAGAAGTAATTTTCACTACTTTGGGGATGATGATATAACTTTGATGAAAATGCATGTTTTATGTTTGGTACTCATTTTCACCTTATTTGTAAGGTTTGCTTTCATCTCATTACGCTAGTATACTAATATTTTCCACTGAAGCTCAGACCCAATTTCTGCTGTTTAAAAGCAAACAGCAGCCACTCTCTATAGATTTGGATAATTTACTTTGTAAATGTTCAATCCAGCTCTCAGAAATTGACTTTCTGGGTACACTGATGTGGACTTTTAGATTCCCAAAATACATAGCTTTTTCTATGTGACCCTGTGTAACGTAACTTTCAAACTTGAGACTCTGCCATCTATCCCAGAGGTGCATCTAGGCTCTGTTTGAAGTTGGCCTCACTTCTCTGTGGTAGGACAATGGTGACCTCCTTCTAAGTTGCAATTTTCTCAAAAGCTGCAGGAATTTCAGTACTTTCTTTACTGTGTCTGAAAACTGGCATCTGATTTTGTTAAGCTTTGTGGATCTGTGGTAATTTGTGGAAGAAAAGTTGGCCCTGTACCCATGACTCCAGTCTCTTCACATATGTTGGAACAGAAGTTTCTTCTCTGATTCCATCAATCTTCCTTTAGACAGGTGATGACCACCACTTAACTTTCAGCTTGCACTCCATTCCAGAGTGAACTTTCTGATGCACAGTCTTATTAGTTGTGTGCTTACAAAACAAGGTCTTTTTCTATGATCTATCTGCCACTTCCTACTCTGCAATGGTTTTTGTTACTCCATTTTGAGCCCTTAAGTGTGCTCATTGATCTTTTCCAGTTTGTCAAATCTATAGTGATGAATCTTGCACTCTGGCTGCAGTGAAAATTTTGATTTCTTTGAAAATTCCACTAGTGTGTGTGTGTGTGTGTGTGTGTGTGTGTGTGTGTGTGTGTGTGTGTGTGTGTCTGTATTTAATCCCAGGAGTGGGATATGGGTCTGCATCAGATTGTCCATAGCAGCTAATTGTAATTTCTCTTAAGCTCTAGCAGGGGCAAGATTTTTGCCAGCTGAAGATATTTTATATTTGAAAATCTGGGAATGCTATAAAAGGATATCAATGTAAGAGCCCCGAGAGGGCCTGTGGCAGCTGCTGCTCCTCCTGCTACTGCTGGTTCCTCCTGCTACTTTTGCTGTTGCTGGCTTGGTGCTTGTTAGTTAGAGATATTCTAATGACAAAGATGGAACTTGCTCCAAGGAGCTCAATGCCCCAAATCAGCAGGAAGGTTTCTATAAAGCTCAATGTCCTCTTTCTGCTCTAAGCCTTTTCCTCACTTACCTAGTGTTGGGGGATTAGAACGGATTGTGGTAGAGAAGGGTAGTAAATAGAGGAGCCCAATAAAGTAGCACAAAAGCCCAGCTCCACTTGGCTTTGCGTATTTATCTTCCGGTGGTAGGAACCCATACTCTTTATTTCCCTATTTTACTTGGCTAACTCTCACTCATGTTTTAGGTTGCAAAACAGTCTTAACTTTTTCTAGGCCTAGATCAAAGTAAATCTCTTTATCCTCTATAGATGACCCTAGGATGATTATTAAATAGTTCTCATATTTATTGTTCTTAATCTCATTTGAAACCATCTCTCTAGAGACAAGGATTTTGATATGAACATTCAGGTCTATATCTCTAGTACCTAGTACAATGCTATGCTGTCTATTAGAATATACTTATTTGAATGAGAAATAGAGGCAATGTGTTTATTTTCATTGGGTTCCTTAGTCTTTGTGTCTGCTTGATATACACCAGGATCAAATCGGAAAGGATTAAACATTTGTAGAAAAAGTTCACAAAACACTGTGTTTCAATAAAACTTTATATACAAAAGCAGGCAACAAACCAGGTCTACCTCTTAACCAAAAAAAAAAAAAGTTATTGATTAGTAAGCCATATCATCCCTCCCTTTATTTGAATGGAGAAGTATGGGTCCATATTAGAATAGATCTTGTTGATAATATACAAGGCTAGGCTGAGGTCCTAAATCAACTTTGAAATCTCTGTAGCTTAACAACACTACATTTCTTTTTCTTGTGCAAATCTCTATGGTGCTGCTTAGGCAATTTTCCAGGACATTGCTTTCCATACACCGATGTCTGGAACTAAACAGCTTTTTTGTATATTCTGTTAAAAACAACTGTCTTCTTATAGCTCATTCATCAGAAGTATCCACTTGGCGCCACCTATGAAAAAGGTATTGGAAAATGAGAAAGAGCATATAGATATTTGGTGCATGCTAAGCATCTCTCTCACAGAAATATTGCCCTAATTTTATTAGGAAATTACTTTTGATGGGGGTAAATCTTGAAAAGCATGCTTTAGCGTCATTTATTTTGCTAGTGCACCCTTTCCAAGCACTGCCAATATCTTTTACTGGAGTTCAAATTCTAATCTCTATTTCTTCCCTAATACCAAAATGTCATTTACCAGTAAGCAAGAGTAGGATTTTTAAATAAGAAAATTTACAATGACATTCTTTTAAAATAGAGTCCATGGATATTTCTAAACTTTATTTTCCTTTAAAGAGAAGTTCTGTGAGAATATATGACTCATGAAAATGAACTGAAATATAGCAATATTTAAAATCTCCTGAAGAATTTTCCTTACTCAGAGAATCCTTTTACAACCTTTACATGTAGGTTGAAAAACTGTATTGTTACCTGAAAATTAGAACCTAGCAGAGAAAAACTGCAGGAAGGCATTCCAAGGCAGATATAGTGACCCTTTCCATGTGGTTCTTTCTCTCATTTTCTGATTCTCTTCCTCTATTTCCTCAGAATATCATTTATCTTTCTAACTAATTTTTCATGTTCAAAAAATGACAATTTTTCATCAAACTTGCTTTGCAGCATTTTTATGTTTTGAGAAATTTAACATATTTGTGTCTTCCCTAAATTTATGATAGTAATGAAGTGCTTTCCATTGTAGCATTCCTTCTATGGGTACGAATGTCTTGAACAGTCATTGATAATATTATATTATAGCACTCCAGATTTATAAAATTGCCTTTACCTGTGAGTTTTATGTTTGGAATTTTTTTGCAAACATCAGTTTGAGTAACTTACTTTATTGTTTCTTCTAGGATAGATTTATTGTGATATATTCCCTCAGCTTTTTAAAAAATTGGATTTCTTTATCTTTTCTGAATTTCAAAGAATAGCTTTGTGGTTATCTAAAATACATATTTAAAATATTCCAAAGGATAGTTCTTGTTTTCTCTCTCTCAGTGCTATAAAATTATTCCTGAATATATACATATATATTCACATATTTATATTTGTAACAACATAATGAAAAAAGAAGGTGTGGATTTTGAGAGCAAGGAGGAATATATGGGATTTTTTGGAGGGAGTAAATGAAAGAGGAAATCATGTAATGATCTGGAAGTCAGATCTTTAAACACTGTGGGCTCTTAAACATGCTGACCATATTGTCCCCAGTGGACCTTTCATGCTGGGAAAAGACAATTCCAATGAACATTTCAGGATCTGAACTTTTCTGTTTGAATTTCATCTTTAATAGCACAATAAGCACACAAGAACACAACTCACACAGAAGTCTGGGTTCCGACCATAATGCACAGTTCTGCTTCAATTCTCTTTCCAGCTCCTACCTGAGCTAATCATCTTGAGCCCTGTAGTTTGTCCTTGCTTAACTTTTCATACAGTTTTACTGCATTCATTTTCTTTCTCCCTTCCCCATCTCACTTTCTCTCTCTTTCCCGTCTTCCCTCTCTCCCTCCTTACCCTTCTCTTCTTGTCACTTTCTCTATTTCTGTGTTGTCTTTAGCTAAAGAATAACGTATGCCCCTATCATGCCTTTTGACAATTACACATATCCAGAGGAAGGATAGCAGACTACCAAGAAGAGACTTGATACCCTATGAGCATATACAGGGGGAGGAAGTCCCCCTCAGTCACAGTCATAGGGGAGGGGAGTAAGGGGAAAATGGGAGGGAGGGAGGAATGGGAGGATACAAGGGATGGGATAACAATTGAGATGTAATATGAATAAATTAATAAAATTTATATAAAAAAGAATTTTTAATGTTGTGTTACATTTATTTATTTTGTCTTTTGTGTAACAACTCACTGTGTTTATCTCATCTACTCTCCTGTTGATTAGAAACTTGGTTGTTTTTGGTACTTGTTATTGTGTATAGTGATGCCTGTGAGTTTTAGTTTTGTTAACAATTTAGTTCTGCTGGTATGGGACTCATTACATAGCCCAAATTGTCTTCAGAGTTATAGCAATTTTCTTGCCTTAGGCTCCCAAGCATTGGGATTATAGATTTGAGCCACCATGTCTGTTTTGCCTGTTCTTAAATATGTCTCTTTTCATACATGTGCAAGAGTTTCTTCTGTAAATATACCTAGTAGATAAGTTACTGGACTGTAGGATATATGGGTTTTCTAATTCAGGAACCGATTCCAAACTATTTTGTGTCTCTGTAGTCAATGACTCTTGAAGGCAATTTTTTTTCTTTTTTTCTTATGAAGTTGCAGCTACTGAGATCTTTCTCGTACTTCCCCATTCTCTCCCAGTGCCAGGGACCTGCACAGAGGTGGGATAACTGTGATAGGTGGAATCCATCACCCGCTGTCTCCTTATGTCATTGTTTGTCAGCTGTGCAATTCCTGTTCCCCACATAAGGCATAAGGTCCCTGCTGGAGCACTTCAGGTTCAGCCTCTGAGTTCCGTGGGTGCTGTCATTTCAGGCCTCACAGCTCTGTGGTACCTCTGTGGTACCTCACCTAGCTCCCTGGATTCAACATTCTTAGCTTTCTGTTCACTACTGGGAAAAGGTGAACCCTTCGTGCTCACTGACTTACAAGCTCCAACCCTCTTTCACTTTTTTTTTTTTTTTTTTTTTTTTGCAGCCCAGAGATCCTTAAAGTAGAGTTGGTTGAAACAGTTATATAGGTGATTATAGAAAGTTTTAGGAGTGGTGCCAGGATTGTTTAGCATTATCAGCAGAGGCGGGACAATGGGGGACATCAGGTAGTGTAGACTTCCTCATAGAGGTGCCAAGATCTATTTTCCCAGAAGAGATAGGAATAGAATTTTGTTTTGTTTCTTACTGTCAAGCCTCTTACTCTTTTTATGTCAACAACTGATCATGTATTTGGGGAAATCCTGTGCGGGACAAACAGAATAGATTTGACCTGTGCTAGCCCAGAGAAAGATATCTTGTGGACTTTAGCTGGAATTTCTGCTGCTCTGTGTTTGTTTACTATTGCCACATCTCACTGGTGTTGCCAGCATGCCACTAACACTCACTCTCTAGAGGGACTTTTCTTTTAACATCTATGGGTAACCTTTATTTCCAAGTGATTTGATACTCAGAGCATGCATGACAGCGTGTGATAACTTAATTTTTTTCTTTTGTTGCTTGCCTTGGTGCTTGTGTCAAAGACTCATGCTTGTTTTGGTAATTTTAGGAAAAGATATGTGCTATAAGGAAGGGTTTTTTCTTTAAGAAAAAGGTTAGGAATGTATGGTTGCCAAATGGCCAACTTTTTTGTGAATGCCTCTCATACCTGTGTGTACTATAATTGATTATCTTTCTCTGATATTAATCAGATGGTTCTGTTTGGTCCTGACCAGTCTGTGCTGACATTTCCCCTTTCCTTTTATCATAATAGAGTAGTGGACTAAAATGGCAGCTCAATTTTCTGACTTAGAAAACAATGGTTTTTTTGAGATTCTGCCTGCTAGAAATGTTCACCATCCTGTGGTTTGTAGAGTCCAGCATTTTAAGCACTGCCTTCCTGAACCAGAAAATCTCCTATTTTCCTTGGAAGGATTTGGCACATTCTGAGGGTGGATGTGGTGAATACCAACGTGGGGAACAAAGACAGCAATTCATGGTTTTCTATGTGGTTTTCTCTGTTTTTGAGTCAGCATCAGGTATGCTATTTTCTGAGGTTGGTCTGCTGGTCTGCCAAGTGTGGGATTGTGGGTGAGGTCTGTGAGGGGAACTTGTTAGACCAAGGTGCTAATAAGCACAGGTCATAATTCCATATATAACTGGTAACTTAGTGCAAAAAGGACTTGTGGCCCGTTTAGTATGAGCAAGAAATGATCTCAGGGCAAAGAGTATTAGAGACGAAGGGAACTCTCCCTCAAGGTATGTGTGTTGTTAGAGCGGGAAGTGGTGTCCCATGGAGTTGCCTTTAGCAGCTGTACTCCCTACAAGTATGCAGAGTTTTTGCAGCTCATTAAGTCTCCCAACAGATGGAATTCTGGGGGCCTAAAGTTACACGCTAGTGGATACTGTAGAGACTTTTAACAAGTTTAGCAAAGAAAGGAGTCCTGTGGATGAGGAAGCTTGGTGGAACCCTCAGGCCAAGCAGAAATACAGAGTATACTCAGAACACTTTGCCATTACTAGTGAGTAGGAAGCCATGTTCCTGTACTCACAAACAATGCTACGTCTCTTGGTAATGGTCGTTCTGTGGCTTATGCACCCTGTATATTTGCAGACCTTAATGGCATATTTACTGAGTTTTATTTTCCTGCTATAATCTCTGATAGGAAGAAGAATGATTTTTAAACATTAATTTAAACATTAATTAAACACTAATTAATTTATTTATCTACTTTATATCCCTAAAGCTTCCCCTTCCTCTGTTCCTCTCAACCCCCATCCTCCCTTTCTCCTTAGAAAAAAGGAGGCTTCCTATTCAAATCAATCACCGTGGCATATCAAATTGTGGTAGGACTAAACACATCATCACCCATTGGGGGAAGACAAGACAGCCCAGTTTTAGACATGTACTTATTTTTGTTTTATGAGTGAAAGATTTAAGGCTCTTTTTCTACAAGTGATTTAAAATAAAATCACAAGTTCAGAATAAGCTTCTATACATTTATTGGGCTTACCATAGAAACTGTGTGTGTGTGTGTGTGTGTGTGTGTGTGTGTGTGTGTGTGTGTGTGTGACTGTGTGTGAGTGAGTGGGTGTGTGTGTATGAGTGTGTGTGAGTGTGTGTGAGTGTGTGTGTGTAACTGTGTGTGAGTGAGTGGGTGTGGGTGTATGAGTGTGTGTGTGATAGAGAGAGTGTGTGGGGGGTGGGTAGGTGTGTGTGTTAAAGAACAATGAATTTTAGGCAGGAATGAACATGCACATATTCCTCCTATTTCAGTATAGTTAAGCCAAACTCTTAGATAATACAGAAACTAAGTAGGTAATAGAAAAACCTCAGTTTCCTTAAATATAAAATATCCCTTGGTGCTCAGAGGTGAAAGTGACCGATTTAAATGCACCTTGATCTTTTCTCCTCATCCCAGCTAGAGTTATTCAGGGATATGACGGAAGAGAGAGGGGCTAGAGGAGTTACCAGTCTTGGTTATTAGTAGCAGAGCAGTACTGAGCAGAACACACAAACTGAAAGTGGTCCAAGGTCTGTTAGATGAGAAACTCATTTGGATCTGGTTTTGTCTATTTGGCATTGAACTAATGTTTCGTGTCTAAACATGGCCAGAGGTAGCATTTCCTGCTTATCGTTTACAAAGCTGGCAGCGATTTCCATATCACGCTCTCTGCAACATCCCTGACCTCCATAGAATGAAGAGAGGTCTTTAGTTTCCTTGGCATTCACAGCAAAGACGCTCCCGAGCAGCTTTCTTCTTTTGGATATTTGAATTAACTGAGCACCAGTAGCCCAGAGGTTTGTGAATGTTAGTGGGATCAGTGAGAATGTATTTAGTGATGAATTTTTGAATTATCTTACTCATACATTATCATCCAAAACTGCTATGACTGTGGATTTGGTTGCTATTCCACTTAAATACAGTATTATACATTTTAAATGAATATTTTCCTTTTTAATAGACAGATGAGCTTAAAGGACAGCAAAACCACCCTTCCTTAAACTTCCAAGAAGTAAAAACAAATTAAGTGTTTATCTGCTGTTGACGACAAAATGGTTTCTTCAGCTTGTAATTTGTAGTTGATTTTACCGTCATTTATGGCTACTGTGGAATGTTGTTGTATCTTCCTGCTATCTGGCCCCACACAATCTGAGGTTTCAGTAGCCCCAACTCCCACCCATTAAGCTTAATTTTTTTGGTCATTAGAGTTCACTTTTAGGTAGCATCCTACTGAGAGAATCTTTGCAAGCCTATGCCTTACACTGAAGAAAAAAATATTTTCTATTCCTAAAAATGTTAGTGGGTATCTGAGCAAAGAATCAGACAAAAGCAGTAGTTTAAAGAAATATATATTTATTGAAGGTCATGGTATTAGTAATCAAGCATAGCACTTTGAATGTGCTAGAAAAATGTTGTACCACTGAGCTACATCCTCAGCCTAGGACTCATTTATCCTCCTGTCAACCCCAGCTGATACATACAGGAAGGTACCTTCAGGATGTTTGCTATTTTCCAGATGGCTAAGGCAGCATGATATGCAATTGTTCATCTAGATCCTCTCAACAACACATGACCCTGCTCAACCCCACTTCAAAGAAGATAACTCTTTACATTTTAACTTAGTATCTTTACATTCTGATTCTTTTCTTATCACACATTGTTAGGACTTTAAAGGCCCTTTTCTGGGTGCTGGGGAGATGGTCCAAAGTGCTTGCTGATTTTCTAAAGAACCTGAGTGTGGTTCCCAGGATCCTTGGTTAGAAGGTCATTCTTACAATTGCAGGTAACTCAAGCCACAGAGACTGTGATGTTTTTGGCTTACAAGAGCGCCTGCATGTACATGGCATGTGCACATACAAAATTAACAATAAATCTTTTAAAGGTAGTTCTATTCTTACTACCATTATTCATGACATCTTTCCTTCCTACCTGTGACTGTTCTTCATACTGTCGATGAGGAGGAAGAACATGTAGACCAGCCAATTTATCTCCTAACAAATGGCTGCTTACAAATGACTACTGTACTCCTGATTTCATTGAGTCATGTCTTCATTTCACTGTCTGTAGAAATAACAGGAAATACTTTCAATATATTACTACTTGATAAAGATGATTATAAATATATTATTTAGCCCTGTCTAATATAAATACAGTATAAGTTCTATATAGGGCTTACGATTTTCTAATAGCCACATTAAAAAAAAGAGACAAGGGAATCATATATTTATATGACTACTGTCGTAGCCTCTAACTAGTTCCCATATCTACTCTTAGTATTCCATTCTCCATGCTGTTGCCTGTATTGTCCAAGGCAAAAATGACCACATCCATCTTCCAGTTTTATCCTCTAACTTTGCAGGCTTCTAAGGGTGTCAGCAATCCTGATCTGGTTCTTTTGATTTGGTGTCTCTGTTCATGGGAGGGTATCTCACAGGCTTCATTTCACCTGTAATTTTGCACACTCTGGTTCTCAGGAACACTGTCTCTAACTTCATTATTCTTAGCTTTTTACCTATGTTCTTTTTATATATTATTTTTATTTTTGAGATTTACTTATTTTTATTTTATGTTTATGGTGGGTTTTGCCTGCATGTATGTCTGGGTATCATATGTATGCACATGTATCTGTGTCCACTGAGTCATGCTTATGAGAAAATAGAAGCACATTTTCTCTCTTTGCCCTTTTTTATTTGTAGAACTCCTTCAGAGTCTGGCAGTAAGTGTTCAGTAAATTCCAGCTGCTTGCTCTGCATCTGCAGTTGAATGTGCTCAGTCTGGGTTCCTGTAGCTTTAAAAACCTTTTCAAAGCTGCAATAACTCTTGCTCCTATGAAACTTCTGTTTCATTGTGAAGAGTCTACAGAATCCTTTCAGAGGCTTGCCTCAATACTCACAAAACAAAAAAGCTCAATAATATGTAAGAATTCCCATACTATAGGGAAAAGTGGAAGCTAGCGGAACCCCTGCTGAAACTAGTTGACAATTATCTGGTAAATTGAGCCACAGTGATAATACAAATGTAGAAAGCAGAAGGAGAAACAAGGAAGATAACTGCTGAGCATATATTTGATGTGCATATGTGCATAGGGACTTGTGCTCATGTTTAGAGTTTTCCCAGATTTTGCTGGCCATGTCTCTTCCTGCCAGGTTGGACAGTTGGTAGTACCAACATCTAGGATGGTGGTTCTCAACCTTCCAACTACTGTGACCCTTTAATACAGCTCTTCAGGTTGTTGTCACCCTCCAACCGTAAAGTTGTTTTTTGTTACTACTTCATAATTGAAATGCTGCTACTGTTATGTATTGTAACGGGAAATATCTAATACGAAGTATATCTGATATGCAACCCCCATTGGGGTCATGACCCACGGATTGTCAGCCTCTGTTCTAGGTCCGTCTTAGTCAGGATAGGGGAAGCCTTTGTCCTTGGCTCAGTTCACTGCTTCTGTCCGTGATAACATCGTTATTCTAGTCATGCTTGCTGTGCTGTCACTGTTGTGCCCAAAGACACAGGCTGGGCGTTCCTGTCTCCTTGGCATTTGATTGCTTTCTCTACAAAGTATTGGCTTTGGCCAGGTTACCATGTGCTGTGCTCATCTTACACTTGAGATGCTTCGTAGGTCCAGCTGTATCAAGCCTCTACTCCAGGCCTTTGCATCATTGATCTTTTAGTCTCTTTTCTTACAGACCCCCTGGACAACAAGCAAGAGTACTCTTCACTGTCTGCTTGATACCTTCCAGCAGTGCAGCACTTCTCTTCCTCTAGGTACCCTACTTGGAGCCCTATCCACTAGGATGATCTACCTACTTTGCTACTGAGGCTGTGCCTGAATGGGTTTGCTATTGCCGCACCAACTCATTTTTGAGCAACACTGATAGCCTCGCCTGATCTGTTTGTGAATTATTTTTCTGTCTCTTACCTGGTTGCTAGAGACATTCCATGTAATCATTGGTACCATTTAAAGACAAGTGGACAGCATAAGTTTCAGGGCCATGACATTTCCCTGGTGTGTGTAGTCCTAGGCCTTCTGGGATATTGACAGTACTGCCTGCCCTTATGGCAGTTGGATTGCATGTCCCTGTTAGTAAGTTGATGTCCACAGTGGCTGTTTGATCTCGGCTGGGGTCCCCAATTTTATGAGTGGCATGCATTTCTCATTTGGAAGTGGCAATGGCCTTGTTGCAGAACCCTAGGGGACTGGCTTTATTGTTACTTGCCTATTGTTTGTTTTTATCAAATCCATATGGTGTCTCTTCTTAGCTCAAAACCCAAAAGAGATGTCTGGCCAAGCCCAGACCATACTCTGGGCCTGCTGCAGAGCTTTGCGCTGCTTTGGTCTCCACTCACAGCTGGTGCATCTGCACGCATGCCTGACCTTTGTAACTGGTTGCCCCTTCTGATCCTTGACGCTAGGGATGCTAGTTAAGTGGCCCATGTGCCTCATATGAGATGTTGCTTTAATCAGTTCGGGCAGATATAACATATTAGCCCAGAAATTGCAGCTGTGAACATATGGTTGTTACAGAACATTATACATCTAAAATTTTGATAATGAATGGGAATTATGATTTTTCTAATTTCTTTTTATCTAGAAGTTCATACTTTTCTGGGAATATGGACATTTCACCTAAATGGTTCATGAGATTTTCTGATTAGCTTTGTAATAGCTACTACAGTTGTAGTTGCATTCCCTTTCTATTGTAAATACTATTTATGCCCTTATTTTCTCATTTGCTTTTTCCAGAGGGGTGACAGCATTATTTTTGTTAGGAGCCAACATTTAGATCTGTTGTTTTATTCTAGTATACTTTGATTTCTGTCTTCATTAATTTCTTGTTTTACATTCATCTTCTATTTTAACTATTATTTTTCTTTTGCTTGTTCTTTTTTCTAGCTTCTTTCTTTTTTGTTTTTAATTTTTAAAGGGCAGTGTTTCACTGTGTAAACTGGGCCTCCTGAATTCTGAGATTATGAGTATACCCTGAGACACTTTGTAACTGATTAATTTTTTCAAAGTTCCTTTTTCTGTAAGCATTTAAGGCCATATATATGCATTCATGTGTATATTTACTTTGG
Source organism: Acomys minous (assembly GCF_964271855.1). NCBI lineage: Eukaryota > Metazoa > Chordata > Mammalia > Rodentia > Muridae > Acomys > Acomys minous. The sequence goes on along the minus strand of NC_140493.1, from coordinate 63,858,849 downwards.
ATACTTTAAATTGTGTATAGTTAGTTTGCAAAACTGTGAATTCAGCAGCATTTTATGACTTTCAATTAATATTTTCTTATTTTTCACTTCAATGAGTTTTCAAATTTTATTCTATTACTCTTGAGTAATTTGGAGATATATTTTGAATTTTCAAACATATAAAATTCTTTGATATTTCTTTGCTATTCTCTATGCATCCTGTTTTAGTCACACATTGAAGCACATGAGTTATAGATTTTCTAAAATGAGATTGATTTTATTGCTTCAATACAGCTGATTTTAAGCCATGTGTGTTTAAAAATACATGTGCTCTCAGATGTTAGATGTACACGCCTATCGATGCACACTAGATCAAACTTGTTCTGTTTTTGTATATTTATTGCTTTGTTATTGCTGCTGTTTGACATAACAGTTACTGAGGGGTATGTTAGAAACTTCCAGAAGTATGTGTATTTGTCCATTTATCTGTATTTCAGACATTTTTTCTTCAAATATATTTAATAAACTCTTAAGTACACATTTATATAAAATTATATCTTTTTGATGCAGTGAGCCCTTTGTGTAGTGATTATCTTTATAACTCAGTCTTTTTACTGCTAAGACTGTTTTTTGAGATTGATATTGCTATCAGTTTTTAAAATTAGTATTTTTATATACTTTTTCATAAATTTACATTAAACTTCTGGGTATTTAGATGTGTCCTCTAAAAGTGACTTTGAGGCTTAAAATTTTTTTGCTCAGTCAGATGATACTTTTCATAAGAAGGTATAGGCCAGATAATCAAGTCCATTTATGCAAAGTATAGTTGCATTGGTTTCTCTCAATTTGTAGAGATTTGAACTGAAACGTCCATCTGAATTATTCCATATACTCTCATTGATGATGGTACTACTACTGAGCCATCTATTTGATCATTTACATCCTGTGGTGTTAGATTGTCCCTGTAAGTGCCTTCCCCAGTCCCACCAGCCAGGGAAGGCTGGAAGAATGACACTCAAGCATCTGCCACAGGCACCACTGCAATGGACAAATGGCTGATGGAGAGATGGAAAAGATGGAGTCCTCAGTCGAGAGATGACAAAGAATTGATCAAGGGGTTCATACACTGTGGAGGAAGGTGGAATTTGAGACTTGACAGTGGTGAGGAAGAGGTAGATATGAAGAAGCCATGATGAAATACTGGCCCCGGGGATGCAGCCAAGGACTATATCTGGGTCCATGATCCTACTGAAGCTGGGGTCTTTGTATTTATCTGTGGCCTGAGTTATCACCAAATGCCAAGATGATATCTGTGATCTGGGCAGCTATAGGATACCATGTAGATATCTGAGGGCTGTGTTGTCATAGGGAAACAAACTGATCTGAGTGGCTTCTGCTGCCACCAGAGGCCATGGGGACATCCTGGCCCATGCTGCTGTGGGGGCCCATGTCTAGGTCTTTGGTCCTATGGCAGCTGGGGTCTGTATTGATGTCCCAGGCTTGTGTTACTACTAAAGGCCACGCAGATGTCCCTTGTCTGGACTGCCTCCTGAGGCACCATGCTGACCTGGCCCCACCCCTCTTATAGATAGCAAGATAAAGCTGACACTGATGGAAGGGCAGCAAGTGAGCCTGGAAAAGCTCGCCTCAGTCCTTGTTTACGTTGGGGTGGCTTGGGCAATGGAGAGATTCCCTCCATTCCTCACAAGGCAGGCAGGAGAGCTTAGCCCAAAGTCATGAGAGCAGGAGAGCTGTCCCCACGCCCCACTTTATGCAGCCCTCAGGAGAGCAGGCCCTGTACCTCTTGCCTGGGTGGCACAGCAGAGCTGGACCTGACGTCAAAGGTACAAATGAGCTGGCCACAAGACATGAGAGGAAGAAAGCTGCCCCTATACTTTGCTAGCTCCAGCATTGGGTGAAGTTGCCAGGGCAGTGCTGGTGAGCTCACCCTGGTGGTACAGGTACAGGAGAGCTCATCAACTCTAACTCCCAGGCCCAGATCCATAGATTTGACTTGGCCCACCCCAACATCTATCCCATCTGTGATCTGTTGGAGTGCATGAAAGGGCCTGTCCTGCCTATCTAAAATCTCTCTCACTGCCCAAAGTTTATAATTAATGTCCTCAATTCACAAGATAAATGTTCTCTCACTCCATTCTTCCATAGTAATTGTCTGAGCCTTGTCATTTATTCTGGGGAAAGAAGGACTCTCTTTCTCCCAAAAGAAGTTACTGCTGGCATGCCTTTAATCCCAGCACTTGAGAGGCAGAAGCAGATGGACCACTGTGAGTTCAAGGCCAGCCTGGTCTACAAAGTGAGTCCAGGACAGCCAAGGATATACAGGGAAACACTTTTTCGAAAAACCAAAAAGAAGAAGAAGAAGAAGAAGAAGAAGAAGAAGAAGAAGAAGAAGAAGAAGAAGAAGAAGAAGAAGAAGGTTACTTTACTGCTGGGCCCCAGGGCTTAGCTGCCAATCAGGCAACCAAATGCTTGCTGACCACCACAAGCTTCCACCATTCACCCATGTGTCATTGAGGATTGCTGCCGCCATCTTTCTTGCACCACTCTGCCCACCACAGTGCCCATCTGTGAAGGCAAGTGGCCAGATGTTCCTGAAGCAGCTGTTCTCTCTGCCTTAACTAAACTGTGTTCCCCCCACTGTCTCTCCGTTTCAGAGCTCCAAGCCTCTGTTACCAGCTGTTCTTGAAGCAGCCACCAACTTGCCTGAGTCAGGCTGGGCAATGGTTGCTGTCTGGCTTGGGTTTTGGCGCTCAGAGTTCCCTGCTGCCAGCTGGCCTGGTGTTTGCAGTTCTGCTAAAAGAACACTAAAACTTGTTGCAGAGAAATTGTTTCTCTGACACCTTCGGCTGACCTGGAGATCTCCTGGATTGGATCTCGGTTTCATATTCCACTCTTCTTAGCCCTCAATTCCTAGGATAGGAAGAACCTTTGGCCGTGAGCTTCACTCTTGTCTACCTGGAAGCTGACAGCACTCAGATCTTTCTTCAGGAGAAGCCTGCACTTCTGGGGTGGCATCCAGGCCTCCTGGGAGATTTGGAGTCATAAACATTTGCACTTAAAGATGTGTGGACAAAAATGTATACTGGGTAACGCACTGTGATACACTACAGCTTTCATGACAAGATTTTTTTTATTCTATTTTGTTTTCTGTCCTTTTGGGGTGGGGGAGGATGCAGGGGCATAAGGCAGATACAAAGGGATGGGGAGATGAATGCGATTGTGGTGTATGATATAAAAAATCACAAAGAGTCAATAAAATAAAAACAAACAAGCAAAACCAGTTCAGGAGCTTGAGAAGGATACCAGGGTGAAGAACAGTTTCAGAACACATTCACCACAGCTGTATTTAAAGTGCTGTCATATGCCCATGAAGAAGAGATTAAAACACCAACACCAGATGGTACAGCTGAAGCAAATTCTTTGGATAGTGCTTTACTCATTGAGCAATTGTGTGAGTCAGAAAAACACTCTGCACTTTTCATTTATAACCTAAAACATAGAACAAACAGCTAAGGGGTGGAGGATATTTATCCTTGTTTTATAGGTGAGGAAGTTGAGAAGCAGGGAGATTTAAAAAGATACTCAAAGACAAAAACATGTAAGTGGCAAAATGGGAAATTACGTTTGTTTCTGAATGAATCTAAAAAGCTCACTCTTTCTGCTGAATTATATCATAGGAAAACTGTCTGGTCAGGGAGACAATAGGCAACTGCCATAATGAAAACTGCTCAAATGTAGTGAACTCTCATTTGTGGTAGTAAGTATTGTATGGGACATGGTTATATTTGAGGGCACGAGAGCAAGTGTTGTTCTTGAAGTGAGAATTTGCGCTTTAAAACAGAGGCTCAGATTAGGTGGATATTACAATCCATTTTGGTGTTTGTCAATTTATTTGCAACCACCAGAATTTGCCTAATATATACTGTTCAAAATTCCCCTAGATTCTGGAAGTAGCTGTAGTATGAATTTCTCTTTAGTTATTCCACCTCTTGTCCTCATGTTCAAGTTGCATAATATGTCCAGGTGGGGGCTTAATACAGCGCTGTGTGGCAATCTGCTGGTGAACATCTCTGTCTCTTTCGGTAGAAAAGAAGCATAATGAGACCCTAATAGAGTTAAAAGATGAATTCAGCAGAAGTCTCGTTAATTTGGTATGTTGGACCTGAGAAATTCAAAAGCTGAGAGGTTCTTAAAAGTATATTAATATTGTATTAAAATGAATTCATAGCTCATCTTAAGTACAAATACTATTTAGACTATATTGTCTCATAGGCAACTTTTAGTAAATAGTCAGAATACATTTTAAGGAAAAAGTACTTGTACTCTGCTTCACTTTAGTGACACATTCTACTTTGCCGTGGACAAGAGCCTGTAAGAATAAAATAAAAGCTAATTTCTCTCAAGCTGGCCCAGTTACGGATTCTTTTTATGCATTTATGTTTGTTGTCATTGCTATTCTGTTAGTAGTCACACTTCCTTCTTTTAAAGCCTAGCCTGAAATATATTTCTTTTAGATGATTCTATTGGCTCATGTCTCAATCTGTATTTTGCTCTCTAGGCATAGTGGAGGCTGAAATGTATGAAGAATTTTACACACTTTGAATCTTTATTTTGAATAGCTTAAGTTCTGTAAAGGCAAATTTACAACTATTTCTTAATATCTCTGTGTGCTATGTAGGAAGATCCTATCCCAAAGTTCCCCCTTACCATGGAGTTCCCCTAACTGAATAAAACTAAAACTATGTATAATATTGAACCTTATATACATTTTCATCTATGTGCATATTTTATAGGGTTTAATTTATGAACTATGCACAATAAGAGATAAATATTTTTATTTATAATAAAATAGAATAATTATTACAATATCCTAAAATGAAAGTCATGTGAATATGGTCTGTATTTTTAAAAATATTTTGTTATACATTCAACTTTTCACTTAAAGGAAATATTCTATGCTCTCTCTCTTTCTCTGCTGTGTCTGTCACAATTACATCACTATTCTTGTGCTTTAAGGCCATTATTAAGCAAAAATGGGAATTACTTGAACACAAATACTGTGATATCATGACAGTCAATTTGGTAACTGAGAAGACTTCTAAGTGACTAGTGAGTGCATGACTAGTGAGCACATACAGTGTGAACAGAACACACTTGACAATGGTAAGAGTCATGTGGATGAGACGAATTATTTTTATCACGCTATCCAGAACAGCATTCAATTAAAAACATAAATTATTTCTGGAATCTTCCACTTAGTATTTTCAGATTATAAGTGGGTGCAGGTAACTGAAACTTTAGATAAGGAGAGGGATTGCTGTTGAACTTTAAAGAACATGAGGACACTGATGTATAAAGAGGCTGGGAGTTGATAGTGGTAGAATTCTAGCATCTCTCAGCTCCACAACTTTACCAGTCAGATACTATGTTCAAAATATTCCTATGAATTTCTGATGCTTTGATTCTTAAGTTCTCTGAAACAACAAATACTTGGAATTTGGTGTGCTTCTAAAGGCTAAGCAAGTGGTAACCAATACAAAGGAAATATTAGACTGTGCACAAAGCTTGAAAATGTCTACAGCTGATGTAAGCACACTGTAACCAGAGTTGTGACTCCATAACTAAAAGATAAAAATAAAAGGAATACTCTAGAACCTATTGCTGGGAGCTAAGCATAGGGTAGAAGTTCGGCCTTAGAGGTTTGATCTGGATACCCCTGGCCTGTTAGCACCAGGAGACACGTGGGCTGGGTAGACGTGTGGGCTGGGTTGCCAAGCTTTAGCTTTGCTCTTGACATTTAGTTTGGGAAGTCCTAGGAACAGGATTTTATTCCGTGTGTCCCTGATTCCTTACCTACTTTCCTTTGTAGCAACTACTTTCACACCCTGATGTGCCATGTGTGTCTTTGTATAAACGTTTTCAAATTTTAACTACCCAAGACTCAGTGATTTTTAGCTCCAAATGGAACATGGACTAATTTATCAGGTTTTCTCTAGTTGAAAAGTTTCTTTTGAGCTTTGCTTTTATGCATCCCAACTTTAGTTGACTGCTCATCCTACTTAGCATCTTTCTTCTCCTAGATTTGCTCTCTATATTTTAAGAAATATTTTCAGACTTGTTAAGCTTGCTCATTGTTTTTTATGTATTCATTTTATTGATACTGCTAATGGACCAATAGTTCTGTCTCAGAAACAACTTGTCAGAAATAAGTGTTTGTGCCTCTCACTACAGGCAGAACCAGAGCTTAAAGTTTACAAGCTCACCAAGTGACAGATATGAACATGGAAGTTTGAGATACGCTGCTTTGTTATAAATTCTAGTTTCTGCCATTTCATTGTTCTTTATTATTTTTAGTATACTTTAAAATTTATGGATGCAGTTTTAGTTTTCTTGTTTTTCCATGTTTGGGCAAATATTTTGCTAACATATTTCCTATTGATTGCATCTTCATCTTGTATAAAGATGGGCTTTGATATCATCATAAAGACAAAATTTATTAAAATCTCTCCTGCTTTAGAAAACTGTTTATACACTTGTCTCTGTCTTAGAGGTATTAAAGTATTGTACATTTTCTCACTTGCTGTGATTCATTTCCTTCTGTACTCTCACTATTGGCTCTTTCTGTTGATGCATTCTTGAATCATTGAGGTAAATCCAGACTTTGTCTTTACTAACAAAGAGAGTAGATGAATACTCGTTTGTTTCCTTTATTGATAATGTGATTGGATTTTAGATACAACTTAACTTGATATTTCCCTTTTTAATGTATAAATGATACTTATCTATCATAAATTTAAGTGTAATACAATTAATAAACTCCTAATACATCTTTTGTGCAATTGGAAATTATCATAATAAGGCCAAATGTTGAACAGTTTCATATGCATTCTTAAATTGTGTCCTCTTCCATGCTATTGCTAAAGCCTTTTTCTTAAAATCTGTGTTTCTATCTATATTAGTTACTTTATGTAGTTGTGTACAATTACCTGACAAAATCAATCTACAGGATGAAATATTTATTTTGACTCACAGTTTCAAGGGAGTTTAGTCCATCACAGCAAAAATAGTGAAACAGGATGGTTCAGTCTGAGGCAGTAGAACTGTATGGCAGAAATATTGTTCATGGTCAAATGAAGAAGCAGAGAGCAAGGTTAGAGCCAGGGACTAAGCTGTGACTTTCAGAGGCCCACTCCTTCTGGTCCCCCTTATTCTACCTATGCTCTGCCTCTCAAAGGTTCCATGGTTTCCTTAAATAGTGGCATTAGCTGGAGACCAAGAACTAAAAACACAAGTCAGTGGGAACATTTCAGCATCAAACATTAATGCCTCCTATAATCATCATATTGCTAAATTAGAAGGGTAAGTTGAGTTCATGAACAGGAAGATTGGTTTGTATAGAAGCTCATGAGTACAAGAGAGAAATTTCCCATTAAATCAGATGTTGCTAACAGTATTCCTTACACAGAACATCCTGCATTATGAAACATATTTTGTCTGATTATAGAATAAATAAATTGTATGACAGATGCTTTAAATCCACTTTCCAACCCATTTCTACTAATGTTGTACTGAATGAAATGATTTTTTTTGTTGTGCCTGTATATGTGTTTGTGTACAATGTGCATGCCTGGTGTCTGTGGGGGTCAGAAGAGGGCATAAAGTCCCCCTGGAACTGAAGTTAAGAATGGATTGTTGTGAGCCAGCACGCAGGTGCCAGGAATCAAACCTGGATCCTCCACAAGAGCAACACGTTATCTTAACTGCGGAGCCATCTCTCAAACCTCTACTTCTATTTTTCTAAATATATATGTGTGTGAATCTCTCTCTCTCTCTCTCTCTCTCTCTCTCTCTCTCTCTCTCTCTCTCTCTCTCTCTCTCTCTCTCTGTGTGTGTGTGTGTGTGTGTGTGTGTGTGTGTGTGTGTGTGTGTGTTTGCAGGGGCGCACGTGTGCATGCGTGTGACACATGCACTTGTGTGAATGTAAATAAAAATCCTTACGAAAATTTCCGTGTTATCCTCTCATTCAAACAGCACAGCTAATATTGCTCTTGGAATCTTTGGTAATCTTATAAGCTTTTTACTTAGAAATCCTTCATGAACCTTCTTGCTGCCTTTACATTCCAACTTACCTTTTACATGGAAAATTCTTGGTGATCATCTAAGATGCTTTATTACAATCAAAAGATTAGGAGCCACTTCTTTCATGATGGAGCCAAATCTTATATGTAACATAAATGTAGTATACATTCAGTATATATCTATGGATTAGCTTCATGACAAAAGTAAGAACAGTGAATCTAAACCTTAGCAAAGGATAAAGTTTGAATATTATTTTCTAAGGAGAACTGGGACTCCTGGTTCTATTATAGAAGTCTCATTCTCTTGCTTTGTAGTCTCTTGAAGGGGAAAATAAAACATTACAGGGTCTTGTCTACTGGACCTGTGCCAATGACAGTGCTACTCATGCTGGGCCACTCACTCCTCTGCTTGGCCCACCACTGCCTTACCTCCCACAGGCTTTCAGGAAGCCCAACTCGGCCTCTTGTATTATTTCTTCATTTCCCCAACTAACCTCAATGGGAGAAGAGATTTTGGTATTAGGAAAATGGGCTATTGGATTTTAAAATCAGAAATAGATCACATAAATATGTATAAAGTATTAACTCCCTTCTTTGAAGTATGATCCTCTGCCTAATGGATGCTTCTGTGCTGACTTTTTCAAAACTCTTTCTCTTCCTGATCCCCTAGGTAAGCCCCACTCAGACCAACTTGCTCTTTGGATGAACTTAAGAACTTTATGATTATCCACAATTAGCATTTCTATAACATTTTGTACTGTAATAATAAAACTTTTTATACTATATCTTTCAAAGAGGCTTTTACATCCAGTAATTTTATTTGACCCCCTCAAAAATGCTAGGAAGAATGCTGAGGCTTTGTCCTCTCTTCTGCTAGGAGGAGACTGAAGGGTACAGCACTTGAGTGACCACTAGATGCTTGTGACTATTAGAAGTTGGCATTCAATAGCAGTTGTGGACATGTAGTCATGTCTTTAGCTCCTTTGGACAGCACGTGATTTCTATCAGTGTTAAAGTGGTTTGCTTATGACTATTTACAAGGTACAAGCCACTATACACTTTACATAGTACTCTTCATAGCCCTGCAAAAAGTTGTTACTGTCACCTCCCAACTTTACACAAGGTAATCATGCCTTGGATAACTTTGTCAGGGACAGACAGAAGTCATGGAGTAGCTGCATATGGAACCCAGCTTCTTTGAGTTTAAAACCTCGGGCCATAGTTACAGGAAACCCTTCAGTGTGTATTGAATTAGGCCCATGAATATGTTCAACACATCACTGAAAACAGATCTTTTTCATTTTCTTTGTGTCTGGGTATGTTTATATGCATAGCAGACATGGAGGCTAGAAAAGAGCATTATATCCCCTGGAAATGGAGTTACAGGCAGTTGTGAGCCACCTGACGTGGGTGCTGGGAACTGAACCTATGTCTTATAAAAAGATCAGCAATTGCTCTTAACCAAAAAATCATCTCTCCAACCCTACAGCATGGCTTTTTAGGTGGCTCTATTTCTTTTGATTTCCTGAGCAGTGATTTCAAACTTTGCTCTCCTCTCTATGACTCTCCAAGCCTGAAGCCTACTGTCAGGCATAGAACTGGGTGTCATGTGGATAAAAACAGAGAAAGCGAATGGAAGTAACATTTAATGGCCATTTATTCTATGCCGATGACTATTAAAAGCCCATGTCATAAGAACCCTACAGGTCTGTAAGATGATTCTCACTTTCTGGAGAAGACAATACAGGTTCAGGGTAGTGAAGGGGTTTCTACAAGACTGTCAGTGAAGGAACGCAGATTGTAACATGGTTTCTCTGACTTTATTGCTCCCTTTCCTCCCCCACCATGCCCCCCTCGCCCGATCTGGAGAGGGCTCCATGGCAGTGTTGAAACACTAATGGTTTACCTGGGGGTCCAATAATGACTCAACCAACAAATCCAGTATAGCTCTTGCTGGTTATGAGGCGTTAGAAGCAGTACCTAGAGTCCCATAAAAAAGCCCCAAAGAACCCAAAGAGAAGAAAAGCTTGGCAAGTTGCAAGCCACAGTGCCTAGCTTCTGCTGCACGCCGACGGGCCTTTTTCTGACATGCATAGGAACTGGGCCTGAACAGGCAAGCTTTCATTTTGTAAACATCTTAATGATACACACATTTAGGAAACTGATGTTTTTAATTTTAAATGCTGTGCCTCTTTGCCTTTTATAGTCAGTGCTGGGAAGTTGTGGTATACCAGGAAATGATTTACATTTTCGCCTCAGGGCAAAAATATGGAACTTGTAATTATGTCAGAGAAAGGCAAAGTCTACTAACTGGAAAAACTGAAACTATAAAAGTCTTAGTTAGAATGTGTGTTGATGAAACTGTTGTGTGGCTCTAAGCCTTCGCCTGATGTTTCATAGGGCATAAGCATCTGTTAATGACTTCCAGGTAAAAACTTGCCATCCGAACCTTCAGTGAACTATTGCCAAGCTGAAGGGGTGTGGCTGACAAGCATTTTCCAGGTCCTTCTAAGGTGTTCTGATCCAAGGTGGTTTGGAGCTTGGAAGTCTGTGCTGCCTGAGTTTTTGCCTTATGGGAAGAAAACCACATATCAGGAGCTAGCCAGAATTCTGCAACTCCAGTCAGAGGCAGCAGACCTGCCAGACAGGGAAGCTGCCGTACAGATGTGATTTTCCTGTCATCACAGCCAAGGCTCTCTACACCTGTGCTGAAGTCCCTGGTTACCCTTTCTCACTGTCAACTCCTTCAGGAGTGAGCAAGGCTCCCAGGGTGGTGGCACAGGACATTCATTGGCATAAGCAAAGAGATTGGGAGTAAGAAGGTTACAAAGGGCTGACTGCATTTTCCTATTGTCTATGCACTTCTTCATCCTGAGAGAGGTAGGCTATAAGGGTACTTCAGGGAATGGATTTTGTAGTCACAGATCTAGGTGTAAATTGGTGTTCCTTCCCTTATTTCCTGTGTGTTCTTAACAATACTTTTATTCTCCCCCAGACTCCTTTTCATCTCTAATATCCTGTTAGTGATTCTTGACTCACAAGATGATGAACACTGAGTCAATGTAACTGAAGTTCTTAGGACTACAGGACAATACAGTCGGTATAGTAAACTGTTATGTTCACTATTATCATTAGAGCTTGTACATAAGCAGAGCTTTGTATCTTTATTAGTTGGGTGACCTTCCTATGTGTTCAGCCTATTTGCCACTCTGTCCCTCTGTTTAGACACAATAGCCACAGATCCCAGTGTGCTACTTACTCACAGGAGGAAGTGCAGACCTGGGAGTGGAGCTTCTCTAAAGCACCTGTGCTGTCCCCATCGTTACCACATGTGGGGTGGTTGCAGAGGGAGCACGTCCTTGGCCTTATTTAGCTGGAGTTAATTTTCTTAGAGGACTAAAACTTCCACCTTTTAAGAATGGGACAGTTATTTTCTTAAAGTGGCATATGCATTGTTTCTGGTCACTGTCTGTGAGGTGTCCCTAAACAGTGGAACTGTAAGGAGTGTGGGCTTAGGCCCAGATGCCAGCTGTGAGCTTCTGAATTCCCCCACACATGACTGTATAATAATGCCTACCTCATGTGACTGGAAAAAAGTGGTATAAGAAAGTACCTATCACATGTGACATATAATACTCTCTCAATAAAAGGTTGTTTATTGGTTCGGGAAGATCTCAGCATCAGGTTAATAAAATTAATTGTCTCCCACAGCTTATTTTCTTTGGGATTAGACATTCTCTAGAATCATTTGCAGTCATCTTAGAGGCTACAGAAGGAGGTAAGTAGGGATGAAGGAAACAGAACCCTGGACCCTATTACTTCAGAAGCAGCCCTGCTGAGTGCCTTCAGAGCTGTTCTCTACAAAGTTTTCTAGGGAGGAAACAATACCTAAAGAACTTGAGGCTTCTTTTCCTTTAGGAGTCAATCATTTAGTGTTATAGCTGAGAAACCTATGTATAAGGTAGGATTTCTAAGCTTATATAAGGTTGTAAGATATCTTGTAAAAGTTTCTGTAGTTTTACATTTTAAATTTTGGTCTAGGATCCACACTGAGTCAATTATTATATGTGGTAAGAGGTGTACTGTATTAGTTTGCTAGGACTGCCATAAAAAAGCTTTGTAAACTGAATAGTTTTTATATAAAAGCATTTTCCTGCCAATAAAGATCTAGATGTCTGGTATCAAACTGTTGGCACAGTTAGTTTCTCATGGGAATTCCATCTTTTTGTGAGGTAATCTTCTTCCTTCAGCTTCACATGGTTTCTTTCTTTTGGGCCTTTCTGTGCCTTAACTCTCTCTTCTAATAAGGACACAGAAAAGTATGTATGGATAGTTATGAATATTATGCACAGTTTTGTAATAGGTTTGAATGGTAATTAACCCAAATATAGGTGAATAAATAAATGAACTGTAGTAAATCCATACTATATTCCATTAAAAGCTAGTAAAACATAATAAACTATGAACACATTTTATAACATACGGAAATCCTCAAATAAGTAGAATGAGCAAAAATAGAAAATATAAGGATATACATAATATGATTCTACTACATATAATCTTAGGAAATAGAGGCTCATATATTAACAAAGAGCAAATCAGTATTTTCATTGTGCATGGATACAAGGATTGGTAAAAGGAAATAATTGCCAGGGGCACGAAGAAGTCTTTGGAGGGTATACATTATCATTTGTCATTATCTTTTTTTAAATTCTTTTTTAATTACTTTTTTAATTAATTTATTCATATTACATCATTTGTCATTATCTTTACTTAATGAACATACATTCATCTTAATGTAATGTAATTCATCTTAAGGTAATGAATCCATGACTATCATGACTATCAATCTTATCAAATTGTTTGTTTTGAGTATTCATAATGTATTGCATGGTAATATACCTACTCTAATAAAAGTGGCTGAAACATTTGAACCAATATACAAAGAATCAAAGAATAAAGTGGAAAAAATGTAGGAGTGTAGTGGCCATCGCTCAAGATGTCACATTCTCCATGGCACTGGGATACTTATTTCTCTTGTATATTTCAGAAATTATTCAGTCTATGTAGTCAGGATCCTAAGAAGAGTTTCCTCAAGGTATTAAAAAAACCAAAAAATAGAGCATGTACCACATGGATGCCAAGACAAATTGAGAAAGATTAACCTTTCCTTTTAGAGTTCAGGCCTGTGATCACACGCACATTGAGCTTTGGGTCCAGTTGCCACAGATTTCCATTTTCAAGTTCATGGTTAGCTCAGTACTTTGACATGGAAATCAACAAAACAAGCCTTTGTAGTATGTCTGTTGAAATCTGTACATAAGTGCTAAGTGATTTTGAGACAAGAGAGGCAAAGTTACCAGAAACAGATTTATTGTGGTATGGATGGGGTTGTCTTGCTGATCCCATACTTTGGGGGTTTTAGGGGGCTTGTTAGACTTTGCCAACTGGTGAGACTCAGGGGTACTAGCATGGCACAGCCTTCTACTCAGACACAGATTTATTACACACATCCCTGGGGGTTAGATTATGTGTTATAGGTTTTGAGATGGAAGTACTTTTTGAATCATGATTTCTGAAACAGGATAGCATGGTTCTCTGACATACATCCCATAGTCACTCTCCAAGGCACAGTTCAGGTAATATGGACCTCATTTCATCCCCACCTCTAAAAGAAAAAAAACCATGCCCTCCAAAGGAGAGAATCTTAAACAATTTTGATGGGGTGAGACAGAACGTGAATGTTCGATGTCCGGGGAACTGTGATGGAGAAAGTGGATCTGACCAGTGCTTCTCACTACTGAAGAGAAACAGCACAGAAAACCTGTAGGCAGACACACATACCCTAACCCAACATTCATTTTCAGCTGGGGAACTTAGAGCACTTTAGGGTTCTGAATCACTTGCATTTAAACGCCCTGTTTTACAAGTCTGTAAGCACATTCCACGTATGAGGACCACAGGGACTTTACAATGGGATTCTGGAAGTAGGACGTGGACAACCGGCTTAACTGCTCTTCATTCTGCTCTTCATTCATTCTCTGATGAATTAAACCAATATGGGCTGTGGGGAGAATATGCCAACAGAACAGAGTTGGGTCCCAAACTGTGAGCCTAGGTAGACTTTACAGCAGGTTAGTTGGGAAGCTTCTCTGTCTCTCAGGCCACTGTGTTGGAAGTAATGACTTCTCTCATTGCATGCTTCTGAGGTCTAAGTCTGGTTAGCTAAAGCTACAGTAAGACACCCATTCTATCACTTGCCTGGGGGTTGGGAAGTATTGGCTTTCTACCTTCTCCTTCCCTTTAGTCTCCATGAAGTCAGGAATGTGCTCTGCACAGCGTATTGCACAATAGTGACATTCGGAAGATTGCTGTAAGTTGGCGTTTATCTTTCTACTTCTAATTCTCTATGGTCTTTTTCTCTCTGAAGCTGATCTGGTCCATAGTCCTGTCTTTTCTGTGCTGCCCAAAGCACTTCATTAAGAGAGGGTGGGATGGCCCCCGAGCTTCCTATCAGGGTATCTGTAGGCCTGTGTGGGACACAACACCAATGTGGTTATCATCTGTTGTCATGCCCTGTGTGGGGGAAGTCATGAAAGGGGAACTTCTTGGTGAATGGGGAGAAAACAGGCATGAGTACACATCCTCTGGGGAGGGTAAATAAAGAGTAAAGTCTTCTTTAGGAAAAACCTAGATTTTCTCTGTATTGTGAGTATACCCTGCAAGTAGCAATGGTTCCTGCCCTTGGCCAGTGTGTATTTTTCCACAAAGGAAGCTGTGTAGAAAACTCCATGGCACACTGGGTGCACTTAATTTCCAGTCTGTTTCTTTTTGTTCACTTTTTGGGCGTTCTGTCTTCCTGAGAAGACTGATCTTTTCCAGCCCAGATCACCTTCTCATGTTGCAAATCCACGCAACCTCCAGACATCCCCCACCCCTTTCTTTCTACACAGCTGTCACAACAAACTTCTCCTCATCTGCTACTAAGTGTATCAGACACTGCTGTGTGGGCTGCAAGTTGCCGATTCATTACCCAGAGGCTTTCCAATAGAATTTGATGTTATCCAAAACTTCTCTTCTGTTTCAAAGGGTACAATTTCCTGCATTCTCTGGAGGGAAATCAAACGCACTGCATTTAGGAAACAGAACGATCCCTCACAGATGTAGTAGACCTCTAGGCAATTACGGGGTGATTACTCTGAAGTTAGTGTTTCCTCACCTCATTTCCCATAACAATGAGTAGAATGACCTGACTCCGGGTTTTTCATCTTTACAGCGAGAAGCATCAGGGAAATAAATCACAACATGGGGGTGCTCCACTAGGCCTCTCTTCTTCCTCCTCCCAAGGCAATTTTTGACTCTCCTCAAAGGCAGCCAGTCTCCCCCACCTGCCTCCGCAGGCTCTCTACCTGGTTTGCAGATCCATCTTTATCATCCCTTAAGTTACATGCCTTGTCACCTGATAAATGTGCTTGTCTCTGTAAAAATTACCCTTTGGACACTGAAATTACTGGTGAAGAAAAATCACTTTCAGCTGGTTTCTCAGCTGCTTTCCAGTTCTCTGCCACTCCCTGGGCTGGGGGGAGGATTTTCCTCACATCATGGTCTTTGTCCCACACTTTGGATTTGTCTCAGTGCCTCTCTGGTTCTTTTGGTTTTGTTATGTTTTACCTTTTTTCAGCTACCATTTTAATGTCCTGCTGTCAAACACCTTCTATATGCCCTTGTGTCCTCCATTCCTAGAAAGCTTGCTTTATGAACATTCCTTGTTTTCCTTGTGACTATGCTGCCTGTGCAGTGATGTAATATACAGTGGTTTTATTTTACGTTGACTGATTCAGCATATTGAGCAATTGTTTTAGATCCATTACTGGGAACCTATTTAGCTTAACACTTTTCTTTTGCAGCCTTTGATTAATGCATGACCACTAGGAAAGAGGAAGTAGTACGTTTGTTTCCTCCTGACACCACTGAGAAGTGCTTGCTCCTTTGCGGAACCTGCAGCCACATATGCTCAGCACTCCTGAAGAAGGAGGAGGTGTGCGCTGTTGAAATTGGTCTCTGTGCTCTGAGCTAGTGTTTGCCAATGGTGCGGTGTGGCAGCCATTTCATAGCAGAGAGCAAATGTTAGGATTTAGGGGAAAGTGTAGTTGAATATCAGATTTTAAAGCAGATTGGTGAATTCCTGTTGAGTTAACAGCAGATAGCTAGATGGTATTTTCTTTTGAAGCTCATGAAACTTAACAGCTGTTTAGTGAAGCGGTATTTCCACATATGTCTGTTTGACAGGTTTAATAGCAAATCTCCCAATAAATGACTTGCTGAACAGGCCTCCTTGGCTTAGGCTGAAATAAGAACTGGGTCTTCAGGAAGATTCATTGGGAGACTGTTTTTGCTTCTGTGTTTACAGGATGGGGAGGCCTATCTAAAGCAAGGGAAATTAAAAGGCACACTCCAGAGGAGGTTGCTACTATGTCTGCCAGTGTTACGTAGAATTTACTGGCCAGTTCAGGGGAAGCATAGCTTGGGTAAGCATGCTGTTCTCCCATAGGAACCCATGAGGACAGCAGCTCACAGCTACCCTGTTCTGGTGGATGGCAATTCAGCCTAGAAACCTAGGTTTTGCATCTGCACCTGTGGAGTACTTCTGCACTTTGCCTGACTTCAGGACCAGACTGAAGGCGAATGCTTCATCAGTTTTATTGGCAGGAATAAAGCACTTCCTGTTAGTCTTATTTTTGAAGGTCCTAGTACAAGGAAACCAGAGCCTTCTGAAGTTAGAATTCCATTTCTCTTACTCTGTTCTTCATTCTCTAAGATTATGGAACCTTGGAATTGCTGGTGTCGGCCTTACATACTTAAACTTAGCCTCCAAGGGAATAAGTCTACTTTTATGATTTATCTGATCTTCTGATGACTTGATATGCTTGAGTATAGATACTGGTTGTGTATAAATGTATATGTCCAAGAATTGCAGATGCTGTTCTCAAAGCAGCCACCTTCAGGGTCAGTTTGGTCTCTTTCACAGCCAGAGGCCCCCATGATTGCCTCGTATACCTTTAAGTAAAACAAAACAAAACAAAACATAACAGATTTTGGAAGCCCAAAATATAAAGTCTGTTGTAAGATTCTCAGCTGAATTTTTTCATTGGAACTTTATCCATATTTGCTCTTTTCAAAATCAAGCAATGGCATTTCTTACATGTGTATCTCAATTCTACTGTTATGTAGGTTAATAGACAATTACCTTCAGCCATCTGATTGACAAACATATTTTTGTGAATGTTAGAATCATATGCCTGTCGTTTTAGACAAAAAAGAAGGAAAAAGGAAAAATACTGGAGAAGTGAGTCCAACAAACTTTCTAATATAGGGAAGTAAAATTGCTTGTCACTAAACAGTAGACTGTCAGGACCTTCTGCCTCTCCACCACCACCAAAAAATATGTCAACTCTGACTTATTCTGAAGGGATGAGGAAGAAGGGAAGATAAAGTTAGTTTGACATCTGCATAGAGTCGTGAGTCATTCAATACAGACAATAAGAAGAGTAGATTCTACTGCTGGACCTTTTTCAGTACATCAGGCCACCCTTCCAGTCTCAAGCTCCTGTGATTCTTCTGGTCAGGCACTAGGATACCAGTTACCATGCTTCCATAATCCCATGAGCCTCGGCTGTAGCTTTCAGGACCTATGGAAGCAGAAAGGGAATGGTATTAAAGCTCTGATCTGTCCTTTTGCCTACTTATTAGGATTGACCTTTCTTCTTTCAATCTCCTTGTGTCTATAAGACACTCATGTTCAGTATGTTTAGTACTAGGGACATTTGAAGAAAGACTCTCTATCAAAGCTCTTATAAAAAAAAATTAAGACATAAATCTCCAGATTGATTTCCACTGTGGTTGTACAAGTTTGCACTCCCACCAGCAATGGAGAACTGTTTCTCGTGCTTGATATTCTCACCAGCATGTGAAATCATGTGAGATTTTGATCTTAGCCATTCTTACAGGTGTAAGACAGAATCTCAGAGTAGTTTTGATTTGCATTTCACTGACGACTAAGGGCGTTGAGCATTTCTTTAAATACTTTTCGGCCATTCAATATTCCTCTGTTGGGAATTCTGTTTAGCTCTGTGCCACGCTTTTAATTGGGTTATTTCATTTGTTTGTATTTAATTTCTTGAGTTTTTATATATTTTGGATATTAGCCCTCTGTCAGATGTAGGATTGGTGAGGGTCTTTTCCCATTCTGAAGGCTGCTCTTTTGGCCTATTGATAGTGTCTTTGCCTTGCAGAAGCTTTTCAGTTTCATGAGGTCCCATTTATTGATTGTTGATCTTAATGCCTAAGCTGTTGGTGTTCTGTTCAGAAAGGTATCTCCTGTGTCAATGAGTGCAAGGCTCTTCCCCACTTTCTCTTCTGTTAGATTTAGTGTATCTGGTTTTTATGCTGAGGTCTTTGGTCCACTTGCACTTGATTTTTGTGCAGGGTGATAGATATGGATCTGTTTGCATTCTTCTACATGTAGACATCCAGTTAGACCAGCACCATTTGTTAATGATGCTTTCATTTTTCCATTGTATAGTTGTATAGTTTCGGCTTCTTTGTCAAAATCAACCTTTGACCTAAAATTTGTCTCATTTACAAGAAATGTAGGGATAACAAAGGAACAGAGACGATTGACGATATGTCAAACCAATGACTGGCCCAACTTGAGACCCACACCATGGGAGAGAGCCAATCTCTGACACTATTAATGGAACTCTGCCATACTTGCAGATAGGAGCCTAGCATAACTGTTTTCTAAGCGGTTCTGTCAAGCAGTTGATGGAAACAAATGCAGAGACCCGCAGCAAAGAAATAGGCCGAGCTTGGGAGCTGTTTGGACGAGTAGGAAGAAGGATTGAGTGAGCTGGAGAGGTCAAGGACACCACAAGAAGACCTATAGAATCAACTAGCTTCAGCCCATGGAGGCTCATAGAGACTGAACTACCAACCAAAGATCATGCATGGGCTGGACCTAAGTCCCTACACAAGGGTAGCAGATGTGCACCATGGTCATCATATGGGTTCCCTAACATCGGGAGTAGAGGCTCTCTGTTGCTTGCCTTTGGATCCCTTTTCCTTAGCTGGGTTGCCTTGTCTGACCTCAGTGGGAGGGGATTTGCTTCTTTCTGCTGTAACTTGAGGTGCCAGGGTGTGTTGGTACCCCTTGGAGGGCCTCCTCTTCTCTGAGAAGAAGGAGATGGGGTTTAGGGGAAGGGGAATGAAGGTAGGACTAGGAGGAGAAAAGGGAGTGGGATCAGGCTGTAAATTGATTAAATAATAAATAGATTAAGTAATTAATAGATGTTTGATACACATGAATTACAGCCTAAGATGGGAGCCGAGCATGTAGCAGCCATTTCATTTCTCATTCTAACACTTGTTAGACACAATTTTGTTCCTCTCCATTGTGGCAACTTCCAGAAGTAAAAATAAATGTTAGCAATATTTGAAGGATTGTTTAAGCTTTTTACAAGTCAGCAGATGAGTAGGTTGTCCTTTTTCATTTTGGAACAATTAGAGAATACATAGGATATTACAAAACCAATACAGAAAGCGTCTGTTTTGCACTTTGTCCAGCATTCTTCAGGAAAGCATCCCTTTGACAGCATAATTACAGTAATGGTAAATCCAAGAACGTATCACTGGTGTTACATGTACATTTTATTCAGACTTTGCCAGCTATTCCTAGATGGGATTTTTTAAATGGAAAGTCCATTTCTCTGCTTTTGATCTCTAAGTAAAATTGAAGATGCACTTGGGAACAAAGGTTTGTGTTGCGCATTTCATTCTTTTCTTGTATTGTTCTCCTGTCCATCTTCATGTGAAAAATAGGAGAACTATTTCAATTAGCACAGTCTTAGTGTCTGCTGTGTGTTTCAGTTGCTTTTCTCATTGCTGTGACCATGTACTTGACAAGAAGAAACTTAAGGGGGGACTCGTTTGGGCTTATAGTTTGAAGGTTTAATTTATCTTGCCATGGAAGGCATGGTGACAGAAGTTTGAGATGGCTGGCCACATTGTGTCTATAGTCAGAAGTTAGAGAAGAGATAGAAAGTGATGCCAAGGCATAAAAGTCAGCCTATCCACAATACCACCTCTTTCATCAAGGTTCCACTTTTTAATGCTTCTATAATATGACATCCCAAAACAGAAACACCAACTGGGAACATGGAACTAGGTTATAACACATGAGCTGAGGAGGGTATTTCACATTCAAATAGCAGCATTTTACCCGTGGTCCTCATAGGCTTATGTACATCTCATAATTGAAAATTTATTTACTCCAACTTCAAAAGTCCTCATAGTCTTCAACAGACTTATGGTTTACATTTACAGAGCCTTTTGAATGTTATAGAGGCTCTCAAGTGTGTGTCTCCATAATATCAAAAACTTCAAGTAAACAAATACTATACTATGAATGTAAAATGGCACCTAGTGAATAACCTTTTTCTAAAAAAGCAAGGATAAAAGCTAACAAACAGATAGCAAACTCTATATCCTCATAGGACATCCTTACAGAGGTTCCAATATGGTCACACATTGCCTGGCCCCAGTGACTTTCTGGAACCTAGGTCCAAGCATCCACAATCCCCTCACTTTGGCAGCTTTCAGGCCTGTAAAACCAAGACCATGTGGAGATAGTGTAAACGATGTTGTCAAGTTTGCTAATAGCTTGAGACCTAGTCTAGCCTCCTAAGACCTTAGTTGTACTTGACCCTGTATATTACTTCCTGAGAGAAGGCTTGCAGGGGTTTCAATAGCACTCTTAGTTTACTTCTTTTCAAATGAATTTGAATTTTACCAGATGAATCTTTTCAATGGGTGAGTCTGAGCCTTAAAGGGTCATCATTGCCTATTTCTTGATGGAGAGCAAAGGTTTTACTTCAATGGTGCTAGTCTCTTTAACAATTGTAGCTGCTTTCTCAGCATCCAATTTGTCTACAACTTTAAACTTTCTCTCCCTAACCTCCAGCTGCATGTATTTTCATCTTTCTCCTCTACTTGTTCTCTTATACTGTAGGCCTTGATATGAGCAGTGAGCAATGAGCAGTAAACATGATGCAGCCTTGAATGCTATCCTGTCTTTAGCTCCTGTACCAAACAAATAAGCCCATTACTTTTAAGTTCAGAATAACTTAAGTTCTTACGACCCAGGCAGAATACAGACAGATTCTTTGCTAGAATAAAACACAAATGAATGGCCTTTCCCCAAATTTTCAACAGAGTTTTGTTCCACTCTGAAAGCTGTGAATCATGCCCCAACAGTTTGCATGTCTGTCAGCATTCTAGTCTTTCAAACGCTCATCAGAACGGCTCATTAAGCTCTGTTTGTAACAGTCTTAGGCTTTTCTAACACTAAGGTACAGAATCTTCTGCGCTTTCCTTGCCAACCTGTTCCTAAACCCAACACACTACATTGTTAGTTTTATTATAGTAATTACCCGATCCCTTATACCAATTTCCTGTACTTACTACTTTTTAAAAATATTTAACATAATATTTTTATTGATTATTTGGGAATGTCACATAATGCATCCCAATCACCTTTACTTCCCAGTTCTTCCAATCTATCTGTCTATGGTTGTGGCCTCCTTCATCCCGAAAAGATAAAAATAAAAATTAAAAGATAAAAAAAGACAATTTGTATTGTCTATACAGTCACTGAGCATGATCAGACAGTGGCCAGCCCTTTAAAGAAAAGTGAGTCCTTCCCCACCCATACTTTTGTAGGAGCCACCTATTGTGGAGTGCTACACTTCAGCATCCTTATCGTAGTTTTTAAGACTTCTTTTTGATGTCTTTCTGTCTAGTTCACTACTTTTCAGGGGTAGGGGCTTTCACACAAGCCTGCTATGTCTCTCTTTCTCAACTATAAGTCTACAGTAAAATACTACTGCGCAAGAAGCTTTCTTGTCCTTTATGGTCATCATGGACCGAACAAATCATGGACTTCCACATGGTATCCGGACATTGAACAGGCCATGGACATTTACCTGGCCTCTGGCTTCAACATGGTCTCCAGTGGCCATATGGGCCACAGACACCAGCATGGTTCTAGGGGCAGCCTGGCCTGTGGACAGCAACATAAGTTCAGGCAGCAGCATAGACCAGAGATATCCACATGGCCTACAGAGGGAACACAGGCCACAGACATCAACATGGCTACCAGCAGCAGCAGGACCAGAGATCCAGACATTGCCCACTGTGGCAGTATGGACTATGGTCATCAATATGGCCCCAGGTGGCAGCACAAGCTACTCAATTCTGTGTGGGCCCTAGTGGCATCACAGCCCATGAACATCAACATGGTTTCAGGTGGCAGCCCAGACCAGGGATAACACAGACCATCATGGACATCAGCATGGTCCCAGGCTTTAGTAGGACCACACACCCACGTATTCTACCTCTTGAAAGTTCCACAGCCTTCTAAAATAGCACTGCTAATTGTGAGCTAAGTGTTCATATACATAAGCCCAGTGGGTGGACATTTCACTTTTAAATCACAACATTATCCAAGGCTAGATGTCAAGGAAATCATAAACATCAGCAAGAGGGAAAACTACAATAGAAATCCTTTCCTAGGTTTTGAACAAAGGCAGGGGTGGAATGTATGCTTGAGATGATGCATGTTCACTAAGTACCTAAGGTATATTTAGGCATTAGTTCTCTAGGTTATAAAGAACAATTCTAGAATATACATCATTTCCTTCTTTATACCACCTGTAGCTCTGTCATGGTCTTTTAAAACTGATTTTCTGAGGACATCCTACTGGGACTCTAGGTAAGAGAAATATAGGAGATGGGGAAATAGAAGGATCCAGAGGGTCCTAGAAACCTACAAGAAGAAAGTCGTGATGGTTGGATCTGGGCCCAGGGGGGTCTTCTCAAACTATTGCACTAGCCAAGGACAATACAAGCAGTAAACATCAAACCTCTACTCTGATCTACCCAATGGACAGGACATTCTCCACAGTTATGTGGAGAGCGGGGACTGACTCTGACATGAACTCTGGTGACCCATATTTGACCACTTCTCCTTGGTGGGGAGACCTGGTGGCACTCAAAGAAAGAATAAGCAGGCTACCAAGATGAGTTTTGATAGCCTATGACCATATAGAGGGGAAGGAGGTCCCCCTTGGTCATAGACCTAAAGAAGGGGAATAGGGTGAAAGCAGGAGGAAGGAAGGAATGGGAGGATACATGTGATGGGATAACAATTGAGATGTAATCTGAATAAATTAATAAAATAATTTTTAAAAAAAGAAAGAAAGAAACCTAATTTTGGTCTTGCCTCATATATTTCTTGCCTGTGTTCATACATGATTATATTTGGTAGGCCTGGTTAACTTCTAACTGTAAAATTAAAGCTTGTCCTAGAGATTCAAAGATACATTTACCTACCACTTTCCCATAGTCGCTAGATAGTTTAGTGGAAGGCATAGACATTTAGGGAGGTGTTCTGGCTAGCTTTATGTCAACTTGACACAAGCCAGAGAGTTATCCGAAAAAAGAGAAACTCAATTGAGAAAATTCCACTTAAGTTCCAGCTACAGGGGATTTTCTTAATTAATGATTAATGAGGTAAGGCCCAGTCCATTATGGGTGGGGCCATCTGTGGGCTGGTTGGTGGTTTTGGGTTCTATAAGAAAGCAGATTGAGCAAGCCACGGTGAGTAAGCCAGTAAGCAGCACCAATCCATGGCCTCTGTATCAACTTCTGCCTCCAGGTTTGACTCTTTGTCCTGATTTCCTTTGATAAATAGTGATGTGGAAGTATAAACCAAATAAACGCTTTCCTTTCAAACTAGTGTTTTGGTCATGACTCTTTATCACAGCAATAAAAACCCTACCTAAAACAAGAGGAGAATATGTTCAAGTATAGTAATGGCATGTGCAGAGGTCTGAGTAGGGTTTATGGCAGTATATGTGACACATATCTAGTTCAGATTTCAGAAGTCCAGCAGAGATTCCCAGGGAGTGCAAAAGCTCAAGTGAGTGTCTCTCAAATTTAAAAGAATGGATAGGGGTTCTAAGATGGATGGTTAGCAAAGGAAAAGTGTTCAAGCCATGGGAGCAGCATATGCTAAGGCTTTGAGGCATAAGAAATAATGAGTCCCTTGAGGAACTTTCAAGTGTTATCTTTGCTGATTTATAAAAACATAGGATAAAGGTGGGCAGGTGATGAGCCTAGTGAAGGATACTGGTATGCCAGGCTGCATATTCTATCTCAAAAGCAATAGGGAGCCTTCTGAAACATTTGGAAAAAGGAGATAGAAATTTGAATTAAAGATAACTGCTATATAAAGCAGAGCATAAGGGAGGAGAGAAAGATGGAGATGGTTGTGATAGCTCAGATAACAGGTACAGTGTCTGGAAACTAAGGTGGTGAGGAGAGCCTGGAAGGGAATGGTAGGTGTTAGTGCTCCTTAGGAATTAAGTGTTATGGCAGTTAGTGATTATCTGGCTGCAAGGTTGAATAAAGAGTGGCCTAGAAAAGTCCCAGATACACTAGAATGGTGGAAATACCATTCTTCTAGAATAAGGGTGCAGAGAGAAGAGGAGACTAGGAAGGGGGGGGTTATTAAGATGCATGGGGATCTGTTGAGGTTGAGATATCACTGGGTGTCCACAACACAGAGCTCCTTAATTCATATATGAGTTCAAGCAAGCAATTGTAAGTCAAGCCTTGGAAGGAAAGACCTCTCTAGTTAGAGCCTGTGGTAGGACAAGGAGGCCAAGAAACAAGCATCAGAAAGTTTAAAGGACTGAGAGAGGTAAACAATTCTAGAGGAAAAACTGTGGAAGAAGAGGAGAGACTGAGGAAGAGTATGTGACAATGGAGGCTGGCTGCGCTGTTGGACATCTAATATCTCAGTTATGACCCAGACAGACATCTGCTCATTGGATTTAGGAGCGAAGACACTCTTAATCACCTTAATAAGTTCAATTTCAGTTGGCTTGTGGGAAGAGACACTAAATCAGTAGATTGAGTAATGACATCAAAATAAGAGTTTGGTCTAAGGTGACTTAGGTAAGAGGTATCAAGAAATGCAAAAATTAAATATTTAATGAAAGCCATAATAAATATTGGAGCTTAAATATAATCCTTATTTTATATGTAATATATAAAGAGATACTTCAAAAAAAGTGTTCAAAGTCATACATCTAGAGAGTGATAACCAGGACCAAGGCTCAAGTCTCCTGACTTCTTTTATAGAAGAAACTTATGAATATACTCATGCTTAAAGGAGCAAACCCATGGCTGGTTTGAAGAAAGTAATTGCTAAAGTGATGAATTGGAGCCATATACTTCTATTCTGAAATAAGACTACACTGTTTGATGAGTGTATTCAGTTATTCTATAAATATTTACAGATATTCTGGTTTGGATTGTGCATAAAGAAAAAGCACATTCCTTGAGGAAAACCTGTTCAATGGATTTTTATAAAAGTGAGATGCTATCACTATGATGTATTTTATAGTTTAGCATGGTAATAGACAAGAAACAGTACCATAAGGTGTAGAGCAAGCAGCTATACCTAAGACTCTGAGACTTATAAGCCTCACCTCACATCATGACCAATTTATTCAGTGAGAAGTGATAAAATGTCATTTTGGACAGAGGGAACAACAGAAACAAAATCAGAGATGCAGAAGGGTTGTTCATACACTCAGACAGTGGCAAAAAGCCTACTAGAACTGTATCTTCAGGACTTAGGAAGACCAGAAAGTTGTATTCACTGGTGTATGTTGCTTTAGTAAAATACTTTTGGCTAGGTTGCTTTTAAAAAGAGAATTGTTTTTTCAGTTCTGGGGGTCAGAAGCTCAAGACCACAATGCTAACATTCAATATGTGCCGTGGGCAGCTGCTTTCATTTAGTTACCATACCCTCCAGAGTGGAAGAGTATGGTATCCCCACATCATGAAATAGACAGATGAACTGAAAGAATTTAGTAAAGGTACAAAATACCATTTGTGATAGCAGAACCCTGTGTCTTCATCGTTTTTCCAAAGAAACACCTCTTAATAGTGTTGCACTGAGGGTGGAATTCCAGCCTGAATTTGGGGAGGATGCCACCACTCAAATCATAGCAGAAAACATAACTGTGATGCTGAGTAAAATAGTGTGAAGCATGTTTTAGACCTGAGAGTGACTTGATTGTATTCAATGTAAATCTTGTGGCCAAACAACAGTCCATGTGATAAACATACTAGGTGCAAGATTGTGATGTTGGATGGGGCGTGGTTCCAATATAAGATAATGAGTTCTCAGCTGGTGAAGTGAGAGTGAGGGTGGAAAAAAGTGGAGTTAGTCAAAAAAAAAAAAAAAGCAAGAGGCAAGTTGTGCCAACTATCCACCTCTTCTCCCTGAGGGAGAGAAGAAGCCACTAGTGTTCCTAACTAGTGACTATCATTGGGAATAAGCTAAGCTTGGGAATGGAAGAGAAGATTCAGAGTCAAAGAATCTGTACTTGTGGCTGGACGCTTGACTTTTATGAGCCACAGGGAAGCTATGCAGACCATGTGTGAGAAACTAGGCTGTAGAGCTGCACTCACAGACTAGAAGAGCATGACACTAGAGTGACAGTAGCTAAGATAAATGGAGGGTCTTTTCTCAAGTAACAGGGATGGTGGTGGTTCTGCTGAGTGATGGAGAATGAGTTCTTTTGGACTTTTTCCTGTGATTATAAAAATAAAGAGATGTAACATCTATGACCTCTTTCTGAGCAGGTGCTTCTGTTTAGGTCTCTGTGTAGGGCTAAGTCATAAGACTTCCTCTGGCTAGAAGTTGAGATGGAAAGCGGGGGGGGGGGGGAGAAGAGAACTGTTTAATTCAATTCTGTTAAATCATTAGTTCCCCATCTCATGAGACACAACTCTTAAAAAGTGATTGCTTTGGTTTCCTGAAATGAACATCACACATGATCTATCTATATTTCCAAATAATCAAGTGTGATCACAGGTGCAGTATAAAAGAGAGATTAAAGGCATGCTATTTATAATGACATATTTTTAAAATGTGAATTCTGAGGCATGGCTACAGTAGAAAAAAAAAGAAATGAAATACATTCCTATGACAAATGTGACAGTGGTAGAGGGAGGCTGCCTAGGGGTGTGGCAACAGTGTTTCAGTCCTGCACATGGAAGGGGTGTTGGTGTTTCAGTAGCTCTTAGTATAGCTTTGAACAAACATCATACTATTTCTTGAAAAGATCTATTATTTTATAGCCATACAGAAATGATTTTGTATACTTAGGTCTAATAATGTTCAAGGTACATATAACAAGATTTAATATTAAAAATAAAAACAAAGGGTCAAATATGTTGATACATTCCTATAATCTCAGTGTTTGGGTTTGCTGTGATTCAAGGCTCTGCTCCATAGTGAATAATAGGCCATCTAGGACTCTGTAGCAATAGCTTGCCTTAAAATAAAAAAACACAAAACAGAAACAATGACAAAAGCCACCAAAAGAAGCATAAGTATAGGAGTGTCTTCCCTACACAGATTGCCACCCTTGCATGTATAGCTCTGGCACTCACCATTCAAAATAGCTGCCATCCACAATATGATACTCAAAATGCTTACTGGTGGGTACGGTCATCCAATAGCTTAAAGAACTGAGCTAGACACTTTGAACTCTCTCTGTTTTTGTAACAATAAGAACAAGTCCAAGAGAACTTGTGAGGTTCAGCTAGTAAAGAAACTCTGAGGTTTAGCTAGTGAAGAAAGAAACACTGAATATGTAATTCAGTGCTCATTGTTTCTGGGAGCTTGAGTTATTCTTGTTTTTTTATCTTTCCCTAAATTGTGTGATTTTATGGCATAGAGTTAGGTCTTAATCTGAATAAATAAGTAACTGGAGAGCAAGCTGTAAAAATTGGAAGGTTAATATTAATCAAGCTTTGAATTTAATGCAGGCAAACTTCTTCCTTGAGATGGCTAAAAACACCCTATATCCAGGTAGGCTCCAAGGAGTTGTGAAATGGGCCATCAAGGGCCAGTCTCTGTGATAGGATTTAACCTTGCAGGTCTGTTTTATCTGACCCATGGGCTTGATTAAAGACAGTGTTGTGCAATGAATCCTGCTCATCAATCAAAGATTTAGGAGAAATATTTAATTTTCATGTAACTACTATATTCAGTTTTTAGAGGACAAGGTAACTCATACAATAAAAATGAATAAAAACAGACACTCTTAGTCTCCCTCTCTTCTTCCAGCACTCTCACCTTTTCCATTTTTAGTCTATTCATTCTGGAATTTTTAACAGTGCCTGAGGCATTTTCAAACAATGAATTTTCAGTAAAAAACATTTTGAAGAGGAAGCAAAGGATTATGCTTTGTTTCCTCAAAATGTAAATCTAATATTAGGATATAATTTTAGTGTGAGAAATGTTGCTTCTGTTTTTAGATTAAAGTATAGAAAAGAAAGAAAGCGACATCCTATGATTTTTTTTCCATTTTTGCCAAAGAGACTATTGCTATGGATTATGCAGTCAATATATGCAAAATACAAACAAATCTTTCTAAAATCATGCTCCCAAAGTTGCTTGTGACTCTAGGTTTGTACACACACACACACACACACACACACACACACACACTATATGACTATATGTGTGTGTTTAAGCTGTGAATTCAAAGACATGTTACAGAATGAGTTTTTTAAATTGTAGATTAGCATTTGAAGGATATGCCATTTACTATTTCTATAGCTTGAATTCAAGGAAAAGAACAATGACTTCAATCCTCTTTGTATAAGAATAAAGAACATTTAAAAATGTTGTGTATAAAAAGTATATTTTAAGTAGTTCTATAATTGCATGAAGAATGCTTGATCACTTTTTTCTCAATTAGGTTATAAGTATTTTAGGGACTTTAAATGGAAATGTTGAGTGTCTTTGTAAATGAATTAATTCTTGACTAATGCATTGTCTATTTGCAGAGCATTTTTATTTCATCCCTCTGAGAAATTTACAGAATAACCTATAGGTAATAAGTAATGTCACTTTTAAGATTTTGTGGTATTTACATGTTACCCCTCTCCTGACATGGTCTTGAGTGGAATCTCTGTACTCAGGGACAGGTGTACTGGAAATCAGAGAAGATAATTTCCTGACCCCACAGGGATAGATATAGGGGGATAGACAGTCCCAACTGTCACAGCCCACCAGGGCAATTGGCTGTATTGTTTGGAGATTCACAGCGTGGATGTTTTCTTGGGAGATAGTCCTATCATGTTGATGCTGTATCTTTCATACTTTCCTGGGGGATACTTTCTTCCTGTTGCTGTGTCTTCCATGTTTTTCTTTCCACTTATCCACTTGTTAGTCATTTCATTTGTTGTGTCTGGCTACTTGTGTAAAGCCTCCCTCCCTTGGCATATGTGTTTCCTATTAAGTGCCAGTTCCACTTTCTCCATGTGCCCATCAGGAAAACCCTGCTTTCTTTAACATCTTAGTTTAAACACTAAACCAAATACTTGAGCTTCACCTGTTTGCCTAGACCTTGTAACTACCTCAGTTTCAGGGCTTTTTCTATCCATCTCTTTTTATGCTTGCCAGCTTTTTTTGTTACTCTCATATATTACACTCTGGAATACTACTCAGCTATTTAAAAAAAGGAAATTCCAAAATTTTTTGGACAAAGGGATGGGACTAGAGATGGTCATACTGAGTGAGTTAACCCAGAAGCAGAAAGACTCACATGGTATATACTCACTTATAATTGGGCACTAGCCCAAAAGGCATGTCCCATGAAAGTCCTTACTTACCAGGAGATTGGGATAGATGTGAAGATCCTACTGAGACTCTAGGTAAGAGAAATATAGGAGATGGGGAAATAAAAGGACCCAGAGGGTCCTAGAAACCTACAAGAAGACCATCATGATGGGTGGATCGGGGCCCAGGGAGGTCTGCTCAAACTATTGCACTAACCAAGGACAATACAATAGTAAACATCAAACCTCTACTCTGATCTACCCAATGGACAGGACATTCTCCACAGTTATGTGGAGAGCGGGAACTGACTCTGACA
Organism: Acomys minous; assembly: GCF_964271855.1. Classification (NCBI taxonomy): domain Eukaryota; kingdom Metazoa; phylum Chordata; class Mammalia; order Rodentia; family Muridae; genus Acomys; species Acomys minous. Next base: position 63,828,686 of record NC_140493.1, on the reverse strand, counting down.
TGAACTCTGGTGCTCCATACTTGACCACCTCCCCTTGGTGGGGAGGCCTGATGGCACCCAAAGAAAGAATAAGTAGGCTACCAAGATGAGACTTGATAGCCTGTTACTATATAGTGGGGGAGGAGGTCCCCATCGGTCATAGACCTAGGGGAGGGGAATAGGGTGAAAGTGGGAGGGAGGGAACAATGGGAGGATACAAGTGATGGGACGGTAATTGAGTTGTAATCTGAATAAATTAATAAAAATTTAAAAAAAGAAAAAAAAAAGAAAGTACGGTGCTGGATCACTTATCCTACTGTATTTTGCAGGGGGCAAAGGACACAGATTTATATGCAAACATTGCTGTGAACATAATTATGATGGAAGCACAGATGATGTAAACACCTGGGGATTTGGTTGGGTAGAGCTCCATGGGAAGTTATTTTTAAAACACCCATATCAAAGAGGAAGGATAGGTATTTAGCAGGAGATTGGAAATAGGTGGGGGAGAAGAAGCTTGCAATGTAAGAAAATATAAGAATCTACCCTCAGTTATAAAGTTATGAAAGCACAGAGAATTTGAGCCATCGTATAAAACTGGAAGCAGCATCGCATTGATGACTAAAATAAGGGAAGATATGACATTTAATTTTTTAAATGCTACTTTAAGGTGTAAAGACAAATGAATGAAGGTAACCATATACTTTAAGTAATCCAATTATCTGGAATAAGCGTGTTTTCACATTTACATCTTTTAAAATCAAAGTACTAGTATATTTTGCACCTACAAAATAAAAAAATCTGAATTTGGATTAGCTACATTTTAAATACTGTATGTCTACAAGATTAGAAATATACATATATAGGGCAAGCAGAGATAGAAAGAGGGAAGGAGAGAGAACAAGACAGACCGAGAGAAAGAAAGATGAAAGGATAAAGAAAGACAAATTTAAAGATGTTGGTGCCATTTTAAAAGGATATTGTTTGTTGTTGAATTTGAAATGTATCTTTATAACAGTTTGTGCTTCTGAAATCTGTGGTATAGAGTAATGATTTTCAGACTAATATCTTTGTAAAATGAGGTAACAAAGATTTAGATAGATGCAAGGAAATAAAAACAATTTTTGTTCAGATTTTTGAAAAATACTATCTTTGTCTATTTTGCGATTCATAACACAATGCCACACACCATATAATTAGGAAAGAAAAAAAAGGAAGAAAGAAAAAAAGAAATTTATAGGCACACTGATTTGGAGGCAGGAAAACTTGGTAGAGTTGTTCTTATCTATCACAACATGATGTAAGGTCACATGGCAGGATGACAGGAGAGGCTGTGACATAGGGATGAGGAGAGAATGTTATGACCATATCTGTACATTCAGGAGTGTGAAACCTTCAAGACCTGAACTGAAAGAAAGGTCTTACTTCCCAATAACACTTATAATGGAAATTAAATGTTGATATGTCTTTTGGAAGGAGCAGTAGAGTCACAATGTATACACAATTTTAAAAGAATCTGACTTGATGTCATCCAAGCATTCTGCAGTGACAATAATTCTGTTTGAGCTGCATAGGGTAGCAGCCATTAGTCACATGTGCATACTGAGTACTGGAATGACTGAGTTATTGAATTTTAAACTTGACTTAATGTTAATTAAGTTAAAATGAACCCATGGGACTTTTAGGTCCTATCCTGAGCAGCACTACATGTACTTTTCCTCAGGCTCTGCATTACGTGTTATGGACCTAAATTCTGCAAGGCTAAAGTGAGTAGCACTATTTAGCATAGATCTTAGAGCTTGAAAAATTGTATGTATTTCCTAGTTTTTAAAATTTCTCTGTGCTGCTGCTTCAGTTTCTTGTTTATAAAAAATAAAGGTCATACGAGTTTGTATCCTAAAATGGGGCCACAATGAGGATTAAATATGATAAGAGCACCATAGGATGGTGTCTGATGCATAACAACCATGACATAAATGCATTGTGTTGTTTTACTATTAACCTGTAGGTGAAGTATATCACAGAGTTAAAGAATAGCAAACCCAAGTATTTGTTTCTGTATTTGTTGTAGCTCTCTGCTCCTAAACCATATCACAATTCCTGGAATATTTCTAGTATTCAATAAAAATGTTGAAAATAAACAGGTTACCTTTATGAAAATGGGATTAGGTGAAAGCACTGAGGGAAAAAAATGACATATAAGATGCTTCAAAGGTCAAGTTGCGCAGAGAACAAGAAAGAGTCCACTTGGGCAGAGGGAAGGTGGACACCAAGTTGGATAGAGTTCCGTTGAGAGGGACGTGTATCAAGCATCTCTTTCATCACTGCTTCTAACTTTCTTCCTCCTCTGTATCTCTTTCTTTCTCTTCCTCTCTTTCTCTGTTTCTTTCTCTCTGTGTGTCACTGTCTCTGCCCTCTCTTTCTCTCTGTCTTCAAAACAGAAGATCCTTAAGTATCCAGGTGATTTTATATATTTAGTACATACTACCCTGTTAATTAGACCAACATTGTTCTTTGGCTTGTCTATCCCTAGGAACTATATTGCTTGAATTCCCAATGGGGAGGTTGGTTGTTGTTTAGAAAAGGAAGAGGAATACTGCTTGAAAAGTGGGCTATGGGTTACGGGCAGATGCCTGTGAGAGTCTATTTTCCTAAAACATGTTTCTTATTCCTTTCTCTCAGGAAGAAAAAAAAACTGGGAACAATGAAGCTTTTTTTCTTCCTGTTTGTTGGTGCTGTTCACCTTTTATCCCTAGGCTCCGGAAAAGCTACAAACAAGAATGGCACTTCTCAACGAACATTTCAAGAAATAAAGGAGGAAATAGCCAGCTATGAAGATGTTGCTAAAGCAATTATCAACCTTGCTGTTTATGGTAAATACCAGAACCGGTCCTATGAACGTTTGGGACTTCTAGTTGATACTGTTGGGCCCAGACTGAGCGGTTCTAAGAATCTAGAGAAAGCTATTCAAATCATGTACCAAAACCTGCAGCAAGATGGGCTGGAGGACGTCCACCTGGAGCCAGTGAGAATACCCCACTGGGAGAGAGGAGAAGAGTCGGCAGTGATGCTGCAGCCTAGAATTCACAAGATGGCTATTTTGGGTCTTGGCACCAGCATTGGGACTCCTCCAGGAGGTAATATTTGTTTTTTTTTTCGATTATTGTTTTTTTTTCTTTTAATATAATCTATCAGTCTTACTCACCCTGCTTCCCTCTCTTTACCTTGTTTTTTATTTCGTAGAACCTAGGCTAGTCTTGAATTCACTATGTATCCAAGAGTGACTTTGAACTTGTGATCTTTTTTCTCCTCTTGAGTGCTGGGGTTATATGTATGTGTTCCCCACATATGATCTAATCAAGCCCTCTTCCATCTGTGCTATACCTGTAGCCCAGCCATCCTGTAATCTTTATACAACTGATGTCTGTTGCCACGACTGATTATATCATGCATGACTTCTACTGTGAAAAAAAAATGTAGTAATTTCCCACTCACTGTTCTTAGTGAGTTCTCAACTCATACTGTTTTGTCTTCTGTCTTCTTTCTTCCTTTTTGCTATTTTTTTCATTTCTCATCAGAAAACAACTATGTGACATTTTAAATGAGGCATTATCAGCACCCTGGCCTCAGCCTTACCCAACAATATAATGCGTGGATATGGACTATATAGCCAGTTAGCAGTCTCTACCAGTAAAACTTGAATGTATTCATAGATTAACTTCCTGTGGCAGAGAAAGTTTTTAAAGTGTGCAATGTGCTTCACATGCTTCCAGTGGGTGTGTAATGTGCTTCACATGCTTCCAGTGGTGTGCAATGTGCTTCACATTCTTCCAGTGGTGTGCAATGTGCTTCACATACTTCCAGTGGGTGTGCAATGTGCTTCACATGCTTCCAGTGGGTGTGCAATGTGCTTCACATGCTTCCAGTAGTGTGCAATGTGCTTTATGTGCTTCCAGTGGTGTGCAATGTGCTCCACATGCTTCCAGTGGATGTGCAATGTGCTTCACATGCTTCCAGTGGGCGTGCAATGTGCTTCACATGCTTCCAGTGGTGTGCAATGTGCTTCACATGCTTCCAGTGGTGTGCAATGTGCTTTATGTGCTTCCAGTGGGTGTGCAATGTACTTCACATGCTTCCAGTGGGTGTGCAATGTGCTTCACATGCTTCCAGTGGTGTGCAATGTGCTTTACATGCTTCCAGTGGGTGTGGAAACTTGTACTATAATGCAATGGAATGAGGTGCATAGTCCATTCCAGAAGTGTTCTGAGGTGTTTGATTAAAGTTATTTCATGAGAATTAAGAAGTGTTGTTCTGACATAGTTAACTTACTGTCAGGTCATTCAAACACTAAAGCAATTGCCAACTTGTCTGAAAAATACTTGAAAATATGTATCTCAATTATTTTTGATGATCTTTAATATTAATAGAATACACTATACACCAAGTTAAAGTTCATACCAAGTATGACCTAGCATAGAAACAGTGAGAAATATTAAGGATGCTAAAAGTCAAAATAGTAAAATCATACCTCGTTTTAGATTCTCTTAAGATAATTTTGGATAGTACAAGTTTAAGTTAATAAAACTGCCTTAGAAAAAGATCTAATAGATGTCTATTGATATCTTTAGGTGAGACTTTATAAGATATAATAATTTTACAACAACAGCCATTCGTTTTCCATAGTCTTAACATCTGAACTGCAGGGGCTGATAAAATGGCTTAATTGAGGTTTCCCTGAGTTGGGGTTCCCAGAGTATGGGCATATGTGCCCATTGTCCCAGCACTGGGGGCAGAGAGAAGATGGCTTCAGGGGCTTGCTGGCCAGCAAGGCTAGCAGCATCAATGAGTTATACGTGGATTGGAAGAACCTTTCGTTCAGTTGAGGAAGATGTGTGACATTGACCTCTGGCTTCCAAACTCACAAGAATATACACACACACAGACACACAGACACACACACACACACACACACACACACACACACACACACACGATAGCATTATCTGTGGAATTTTTTTCTAGCATTACATGAACATTTTCTTATTCAAAAATATTTTGCCTTGATTATAAAATAGATTGTCTTATATTCTAGGGAAAGCAGAGATCCTTGATCACTCTCATTGCCTCTGTTCATCATTATTTTAGTTTCTGCTTAATGTATTGCTATGGTTTGGAACAAAACTGAAGATGGCTTAATTAGGCATGTAAAATTTGAAGTACATTAAAAATTAATCAAAATGCTATTGTATATAATGTGCTTCTCAGATGTAGGATAAAAATAAGGATTGACAAGGAAGCACAAGAGATACTGACATGTTTTACTGATATATCACATTATGCAAATATTAACACTAATGAGATGAATTATAATAGAAAGCAAAACAATTTATAGTCACTTTTAATGAGTAAACTGTATTTCAAGATCATTTAATCCCATGTTCTAATCTTGGTAGGCAATTTAAAGAAATGTAATGACTTGTTGATTTAAGCCTTCAAATAATATACCAAGGGCCACTAACTTGTGGAGCATATATAGCTGTTTATCCTAATGTATTTCTGGTTAGTATGTAAAAATGTTTAGGGAATAAATCCAGTGCTTACGCTTATTTACTTAACATAAATCGGAGTTTCCCGTTTGTGACTATAAAAATCAGAGGAAGTGGAAAAGGAGTGGGGCTTGAATATAAACCAAATGTTTCTTTGTGGGCTTTATTTACAAATCCACATTAGTGACTCTGATAGGTGGAATATTAACCTAATAACTTTCCTTCATGGTAGATTATTTTAAATATGTAATTATGTATTCTTACAAGGAAATTCTCTTTGGAGTTTCAAAGCAAAATATTGCATTTTTACCAAATGAGTTTTAAAATCTAATATAACAAATTCACATTTAAGAAAAGACTATATTTTATTATACATTTTCCCATAGTTATTTCCCTGTTCATTTCTCTTCTCCCAAATAAAAGCGGTGTCCTAACTTCTTAGAGATTTGCCCGCCTCCCAGTTGTTTGGTACCCATGCTGGGTTGTAATGCCACAGAAGTTATGTTCCAGCCATCCATCTTCAATTGAATTTGAGTTTACGTGAATTTTTTAAAAGATTAAAAGCACCTTCAGAAATGGTTGTTAACTCATAGAGTTATTTATGTTGTCTCATGCAGAAGGGAGACCTTTATTTTGACACCAAAGCCATGGGTTGTGCATGAAGGATGGAAATAGTAATGCAATTCGGAAGTGGCTCTTTCTCTTAGATTATTTTGAGTAGGAGAAGTGTGAACACAAAACGGGATAAAGGCAGTTGAGTTAGGAGAAGGAGGAAGCACCGAGGATAACTTTTTAAGTGATAAGCCTTTGAAAGCAGCACAAAAATCATCAAAGTCCTTTGTAAGATCCTTCTGATTCCTGACACAGGACTCTGATTGGGAACAGAAGGGATGCTGTGGCTACCTGGAAAGCTAAGAGAAAAACAAGAACCTGATGTTGGAAGTGCTGAGCCCTGTGAAACTCTCTTCCCTCAAGCTTAGCTGGCACACACATTCCTGATCATAGGTTATTTCTACTCTGTAGGAGAAGTTGCTTTCTTGTTTTAAAGAGAGTCCAAATGTTCAGTGTCTGGTCTGACAACAGCCTGGGCACTCGTGCAGAATGAGGGCCTTCTTTCTCTGGTTTTGGTCCTATGAGGTTAAGTCAGAAGCACGTGGCTCTAAAATATTTGGGATTTCCTTTTGTGACTTTCCTGCTCAGTGACCCAAGTACTACAGCAACAATATGAAAGGGTCTAAGCATGGCAGCATTAAGGGTGGAGACCTGATACAACCTAGATCCACTCTAAGTGTGTCCTTCATTTTCAGGTTTGAGCATCATTGTACCTCAACCTGTTTGCTTGTTTGTTTGCTTGTTTTTTATGTACTCAAGACTCATGCTTGACATTTCTGGTGGGAAGCAAAGAACAAGATAAGGCTGGATGGACTGAGACCTGCAGGATCCTAGGTTTTGGTGCTGATATCATTGAACTCAGGTGTCAGCAAACTGGTTCTGTCCACACTGGCAGTCTTTGCAAGTCATAAAAAGCGACACTTGTTTAGGTAACTGTCTGTATAAAGGATGACATTTCTTCGTGAGAGATATTTGACTTAAATATCTGAGTATATTCTCTGGGTGGTCATTATTAAATTCTGAAAGGAAAACCAAAAGACAGGCAGGTAGGGGTTCAGTGAGGATCTCAGGACTAATTACTATCTTCTAATGCTTAGGCCAGATAAACCAGTGCAGGAATGGTTTGCCGTCATCAGGAGTCTAAAGGAAATATTGGAACATATCTCCCAATACCGAAACCTTTAATAGTCCTCGAATTACCAAATACCAGAGAATATGTACTACACTATTCTAAAACATTCTCTGGTAGATTGCAGGGGCCTTAGACAGTGTGGAATCTGTAGGTGAATGGCTTTATATTTTAACTGCTGGGCAGGACAAGTCCTTTCAAAAGTTGTGCCTAACTTCTCTGGATTCTTAAGCATTGAAACAAACTCCTTTGGGCCATGTGTGATTTAATTATTTTGTGTCCCTGATCTAATTTATGTTACTTCAGAGTAAGAAACGAGTTGTGCTTGTTATTTTTTTTTTATTTCCTTTAGGACTTACCCAAATATTGAGGACTTCTTGATGAATAACACAATTTTAAATTTTATTCTATCCACTTACCTAGGGCAAGGCTGATGCCAGAAAACCCAATTTCAGATAAGTTGGAACTTAGTTTTTTAATGAACAGAAAAATCAATCAATTGGTTTCCTCAAGGTCTGTTTTATCCTCCTGTCAGTGGAATTCAAGACTATATGCCTCTTTATGGCCAAGACTGTGGTTACGAAAGCTGTGAAGGCCACCAAGTGCATATCTGTCTCTAATTATTTGGAAACAATGTGTTTTCCACTAGAAGGGTCAGGAACTGGGGAGCCAAAGAGTTTTGGCACAAAATGGGTATATCAGGAGTGTGATCAAGTTAGAAACATTAGTTACCACTACCAAAGATTAATATATTGATCTCACACCAGATGTTTGCTGAGGTGGTTTGAATAGGAATGTCCCCCATTCGTGTATTCGAATGCTTGGCCCACAGGGAGTGGCACCATTAGCAGGTATGGCCTTGTTGGAATAGCTGTAGCTTTGTCGGAGGAAGTGTGCCACTGTGTTGACGGGGGATGGGGGATGGGGGAGGTCTTGATGGTGGATGAGGTCTCATATACTCAAGCGATGTCCAGTGTGGCTCATAGTCTCCTTCTGCTGCCTGTGGATCAAGATACAGAACTCTGAGCTCCTCCAGCACCGTGTCTGCCTTCATGCTGCATGCTTCTCACCATGATGACAATGGACTAAACCTCTGAAACTGTAAGGCAGCCCCCAATTAACTGTTTTCCTTTATAAAAGTTGCTGAGGTTATAGTGTCTCTTCACAGCAATAAAACCCTAATTAACACATTTACATTTCCCCAAATCATACCTTTGTACACATATTATTTCAATAAATGGCTGTTGGGCTATCCTTTTTTTTTTTTCATCAGTGGACTTTTATCAAATACCTGCTATATGCTATTCAGGGTACAGGTGACATAGAAGGGAGTGTTGATCTTTGCTGTACCAGTAGACAAAGAAGCACACGTAAAAGGCTGAGTTACATATACATACAATCTCAAGAAAGCTATTTTTTTTTAATGAGAAATAGGGAGATAAACGGGAAAATAACTTTCAGAAGTGTGGCTGACTAGAGAAAGTAGAGAACAATGCTTTATTTGTTGATTCTCTAGTTTGTATGACAGTTTAACACACGCTCTTCTTTTATGCTAACAATGTTGGTAAACTTTTGTTATTGTATAAAGACAGTAACTGAAGCTTGGTGAATTTAAGTGACTCACCAAAAGATAAATTGTAAAGAAGAATGAGCAATTAAGCCCGGGCATTATAAAAAGAATACAGCTGAGGGATGACTAAGAAAACAGGGATGGGCTATGTCACTGAGATTGACAAGATAAACATGCGGACGTTGGATTCTCTTACCCAGACGTCTTCATAGTTCTT